>NC_053027.1:243142296-243742296 GCF_003073215.2 Triticum urartu | reverse complement strand
TATCATTTGTGAGTAGTTACTTTGTTCTTGAGGTCACATGAGAAATCTTGTTGCAAGTAATCATGTGAACTTGATATGTGTTCGATATTTGGATGATATGTATGTTGTCATTCCCTTAGTGGTGTCATATGAACGTCGAGTACATGCCACTTCACCATATGTGGGCCTAAGGGAATGCATTGAGTAGTAGTTATTAGATGATGGGTTGCTAGAGTGACAGAAACTTAAACCCTAGTTTATGCGCTATTTCGTAAGGGACTGATTTGGATCCAAAAGTTTAATGCTATGTTTAGATTTTATCTTAATACTTTTCTCGTAGTTGCGGATGCTTGCGAGAGGATTAATCATAAGTAGGAGTTTTGTTCAAGTAAGAGAAACACCTAAGCACCGGTCCACCCACATATCAAATTATCAAGGTAGCGAACACGAATCTAACAAACATGATGAAAGTGACTAGATGAAATTCCCGTGTACCCTCAAGAATGCTTTGCTTATGACAAGAGACTATTTGGGCCTGTCCTTTGACCCAAAAGGATTGGGCTACCTTGCTGCACTTTATTTACCGTTACCGTTACTTGCTCGTTACAAATTATCTTGCTATCAAACTACTCGTTACTTACAATTTTAGTACTTGCAGAGATTACCTTGCTGAAAACCACATGTCATTTCCTTCTGCTCCTCGTTGGGTTCAACACTCTCACTTATCGAAAGGACTACGATTGACCCCCTATACTTGTGGGTCATCAAGAGGCATGCGTAGTTCATGGAGACAGACTAGGAGCAAGACCACATTAAGCAAATGATGGAGCAGAAGAGGAATGAAGAGATCAAGAAGTTTAGGAACAATAAGAAAGACAAAGGAAATACAAGGCAGTTAAAAGAAAACTTCTAGATCTAATGGCTGAACATTATACTGACAATGATGAAGGAAATATGCCCTAGAGGCAAAAATAAAGTTGTTATTTATATTTGCTTATATCATGATAAATGTTTATTATTCATGCTATAATTGTATTAACTGGAAACTTAGTACATGTGTGAATACATAGACAAACAGAGTGTCCCTAGTATGCCTCTACTTGACTAGCTCGTTAATGAAATATGGTTAAGTTTCCTGACCATCGACATGTGTTTTCATTTGATGAACGATATCACATCATTAGAGAATGATGTGATGGACAAGACCCATCTGTTAGCTTAGCATAATGATCGTTTAGTTTTATTGCTATTGCTTTCTTCGTGACTTATACATATTCCTCTAACTATGAGATTATGCAACTCCCGAATACCGGAGGAACATCTTGTGTGCTATCAAACGTCACAACATAACTGGGTGATTATAAAGATGCTCTATAGGTGTCTCCGAAGGTATTTGTTGAGTTGGCATAGATCAAGATTAGGATTTGTCACTCCGAATATCAGAGAGGTATTTCTGGGCCCTCTCGGTAATGCACATCACTATAAGCCTTGCAAGAAATGTGACTAATGAGTTAGTTGCGGGATGATGCATTACGGAGCGAGTAAAGATACTTGTCGGTAACGAGATTGAACTAGGTATGATGATACCGACGATCGAATCTCGGGCAAGTAACATACCGATGACAAAGGGAATGATGTATGTTGTTATGCGGTTTGACCGATAAAGATCTTTGTAGAATATGTAGGAACCAATATGAGCATCTAGGTTCCGCTATTGGTTATTTACCGGAGATGTGTCTCGGTCATGTATACATAGTTCCCAAACCCGTAGGGTCCGCACGCTTAACGTTCGATGACGATTTGTATTATGAGTTATGTGTTTTGGTGACCGAAGTTTGTTTGGAGTCCCGGATGAGATCATGAACATGACGAGGAGTCTCGAAATGCTCGAGAGGTAAAGATTGATATATTGGAAGGTTATATACGGACACTGGAATGGTTCCGATAAGGTTCGGGGATTTTTCGGAGTACCGGGAGGCTACCAGAACCCCCTGGGAAAGTTATTGGGCCTAATGGTCCATAGTGGAGGAGAGGAGGCAGGCCACGGGAGGTGGCACGCGCCCCCCTTGCCCAATCCGAATTGGACAAGGGGAGGGGGCGCGACCCCCCCTGTTTCCTTCTCCTTATCCCTCCTTTCCCCTTCCCCCCTCTTGGTGCACCCCCCTTGGGCCGGCCTCCTCCTACCCCCTCCTTTATATACATGGGCAGGGGGCACCCCAAAGACACAACAATTGTTTCTTAGCCGTGTGCAGTGCCCCCCTCCACAGTTTGCTCCTCCAGTCATATTGTCGTAGTGCTTAGGCGAAGCCCTGCGTGGATCACATCACCATCACCGTCACCACGCCGTCGTGCTGTCGGAACTCTCCCTCGACCCTCTACTGGATCAAGAGTTCGAGGGACGTCATCGAGCTGAACGTGTGCTAAACACGAAGGTGCCGTATGTTCGGTACTTGGATCGGTTGGATCGTGAAGATGTTTGACTACATCAACCGCATTAACCTAACGCTTCCGCTTTCGGTCTATGAGGGTACGTGGACACACTCTCCCCCTCTTGTTTCTATACATCTCCTAGATAGATCTTGTGTGATCATAGGAAATTTTTGAAACTGCATGCTACATTCCCCAACAAATGAAGGTGACACTAATTTGCTAGCATATGAGGACATAATTGATAGGCTTGAGGCAATGATGAAACATAGAGATGATCCACTTCATCATTTTGAAGGGGACACTGATGTGGAGCCATATGAACCAGATGAGGAGGAGGAGGCATCACATGAGTAGGCAACACAGGAGAAAATCAGAGTAAGGGCCCAACCACAAGAGCTCATGCAAGTTTGGATCAAATTCTAGAGGAAGATTGGTTTCCTTCATCTAATGGGGTGAGACTCAGGTCACCGAAGTGAGGAAAAGAATGATGGGGCTGAAAAATAACCTTTTAGGCTTCCAGGTGGTAGGAAGAGCAGGGCTACAAAGAAGAAGCCAATGGGTTTGGTATGATGAGAAGAGAAAACACACATGAGCAATTTGTTAAGAACCTTTGTTTCCTAGATGTGACCCAATTCAGGAGGGCACTTCTTACCATTCACATCTCATAGAACAGGAACTATATCTATCATAGGAACTGTCCGGACAAGATTATAACATTCTGCACAAGTGAAGATTGCCTTTTTTCGTTGCATCCATTGAGATTGCACATGAGAGGACATTATGTATAAAGAATATGAACCTGCACCACAGTTATCATGCAGTATGAGAGAGAACAAAAGTGACTGCTAAATGGATGGCACATGAATGTGAGCAGCAGTCGTGGATAGACCCTAACACACCCGTCCACACTATAGTGGAAATTTTGAAGTAAAAGAATGTAATAGAAGTCTCCATTTATATGTCCTACAAGGCTAGGAAGCAAGCTAAGAGTGTTGTCCTAGGAGATCAGAAGGCACAATACCTCATGATAAGGGATTACCTGCAAGGTGTGTTAGATACCAATCCAGGATGTAGATGCATTATGACAATAAAGCATCTGAAGGCACATCCAAGCAAGAATCCAACATTCTATGGCTTGTTCATGTGCCTAAATGCTTGCAAAGAGGGTTTCATAAATGGCTGGAAACCATTCATGGGTATTATAACGCCCCGGACACACCCGCCGGTGGACGTTACTCCTGGCGGGATCTAGACTGGCCCCCACAGATCAATACTAGTCTTTTCTGCGCATTTTGTCCTCACTCATGCACATCCGGGAGCAACTTCCCGGTCGGTCACCCATCCTAACACTACTCCAAGCTGAGCACGCTTAACTTTGGAGTTCTGTCAGAATGGGCTATCGGAAAAGAAGGAATTCCTTATTGATATGAGTAGTCTATCATCCCTATTAAGCCAGGCCATCACATACACCCCCACTCAGAGCAACCAACGTCCTTGTCGGGCCACAGGAACATTCCCTCTTGGCACATACGTCTGTGCTTCCAGTCCAGTACATGTGCCATGCCGTGTGCCACGACGGGTCACAAACTTCATGAACAACATGACCACGCACTTGTCCGCAACCATCCGTGTAACCGCGAGGGTCGGCTCTGATACCAACTTGTAACGCCCCAGACACACCCGTCGGTGGTCGTTACTCCTGGCGGGATCTAGACTGGCCCCACAGATCAATACTAGTCTTTTCTACGCACTTTGTCCTCATTCATGTGCACCCGGGAGCAACTGTCCGGTCGGTCACCCATCCTGACACTAGTCCAAGCTGAGCACGCTTAACTTTGGAGTTCTGTCCGAATGGGCTACCGGAAAAGAAGGAATTCCTTATTGATATGAGTAGTCTATCATCCCTAATAAGCCGGGCCATCACAGGTATTTTCTATATTTCACTTGTGTGACTCAAGTTTTGTATATACATACCCACTCATTTGTTTGTAATTAACTTGTGCCATGTGGTGTTGTAGGTGTTGATGGTTGCTTTATATAGTTGACAACAAGGCAGGAAATCCTAGCTGCCATTGGAAGATATGGGAATAACAACATATTTCCCGTTGCACTTACAATTATGGACAAGGAAGACACTGCAAGATGGTCTTAGTTTCTTACTCAACTTAATTATATCATTGGTGGTGAGTCAGTGAAGTTTGGCTACTACACTATTACATCTAATCGGCAAAAGGTACCATCTCAATCATCTCCTTATATGTTATACAATTTCAGTTTGCACATGCTTATTTATTTCAAACATGGACTTCTTAGAGCATTCTGAAACCTTTTCAAACAAGGACTTCTTAGAGCCATAAAGAATGTCATCCTTGATTGCCTAGAAAGATTCTGCCTTAGACATATTTATCAGACATTTGAATTGCTGGTTTTAGAGGTGAAGAGTTATAGAAGTAGATGGATCAAGCTAGTTATTCATATACTTTGCATGAATATGAGGCAACAATGGAAGGCATGAAAAAAAGAGTGTGAGCCAGCTTGGAGATGGCTTAGCAAGATACCAAAGCATACATGGGCTAGACATGCCATGGACAAAAACTATAAAACTGACTTGGTTGTCAACAATATAAGTGAAGTATTTAACAAGATGATACTTGAAGTCAGAGGAAAACTAAAAGTGCAACTATACCTAGGTGGTTTTGGTAATTCCTAACAAGATATAGCTCATTGAACTAATGCTATTTCAAGATGATCATTTCAGAAAGTTCAATGATTGGCATGGCATGGATTAAGAATGTGTACCCCCTCAAAATGCTAAGGACATACATTGGCTCAAGCTCAAGACTCTACATTTTCATTTTAGTGATCCAAGATCACACTGAGTCCATAGGAAAAGCCAATACTATTAAAAGGGGATGAGGTGTTGCTTAATGGCTTGCTTGCTCAAAATGCTTAGAGATATGCTCCAAAAGCCCTCAACCACTTTCTCATATCCACATATGTCCCAAAACCAAAAGTCGAACTCGGCCCCACCGAAATTATCTATCCAGCGCCACCGAGTTCACTTGACATAGCCACTGCCAAAAACCCTAGTCACTTCTGTCTCACCGATAGGGATTTCGGTCTCACCGAGATGGGATTGCAAACTCTCTGTTTCCCTTCGTAACATTTCGGTCCAACTGAGATGAGCGATCGGTCCCACTGAGTTTGCAATGCAAACTCTCTGTTTCCCTTTCGTAACGTTTTGGTCTCACCGAAATGAGCGATTTGGTCCCACCGAGTTTGCCTGACCAACTCTTTGTTTTCCTATTACAGAAGTCGGTCCTACCGAGTTTATGTGATCGGTCTCACCGAGATTACGTTATGCCCTAACCCTAATGAAATCGGTCCCATCGAGTTGACATGTCGGTCCCATCGAAAATCCTAGCATTCACATTTTGAAGTAAATCGGTCTGACCGAGTTTCATGATTCGGTCCCACCGAGTTTGGTAAATTGTGTGTAACATTAGATTTTGTGTGGAGGCCATTTATACCCCTCCAACCACTCTTCATTCGTGAGGAGAGCCATAAGAACGTGCCTACACTTCTACCATTCATTTTCTCAGAGAGAACCACCTAATCATGTGTTGAGACCAAGATATTCCAACCCAACCACAAGAATCTTGATCTCTAGCCTTCCCCAAGTTGCCTTCCACTCAAATCATCTTTCTACAAAATCCAAATCTGAGAGAGAGAGAGTTGAGTGTTGGGGACACTATCATTTGAAGCACAAGAGCAAGGAGTTCATCATCAACACACCATCTACTACCTTTTGGAGAGTGGTGTCTCCTAGATTGGTTAGGTATCACTTGGGAGCCTCCGACAAGATTGTGGAGTTGAACCAAGGAGTTTGTAAGGGCAAGGAGATCACCTACTTCGTGAAGATCTACCCTAGTGAGGCAAGTCCTTCGTGGGCGATGGCCATGGTGGGAGAGACAAGGTTTCTTCTTCGTGGAACCTTCGTGGGTGGAGCCCTCCGTGAACTCGCGCAGTCGTTACCCTTCGTGGGTTGAAGTCTTAATCAACGTGGATGTACGATAGCACCACCTATCGGAACCACGCCAAAAATCTCTGTGTCTACATTGCATTTGCTCCCTCCAAAGTCCTCCCCTTACCTTCATGTGCAATGTTTTACATTCTGCTGCTATACTCTTAGTCTTGCATGTGTAGGTTGATTGCTTGACTTGTGCTAAGTTGGTAAAATTTGCCAAAACGTAAAATTGGGAAAAGGCTAGACTTTTATTTTGTCAAGTAGTCTAACCACCCCCTTTAGATATACTTTCGATCCTGCAAGTGGTATCAGAGCTTTGGTCTCCATTTGCCTTGATTTCCATAGCTTTGGTGATCATAGCCTTGGTTTGACAACCTAGGAGAGTATGCCATCTAGCGAGGGAAATTACCACCGTAGAGGTCCTTACTTTGATGATACTAATTTTGCTAGTTGGAAGCATAAGATGAAAATGCATATTCTTGGACATAACCCCGCTGAGGGAGTTCTGGACTAAGGGGTCCTCGGGCGTCTGGCCTATTAGCCATGGGCCAGACTGATGGGCTGTGAAGATACGAAGATCGAAGACTGCACCCGTGTCCGGATATGACTTTCCTTGGCGTGGAAGGCAAGATTGGCGGCCAACTATGTAGATTCATTTCTATGTAACCGACCTTGTGTAACCCTAGATCCCTCCAGTGTCTATATAAACCGGAGGGCTAGGTCTGTAGATAGGCTGAATACTCATTATCATAGCCATACAAGCTAGACCTCTAGGGTTTAGCCATTACGATCTCGAGGTAGTTCAACTCTTGTAATACTCCTATTCATCAATATCAATCAAGCATGACATAGGGTATTACCTCCATAGAGAGGGCCCAAACCTGGGTAAAACATCGTGTCCCCTGTCTCCTGTTACCATCGACCTTAGACGCACAGTTCAGGACCCCCTACCCAAGATCCGCCGGTTTTGACACCGACATTGGTGCTTTCATTGAGAGTTCCACTGTGTCGTCGACAACAAGGTCGATGATTCGCCTTGTACTTAAAGACAATATCACTACCGAAGGAGAACTGGCCCCAGGCCAAACCCTCCGGTTGGGCAGCTTTACCATGACCGCCCGTTCGGCATTAAGCCGACGATGACCTCTCGGGCCATCAAAAATCCTCTTCGTATCGACCCCAAACACTCCAAGCAGATGGATCCGGTGGAGTTTTCGTCTTTAAACGAGCTCCTTGATCGTATTACCGCCCTGGGAATCGCCGCAGATTATGATCGGATCGGGCTCAAACCCGACCAAAGAGAAATCAAATCTCCACCGATCACCCACCAGATAGCGGTAGTCGAGGAGCAAGACGGTGACTCTTCCCCTATACTGAAGACGGACTACGTCTGGATCGCCGACCCTACAGAGCCGGATACCCATCCACAAAAGGAGGCGACCGGCCTTCCGAACATAGTATCAGATGGCGGGCAAAGGCAACCAGAAGATACTCCGGAGCCCGGACTGTTAAGTCTGGAAAAACTTCAGACGACAGATCATCGATCGGGTCAGGGTCCAGATCTAATTCCACCCACCCACCCAGACATAAGCGCTCTCACGAGCATACAACAGCAGTCTCAGGAAACGGTCCACCACTTTTGGGCCAGATTCCTCCTTGTCAAGGACAAGGTTAAACATTGCCGCGACGAGGACGCGATATCAGCGTTCCGCAACAGTTGCACGAACGAAGGAATCCTCAACGCCATTAATCGCTGCCGCATACTACACTTTGCTGACTTGGCAACTATCGTACAGAAATACAACGCAATGGAAAGCGCCTGGAGGGATCAGGCAACCTGTTGGGAGCCATCGGTCCCAACTCAACCACTGGTCCAGGCGAAAAGGGCGCATCCCCGTGACGCGCCCAATCTAATAGCCATGAAATACAAACCCATTACGCGGCGCGGAACCGTTCTGGAGGGATGGCTCGATGGCCCATGCAAAATACACACAACATCGGATACCATACCAACCCACAACCTTAGAGCATGTTGGATACTCCGACAGGTAGCCAAAAGCGGCGAGGACATCCTTACCAAAAACACCCCAGAGCAACACCCTCCAAAAGACGACGACCCGAGAGTACTGATGGTCTTTGAGACATTCTCTTCAAACAATAAGCACAAAAGGGCACTTCGCGGCCTCGACGAAGTTTGTCAAATCGCCACAGTAAACCCTTGGAACGACACGGCTATAACCTTTAATTCCGGCGACGAACCAAAATACAGGACAGTTCGAGTACCAGCCGCTCTAGTCCTCAGTCCCATCATGGATGGCTTTCGACTCACCAAGGTCCTAATGGACGATGGCAGCGGACTAAACCTCATCTATGAGGATACACTCCACAAAATGGAAATAGATAGGAGCTGCATCAAGCAAAGCAGCACGACCCTCCGAGGAATCATTCCCAGTCGGGAGGCGCGGTGTGCGGGAAATATCACACTTGACATGGTATTCGGCATGCCGGAGAATTATCGGTCTAAAGAAATCACCTTCCAAGTGGCTCCTTTCAGCAACGGATACCACACCCTGTTGGGACGGGATGCTTTTACACGCTTCCAAGCTATACCTCATTACATGTATATAAAGCTCAAAATGCCCGGACCAAACAGCATAATCACTCTTGTTAGTGATCCAGACATAGCACTCCGCACCGAAAACAAAACCGCATCCCTGGCCCTTGAGGCATTATCTGAAGCCCTCGCGGCCGAAGAATTAACCGCACTGCGCTCCACGGTGGATAGGGACGATGTGATCTTAGACAAACAACCCAAATCCACCTCCTTCAAATCGGCAGAAGAAATAGTCAAATTCTAGGTCCACCCAACGGACCCCAAGAAGACTGCATCTATTGGAGCACAACTAGACCCAACGGTCGACGCCGCACTAAGGGATTTCCTCCACAAAAACTGGGATATATTCACCTGGCACCCTTCTGAAATTCCTGGAATCCCACGTGAGCTGGCCGAACATAGCCTTAATATCTTAAAGGGATACAAACCAATCAAACAAGCACTGCATCGTTTTTCCGAGCCCAAACGCCAAGCTATGGGGAAGGAGCTGGCCAAGCTAATTGAAGCCGGATTCATCAGAGAAATAAAACATCCAGACTGGCTGGCAAACCTGGTGATGGTACCAAAGAAGGACAAATCCTGGCGGTTGTGCGTCGATTTTAAAGACCTCAATAAGGCTTGCCATAAGGACCCCTTCCCCCTCCCCCACATTGATCAAATCATCGATGCTACCGCAGGACACGACTCACTGTGCTTCCTTGATGCATATTCCGGATACCATCAAATCAAAATGAAGGAGTCCGATCAAGCTGCAACAGCATTCATTACCCCATATGGGCGATTCTGCTTTAACACCATGCCCTTCGGGCTCAAGAACGCCGGCGCCACATACCTACGCATGATTCAAACATGCCTGGAGAAACAGATCGGCAAGACAATTGAAGCTTATGTGGACGACGTCGTCATCAAAACTAGGCGCGTCGAAACACTAATAGACGATTTACATCTCACATTTGATAACCTCCACGCGTATGACATTAAGCTCAATCCGGAAAAGTGCGTTTTCGGCGTCCCTGCTGGAAAACTGCTGGGCTTCATCGTTTCCAACAGAGGAATTGAAGCAAATCCAGCCAAAATCCGAGCTCTGTCACAATTGGCTACGCCAACATACCTTAAACAAGTCCAAAACCTCACGGGTTCCGTGGCAGCTCTAAGCCGCTTTATCTCCAGATTGGGAGAAAAGGCACTGCCACTCTATCGCCTTCTACGGCGAATTGATCACTTCGAGTGGACGGACGCAGCAACAGCCGGACTAGAGGAAATAAAAACCCTTCTTGCGAGCAACCCAATCTTGGCCGCACCAAACGTCGGTGAACCGATGTTATTATGCATATCGGCAACACACTAGGTGGTGAGCGCCGTGCTCGTCATTGAACAAGAACAGGACAGACACAAATTCCCGCTTCAGAAGCCATTATACTACGTATCCACCGTCCTTACACCATGCAAATCCCGGTACCCCCATTATCAAAATATAGCATACGCGGTCTTCATGGCATCCCGAAAGCTCCGTCACTACTTCCAGGAGTGTTCGATCACAGTGGCTTCCGAAGTACCACTCAATGACATTATAAACAACCGCGATGCCACGGGCCGGATTGCCAAATGGGCCATTGAGCTCATTCCATTTGATATTACACTAGATCATTGCTGGCGCGCGTTGCCGCACCCGTCCTTTTTTTACTATAGTATGAAGTGCTAGGAATTTATGTAAAAACATGAAGTTGTTTATCAACAAATTTTTTGTTTTCTTTCCAAACTTGAGTCCATAATGATTGTTTAATCATTTTCAATGGGTTGGTTATGCACCTTATTTGTAGATACTTGGAAGGCATGCTAATATTTGTAATATAAATATGAACAATAGGAAAAACTGATAGACACAGTGCATATTTCTCAATCTAATGCTTGATGTATCCAAATGGTCGGTGTGCTAGCCGGTATCAGGCAAAACTGGATCTTAAAAACAACTATATCTAAAGGAAACCATTTACATCACCCACTATCATTGTTTAATTCAAGCTATAATAAAACAAAATCACAAAATACAAATCAAACTGACAGCAAATTAGCATAGGTACTTCCCCAAGCCATAGCACTAAACTTTAAGAAGCAATGTGTCATCCTAAGTCAGCTACACGTACATACATGCACCATCAGCACCTCAATCGTGCATTAGCGCTAAACCAATCAGAAACAAGAGCACAATACTTCCATCTCCGTTCGATGCTCAATTGGTAGCTTGCAGACAAGTTGGCACCTATTAAGTTATAAAATAGCAAGTCTTATTTCTTTAATAATCACAACATTCAGATTATGGGTGTGAGATGTTAGATGATAATACTATTTCCTTTTAAATTTTAAGGAAATATATGAATTAGCAACAATGCTAAATAAAACATCAACGCTAGTAATGAGTCTTTGATACATGAACATGAAATATCCCAAGCCATGCTAAACAAAACATCATCACTGGTTATGAAAGTGAAATCCTCTAGTGGAAATGAAAACTATAACACAGGAAGTAAGATCAGATTTCAACTTTATCAATCTAAATAGTGAAGTTTACTTTAGTGACCTCAACAGTCAAGATCCCCTCTTCCAGTATCCTTGAAACAAAAACATAAAACTACTTTTAACTTTGTACTGCATGAAAATGGGATCACAAAGGCAGAGGAGAAAATAATATAAGACTCATTAACTCAGTCTGGCAGGAACATTTGGGTTAACACCAGCATCTAGTAAGCAGTTCATCATACCAGGTAGGACACTGTTCATTGCTGCCATCAAGTAATGCCCATATAGTCAATTTTATTCACATCAGCACCAGCCTGTATAAATAAATTATAATTTATTAGAGCAAGTGCTTGAGATGTCATCTACAGAAAATGTATGGACCAATAAATAAAGTTGCATCTATAGACTACATACTGAAGGAAGCTCCATAAATAAAAATTGTGAAGTGATGCCTCATAAAAATAGCAAGAAGGATTCAAATAGTATACTCACATATATAACCCAAACCATGTTTTTCATTCATTTCTTCAATCTATTGAAATAAAATTGCTAATTGTAGATCCTCCTTTATGACGGGCTTGTTTCTAACTATAATTTATTTATTTTAAGGAAAGATATCTATGTAAAGCTTGGAATGGACATCAACATTTGAGAATTGCCGGAATGGCTGCTCTGTGATGTCTGATTCTAAGAGCCGAACATGTTCCGTGGTGTTTTCCAGGTTAGTGGATAACTACAAAAAAATTGACCTAGCATCCATACACACGTCTGGTGGATACCACAGGAACCCATTTCCAATAAGGAGGTTAGGTGTTACTACTAAAAACATGCGTTCTTCTAATTAGATTTTACCTTTGCTTCTTGGAGAAGATATATATTCCCTGGACATCTTTGTGTATGCTCACAAGACATAACAGAAAAAGGAACCAGAACATGAAGTAATTCTTAGAGAAAATCTGCATAATTGCTACTCTAGCGTCGGTAATCATTTGCCTTGACCAATCATTTACTTTAGAGAAAATCTGCACAAATCCATTTAACTTGGAGCATGATGGAAAACCAAATCAACAAATAGAGAACTTTAAAACAAAATTAAGTGCCGCTATCCACCGGAGGTGGAAACTTAAGAATTCCCAAAATGCGCTAGTAATAACCTGTCGAATGGCCATTTGAGATTGAAGACTAAAAGATTCCCCAAATCAAAATGCTAGAACCAGTCTCCAAGATTTACCCGAAACAATTGAATCCAACTAGTATGGACACCACCTGCACAAAATAAGGATTGGTAAGATATTAGAACATTGTAATCATTGCGTGGAAGAGGGGTTGTACAGGAAAGAAACAAATGTAGATAGAGAGTAACCAAGCCAAGAACCATGCTGCTAGAGGTTTTGTTGCTGGAGTAGTAAAGGTGATCGGAGAGTGCCAGGTGAGGTAAGCTTATATGCACAGATGCTTGTACTAAACAAAACAAAAAGTCACACCTACTGTATTATGCGTCACAGGCAAGTGGAACACATCATCCACCATGAGTCAACCAGAAACTGAAGATTGAGTACTTCCGTCAAACTACAACAGATCGGTTTTGCCCGTCGAACAGACAAACAGTCGAGCGCCAGTTTGTACCAACCTGATCGGCATGAGGTCCATGAGGCCCGAAGCCGGGACGTGTTGCCCTACTAACCTCTCTGCAAGTAACCTGGTCTCGTCACGACTCCACATTTTAATAGTGAATTATAAAATTGCCCCTGAAAGAAAGGGTTATGCAGTCAGTCCAGGACGTCTGTATATGGACGTCACATAAACTCAATATAACATGCAGTATTCTCAGGTGGATCAATGATATTCAGGTACTCAAGTTTGACAACTTTTGTTTCAAATTTCTTGAAGTCTCTAATATACTGGCCACCTTCTGTTGACCAATTTATTCTACTCTAGAAGTCAAATGCAGAATAAATTGGTAGTTGCACTTGAAGGAACCTATCTTACAGCCATTCCAGACCCTCGAAGTGATGCACGCCCTGAGCCCCTCCCAACCGAGAGGGCCCCCCCAATTAGAAACTGGTCAGATGTTTGTACGTACCTCTGGCTGGTTGCTCGATGTGGTGGATCTGGCGACGGCGCGCCCGAGAACTCCAGACATGGCTTGAAAAGTCGAACACATGCTTCAGGGATTTAGTGCGCCACCGATTTGGGGATGTAGCTCATCGCCGCCTCAAGAAAAAGATGCTCCCTGCTGCACCTTTAGGGAATACAGGAAAAAGAGGAAAACCACGAGTAGGTGTACGTAGATGGAGACGCCACTCCGACGGGGCGATTGAGGAGTTGGGAGATGAAGACCATGGAGGCGGCACACCTAGGCTAGGCGAGGGTAGGTCTCGTGCGCGAGAGTCAGAGAGAGGAAATGAGCGTCGTGGGGTGTGGCTGCATGGAAGGACACTTGTAAAAGCCCATTAGGCCCAATTTCACACCAGGGGTCCAAAATAGTCACCGGAGCAGCGGCCCAACAAGGAAACACTCGGTTTTAGCGAACACAACGATTCCAGGCAGGATTAAGAGTAAATCTAACAGCCAAAAACATTCTAAACTGATGATCCAAAGGATGAAAGTGCTAATAGCCCGAGAGGGCTGGAAAGGTGCTCAGTTTTAATATATCTAAATACAAACCACGTAGAGCTATTAAATCCCAAGTACTGGCTGACTTCGTCACCGAATGGACAGAGGCCGAACTCCCTAAAGAGTATGGCACATATTCCAATTGGGTTATGTATTTCGATGGCTCCAAAATGCTGGCAGGGCTAGGGGCGGGCGTCGTTTTAACGTCACCTACTGGAGACATCGTTCAGTACATACTCCAAATACTATACACAGACTCCAACAATGCAGCCGAATACGAGGCCTAATTGCATGGTCTCCGGATGGCGGTCTTGATACGTCTCCAACGTATCTATAATTTTTGATTGCTCCATGCTATTATATTAGAAGCCAAACCAGACAAAACGGCCGAAGCGGGGCCGGTAATAGATTTCATATCCGGCCTGGTACACCGTTATGGTGTCCCACACAGCATAATCACTGATAATGGCTCTAATTTCACAGCCGATGAAGTGAAAACTTGGTGTGCTAATCTGGGCATTAAGCTCGATTACGCCTCTGTCTATCACCCGCAGACAAACGGTCAAGTCGAACGGGTTAATGATCTTATTATGAGCGGCATCAAACCTAGACTAGTGCGGTCTTTGAAAGAATCAGGCAAGCACTAGGTAGAGGAACTTGACCCCGTACTCTGGGGGCTGCGGACCACGCCCAACCGCACTACTGGATATACACCTTCCTTCATGGTGTACGGTGCAGAAGCAGTGTTACCCTGCGATATTATTCATGACTCACCTCGAGTGCACATGTACAAAGAGGGAGAAGCCGAGCTTGATCGGCAGGACAACTTAGATGCCCTGGAGGAGGAGCGCGACGTCGCAAAAGCCCGTTCCGCATTTTGTCAACAACAGGATCGTAGGTATCAAAGCAGAGAAGTGCGGGCCAAGACTTATAACGTTGGCGAACCCGTTCTACGCCTGCCAGAGAAGAAAAAGGACAAACTGATGCCCAAGTGGGAGGGTCCCTTCATCATTGATGAAGTTCTCACCGGAGGAGCGTACCGCCTGCGTGATGCGTCAGACAATCACCTGGATCCGAACCCCTGGAATGCAGCCAGACTCCGACGATTTTATGCCTAGCGCCGAACTCTGTGTTCGTCTCCTTCCTCCTGTTATTAACGTTATTCTTTTCTCTCTTTTTATTTTTTTTATCTTTTTTCGTTTTGCTCTTTGGCCCTACGGCTTTAGTACGGCTAGACCATCCTCCCCTGATGTGTACATCTCCACAAATGTACGGTCATTATACCTGGGGGCTTCTCGTACAGAAGCTTGCTATTATTCTTCGAGCATCAAGCTCACCACATATGCGTTTTTCCATATGTACCTTTTCTTCACCATTATATGCATCGATATGACTTAAGTTTTGGCCAAGCTAGGTTGCCTGGCTCCTGTGCTTATGCCCTACGTCCCCGTTAGTTCGGCTAGGGCATAAAGGGAGCACCTCTGTGATTGTTACTGCCGGGTCATCCGGATGTGTAACTCAGACTGGGTGAAGCCGAAAGCTAGCGTTCTTAAGGGAATATTCGGTCGGCGAATTAAAGACGTTTCCGCATTCACTCCATTCTGAAACCCCAGAAGTTACTTACCCTATGATTTTTTCAATCACAGTTCGGACATGCACTTTAAACGCATGCACACCCAGGGAAAGGAACCCTTAATGGAACTATTCTCTCTGGAAGATGTTTCTTACATAATGTAATATAACATAACTAGCCGGATAAACTTTATCTGTTCAAGCAACTATGACCCCTATGCCTGGTTCCCATGCATACCCTGGTATATTCTAGCGTTAGGGTATTTGGAAACACTCTGCACCTTCAGGTCCAGAGGTCGAAGCGAAAAGGCCAGCCATGACAGTTGTTTTTATTATCCAGCTAGAAGGAAAGTACGTAGTCACCTAGGACTTAAAAATTTCCTCCTCTATACCGTCCAACAGGCGGTCTAATTTACAATCCTATTGGGAGTATCTAGCAGCCACCTCTACTTGGCCATATACTAAACTAACGGGAATTTCTTCCCCATTTGACCCTAGCGGTCCGACCCGGGCCATGTGATTCGGATCCAGCTTGGTATATCGTGTTTTTACCATGGCCCAGGCCTCTCGCACACCCTCTCGGCAGGCAGATATCTTCCATAGTCGGATACGCCACCGCGCTCCCTTGAACAGATCTACAAGCTTCTCCATATTCCCTGGAGGGGAGTCGGATGGCCATAAGGCCTTGGCTACACTCCGCATTGCCTGTCGAGCTTGCTCGTGCAACTGCTACAGCCCTTGCAGAAGATCACTTGATGATCCAGACACCTCCTCTTCAGGACGACCCGTTAATATACTTGCAATCATAGCTATATCAGCAACTTTTACTTCCAAACTGTTATAAGGTAAATAACTGAATATGCCGCCTCGCAGTTTTTTGTTCTCCTTCACGGAGTCTGCCAGCTGGGCCCGTACATCTTTCAGTTCTTCGCGCATTTGGGTGTTCGCATCCTGGAGCTTGTTTTTCTCCTGAACGACTTTTGTTAGCACACGCTCGCCCGCTGCTAGCAGTTTTTTGGCTCCATGTTCTCCGCTTTGAGCAGCGTCCAGCTGTTCTTGCAGTTCGAATCAACGCAGAGGTTGAGGAATAAAGGGATAAGTCGATCTATACATGACTATAGAGAAACTGCACGGCCATTCAACAAGGGTAGATTCCCTATTAATTAAACATAATTAATTAATTGTAATAGGAGTATCATAAGGCCCTTTCCAGTGCGCCATGGTGTACAGGTGCTGAGGGTGCCACATAGGCAGAAAAATGATGTGGTAAAATAATTAAAGAGGAGAGAGAGCATTATAGTGACCCCAAGAAGAACCAATGCTAAGCACGTGGACCTATGCAAAAGTACTACCAACCAATACAAGAGGGATTTTTGTCACTAAACAATTAAATAAAGGTGGCTTAGCTACAAAATCTAAGCACCGATGCATTGGGGACATTAATTGCTAAGCATTTTAATGCACTTAGCACCTCAGGCTGGTTGTAATGGGGAGTATCATATACTAGTATCATGCATATGATACTAGTGTATGATACTACCTCCTTAATGCATAGTATCATACTACCTCTGTCCTGGTTTTTTTAGTCCCCTTTGTAATTTATTCTAAATTTTTACTAAAGATTTAACTGACAAAATGTTAGTGCATATAAAAAAAATTGTATAGTTGGATTCGCATTTGAACATAGTTTTCAATGATACAATTTTTGATGACATGCATGAACATTTTATTAGTTAAATTTGCGGTCAAAGTTTGGCACAGGTTACAATGGGGACCAATAAACCAGGACGGAGGTAGTATATTAGTATCATGTAGTACCTTATTTATTGTCATGCATGACACATACTAGCATATCATTTATTATGATACAGTATCATGATATGATACTCAACTCTCTCTTTCTTCATTTAATTCTATGACACCTCATCAAAATTGCATAGTTGGCATGCATGATACTAGCTATGATACTACCATTACAACCAGCCTTAGCACCAATGCATTGGAGGAGGCCTAAGTGGTATCATGCATGTCAACTAGACTTTTTGGATAATGTGGCACACAATTAAATGAGGAAATCCAAGATGTGGTATGATATCATGATACCGTATCTTATTAAATGTTGTACTACTTTGTGCATCCATGACAATTAATAAGGTAACCTAAGATACCAACTTATGATACTATACATTACGGAACTAGTATCATATCCATGATACTAGTATATGATACTCCCCATTACAATTAGCCTTAGGCATCTTAGGTTGTGCACCATGACCAATATGGAAACGAGAGAACTTAATATTTATTTGCTAAGTAATACCATTGCATGCAATGAACTGACCACTGCATGCCATGCTAGATAGTCTCAAGTCATTGAAAGCATACATGCCCACAACTCTTATTGGTTGATTCCTTTGTTCGTAGCAATAAATATGGAACGAGGTGGGAGTTAATGCACCGCTTCTAAGCATTTTTTGGATTATTTTGTTTTCATAATGTGTCTAATGCACCTATACAAAGGGAGTAACATATGATATTATGCACTGTGGAGATAGTATCATACACTAGTATCATATGCATGATACTAGTATATGATACCTCCCATTGTGCACATCCTTATAGCAAGCAAGTTATTTGGTCTTCCTCAATTAGCTCATGGATCGCAGGTCATAAGTATTTAGGATCCATGGCTAACCAGGCCTCGATTTCCTAATACGCAAAATAGTGTGAAAAACTTTTTAAAAATTAAGACATGTATATTATGAAGAGAAGGGAGTACATGTATATACCTCCATGTGTTGCCATAAAGGGAAAATATTTTTAACGCAATAAGAGGATCACACAGAAGAAATATTGATACAAAACAAATAGGAAAAGTAAGATTATATTTTGGTTATAAAGCATAGATTTTTTGCCATTGTTTAAACCGACAAAATAGGTATGTGCATGTGATTGATCTGCTTTATTGGGGCACAAAAGATAAGAGATTAATTCCTACTTATTTCTTTATGGGCAGTGAATTTATTGCCATTTACTTGGTTAGAGCATGCCTAGCAGACTCCTTAAAGCCGTGACCCGTAAAGCACAGATAAGGGCTGAGAAAAACGCGATTTAAAGGTCGAAATCGACTCGGCGACGATTCCGGCCTTCAAACTGTGAAACCACACAATGCAATTGATTGTAATTTTGAGAAATAAAACAAAATTCCGAGAATTCAAACACAATTTTGGTGACATCTACACATAGTTTTCGCGCCACAACCCAAAAGAGATCGCATCCATCATCACTCATCAATCATCATTATCATCACAATATGAAATCTTCACCGCCACCATTGCCACCACCACTTGACGAACCTTGGCACTGCATGGCCTCTTGCGGCTAGCCTCCTCCTCTCCAAGATCTCCAACCTTGCCATGTCATGCCATTCTTTGGTGACCTCATCCATCTCATTTCGATTCATCGTCATGATTTTGTTCTCCTCTTGAAGGAGCTTGGCCATGGCTTTGTGCTCATCGGCCATGGCTCTCCTCTCCTCAATGGCGGCCTTGCGCATGGTGTCCTCCTTGAGTAGTTTCCACTTCTCTTGAGACTTCTTCTCGACCAACTCCTTCTTTGCCTCCAATGTCTTGATCACCAATATCTCATTGGACTTGACCATGTGATCTAGCTTGTCCCGCAAGCTTGATGCCTCTGCTTCCTTCTTGATCTTGTCCTTGGCCTTTTTGTTTCCATTGGGCTTGTTCTTGTTTCTTGGGCCATCATCATCCTCCATCTGGGTGAGTGCACCTCTCATGGGTGGGGATTCTTTCTCAATCAACTTCAACTTCTCGCTCTCTTGAAGAAGTTTCCAACAATGCTCTAGTTGAAATGCCTTTTTACCGAAAGCTTCCATGTCCTTGTACCTTTCTTGCGCAATTTTCCTTTAAAATGAAAACTATATCAAATTATGCAACCACTCTGATGGCTACAAATGATTTGCACAACTTGGGACATGAAGCCAAACTCACATAATCGGATTCAACGGTACCACTTGGAGGTGCATTGCGGACTTGTTGCAAGCATGTAGCCCAACGGCTAAAAATCGGCTTGATCACGTCCCAACGACCTTGGAGTGACCGAAAGGTGCATGGCGTCCTGTTGGGATACTTTGCCATAACGTGCAATTACTGATCCTCTATCCTTTGTCAACACCGTTTGGCGGTTTGGTCAGTGCCGGTGCACGCATCAAGGGACACCAATTCCCAAGCCTTGATGAAGATGGTATCTTCCAACTACGTGTAGTTCTTCGATCTTGCGCGCACTTTTTCTTGCGCTTCGTCGAACACCCCCTCCTCAACCTTCTTGACCTCATCTTCTTCCACGCTGTGGTCGTGCACGCCACCATCCATCTCATTGTAACAGTAATCACCGATCGGGACTTGACCGATATCAACGGTGTTGTCATCTAACAAGTGCACAAACTCGGCAGCCGCATCATGCAAACCAGCGCTACAATTTCGCTCAACAAGTCACGAACACGTGCAATGGAGAAAAGTGAAAGAAGTACAAGAAATCGAAGCATCATACCTTGCGCCCATTTCGTCAAACACCTCAGGGCGGCAGCAACAGCGCCGTCGGCTGGCATCCTCGGGGTAGATCTTTCCTAGGCAATCGGGGGAGGTGTTGGTGGGGTAGGTCTTCCTACAAGCTTCTTGCATATCGCACCCGAAACCTTCCCCTTCATCGCCGGCAGCCCAACCGGATTTGCATCTGCGAGGCTGCGGGAGTGCGTGCCTTCCTGGCAGGGGCGGCGGGAGCGCCGTCCTGGACGACGATGTTGCCCTGCCGCTTGCGGGGTGGCGTGGTGTAGCCTTGAACGGCGATG
The DNA here is from genome assembly GCF_003073215.2 of Triticum urartu. Classification (NCBI taxonomy): domain Eukaryota; kingdom Viridiplantae; phylum Streptophyta; class Magnoliopsida; order Poales; family Poaceae; genus Triticum; species Triticum urartu. The sequence goes on along the minus strand of NC_053027.1, from coordinate 243,721,674 downwards.
GGCGCGACATGGCCGGCGATGAGATATGCCGAAGGGGATGTCGCGTGGATGACATCCGCGGTGACGACCGATGGCTGGGAGGCTTCCATGGCAGCAGAGGAAAGCCGGGGAAGGTGCTCCGGGGCGGGCGGAGGGAAGGGGAACCGGGAACTATCGCGCAGAAATCTCCCTCCCGCCAAATCTCGCACCCGATAGGGGTCAAGCTCGGGTTGGCCTCCCACCCCGTGTATCTAAAGGTTGAGGGCAAAGTTTTTCCGCGCCCCGCAATTTTTTTACAGCTCGCAGGCCGATGTGTTGTCTGATCGGGCCACTTTTTTCGGTCGAAACCGTAATTATCAGTTATTTTGCGGGTCGGCGCGTTGTAAAGGGTCTGCTAGAGATGCTGTTACCAAAGACATCTGATTGGTACCTGATTACCATAAGAAAACAATTTATTTACAAACTATGAATTTATTGGTATAACATAGACGGTTCTGATTTATTGGGTCACCGAAGATTGGTTTGTTGAAAATCAGAAGCGAATAGAAAAATAGGAACAACCAATGAAGGGTGAAAGGACAAACGAAGAGGTGGCGGCGAAAACAATGATGAAAAAAAATGAAATAAGATGAAACCTTACATTACTTTTATGTAATATTTAGTAGAGATAGAGATATATTGCAATGCATCTACTCTTAGGCTGATCATAGTGTGAGTAACTTAGTTAGTAACATATCGCACACCAAGGCAAATTTATGTATGTGGCAAGTAGTTAATGAACTGTTCATGTATTGTTCACTATCTTGCAATCACCATTTTTTTTATTTTGTATAACTCTTGTGTTTACTTATTTCATCACCAAACTTTATACATGTGTAATATACATCCATATGATCATCTAGAATTCCTTTTGGAACTTTTTGAAACTTCAAATGTTATTTTTAAACAATTAAAATTGGAGTAGTGCTACGCAGCCGATGATTTATCCTCCAATGCATGCATGACACTGGTTAATAATCGTTAGATTAAATCCCACCATAGTTAAGCAATGTTGGATTCTACCATCATCCACCTCCCGTGCATAAACGATCGTGTGTGGAGCTATTCCGTTAAAAATAAGGTGCTCCAATGCACTCATGCTTCAAAAATTCACTTTCTAATGACTAATAATAATATTTACCTAATAATAAAGCGGCTATCGCTTCTAGTCATACGTCATGAAAATTACCCATAAAATTGCCAATAATCACCCATTATGCCACCTGTAAGTGAAAAAAAAAGATTTGTTTTTTGCTTAGTTGCTACACCGGACTTTGGTTTATTAGACGAAACGACCCACTAAAGTACAACAAAGGGTGAGTAGCTCATTGGCTAGATCGCCACCCTTCAATTGGATAGACCTACGTTCGAATGCTGACTATCTGATTTTTCTTTCCTTTTTTTATTTTCTTTTATCGGCACATTCAAATACTTTTTAAAATAATCCTATCTTTTAAATATATTATATCTCAAAATTTCTCAGAAAAATGTGTGTATTTCAAATATGTTATTATCTTGCATGTTAATCATTTCTAAAAATCTCATTTTTCTTCATATTTGTTTAATTTTACTTTTATCAAGCAGATTCAAATACTTTTCAAAAATATTGATTAAAATTCTAACTCGAAGTCTAGTATGTTATGTATGTAAATTCCTCAGAAAAATGTATAGATTTTAAATATGCTATTATCTTGCATGTCAATTATCTCTAAAATTAGGTTTGGGATGCAGCCTTAATTAATACTTTTTATATGTGGTATTTTGAAAATGCCTGTTATATATGTTCCTACACCATTTAAATCGAGTACATATGATAGTTTGGTGCTTTCTCAAAAATTATTGGCACGGTAGGGGATGTTGATTCCTACTAAAATTACAACATGTGTATAATCATCCTCTCTATTTTGTTTAATTTTACTTTTATCGAGCAGATTCAAATACTTTTCAAAAATATTGATTAAAATTCTAACTCGATGTCTAGTATGTTATGTATGTAAATTCCTCAGAAAAATGTATAGATTTTAAATATGCTATTATCTTGCATGTCAATTATCTCTAAAATTAGGTTTAGGATGCAGCCTTAATTAATACTTTTTATATGTGGTATTTTGAAAATGCCTATTATATATGTTCCTACACCATTTAAATCGAGTACATATGATAGTTTGGTGCTTTCTCAAAAATTATTGGCACGGTAGGGGATGTTGATTCCTACTAAAATTACAACATGTGTGTAATCATCCTCTCTATTTTGCACAGTGCACAATAACCGACCCGTATATGATGACGAACACTAAAGTATTGATGCGAGCTTTATGTAAACCAGTGGCTTAACATTGATTTTCATAGTTTGAAATCATGCCCATAAAGTTTGGTTCTGACAATATCGATGTTCATATGCAACCTTGAACATTTGGTACACACGTCCTTATAGATTGATTGCTTTCGGTGTAAACATCTAATATGTTTGCAACTAAACTAAATATAACTTGGATTACATTTGCAAACACATGTAGCAACAAGACAAAAATTCACATGTTATCATTGAGTACTAAAATGTACTTCTCTATTTTCATCCTAATGCAATATTTGTTGGGCATCACTAAAGAGGAATGACAACAAAGGCATAAAAGAGATAGCGGCGGATAGGTAGATTTTTTTTGTTGTCTAATAAATTGGAAACACGTTGAGTACACTTCAGAAAATAACTCACCTTTATGTTTTTGTACACCACTGCAACATCGTGAATGAGGGATGGTTTTTTTTCTCCCGGTACAATGCACGGGCATGTTTGCTACTAGTAGTACTAATTGGGATAATTCATAGATGTTTCCCGTAAAAAAAAGGAATAATCCATAGGTGGTCATAGTTGAGCCTTACAATAAGACTATCCACAATAAGAGTAACATATGTGGTAATATCACACATATTTAGACAAAATAGATGATGTGACAAGTAATTAATAAAGAAAGAGAGTGATGTGATAACATAGCTAGTTACTAGTAGTATGAATAACATCACGCATATCAAAACAAAATGAGTCTACAACTTAATAAATGAAGTGTTGCATGACACCACACATATGTTACTCCTCATTGTGGAGGTAGTAATAGACTAGTAACATATGCATGTTACTACTCTAAGTTACTCCCTACTGTGGCTAGTCTAAGGCTGGTCATAATGGAAGTAACTTAGAGAGTAAGATAGATGCCACATAAGCAAAAAAGATGACGTGACAAGTAATTAATGAGGAGAGAGGCTAATAGAGTAACATAATATGTTACCATCACATAGCGCTTTTCAATGCAAAATGGCTCTACAAAGCAATAAATGAGGACATCTATGTTATCACACCTATAATACCACCCACTATGAATGTAGTAACATAGACTAGTAATACATGTTACTAGTTTAAGTTACTCCCTACTATGACCAGCCTAAGATGATCAAAGCTTCTTACGAGGACGTGCATCGACTCCTCCCCGCATTAACTTGAGCGCAAAGGCATTTTTTATGGCAGTGGAGAAACAAAACTGGCTCTCCGAGCAGTTAACGCGTGCCGATCCAGGATTGCGGACCGAGAGATTGATATTTCGATCCGAGAAGCCAGAGCGTACGCAGCCGAACCGCCGAATCGATTCGGCACCCGACCACGAGCGGCAAAGTATTACTACTGACTGATGAACATCGCGCGTGCCCATGCATATGCTGGCATTTGATGCGCCCGTCGTGAACTGGCCGTGTTATTTTTGGTCTCGCGGCGCTGACCACGGCATTACTGGGCCGCCGCTTTAGTTTTCACCGGCGCCGCCGCCCATCGGCAATGTCGTGATGCTACTTCAAATACAACGAGCGGCGTTGGGCGCAATAAGATCGAAAACTCGACATGCGTTTGCGTCCACCTTTGGAAAACAAGCTTGATGAGTGCATGCATGCATTCGCAAAAAATAGTACTACTAGTATGAATCAGTAGAAACACCATCCGTTGCAAGCATGCGTAAATCTTAATCTACTCCCCGAGTTCTTGCGAGGCACCGTCATACTGAAGAGGTCCCCAAAATTTAGCTTTAACACAGAGATAAGGAATTTCACCAAATCAACATGGTGAGAAATCACACAAAAAATGGACCATAAGATTCGATAAGATTAATTTCCATGCATTTGCTAGCTACAAGACCAGATTTCAATCCCCAAAAGTTGATCTAGTACAGGGTAGCATGATTGATTAGACACTGGCGTATATATATATAGGGGCGGCTAAGCAAATCTTAAAGCCTAGAGTACTAATTTCACCGATGATTGCATGCACAACAAGCGCGCCTCGCACCGCATTGCATCGCATGCACTCGACATCACGCCCTGCGGCTGCGGCCCATCGCAGACGGCGCTGCCACGACCTCCATGAACGGCGGGTACTGGATTACGTCCTGGAGGAGCCCCTGCGGCAGCACTGGGAAGTCGCCCTCATTCTCGTACCCATTGTCGCCGGCGCCCCAAGAAGAGGATACGCCGCCGAAAGCCTCGTGCCTCTCCTGGTTCGGCAGCCAGATCAACGCGTCAGGTTCGGCAGTGCGAACATGGTCGCGCGGCCGCCTGCTCGCGTGGGAGCCGTGCACCACGTCCTGCAGCAGCCCCGTCTCCGGCGGATCTCGCCCTTGCAGGACGCCGGCCCAGTCCCAGTCGTCGTCGTCGTCTTCCACTCCGGGAACAGACGACGCCGAGGCCGTGGCGGTGTCTGAAATGGTGACCGTAGCGGCGCACGAAGCAGCGGGACGAGGCGATGGTGGCGTCGGTATGGGCGGCGGAGGGGGGTTGACGTGGGAGTGGCCGTGGCCGGCGTGATGGAGGAGGACGCAGCCGTGCGGGGAGGAGCTCATGAGGTTGTGCAGGATGAAGGTGTTGAGCTGCGCCGGCGGATGCGCCTGCGCCGTCGACTGGCCCCACGGCCAGTACCCCGCCGGCCAGGAATCGACGGGTGCGGGGAAGTTGGTACGCGCCTTGGCTCCACGCATGAAGCGCGCGGCGACGTCGTAGGCGCAGGCCGCCTGCTCGGCGGTGTCGTACGTGCCGAGCCAGCGGCGCGCTTTGGACGCGGGGTCCCGGATCTCCGCCGCGAACCGGCCCCACGGACGGCGCCGCACCCCGCGGTACTGCATGCCCGTCGGAGACACGTCGCCGGACGCCAAGGAAGAACGCTTGCTGCGGTGGCGGTGTGCGTGCGCGTGCGTCTGTGCGGCCGCGTCGACGTCCATGATGTCCACGCTGTGGAATGGCGATGTGCTTGGTTGTGTTGGGACTTGGGAGTGTGAGGGGATGATGAGGCGCGGGGGAGCTGCTTATATAGATGGGGCGATGGGCAAGACAAGGAATTTCTTCTTCTTTTTGACAAAATACACCTCGAACCACTTGATATTGACTTTGTTGTGGTTTCTAGGCTTGGCGGGTTGCCATTTCTCAATCAATTGAAAAATGGCTATAGCTCAATCGATGCTCTTTTAGAAATGAAAATCGCTACTACTCCTACTTGTTTTTCAATCTCGAAATGGCTATTATTGCTGTCTTCAGTTCCTCAAAAAACAAATACCCCCTCCAATACAAATTAATTGTCGCACACTTGGTATGACTTTATAAAGTTATCTACTCTATCACTAAGCTCTCTAGGATTAGAGCAACTCTAACAGACTTCGCATCCCACCGGCCCGCAAAACGCGTTTGCAGTTCGCGGAAAACGGCCTTTACGGGCCGGCACGGACGGCCACAGATGTAGATCCCCAAACGGATTCATATAAAAATATATTCACGAAATATGCTTTTTTTACGGGCTAGTTTTGAGGGGTCTGCTTTTTACGCCGCTGCATCCTGCATCTCACCGGCCCACAAATATCAAATCCAACATAATACAACATAATACAACAAACGAAAGCAAAATAAATAATTATTCAAATCAAATATAGTACAATAACCATTCACATTATAAATAATTATTCAAATCACCGAAGCAAACTTAAATAATGTAATACAAAACTTGTCGTGAATACAAATACAAATGAATACAAAAATGAGTCACTGTCCAGCCCTTTGCCTATGGTGCTCGATGAGATTCTCCTGAAGTTGAAAGTGTGTGTTTGCATTTTCAATCTCCTTGTATGTCTCAAGAAAAGCTCTAATGCGGTTAGGGTCTCTAGCTGGTTTCACACGGCTACCCACATTGTTGTAGAAGAATTCCAAGTTCATTCCTCTCTCATCTTCAAGAATCATATTGTGAAGGATAACACAACATTTAATGATATTTTTCAACGTTCTCTTATCCCCAAAACCAGCAGGACCACGGACAATGGCAAACCTAGATTGCAAAACACCGCTCGCAAATATCACAAAACAAACACTAACCAGAGGCGGATGCGGCGGGTGATCCCGGGCGGCGACGAGGGGGCAGGCTCGACGGTGGTCGATCCCCGGCGGCGGCAGCGATGAGGGGCGGCTTTCCTCACCGGATCCGGGGGGGGGGGTCGGTGCAGCGTATCGGCGCGGGAGGGTGGGGGACGGCCCCGCGACGCGATTCCGCCCGCAGATTTGGCCGGAATCACCGGTGGTGGACGGGCGGAAGTAAGGGCGACCGGCGGCGGAAGGAGGTGGGGAAAGGCGCGCGGGCTGAAATGTCCCTCCCGCCAACTGCTTCTCTATGATGCGGGGCACCGCAGCGGCGAGATAGAAACCCGCATATTCGCGGGTTGGGGCCGATATTTTGCTGCGCCCCTCAAATTTTTTTGCGGGCCGAGGCGGGATGTCGGGTCTGATCGGGCAGGTTTTTTTGCCCTACCCGCATTTTGGCGGTTATTTTGCGGGTCGGGGCCTGATGCGGGGTCTGCTAGAGTTACTCTTAGAGGCCTCTCATTCAATTGAGGTAACCAATTTAGATTTGGATCACCGATTTTGACCGAATCAACAATCTACCACTCAATTCTTTTAATTGAGAATGCTATTTTATTTTGGAGCTCTTTCATTCAAATGAGAAGTTCAATATCGAATCTGGGTCATGATTTTGACTGGGTCAACAATTTTTTAAATCAATCAAAAGCAACCGGCCCATAAAACCATACCAATCCCACGCACCCGCATCACTTAGACAAAAGACGTGACAGCATGTGATATTGTAGCAGCAATATAGTACATGCTGCCATGAACGCGGAAAATTTCCCACATAAGTATGAGTTGATTAATCGACAACACAAAATCACACGACGAAAGGCCTATCAAAACACCGCATTATATGAATAAAAAACACACACTCCATCATCTTCCCCACTAACCAAATCAAATACTCCCTCTGTTCTAAATATAAGGTGTATTAGTTTATTAAAAGTCAAATTCTTTTAACTTTGACAAAGTTTGGAGCCAAAAATATCGATATACACAATACTAAATAAATGAAATATGAAAATTCATTGCATAATGAATCTAAAAATCCGATTTGACATTATGGATATTGATATATTTCCACAAAAATGTGGTCAAACTTAAAGAGGTTTGACATTTCAAAAAACTAATGCACCTTATATTTTGAAATAAATGGAGTCAAAAAACGAAAATCCAATGACATCAACGACGCAGCAAAGCGCGCCCAACTCTTATAGTACTACACTAAGTGTACATCAATTAATATGGATAGGAGGGACTAGTTTGCCTTTTCTTTTCTTTTTTGAATATAAAGTATCAAATTCTCTACTCTTTATTTTTTGAGATTATGCGGAGTTCTTTTTTACTTTATCTTCTACAACGCGTATATCAACATCTAAAAATAGAGTATTTATTTAAGACTTTAGTCATGTACCTTTAAAGATGACCATATATATATCAGGTCGGGCTTAGCTGCACTGAAAATAAGCCCCAGATAATCTGATGTGGAAATAAACCACCGAGAGTAAGCTAACTAGCGACAGAGCTATCCACAACTCAGAGGGGGGTTGGGGGGGGGACGGTTGTGGCCCGCCAGCATTGGACCATAGTGTGAAATAAATTTTGAGGGGATGGCCTAGAGGAGATATTTTTTAATCGAAAGTGTTGTGCGCATGATACTCCATGCACGATTTGCACACAGCATGATGTGAAGCCACACAGATTAAAAAAGAGGGGCAATCCAATGGTGTAGATGAGATGTCGTGTGTAGATCGTGATGGAAATCGTCGTGTGTATAGCAGGATTCTTTTTTAGCATCATGTAACCCCCCCCCCCCTCCCCTCCCCCCCAAACACTCATATCTTAGCCTTGCGCCCCCTCCCAACCAACAATTCTTTTCGGTTCCTGTTCTTCAGTTTAAGTTGTGATACACCTGATGAAAAGTTTGTAATGGCCTTGGATTGTAACTATGTTATGACAAAACAAATCTGAGTTTTCGCACAAAAAAATGATATTGAGTTAATTTTTAGCTTTTTGCCGCTCTATGAACATAGAAGCGATTTTCAAACATCATGAAATGTTACCATGGAAAAAGAGAAAGATCATTGTCACATATACAAATATCATACAAACGACATGTCTCATATACAAGTACTTGAGAATATAACATAAGAAAAATCTTTGAAGTATTACATGGTTCTCCCAACAAAAGCATACACCATAAAGCGAACCGTCAAGAAAAGACACTCACAAGAATACAATGATGTATGGTATCCATATGTTACCTTCATTGCTGAGTGCAAAGTAATGAGAAGCGCTCTCCTCGTGATTATAAGATCCATTATCAACCGTGTTGATCCGCGGATCACTTAGTTTGCTCTCACGGTTGAAACGTGGATCACTTAGTTGTGAAGCCACGCACATGCAGTAATTATCTTTGTTTGCCTATCAACTTTGCAGCGTGTGACACTGAGGAGGATTCACCGTTTCTTCTGTAGAACACCAAAGCTCGTTCGATGACGTTTTGTAGCGATGAATGTTGTTTGAAGGTCTCGTTTCCCCCTCGTGACGGTACTTGTTGGAAATCAGGTACGTATACTGATGTCCATTATATATTTATATGATGCTAGATATCCAGCTCTCCGTATAAAACTCAAAGAAATGAGTTCTTTTTCCAACACACCGTTGCATCGCGACCAGTTGTACAGGTAGCCGGTAAAGCTTCTTTGATTCAAAGGATTTTCAAATGCATTTTGAAAGTTTGGAACCCTTATGCAAATTTTCTATCATGTGTCGTTGAATTCGTATGATCGAACTTGTTGTTCTGTTACAGTAATTATTATTTTTCTCTAAAAGAACAGAATTATTATTCGGCCGGGGTGACTATTAAGGCTAGTCATAGTGGGAGTAACTTAGCTAGTAACATAGCGCACTTCAAGAATTTTTTGCTTATATGACAAGTAATTAATGAAAGATGGTAACATAATATGTTACTGTAACATAACGCTTTTCAAGACAAGATGAGTCTACAAGATAATTAATGAAGCCATCTAAGTTACTACTATTATGTTACTTTGCATTATGAAGATGGTAATTTAGGCTAGTGTCATATGCATGACACTAGTTTAAGAGGGTGCTTGGATCCAAGGAACTATTTTTAGTCTGACTAAAAATAGTCTCTTTTAGAGGCTAAAGTTCCAAGCACCCCTGACTAAAGAGAGGCTAGGACTAGTCTTGAGGCTAAAATTTTTTAGTCATAGGAAACCTACTAAAATATGCTCTCTCTCATCATTTAATGCCTCTTCTTTAACACATGTGAGTTATGGATTGGAGGGTTTGGAGGATAATAAATGCTTAATAACTTGAGTTTAGTCTCTTTAGTATTTGAATCCAAACATGGATGAGGTTAGCAAGTTTTAGTCCCACTACTTTTAGTCATGGGACTAAAACGTATCCAAGGACCCTCTAAATTACTTCCCACTATGACCAGCCTAAACGGGGCTGCCGCTGTAGCCACCCAGCCGGGGGGCGTGTGACCAATGGACGCATTGCAGCTTGGTTAACTGCATGGGTATTCATCACCTCATCATTTGCTCGCTCTTCCGGCCACTGCATGCGTGCCTGCCGCCATTAACTTTCTTTCCGAGCTCGCATCGGGCCCGAGCCTACGGGCTACGGCACTAGTGCCCCTGCCTGCGCGTGCGCCAAGCGGGGGAATGGAATTCGCCGCCGGGAGCAGTGCTTGGCAATTTGCATGGCTAAATTAGCTGCTGTGCACAGAAGTACATTAATTGTTACCATGCTGCAATTTACTAATAGTATACAGGCGTTTCAGGAGTAGCGATTTACCTACAATCGACAGTAACTGTAAAATTAGTGAATCTAATACTCCCTCCGTTTTTATTTAGTCCACATATTAGCTTTGGTCAAAGTTAAACTTTATAAACTTTGACAAAGTTTATAAACAAAAATGTTAACACATACAATAATAAAAAAATACCATTAAATTTATTATCGAATGTACTTTCACATCATATAGATTTGTTATGATAAATGTTTATATTTTTTATATAAACTTGGTCAAACTTTACAAAGTTTGACTTTAGTCAAACCTAATATGCGGAGTAAATAAAAACGGAGGGAGTACGTGTGCCACGAGCACATGGCAACTCCGGACGTTTTTTATGGCAAATTTAATGACACAAGAATGTCATTTTAATTGTCATGGCAACTTTCCTGCTTCAATTTATTTTTCACATAAATTTATCGTGTGTCACTGTAATTTGCCATCCTTCTGTGACTGAAATTGCCATAAAAAAATTAAGGCCGAAGTGTCACGCACTTGACATGTGACACTTATTATTTGGAAAAATTAATGATTTGTGTTAGAATAAATCCGAGGCGCTCCGTCGATCTACCAAGGACCAATCAATCACACGAGCACGATACCGAAATTTGTTAACGAAGTTCATCATTGTGACGCCCCCGATTCAATCGTACACTAATCATACACGCAAACGTGTACGATCAAGATCAGGGACTTACGGGAAGATATCACAACACAACTCTACAAATAAAAATAAGTCATGCAAGCATCATATTACAAGCCAGGGGCCTCGAAGGCTCGAATATAAGAGCTCGATCATAGACGAGTCAGCGGAATCAACAATATCTGAGTACAGACATAAGTTAAACAAGTTTGCCTTAAGAAGGCTAGCACAAACTGAGATACAGATCGAAAGAGGCGCAGGCCTCCTGCATGGGATCCTCCTAAACTATTCCTGGTCGCCGTCAGCGGGCTGCACGTAGTAGTAGGCACCTCCCGAGTAGTAGTAGTCGTCATCGACAGTGGCGTCTGGCTCCTGAGCTCCATCGTCTAGTCGCAGCAATCGAGTAAAGAAAGGGGGAAAAGAGGGAGCAAAGCAACCGTGAGTACTCATCCAAAGTACTCGCAAACAAGGAGCTACACTACATATGTATGCATTGGTATCAAATGGAATAAGGATATCATATGTGGGCTGAACTGCAGAATGCCGGAATAAGAGGGTGATAGCTAGTCCTGTCGAAGACTACGTGTAACGCCCCGAGACCGATGTGCCAGGTGTCCTCCAGTTATTCGTTGTCGTTGTCATATCATTTGCTTGCGTGTTGCATCTTTCCATGTCATCATCTGCATTGCATCATCATGTTTTCAAAACTCGCATTCGTTCGCGTCTCCCAGTTCCGTCCGTTGTCCGTTCTGAGCCCAGACACACTTGCACGCGCCCGCGGCATGTCCGAAATAGTATTTTATAAGTGGCCAGAAAATGCTCTCGGAATGGGATGAGAGTTGGCGTGTGGTCTTATTATAGTGTAGGTAGGCCGCCTGCCAAGTTTCATCGCATTCGGAGTTTGTTTGATAGCCCAACCGTTAAACTATAGTGGCATTATAGCCGAGCACACGTCGGACGTTTTCAGTCTCCGAAAATTGAGGCCGGGCCTCTCTCTCTCCTCTTCTCAGCCCATCTCTATCTAGCACAACCCACTAGCCCACCTATCTAACCTCCCTCCGCTCCGGGTCGTCTGATCGAGATCGAACGGCTCCGAAACGGCCTCAAACACCCTAACCCTAGCCCCCTTGCCTTATATATACCCCCTCCATGCCATTTTTGGCATCCCTAGCCCTCCACCTACCTCTAGCCCCCCTCCCCTCAATTTCAGCGCCGAACCCCTCCCTGGCCTCCACTTGTCGCCACCGCCCTTGGCCTCTTCCCGCACCGCCACCTCGCCGGCGCCACATGGCGCGCTCCTAGTGGCCAGCCGCCACCGCGTGGTCACCCGCAGCCAACGGGACGATGCCACGTCGCCCCTGGCCTCCTCCACTCCGCCGCTGGACCGCCAGGCCCGAGAGGGGCCCGCGGAGCCCATCTGCCGCCGCCGTCGCAGCCCACGCGCGCCCGCGCGAGCCCGGCCTCCCGCTTCCTCCTCGATCCCGACCTGGATCGAGGGACTCTACCCCGCTGCGCCATCTCCTCGCCGCCGACAAGCTCGCCGGAGCCTGCTCGTGGCGGTCACCTCGGCAGCAGGCCAGTGCCGCCCTCGCCTTCCTTTTTTCCCTCGCAGCTAGCCTCCACCGCCAGGGACGCCGGCCTCGAGCTCGCCTTCGCCGCCGGGAATGGAGAAGGGGCCACCAGTTCGTTCGTCCCCGTGCTAGATCCGGCGCCCCGAGGTTCCCTCGCCAGGATCTGCTCGTTCCCGATCTCGCCGACCGCGCCCATCGTCGTTTCCCCGCGTGCCACGCTCGCCGTAGTTCTTCGCTGACCGCGCCTGTGTCGACCGCACGCGCCTGGGCTGCCTCCCTTTCAACCGTTGACCGCGACACAGCTCCAACGCCAGCATGCCTCCCCAGATGCGCTCAACTTCTCCACAAGCCGGCCCAGGAGGCCCAATGTGAGCAGCCCAGTCCCAGCAGATTCGGCCCGTCTCTATTTTTTTTCCTGTCCAGCGGATTTAGCTATTTTCCCTAAGAGTGCCAGTTTTGCAGAAAAGTCCCTCTAGATCATGCATTTAATATCTCCACAACCGTGCATCGGATTAAAACAATTTATATATGAAAGTTGCTTAAACTTTTGTGTAGATTAATAATATCCAACTTTCATCTATGTTTGAAATGTTTAAAATGTTGTTTGAGTAAATTTGCTCCTATGTCATGTTAAAATGCTTTAATTCATAACTATTTAACCGTAACTCGGAATTTAATAAACTTTATATGTAAATGGGGTAGAATTTTGCCTAGTTTATCATGGTGACATTGTTTTGCATGTTAAACAACTCTAAAATATGGTTTAGGGCAGAACAGGACCTAACCTAATATATGCACATGAGGAGTTTCCGGATTTGTTGTTCGTTGCTTCCGGCCTCATTTAACCTTGACTAGATGTGTAGTTTCTTTATGCTTCATCTCTTGCCATGCTAACAACATTTAATCTTGTTGGGTACATAAACGAGAGAGAACTAAATAAGTCATGTGGTGTTTTCTTCAATATGCAACTCCGTTGCATAATGAGCTCCACTTAATTTGTAGTGTTGTTTGTGCACTTTGCCATGCCATGCTTCATTAAACCGGACATGCATCATAATTGTTTATGCATCATGCCATGTCTATGTGTTGGTTGTTTACTATGTTGTTTGCTTCTTTCCGGTGTTGCTTCTTCGGGTTGGTTCCGATAACGTCGTGTTGTGAGCATTCGTTCGACTTCGTCCGTTTATCTTCTTCATGGACTCGTTCTTCTTCCTTGCTGGATTTCAGGCAAGATGACCATACCCTCGAAATCACTTCTATCTTTGCTTGCTAGTTGCTCACTCTTTTGCTATGCCTATGCTGCGATACCTACCACTTGCTTATCGTGCCTCCCATATTGTTGAACCAAGCCTCTAACCCACCTTGTCCTAGCAAACCGTTGTTTGGCTATGTTACCGCTTTGCTCAGCCCCTCTTATAGCGTTGTTAGTTGCAGGTGAAGATTGAAGTTTGTTCCTTGTTGGAACATGGAGATGTTGTTCCTTGTTGGAACATGTTTACTTGTTGGGATATCACAATATCTCTTATTTAATTAATGCATCTATATACTTGGTAAAGGGTGGAAGGCTCGGCCTTATGCCTGGTGTTTTGTTCCACTCTTGCCGCCCTAGTTTCCGTCATATCGGTGTTATGTTCCTGGATTTTGCGTTCCTTACGCGGTTGGGTATAATGGGAACCCCTTGACAGTTCACCTTGAATAAAACTCCTCCATCAAGGCCCAACATTGGTTTTACCATTTGCCACCTAGCCTTTTCTTTCCCTTGAGTCGGCCGGCTCAAGGGTCATCTTTATTTAAACCCCCGGGCCAGTGCTCGTCTGAGTGTTCGTCCAACTTGTCAGCCGCCGGTGGCCACCAGGGGCAACTCTAGGCTGGCCTACTGGAAGTTTGGACGATCCGATGTGCCCTGAGAACGAGATATGTGCAGCTCCTATCGGGATTTGTCGGCACATTCGGGTGGCTTTGCTGGTCTTGTTTACCATTGTCGAAATGTCTTGTAACCGGGATTCCGAGTCTGATCGGGTCTTCCCGCTAGAAGGAATATCCTTCGTTGACCGTGAGAGCTTGTGATGGGCTAAGTAGGGACACCCCTGCAGGGTTATGAACTTTCGAAAGCCGTGCCCGTGGTTATGGGCAGATGGGAATTTGTTAACGCCCGGTTGTAGAAAACCTGAAGTTGACCTTAATTAAAATGCATCAACCGCGTGTGTAACCGTGATGGTCTCTTTCCGGCGGAGTCCGGGAAGTGAACACGGTGTTGGAGTTATGCTTTACGTAGGTTGTTCTAGGATCACTTCTTGATCATAGTTTCACGATCGTGCTTTGCCTTCTCTTCTTGCTCTCATTTGCGTATGTTAGCCACCATATATGCTAGTCGCTTGCTGCAGCTCCACCTCATACCTTTTACCCTTCCTATAAGCTTAAATAGTCTTGATCGCGAGGGTGCGAGATTGCTGAGTCCCCGTGGCTCACAGATACTTCCAAAACCAGCTTGCAGGTGCCGTTGAACCATGCAGATGACGCAACCAAGCTCAAGGAGGAGCTCGATGAAGATCTTGTCCTTTGTGTTGTTTCGTTCTAGTGGATCAGTAGTGGAGCCCAGTTGGGGTCGATCGGGGACCTTGTCGCATTTGGGGTTCTTCTTTTATTTTGGTTCCGTAGTCGGACCTTGATTGTATCTGTTTAATGTAATGCTTTATTCATGTAATTGTGTGAAGTGGCGATTGTAAGCCAACTATGTATCTCTTTCCCTTATATATTACATGGGTTGTGTGAAGATTACCTCACTTGCAACATTGCTTTCAATGCGATTATGCCTCTAAGTCGTGCTTCGACACGTGGGAGATATAGCCGCATCGAGGGCGTTACAAGTTGGTAATCAGAGCCTTCCCCGACCTTAGGAGCCCCCACTGCTTAATCGTTTTTAGCAGCCGTTGTTGAGTCTAGAAAAATGTTTTTGAGTCATTTAGGAACTATATATCAGAGAGTTTAGGAATTCTTTTTACTCCCCAGTCTCTTCATCGCTCTGGTAAGGCATCCTGACATAGAGTTTTGACTCTTCTCTTCTCAAATTTCACTAAAAAATTTTTTAGGATCACGGGGGTATCTTGGAATCGTTCCGATGGTTTTGTGACGAGAACATTGTTCTTGGTGCCTCCTGTCTTTAGGGGTTGTGGCAGTGTCCCGGGGAGTTGAGCTCCGAGGTGTTGTCGTCACAATTTTATCGTTGCAATTCTGGAATACCTGAGTTTAGTACGCCGACATCGAAAATCTCTTTTATGCAGTTCGTTGGTGAGATAACCTCGACGCCACCCAGTACTGGGGCGGGAGTTCGGGAGTATCGCCATAACTTGTATAACGGATGCTTTTCGAAGGTTGAGATAGATGGTTTCCAAAGTTTTTCTCGGTTATGTGTTGAAGGATGGATACAGCTGGATGTAGGATTTGTTAGTTTGCGTGAGATATTATGCTTCCTCTGTATCCCCAACACCTGATTGCATAACCGGAAAATTTTGGGAGTTTCATAGGTGGGAATTCAAGTAGCTCTTAGGATATCTTTCCGACAGATGTATGATTTGAAATTGGGGTTCGACGTCTAGTGGTCCGCCTATTCACGGTCGGTTTTACAGTGGTCTTGTTGTGTCTTAAAGAGTCCTTGGCTATGCCGACTCAGGGACGCTTCGTATGTCATGTGCACTGCCTTGTACATGATGGTGTTGTACGATCGAGCCCGTGTAGGCCCCACCGCGAAAACTTCGGACGAAATCTCTATCATATGTTTGTTCCGGCTTATTCTGCAAGCCAACCTTTTGTTTTTGTTTTGAGTTGTGGTATTCGAGTTGCTTCGAAGTTAAGTGTTGATTCCATAACTTTTCCAAGTAGTGTTCTCATATTTCTATGTGAATACTAATCCTTCATGATAATCGAGATTGTCATGTCAATCCTTTTCAACCGGTGTGTTTTCTCCTCAAGCGGTTCCGTTCATTTTCAACGTCCGCAAGATCAATTATCAGTTCTTCTCAACGTTGTCCTTTTCATCCGTCTCCAAGTTGCCTTTGTTTTTCCCCCCCTCCCCCCCTTTTTTTTTTAAGGACTCATATATCTTAATCAAGTATCCTCTTACTCTTGTGAAGTCTCTCCATCCTTTTCCGTCAATATTTTTATCCGGTGATTCTCATGAAGATACTAACGGAGCTTCTAGTTCATCATTCTTCGTTTCTTTTATCTTCCCTGGTGGTTTCAAGTCAAGATTTGTTGATCTTACCCTTTTCCTCATTTCAATGCCTTCTCATACCGGTGCACCTCATAATAATTCACTTCTCGCTATTCATTTGTTCCGGCATGCTCAAGTTTTCTCAAAAGGCTCGTCTTGTCATTTAAGATCCTTTCAAGCTCTTTCGAGATTGTTATCTCATTCATGTCATTTAATTCAACCGGTGCAATCTCTCTTTTAAATCATTTCAACAGTGTTTCTTTTGAGTGGGCCCTAACCCACAGGTCTTTTTCCAGGATCTTACCTGACTCTTCTAATTTTACCGGAGCTATCCTAAATTCATTTCAAAGTTGACGTAAGAATGATTCATCATCTGTCATATGTTTTTCTCCAAGATCTTTCAAATTCTTTTCATCGTTGGCTCAACCTCTTCGTTTTTATTCTTCCGGAGGTCTAAACAATTCATGGTGGTGTTTCTCATCGTCATTCTCAACATTTGAAGACCGAAGAAGAGTTTCTTTTAGATCTTGCTCCATTCTCTGCCATCCTCTCATAATTGTTTTTGATTGTGGGAATTCTTTTCACCCATCCGGAACAATTCAAGAGTATTCTCAGTTTGTTATCCGGAGTTCATCAATTCAGAGTTATTCATTCACAGCTTTCAGCTATAGTTCTCCAAATCTTACCGGTGCTTTGTTCAAGTGATCTCTAATCAGTTCGTGATCCCTTCGTTCTCATGTATCTAGATTCTCTCAAGCATCTTTGTTCTTTTGCAAATTCTTCCTGGTGATTCGTTATCTTTTATTCACTCTTTTTCAATTCTTACGGTGGTTCTTCCAAGATTCTTCTTCCTTCGTTTATCATATCAATACATTCGTGCTTTTCCAAATCCTACCGTTGGTTCGTCGAAGACCTTCCCAAGTTGATGCAATATCTATCTTAATCCTCTCTACAAGAATAAGTGGTGTGCCAAATCCATTGTTTTGTCATCAATTTAACTTGTGAAGGATAAAGCATAATGTAATTCTTATTCTTGTTTCATCAAGTTTATTCAATTTATTTTTCCGGAATGGTTCATCATATCACATTTATTGATTCGAGATGCTTCATCTGTTCTTTTTCCGGAGTTCCAACCTCTTTCAATCATATTATCACGGGGATCTCTATCTAAATCATTGTGAGGCTTCAATCTTATTCTTTCCACCAGTCAATTATTTTGGATCATTCTTTTATTACCGGAGTTCTTCATGAAGGTTCTACATGATGGATTCATCAAGGATTTAATTCCTTCTCGAAGTGTTCATCGACAGTCTTTGCTAAGAAACTCAAGCTTTCATCATCTTGCTATCCGGAGTGCAATTTTTTCTCCCATATCATTGGAGGTGGTATTATGTCATTCTTGATAATTTGAGTTCATGTTTCATGATTCACATGTTGTTAAGAATGAGGTATTTTAAACCCATATTTTTCTTCCATGGAGTTATCTTGGGCTATATTTCACCTAAAACTTTCCCTAAGGATTAGTGCTATTATGGTGATTATAATTGACCCAAGTTCTTCTTTATCCTCCTGATGAAATACTTTCTCGTCTCCTTGTTCATACCAATCCAATTCTTTTCCCGTGAGTGGCAGGTTGTCACCTCATAATTTGAGATGTACTCCATAAGACCATATCAAGATTATTCTTTTCGTTGTTGGTTTTCCAACAACTCCGTTCTACCATTTGTTGTAAGCGTGCTCCCTCAAGATCCTGTTTCCCTTCGCTCATTCCATTCCATTCTATTCTTTTGTTCCGGAGTCATGGTGATGTTGCTCTTTTCTCTCATCATCTTGGATAGT
Source organism: Triticum urartu (assembly GCF_003073215.2). Classification (NCBI taxonomy): domain Eukaryota; kingdom Viridiplantae; phylum Streptophyta; class Magnoliopsida; order Poales; family Poaceae; genus Triticum; species Triticum urartu. The sequence continues at coordinate 243,703,150 of NC_053027.1, read as the reverse complement.
GTTCTTTTCGTGCCTATCCATTTAACCGGAGTGTCGTGTCCTCTGCTCAAGCTCTTTTCTTCCTATCTAGTCTTTCATCTCTTTTCAAACGGAGTGCTGTCAGAATTCGTTCTTCCTTGTTTCTCTTTTCTAATGGAGTGTTTCTTTTCAAGTTCTATCACCTCCGTTGTATTTTTCTCGAAATGGCTTAACCTTTTCAAGGTTCGTGGTTTCACTCGTTTGCCAAAGAAGCAACTTAGTTTTACCTCTCCTCTTCCTCTTCCGTTTCCCTCCGGTGCCATTCTAGATCTCGGGACGAGATCCTCTCGTAGTGGTGGAGTGTTGTAACGCCCCGAGACCGATGTGCCAGGTGTCCTCCAGTTATTCGTTGTCGTTGTCATGTCATTTGCTTGCGTGTTGCATCTTTCCATGTGATCATCTGCATTGCATCATCATGTTTTCAAAACTCGCATTCGTTCGCGTCTCCCAGTTCCGTCCGTTGTCCGTTCTGAGCCCAGACACACTTGCACGCGCCCGCGGCATGTCCGAAATAGTATTTTATAAGTGGCCGGAAAATGTTCTCGGAATGGGACGAGAGTTGGCGTGTGGTCTTATTATAGTGTAGGTAGGCCGCCTGCCAAGTTTCATCGCATTCGGAGTTTGTTTGATAGCCCAACCATTAAACTATAGCGGCATTATAGTCGGGCACACGTCGGACGTTTTCGGTCTCCGAAAATTCTGTCCGGGCCTCTCTCTCCCCTCTTCTCAGCCCATCTCTATCTAGCACAGCCCACTAGCCCACCTATCTAACCTCCCTCCGCTCCGGGTCGTCTGATCGAGATCGAACGGCTCCGAAACGGCCTCAAACCCCCTAACCCTAGCCCCCTTGCCTTATATATACCCCCTCCATGCCATTTTTGGCATCCCTAGCCCTCCACCTACCTCTAGCCCCCCTCCCCTCAATTTCAGCGCCGATCCCCTCCCTGGCCTCCACTTGTCACCGCCGCCCTTGGCCTCTTCCCGCACCGCCACCTCGCCGGCGCCACATGGCGCGCTCCTAGTGGCCAGCCGCCACCGCATGGTCACCCGCAGCCAACGGGACGATGCCACGTCGCCCCTGGCCTCCTCCACTCCGCCGCTGGTCCGCCAGGCCCGAGAGGGGCCCGCGGAGCCCATCTGCCGCCGCCGTCGCAGCCCACGCGCGCCCGCGCGAGCCCGGCCTCCCGCTTCCTCCTCGATCCCGACCTGGATCGAGGGACTCTACCCCGCTGCGCCATCTCCTCGCCGCCGACAAGCTCGCCGGAGCCTGCTCGTGGCGGTCACCTCGGCAGCAGGCCAGTGCCGCCCTCGCCTTCCTTTTTTTCCCTTCCCGTTCTCCTTCCTCCCCTCACCGGATCTCTCTCCCTCGCAGCTAGCCTCCACCGCCAGGGACACCGGCCTCGAGCTCGCCTTCGCCGCCGGGAATGGAGAAGGGGCCACTAGTTCGTTCGTCCCCGTGCTAGATCCGGCGCCCTGAGGTTCCCTCGCCATGATCTGCTCGTTCCCGATCTCGCCGACCGCGCCCATCGTCGTTTCCCCGCGCGCCGCGCTCGCCGTAGTTCGGCCGCCGCCGCCGTGGTTCTTCGCTGACCGCGCCTGCGTCGACTGCACGCACCTGGGCTTCCTCCCTTTCAACCGTTGACCGCGGCCCAGCTCCAACGCCAGCATGCCTCCCCAGATGCGCTCAACTTCTCCACAAGCCGGCCCAGGAGGCCCAATGGGAGCAGCCCAGTCCCAGCAGATTTGGCCCGTCTCTATTTTTTTCCTGTCCAGCGGATTTAGCTATTTTCCCAAAGAGTGCTAGTTTTGCAGAAAAGTCCCTCTAGATCATGCATTTAATATCTCCACAACCGTGCATCGCATTAAAACAATTTATATATGAAAGTTGCTTAAACTTTTGTGTAGATTAATAATTTCCAACTTTCATCTATGTTTGAAATGTTTAAAATTCTATTTGAGTAAATTTGCTCCTATGTCATGTTAAAATGCTTTAATTCATAACTATTTAACCATAACTTGGAATTTAATAAACTTTATATGTAAATGGGGTAGAATTTTGCCTAGTTTATCATGGTGACATTGTTTTGCATGTTAAACAACTCTAAAATATGGTTTAGGGCAGAACAGGACCTAACCTAATATATGCACATGAGGAGTTTCCGGATTTGTTGTTCGTTGCTTCCGGCCTCATTTAACCTTGACTAGATGTGTAGTTTCTTTATGCTTCATCTCTTGCCATGCTAACAACATTTAATATTGTTGGGTACATAAACGAGAGAGAACTAAATAAGTCATGTGGTGTTTTCTTCAATATGCAACTCCGTTGCATAATGAGCTCCACTTAATTTGTAGTGTTGTTTGTGCACTTTGCCATGCCATGCTTCATTAAACCGGACATGCATCATAATTGTTTGTGCATCATGCGATGTCTATGTGTTGGTTGTTTACTATGTTGTTTGCTTCTTTCTGGTGTTGCTTCTTCGGGTTGGTTCCGATAACGTCGTGGATTGAGGATTCGTTCGACTTCGTCCATTTATCTTCTTCATGGACTCGTTCTTCTTCCTTGCGGGATTTCAGGCAAGATGACCATACCCTCGAAATCACTTCTATCTTTGCTTGCTAGTTGCTCGCTCTTTTGCTATGCCTATGCTGTGATACCTACCACTTGCTTATCGTGCCTCCCATATTGTTGAACCAAGCCTCTAACCCACCTTGTCCTAGCAAACCGTTGTTTGGCTATGTTACCGCTTTGCTCAGCCCCTCTTATAGCGTTGTTAGTTGCAGGTGAAGATTGAAGTTTGTTCCTTGTTGGAACATGGAGATGTTGTTCCTTGTTGGAACATGTTTACTTGTTGGGATATCACAATATCTCTTATTTAATTAATGCATCTATATACTTGGTAAAGGGTGGAAGGCTCGGCCTTATGCCTGGTGTTTTGTTCCACTCTTGCCGCCCTAGTTTCCGTCATATCGGTGTTATGTTCCTGGATTTTGCGTTCCTTACGCGGTTGGGTATAATGGGAACCCCTTGATAGTTCGCCTTGAATAAAACTCCTCCAGCAAGGCCCAACATTGGTTTTACCATTTGCCACCTAGCCTTTTCTTTCCCTTGAGTCGGCCGGCTCAAGGGTCATCTTTATTTAAACCCCCGGGCCAGTGCTCCTCTGAGTGTTGGTCCAACTTGTTAGCCGCCGGTGGCCACCAGGGGCAACTCTGGGCTGGCCTACTGGAAGTTTGGACGATCCGGTGTGCCCTGGGAACGAGATATGTGCAGCTCCTATCGGGATTTGTCGGCACATTCGGGTGGCTTTGCTGGTCTTGTTTTACCATTGTCGAAATGTCTTGTAGCCGGGGTTCCGAGTCTGATCGGGTCTTCCCGCTAGAAGGAATATCCTTCGTTGACCGTGAGAGCTTGTGATGGGCTAACTTGGGACACCCCTGCAGGGTTATGAACTTTGGAAAGCCGTGCCCGCGGTTATGGGCAGATGGGAATTTGTTAACGTCTGGTTGTAGAAAACCTGAAGTTGACCTTAATTAAAATGCATCAACCGCGTGTGTAACCGTGATGGTCTCTTTCCGGCGGAGTCCGGGAAGTGAACACGGTGTTGGAGTTATGCTTGACGTAGGTTGTTCTAGGATCACTTCTTGATCATAGTTTCTCGACCGTGCTTTGCCTTCTCTTCTCGCTCTCATTTGCTTATGTTAGCCACCATATATGCTAGTCGCTTGCTGCAGCTCCACCTCATACCTTTTACCCTTCCTATAAGCTTAAATATTCTTGATCGCGAGGGTGCGAGATTGCTGAGTCCCCGTGGCTCACATATACTTCCAAAACCAGCTTGCAGGTGCCGTTGAACCGTGTAGATGACGCAACCAAGCTCAAGGAGGAGCTCGATGAAGATCTTGTCCTTTGTGTTGTTTCGTTCTAGTGGATCAGTAGTGGAGTCCAGTTGGGGTCGATCGGGGACCTTGTTGCATTTGGGGTTCTTCTTTTATTTTGGTTCCGTAGTCGGACCTTGATTGTATCTGTTTGATGTAATGCTTTATTCATGTAATTGTGTGAAGTGGCGATTGTAAGCCAACTATGTATCTCTTTCCCTTATATATTACATGGGTTGTGTGAAGATTACCTCACTTGCGACATTGCTTTCAATGCGGTTATGCCTCTAAGTCGTGCTTCGACACGTGGGAGATATAGCCGCATCGAGGGCGTTACACTATGCTTTTGGTAACCTCCATCTTGCAGCAGGAGAAGAGAGTAGATGGCTACATCCCCATGACATCCCCGAGGCATGACTACGGGCGCTCCTTCCCATGACACTGCTACAATACCGCACCTCGGCCGCCCGGGCGCCGGCACACGCCGCCGGCTCCCCCGCGTGCCCGTGCTATTATGTTGGCATAGGTTACATCATGTGTCTACCCTTAATATATATGAGAGGCCTAGGATACAAGTGTCCTATTAGGACACAACTCCTATCTTGTCTACACACAATCCAAAACCAAGTCCAATTGTAACCTACCTTGTACAAGAATATTCGACATAACTTTAACAAACTCCACCTTGGCGAATATTCTTCACCACCTTGAATTCATCCATGCGTCGAACCTCCATGTACATTGGACTTGAGATACGCTGTGAGCACCGCTGCTACTCCCGGACTCCATGGGACTCCACCTGCAACTGTAGTCTCTTCTCGTCTTGTTCACAGTCAACACTCGAGCAAAATTAAGTTCTTCAATACTCTACTTTGTGCTCCCAACTTTCGGAGAATCCGTTCAACACCATCACACATCGATCATTGTCTGCATGAAAATGAACAACTCACATATTGGACGCCACAAATAAGATTTACCTGAACTCAACGTCACCGCTCTTTCTTGACTACTTGTCTGAAATTTGAAGGAATTTCATCATCGCCCTGTGTCACCCTGAGTCAAATTCGCAGTTGTCTCACCCTTCTTACGGATAGTCTCTGGCATGTCCCACAGCTATAGCACTCCGCCTCCTTCTTTATTTGTTATCCACACTTTGCCATGTGCACTGAACACCACAGAATATACGGCCATGTACTCTCTCAGCCTTTGACGATTTCAGACTTTCCGCCACTTTCTCAGATTCTCCATGGTCAACTCCTGTCCATCAACTAGCACCAATAGACCCAGTCACCAATTTGAATCTGGTACTCATCAACACTGCTTCAGCACCCCCTGCATATTGTCTGACCACCAGTGCCTTGGTCTGTCGCTGTGTCCCGTGCTTACCGCACGCCTCGCCGCTATCACCGCGCCGAGTCTCTGCTGTCCCGGTCGAGTCTCCTGGGTCGCGTACCCACACCACTCAACCCCTACTGCAGAGAACCACCGATCATCACCGACCGATGCCGAGTATCACATCTCCATCAATCCACTGGTACCCAGTCCGATCCACGTGTCTCTTGCTATCCCGCCGAAATAGGCTTCGACTCTCCGAATTCTTACGCCGTAGCCCCTCCATCAGCACAGAGTGAAGTCGTCCATCAGACTCTAGCTCCACCTTCAACATGACTCCATGTAGCTGGCCGTGCTACCCTGCGCCCTGTTGACTTCAAGCTCTCATGTGTACACTGCCTTGAATCAACCCTGCGCCATAGTCTTGTCGAAGCCGCACAAGCCCTCGCACCTGTGCCACGTGTTTCCATGTCCCAAAAATTGGCCACCATCAGCATCACGCTCCTATGTCGTCGTCGCTGAAAACACCACCATCTTCTGCCTTGACTAACATCCATGTCAGTCCATCAGACAATCCAGTCCGACCCAGCCGAACTTATCTGACTGCAACCATGCTCCACCCTGCATCATGTCCGCCCCGTACTTCTCCGTGCAATGCTTGACGCCCTATGTTTGCATAATCCTGTCACGACATGCTCCAAACTCCTCCGAGCCTTATACGCACGTCGCCATCCTCGTCACACACATCCCTCTTCATCAACTTGGCGCTCCGCTACACAATCAATCAATCCTTCGCACTAACCGATCACATCCTTGATGCAACACTTGTGAAAACATGTAGCCATCAGACTAAAAAAATAACCGTTGATCCACCCGCCAACTCTCTGTTGATCTTATATGAACATGCGACGCCGCGTCTCGATACCTTCATGCTGCTATCACGTACAACCCATGTACAAAGAAAAGAAAGTCAAAACAACATCCCTTGTAGCCTTCTCTTTATAAAGAATTCCATGTCCACCACACCTGGCTACTGTAGACTTGATTTACTATCTTTCCTGCTCATCAATGCATGCATTATGGTGTTCTCTGACGCCCCTCTTTTTTAACCAACAAATCTCATATGTACTCGCACGTTCTTCTGGACCGTTGGCCACCACCACCAGCAAAATAGCCACCAGCCTACGGTTTGGCTTGCCCGAACACATGCAGCAGCGAATCTAGTTTTATGACCTCTAACGCCCTAGATGGGCCTTGCGTGTCCAGCCCGTGGGTCCGTTGCAGCGCTGATTCTGGACACCGGCACACCAGCCGCATGGGCTTCCTCTAGCGCTGGCTCTGGGCCGTGAACAGGGCTACCAACCAACGATCGGTTTCCATACCTCTTAAGCCTGAACCACCAAGTCCTGCGTTGTTGTTCTGCCACCGCCGCCGCTTGCCCGATTCAATCTGTCTCCCGCTTTTGCATGTTCCACCGCCGCTGCTTGCACCAACTTGCCGATTCCCGAACGCTTCTACCGATTGCTTCCAGGACACGGTTATCCGATCCAACCGAACCACGTCGCCAAATCGCCGATTCTCGATCGCTCCCCGATGATTAACGAAGCCCACAAATCTGCTTTCCAATATGTCACGCACGGTCTTCCGTTGCCGAACACCGCGTCTCTGTGATAGATTAGCAGAACGAAACCATCACTATTCTCTCCGACCTACATCGAGACAACCCTTTGTTTGACGATTTTCTTGACGATTCCTCCTCGGCTTCCTCTGGATCAACTCCACCGCCTCCTCTAGATCAACGCCCGCAAACTCAAATCGAACCTTGCTCATGATACCACTTGTTGGCCCAGACCCTCTTGTACGTCGCTCATAGACGAGTTCTTTCCGCCGAGAGCGTGCTCGTAGTCGACGAACCATACTTTGTATTGATTTGATCTGGTTCGGTACAAGTTTACAAGGGGTCTTACATGTATATATAGAACCTAGACTAGATTGCACCAAACCGAGTCAATGACTATTACTAGTCCTATTCAGCTACGTACATGCAATCCTATTAGGTGACTGTCACGTATCCTATCCGGACACCTGCGTACACACGTACGAGAGAAACACCACGTCGGGTTTAACTCCAACAATCCGATCTCATAAGCGTTTTAGAAGTATACTTTTTCCTTTGAAAAGAATAGGACCCAAGCTATGCAACAGTTGGTGCACACATACAACACTACGGTAATATGGCTTCAACAATCTGGACAATGGCTTAATCCCATCTCCCTGGATAGCATATGACAAAAAATAAGCACACACTCGCGCCGCTTCGGAGGAACGGGGTAACCCTAGCCGCCGCCCCTGTCTCCTCTACCTCTCCCCGCTGCCAGTGGAGGATGCCAGGAAGCTCGCCTCCTTGCTCCACAAGGAGGCCTCTCGTTAGCGTGTGACGGCGGCCCTAGACAATGCGTGTGAGGGCAGAGCCTAGCCCGTTGGCCTAAAATCTCACCATTATGCTTCCTAGTGAAAAGAATGTTATTGACTTTCCCAACCATAAATCCGCGCTAGATTAGAAATAAGTAAAGGTGGTCATATTCATACCAAGCTCTAGGAGATTACTTTAAACCATATAAAGCCATATGAATTTTAGAAACATGCTCGGGGTCCTCGAAACCCGGTGGTAGTCATATGTATACCTCTTCTTAAATTGATCCATTAAAAAGGCAATCTTAACATATATTTGATGCAAAATGAAATTATGATGGTTGGCATAGTCAAGAAATAAGCAAACAGCCTCAAGACGGGCAACGGGGCTATATATCACCAAAATCGGAATTTTAGATTCGGGTGAAACCTTGAGCCACTAACCCTGCCTTATTTGGAGTGACTTGGCCATCCCGCTCTTGCTTATTGTTAAATACCCACTTTGTCACAATGGCATTTTGGTGCCTATCACTTGGTCTCACTTTGCCTGAATGACGCGTCCTCACGGGCGAAGTTGTTGACTACATCATGCATGGACATCATCCAATCCAAAAGAATAGGAGCTTCTTCTACCTTTAGAGTTCAAGGAGCATTCTACTGGAAAATGATTTTCTTGAACAATTTTTTGTCTTGAAGCTTGAGCTTCTTCCTCGTCATTGAAAGTGCAACTAATCCCTGGGTGGTTTTGGTAATTATTAACAACATATAGCTCATTGAACTAATATCCGTTCAAGATAATATTTTCAGAAAGTTCAATGATTGGCATGGCATGCACTAGAGATGTGGACCCCTCAAAATTCTAAGGACACACATTGGCACAAGCTCAAGACTCTACATTTTCATTTTAGTGATCCAAGATCACATTGAGTCCATAGGAAAATCCAATACTATTAAAAGGGGATGAGGTGTTGCTTAATGGCTTGCTTGCTCAAAATGCTTAATGATATGCACCAAAAGCCCTCAACCACTTTCTCATATCCACATATGTCCCAAACTAAAAGTCAAACTCGGCCCCACTGATTTGATCTATCTGGCGCCATCGAGTTCATTTGACATAGCCATAGTCAGAAACCCTAATCAGTTCGGTCGCACCGATAGGGATCTCGGTCTCACCGAGATGGGATTGCAAACTCTCTGTTTCCCTTCATAACGTTTCGGTCTAATCAAGATGAGCGATCGGTCCCACCGAGTTCTTAATGCAAACTCTCTGTTTCCTTTTCGTAATGTTTCGGTCTCACCGAAATGAGCAATCGGTCCCACCGAGTTTGCTTGACCAACTCTCTGTTTGCCTGATACGTCTCCGTCATATCTACTTTTCCAAACACTTTTGCCCTTGTTTTGGACTCTAACTTGCATGATTTGAATGGAACTAACCCGGACTGACGCTGTTTTCAGCAGAATTACCATGGTGTTATTTATGTGCAGAAGAAAACATTCTCGGAATGACCTAAAACTTCACGGAGCAACTTTTTGGAAAATATAAAAAATACCTGCAAAAGTTGATGGCCAGGGGGCCCACCACCTGTCCACGAGGGTGGGGGTGATGACCCACAAGTATAGGGGATCTATCGTAGTCCTTTCGATAAGTAAGAGTGTCGAACCCAACGAGGAGCAGAAGGAAATGGTAAGCGGTTTTCAGCAAGGTATTCTCTGCAAGTACTGAAATAAGTGGTAATAGATAGTTTTGTGATAGGATAAATTGTAACGAGCAACAAGTAACAAAAGTAAATAAAGTGCAGCAAGGTGGCCCAATCCTTTTGTAGCAATGGACAAGCCGGAACAAACTCTTATAATAGGAAAAGCGCTCCCGAGGACACATGGGAATATCGTCAAGCTAGTTTTCATCACGTTCATATGATTCGTGTTCGATACTTTGATACTTTGATATGTGGGTGGACCGGTGCTTGGGTGCTGTTCTTACCTGAACAAGCATCCCACTTATGATTAACCTCTATTGCAAGCATCCGCAACTACAACAAAAGTATTAAGGTAAACCTAACCATAGCATGAAACATATGGATCCAAATCAGCCCCTTACGAAGCAACGCATAAACTAGGGTTTAAGCTTCTGTCACTCTAGCAACCCGTCATCTACTTATTACTTCCCAATGCCTTCCTCTAGGCCCAAATAATGGTGAAGTGTTATGTAGTCGACGTTCACATAACACCACTAGAGGCTAGACAACATACATCTTATCAAAATATCAAACGAATACCAAATTCACATGACTACTCATAGCAAGACTTCTCCCTTGTCCTCAGGAACGAACGTAATTACTCACAAAGCATATTCATGTTCATAATCAGAGGGGTAATAATATGCATATAGGATCTGAACATATAATCTTCCACCAATTAAACCAACTAGCATCAACTACAAGGAGTAATCAACACTACTAGCAACCTACTAGCACCAATCCCAGACTTTGAGACAAGAATTGGATACAAGGGATGAACTAGGGTTTGGAGATGAGATGGTGCTGGTGAAGATGTTGATGGAGATTGCCCTCTCCCGATGAGAGGATCGTTGGTGATGACGATGGTGATGATTTCCCCCTCCCGGAGGGAAGTTTCCCCGGCAGAACAGCTCTGCCAGAGCTCTAGATTGGTTCCGCCTTGTGGCGGCGGAGTCTCGTCCCGAAAGGTTGCTTCTTATTTTTTCTCATCGAAAGACTTCATATAGGAGAAGATGGACGTCGGAGACCCACCAGGGGACCCACGAGGTAGGGTGCGCGCCCTAGGGGGGGCCCCCACCCTCGTGAGAAGGGTGTGGGCCCCCTGGCCTTCATCTTTGGCATGGATTTTTCTTTATTTCTTTTAAGACGTTCCGTGGAGTTTCAGGACTTTTGGAGTTGCGCAGAATAGGTCTCTAATATTTGCTCCTTTTCTAGCCCAGAATTCCAGCTGCCGGCATTCTCCCTCCTTATGTAAACCTTGTAAAATAAGAGAGAATAGCCATAAGTATTGTGATATAAAGTGAAATAACAGTCCATAATGCGATAAATATCGATATAAAAGCATGATGCAAAATGGACGTATCAACTCCCCCAAGCTTAGACCTCGCTTGTCCTCAAGCGAAAAGCCGATAACAATAAATATGTCCTCATGTTTAGAGGTAGAGGCATCGATAAAAATAAAATACGGACATGCAGGCATCATGATTATTCTTATAACAGCAACATATATAGGTTTTGTCATATGATTACTTATGTTCAAGTGATGATCTATTCACAATGCAAAAGTATAAATCATAAACCTTATTGGGTTCCAACAAACTATAATCTCAGTCATTGAAGCAATTGCAATTTATCATAACATCGGAAAGAGTCTATGTCAGAGCTAAAAAGCAAGTCCACATACTCAACTATCATTTAGTCCTCCATAATTGCTAACACTCACGCGATATTTGTGATTACGGAGTTTTAACCGGACATAGAGAAAGATAGGGGCTTATAGTTTTGCCCCACAACCTTTTACCTCAAGGGTAATGTCAACAATAATGGTTCATGCTCCCCTAAATCCAATTAGATATATATATCATGTTCTTTCCAACATGCTGATCTTGCCAAAGGATAAAATGAAAAAGGAAAGGTGAAGATCACCGTGACTCTTGCATAAGGTAGAAGATAATAATAAAGGATAGGCCCTTCGTAGAGGGAAGCAGAGGTTGCCATGCGCTTTTATGGTTGGATATATAAAATCTCAATGCGAAAGAACGTCACTTTATATTGCCCCTTGTGATGTGAACCTTTATTATGCAATCCGTCGCTTTTATTACTTCCACATCACAAGATCGTATAAAGCTTATTTCTCCCACACCAATCAATCATACATATTTAGAGCAATTTTTATTGCTTTGCACCGATGACAACTTACTTGAAGGATCTTATTCAATCCATAGGTAGATATGGTGGACTCTCATGGCAAAACTGGTTTAAGAGTATTTGGAAGCACAAGTAGTATCTCTACTTAGTGCTGAGAATTTGGCTAGCATGAGGGGGAAAGGCAAGCTCAACAAGTTAGAGGATCCATGACAACATACTTTATCTCAGATATAAGAAAGACATAACTCATTACGTTGTCTTCCTTGTCCAACATCAACTCTTTAGCATGTCATATTTTAATGAGTGCTTCCAATCATAAAAGATGTCAATGATAATATATCTATATGTGAAACCTCTCTTTCCTTATTACTTCCTATTAATTGCAACAATGACCAAAGCTATGTCTGCCAACTCCCAACAACTTTTAATCATCATACTCTTTCTATGTGAAGTCATTACTCTCAATAAGATCAATATGAACTTGTTGTTTCTTTTTATTCTTTTTCTCTTTTCTTTTATTCACCCAAGATCATGGCAAAATAATCAGGCCCTTAACTCAACACTAATTTTTATTATATATAGCTCACGGACTCGATTACAAAGAGAGATCATAAAGCAAAATTCAAAACTAGATCATGCCATAAACTTTATTCTACTAGATCAAGATATTACTAATAGGACTGAACTAAGAAAAACGGTAAATATAGGAGTTGTGATTGTGATACGATACCGGGGCACCTCCCCAAGCTTGGCAGTTGCCAAGGGGAGTGTCCATACCCAGATACTCAATTCTTCTTTGTTGGAGGAGACGGTGGAGGTGTTGTTGATGATGCGGGCTTGTCATCCATCTTCCAAGGCATAGGTTCACCATCATAGAAAGATGATCGAGTCTCCGGAATCCTCAAATCTGCAGCCAAACTCATTTTTTTGAATCTATATTCATACTCATAGTTTTGGTTTTGAAGGTCATAGACTTGGGCTTGGAGGTGCTCGATCTTCTCATGTAGCTTGAAGATGGCCTCCTCGGTGTTCTTGGCATCCGGCTTGTAGTTGTTGGTGAACTCCGCGAGCATCATGTGGCTAGCGTTGATTCCACGCTCCACCATCCTTTGGCACTTGAAAACTTGTTGCTCCACTACTTCGAGCCTCGCCTCCATGCTTCCGGTCCCCTTTGGTCCCTCTTCATCACGGATGTGCAGCAACCCATCACGCATCTCAATGGTTTGAGGGTGTCGCAGCACCTCCGCGAGGTAAGGGTTGATGACCTTCTCGAAGAACTTGTCCTTGGAGGCGCTTGGGGCCGTCATGATAACCTAGATCTATCAGAAAAACAGCTCGAAACAAAAATAGGAGATTTTTGCATGATACGGGAGTCAAAACCTTCGGGAGAATATATAATGAATTTTTACCGACCAAAATACGTAACGTGCAAGAAAACGGAGTCCGGAAGGCACACGAGGTGCTCACGAGGTAGGGGGGCGCGCCCAGGGGGGTAGGGTGCGCCCACCAGCCTCGTGGGGCCCTCGTGTCCTTCCCGGACTGCTACTCATTTTTCTATTTTTCTAAATATTCCAAAATGGAGAAATATTGCCTTAAAATTGTTTTAGAGTCGGTTTACTTACCATACCACATACCTATTCCCTTTCGGAGTCTGAAACGTTCCGGAAAGTGTCCCTTATGTATTCCTCCGGGGTTACGGTTTCAATAATATTGGTTTCAACATTTATGGGATTACCTGAGATATAATGTTTGATTCTTTGACCGTTTACCACCTTCGGATTTGTGCCTTCGAAGTTGTTGATTTTTATTGCACCGGAACGATAGACCTCCTCGATAACATAGGGGCCTTCCCATTTAGAGAGAAGTTTTCCTGCAAAAAATCTTAAACGAGAGTTGTATAGCAATACATAATCACCTACATTAAACTCACGCTTTTGTGTCCTTTTGTCATGCCATCTTTTAACTTTTTCTTTAAATAACTTGGCATTTTCATATGCTTGGGTTCTCCGTTCATCAAGTTAGCTAATATCAAATAACCTCTTCTCACCGGCAAGTTTGAAATCATAGTTGAGCTCCTTAATATCCCAATATGCCTTATGTTCTAGTTTGAGAGGTAAGTGACATGCTTTTCCATATACCATTTTATATGGAGACATACCCATAGGATTTTTGTATGCAGTTCTATATGCCCATAATGCATCATCAAGTTTCTTGGACCAATTCTTTCTAGACCTATTAACAGTCTTTTGCAAAATTAATTTGAGCTCTCTATTGCTCAACTCTACTTGACCACTAGACTATGGGTGATAAGGAGATGCAATTCTGTGATTAACATCATATTTAGCAAGCATTTTACAGAAAGCACCATGAATAAAGTGTGAACCACCATCAGTCATTAAATATCTAGGGACACCAAACCTCGGAAAAACAACTTCCTTAAGCATTTTGATAGAAGTGTTATGATCAACACTACTAGTTGGAATAGCTTCTACCCATTTAGTAACGTAATCAACAGCAACTAAAATATGTGTATATTCATTAGAGGCAGGAAAAGGTCCCATATAATCAAAGCCCCAAACATCAAACAGTTCAATAACAAGAGAACAATTCATAGGCATTTCTTGACGTCTACTAATATTACCAATTCTTTGACATTCATCCCATGACAAGACAAACTTACGGGCATCCTTGAAGAGAGTAGGCCAATAAAAACTAGATTGCAATACCTTATGTGCAGTTCTATCTCCAGCATGGTGTCCTCCATAAGACTCGGAATGACACTTGCATAGGATCTGTTCCTGTTCATGCTCAGGTACACAACGTCTAATAACACCATCTACTCCTTCTTTATAAAGATGTGGGTCACCCCAAAAGTAATGTCTCAAGTCATAGAAGAATTTTTTTCTTTTGCTGGTATGTGAAGCTAGGTGGTATAAACCTAGCAACAATATAATTAGCATAATCAGCATACCATGGAGTACTACGAGAAGTACTTATAACATTTAATTGTTCATCAGAAAGTCATCATTAATAGGTAGTGGGTCATCAAGAATATTTTCTAACCTAGATAAGTTGTCTGCAACGGGGTTCTCAGCTCCCTTTCTATCAACAATATGCAAATCAAATTCTTGTAGCAAGATAACCCATCTAATAAGTCTAGGTTTAGCATCTTTCTTTTCCATAAGGTATTTAATAGCAGCATGATCAGTGTGAATAGTTACTTTAGAATCAACAATATAAGTTCTGAACTTGTCACAAGCAAATACAACTGCTAAAAGCTCTTTTTCAGTAGTAGCATAATTTCTTTGAGCATTTTCTAGAGTCTTACTAGCATAATGAATAACATTTAATTTCTTATCAACTCTTTGCCCTAGAACAGCACCTACAGCATAATCACTAGCATCGCACATAATTTCAAAGGGTAAATTCCAATCAGGTGGCTGAACAATAGGTGCAGAGACTAATGCTTTCTTAAGTATTTCAAATGCTTCTACACAATCATCATCAAAGACAAATGGTATATCTTTTTGCAATAAATTAGTCAAAGGCCGATAAATTTTTGAGAAGTCCTTAATGAACCTCCTATAAAATCCAGCGTGACCAAGGAAACTTCTTATACCTTTGATGTCCTTGGGACATGGCATCTTTTCAATAGCATCAACCTTGGCTTTATCAACTTCAATACCTCTTTCAGAAACTTTGTGCCCCAAGACAATACCTTCATTAACCATAAAGTGGCACTTTTCCCAATTCAAGACAAGATTAGTTTCTTCACATCTGTGCAAAACTCGATCAAGATTGCTCAAGCAATCGTCAAAAGAAGAACCATAGACCGAAAATTCGTCCATGAAAACCTCACAAATCTTTTCACAAAAGTCAGAGAATATAGTCATCATGCATCTTTGAAAGGTAGCAGGTGCATTACATAAACCAAAAGGCATACGTCTATAAGCAAAAGTACCAAAAGGGCATGTAAAAGTAGTCTTTGATTGATCTCTCGCCGACACAGGTATTTGAGAGAAACCAGAATAACCATCTAGAGAGCAATAATGTGTATGTTTGCATAATCTTTCTAGCATTTGATCAATAAAAGGTAAGGGGTAATGATCTTTCTTAGTAGCTTTATTTAATTTGCGGAAATCAATTACCATCCTATAACCTGTGATAATTCTTTGTGGAATCAATTCATCTTTATCATTAGGAACAACAGTAATACCTCCCTTCTTAGGGTCACAATGGACAGGACTTGCCCACTCACTATGAGCAATGGGATAAATTATACCTGCCTCCAGAAGCTTGAGTATTTCTTTTCTTACCACTTCTTTCATTTTAGGATTCAGACGTCGTTGAGGATCACGAACTGGTTTGGCATGTGCTTCCAAATTTATTTTATGTTGACATAGAGTGGGACTAATGCCCTTAAGATCATCAAGAGTATATCCAATAGCATCACGATGCTTCTTCATAGTTTTCAATAATCTTTCTTATTCATGCTCTGAAAGGTTAGAACTAATAATAACAGGATATATCTTCTTTTCATCAAGATAAGCATATTTAAGATTATCAGGCAACGGTTTAAGCTCAAACACAGGATCACCCTTGGGTGGAGGAGGATCTCCTAAAATTTCAACATGCAAATTGTGTTGCAGAATAGGTTCCTGTTTAAAGAATACTTCATCTATTTCCCTTCTTTCATTCATGAACATATCATTTTCATGGTCTAGCAAATAGTGTTCTAAAGGATCACTAGGAGGTACGGCAATCGAAGCAAGACCAATAATTTCATCCTTACTAGGTAATTCTTCCTCACGATGTTGTTTACTAAATTTAGAGAAATTAAACTCATGAACCATATCATCCAAACCAACAGTAACAACATTCTTTTCACAATCTATCTTAGCATTAACAGTGTTCAAGAATGGTCTACCAAATATAATAGGGCAAAAGCTATCTTGTGGGGAAGTAAGAATAAGAAAATCAACAGGATATTTAGTTTTCCCACGCAATACTTCAACATCTCTAACAATTCCAATTGGTGCAATAATATCTCTATTGGCAAGTTTAATTGTGACATCAATATCTTCTAACTCAGCAGCTGCTATTTCATTCTTAATTTCTTTGTATAAGTCATGAGGTATAACACTAGCACTAGCACCCATATCACATAAGCCATGATAACAATGATCTCCTATTTTAACAGAAATAACAGGCACGCCTACCACAGGTCTATGTTTATCCTTATCACACGGTTTAGCAATTCTAGCAGTTTCACCTTCGAACTGAATAACATGCCCATCAATATTATCAGACAAGAGATCTTTAACAATAGCAATATTAGGTTCTACTTTAACTTGCTCAGGAGGTGTATAAGTTCTAATATTGCTTTTACGAACAACAGTTGAAGCTTTAGCATGATCCTTTATTCTAACAGGGAAAGGTGGTTTCTCAATATAAGAAGTAGGAATAATAGGATCATTATAAGTGACAGTCTTTTCTTCAACTTTAATAGGTGCAGCTACTTTTACTTCTATGGGAGGATGATATTTAAACCACTTCTCCTTAGGGAGATCAACATAGGTAGCAAAAGATTCACAGAAAGAAGCTACTATCCCAGAATCAAGTCCATATTTAGTGCTAAACTTACGGAAAATATCGGTATCCATAAAATGTTTAACACAATCAAACTTAGGTGTCATACCTGACTCCTTACCTTCATCGAGGTCCCAATCTTCAGAGTTGTGTTTAATTCTATCCAATAAATTCCATCTGAATTCAGTAGTCTTCATCATAAAAGAGCCAGCACAAGAAGTGTTGAGCATGTTGCGATTGTTTTCAGAAAGCCGAGCATAAAAACTTTGCATAATTATTTCTCTCTGGAGCTCATGATTGGGGCATGAATATAACATTGATTTAATCCTCCACCAAGCTTGAGCGATGCTTTCTCCTTTGCGAGGCCAGAAATTATATATATAATTGCGATCACGATGAACAAGATGCATAGGGTAATACTTTTGATGAAATTCCAGCTTCAATCTTTTATAGTCCCACGATCTCATATCATCACATAGCCTATACCATATCAATGCGTCTCCCTTCAAAGATAAAGGGAAGACCTTCTTCTTAGCAACATCATCGGGTATACCTGCAAGCTTAAATAATCCACAAACTTCATCGACATATATTAAGTGCTCATCAGGGTGTTTTGTTCCATCTCCTGTAAAAGGATTAGCTAGCAGTTTTTCCATCATGGCCACAGGAAATTCAAAAGGAGTTTCATTAATAGGTTCAGTAGGTTGAGGAGCAACTCTTTGCTCTACTAGACATGGTGACGATACCCCTAACAAGCCCCTCAGAGAATTACTTTCCATAATAACAAGTGACAGTAAATTTCAGCACACTATATAAATTTTTCCTTACCAAATTCCACTTACCAAAGGCTCTACACTCCCCGGAAACGGCGCCAGAAAAGATTCTTGATGACCCACAAGTATAGGGGATCTATCGTAGTCCTTTCGATAAGTAAGAGTGTCGAACCCAACGAGGAGCAGAAGGAAATGATAAGCGGTTTTCAGCAAGGTATTCTCTGCAAGTACTGAAATAAGTGGTACCAGATAGTTTTGTGATAGGATAAATTGTAACGAGCAACAAGTAACAAAAGTAAATAAAGTGCATCAAGGTGGCCCAATCCTTTTGTAGCAAAGTACAAGCCGGATCAAACTCTTATAATAGGAAAAGCGCTCCCGAGGACACATGGGAATATCGTCAAGCTAGTTTTCATCACGTTCATATGATTCGCGTTCGATACTTTGATAATTTGATATGTGGGTGGACCGGTGCTTGGGTGCTGTTCTTACTTGAACAAGCATCCCACTTATGATTAACCTCTATTGCAAGCATCCGCAACTACAACAAAAGTATTAAGGTAAACCTAACCATAGCATGAAACATATGGATCCAAATCAGCCCCTTACGAAGCAACGCATAAACTAGGGTTTAAGCTTCTATCACTCTAGCAACCCGTCATCTACTTATTACTTACCAATGCCTTCCTCTAGGCCCAAATAATGGTGAAGTGTTATGTAGTCGACGTTCACATAACACCACTAGAGGCTAGACAACATACATCTTATCAAAATATCAAACGAATACCAAATTCACATGACTGCTCATAGCAAGACTTCTCCCTTGTCCTCAGGAACGAACGTAATTACTCACAAAGCATATTCATGTTCATAATCAGAGGGGTAATAATAGCATATAGGATCTGAACATATAATCTTCCACCAATTAAACCAACTAGCATCAACTACAAGGAGTAATCAACACTACTAGCAACCTACTAGCACCAATCTCGGACTTTGAGACAAGAATTGGATACAAGAGATGAACTAGGGTTTGGACATGAGATGGTGCTGGTGAAGATGTTGATGGAGATTTCCCTCTCCCGATGAGAGGAGCGTTGGTGATGACGATGGTGATGATTTCCCCCTCCCGGAGGGAAGTTTCCCCGGCAGAACAGCTCTGCCGGAGCTCTAGATTGGTTCTGCCTCGGTTCCGCCTCATGGCGGCGGAGTCTCGTCCCGAAAGGTTGCTTCTTATTTTTTTTCTCATTGAAAGACTTCATATGGGAGAAGATGGACGTCGGTGACCCACCAAGGGGCCCACGAGGTAGGGGGGTGTGCCCTAGGGGGGGGGGGGCGCCCCCCACCATCGTGAGAAGGGTGTGGGCCCCCTGGCCTTCATCTTTGGCATGGATTTTTCTTTATTTCTTTTAAGACGTTCCGTGGAGTTTCAGGACTTTTGGAGTTGCGCAGAATAGGTCTCTAATATTTGCTCCTTTTCTAGCCCAGAATTCCAGCTGCCGGCATTCTCCCGCCTTATGTAAACCTTGTAAAATAAGAGAGAATAGCCATAAGTATTGTGATATGAAGTGAAATAACAGTCCATAATGCGATAAATATCGATATAAAAGCATGATGCAAAATGGACGTATCAGGGGGGCGCGCCCCCCTACCTCGTGGGCCCCCTGGAGCTCCTCCGACTCCAACTCCAACTCAATATATTGTGTTTTGGGGAGAAAAAAATCAGAGAGAAGAATTCATCGCGTTTTATGATACGGAGCCGCCGCCAAGCCCTAAAACCTCTCAGGAGGGCTGATCTAGAGTCCGTTCGGGGCTCCGGAGAGGGGAATCCATCGCCATCGTCATCATCAACCATCCTCCATCACCAATTTCATGATGCTCACCGCCGTGCGTGAGTAATTCCATCGTAGGCTTGCTGGACGGTGATGTGTTGGATGGGATCTATCATGTAATTGAGTTAGTCTTGTTAGGGTTTGATCCCTAGTATCCACTATGTTCTGAGATTGATGTTGCTATGACTTTGCTATACCTAATGCTTGTCACTAGGGCTTGGGTGGCATGATTTCAGATCTGAACCTATTATGTTTTCATCAATATATGAGAGTTCTTGATCCTATCTTGCAAGTCTATAGTCACCTATTATGTGTTATGATCCGTTAACCCCGAAGAGACAATAATCGGGATACTTACCGGTGATGACCGTAGTTTGAGGAGTTCATGTATTCACTATGTGTTAATGCTTTGCTCCGGTACTCTATTAAAAGGAGGCCTTAATATCCCTTAGTTTCTGTAAGGACCCCGCTGCCACGGGAGGGTAGGACAAAAGACGTCATGCAAGTTCTTTTCCATAAGCACGTATGACTATATTCGGAATACATGCCTACATTACATTGATGAACTGGACCTAGTTCTGTGTCACCCTAGGTTATGACTGTTACATGATGAACCGCATCCGGCATAATTCTCCATCACGGATCCATTGCCTACGAGCTTTCCATATATTGTTCTTCGCTTATTTACTTTCCCGGTGTTATTACTATCATCACTACAAAATATCAAAAACATTACTTTTACTACCGTTACCTTTTGCTACCGTTACCACTACTATCATATTACTTTGCTAATAAATACTTTGCTGCAGATATTATGTTTCCAGGTGTGGTTGAATTGAGAACTCAGCTGCTAATACTTGAGAGTATTCTCTGGCTCGCCTTGTGTCGAATCAATAAATTTGGGTTGAATACTTTACCCTCGAAAACTGTTGCGATCCCCTATACTTGTGGGTTATCAAGACTATTTTCGGACGCTGTTGTCGGGGAGCATAGCTCTATTCTTTGAGTCACTTGGGATTTATATCTGCTTATCATTATGAAGAACTTGAAAGATCCAAGAACCAAGATTTATCCCTCAACTACGAGGGGTGGTAAGAAACTGCCATCTAGCTCTGCACTTGATTCACCTTCTGTTTTGAGTAAGCTTGCGACATCTAAACCTGCTTCTGCTATTCGTTCTGATATGTCGCATGTTACTGATGATGCCACTTCTGCTATACATGATACTTATGATGAAAGTACTTCTATGCTTGATACTACTGTGCCACTTGGTGAATTTCTTGAGGAACAACTTGCTAGGGCTAGAGAGCTTGAAAATATTGAATCTAATAATACTGATGAAATTGATGATGAAGACTTGCCTGTTATTCCTGAGGGTTATGTTTTTGATAAAGAAGCTTCTTTAGCTATTTTAGCTTGCAAAGATAGATACGAACTCAAGAGGCTATTAGCTAAATGGAACAAGCAATCTCTAAATGCTAGAATGAAACCTGGCCCTGCTTTTGCTACTTCACCTATCTGTGTTACCGATAAGGATTATGAATTCTCTGTTGATCCGGATATAATTACTTTGGTTGAATCTGATCCTTTTCATGGCTATGAATCTGAAACTGTTGTGGCACATCTTACTAAATTAAATGATATAGCTACACTATTCACTACTGATGAGAGAACTCGTTACTTTTATATCCTTAAAATATTTCCGTTCTCATTAAAGGGTGATGCTAAGATATGGTTTAATTCTCTTGATCCTGGTTGTGTGCGTAGTCCCCAGGATATGATTTATTACTTCTCTGCTAAATATTTCCCTGCTCATAAGAAACAAGCTGCTTTAAGGGATATATATAATTTTGTGCAAATTGAAGAAGAGAGTCTCCCACAAGCTTGGGGGAGGCTTCTCCAATTACTTAATGCTTTTCCTGATCATCCTCTTAAGAAAATGAAATACTTGATATCTTTTATAATGGACTAACCGATGCCTCCAGAGATTACCTGGATAGTTGTGCTGGTTCTGTTTTCAGGGAAAGAACACCCGATGAAGCTGAAATTCTATTGAATAATATGTTGACAAATGAAAATAATTGGACACCTCCGGAGCCAATTCCTGATCCTATTCCTAAACCCACTTCGAAGAAGAGGGGTATTCTATTTATTAGTACTGAAGATATGCAAGAGGCAAAGAAATCTATGAAAGAAAAAGGTATTAAAGCTGACGATGTTAAGAATTTACCTCCTATTGAAGAAATACATGGTATTAATTTACTGCCTGTAGAAGAAACATATGATCTTAATCCTTTACCTATTGAAGAAACTGATGGTCTTGATAACCCGACACAGGTAGTAAAGGTAAATTCTCTCTATAGATATGATAAAGCTGAAATCCCATTTACTAAGTTTGCTAGCCCATGCTTAGATGAGTTTGATAAATTTATGGCTAAGCAAGAAGATTTTAATGCTTATTTTGGTAGACAATTGAAATACAATTCAAATATGCTTGAACACTTGGGTGATTATATGGCTAATGTCAAAGGTGAACTTAAACTTATTAGTAAACATGCTTCTATGGTTACCACTCAAGTAGAACAAGTACTTAAAGCTCAAAATGATTTTCTCAATGAATTGAATAGTAAGGATAATGATAATGTTGTTAGAGTTATGACTAGAGGTGGAAGAATGACTCAGGAACCTTTGTATCCTGAAGGCCACCCTAAGAGAATTGAGCAATATTCTCAGAGAAATAATATAGATGCACCTAGTCCTTCTAAAAGGAAGAAAAAGAATAATGATAAGACTTTGCATGCTTCTAGTAAACCTATTACCGAAACACCTGAGAATCCAAATGATATTTCTATTTCCGATGCTGAAACTCAATCTGGTAATGAACCTGAAACTAGTTATAATGCTAATAATAATGTTCATGATGATGCTCAACCTAGTAATGATAATGATATAGAAATTGAACCTCCTGTTGATCTTGATAGCCCACAATCAAAGAATCAACGTTATGATAAGAAAGACTTTGTTGCTAGGAAACACGGTAAAGAAAGAGAACCATGGGTTCAGAAACCCATGCATTTTCCTCCCAAACCATCCAAGAAAAAGGATGATGTGGATTTTGAGCACTTTGCTGAAATGATTAGACCTATCTTTTTGCGTATGCGATTAACTGATATGCTCAAAATGAATCCTTATGCTAAGTATATGAAAGATATTGTTACAAATAAAAGAAAGATACCGGAAGCTGAAATTTCCACGATGCTTGCTAATTATACTTTTAAGGGTGGAATACCAAAGAAACTTGGAGATCCCGGTGTACCAACTATACCATGCTCCATTAAAAGAAACTATGTTAAAACTGCTTTATGTGATCTTGGAGCCAGTGTTAGTGTTATGCCTCTCTCTTTATATCGTAGACTTGATTTGAATAAGTTGACACCTACTGAAATATCTTTGCAAATGGCTGATAAATCAACTGCTATACCCGTCGGTATTTGTGAGGATGTGCCTATTGTAGTTGCAAACATTACTATTTTAACGGACTTTGTTATTCTTGATATTCCCGAGGACGATAGTATGTCTATTATTCTTGGAAGACCCTTTTTGAATACTGCAGGGGCTGTTATTGATTGCACTAAAGGCAATGTCACTTTCCACGTTAATGGTAATGAGCATATGGTACACTTTCCGAGGAAACAACCTCAAGTTCATAGTATCAACTCTATTGGAAAAATTCCATTGATTATATTTGGAGGTTTTGAATTTCCTCTTCCTACTATCAAGAAGAAATATGATATTCTTATTATTGGGGATGTGCATATCCCTGTTGAGGTAACATAGTGTTATTCGAAATTTCTCTGGTTCCATCTTATTCGGAATGAGTTCGTTAACAAGACTTGATCAACCTTGTTAGTGGATTCCTTTTGATGATCATGAGATGGATGAAACTAGAAGGCACAACCTTTTGTACCCTCCTTTTACTTTCTGTTATTTATATTAAATAAAATAAAAATAGTATTTTTCTGTCTGCTATCTGATTATTCGTGCAATATAAAAATACCCCGAAAATAAAAGTTCTCCAAATGCCCTGAAATTTAAATATGATTTTTTCCGGAATATTTGAGAATATTTGGCACTGAGAACACAGCAGGGGGGTCAACCACCTGCCCATGAGGGTGGAGTGCGCGCCCTACCCCCTGGGCGCGCCCCCTGCCTCGTGGGCCCATGGTGGCCCTCCTCGACTTATCCTTTCACCCACACACTCCTTCTTCCTCCCCCAAACATGAATAACCAGCTCAAACCCGAGTCCAAGCTCGTTTTGCTGCCATTTTCGATCTCCTTGCTCAAAGCACCTCTCACAAAACTGCTTGGGGAGATTGTTCCTTGGTATGTGACTCCTCCATTGGTCCAATTAGTTTTTTGTTCTAGTGCTTTATTCATTGCAATTTTTTGCTGCCTAGGTGACCATGTTCTTGAGCTTACATGTCAAATTTGTATGGTTCCAAGTAGTTTTGATGCATGATATAGGCCCTAGGCACTTGTAGGAGTAGTTGCTATCAATATTATTGAGTTTGGTTTACTTTTATTTTGAAGTTACTAAAAAAATTCAGAATTTTTCAGAGGAAGAAAAATGCTTAGGAAAATGTTCCAAGGTGGTTCCTCAAGGAAGCAAGGACCCAGGCTTGGAATGCGTGATGCTGATGAAGAGCCACCAAGAGACGCTCCAGTGCGTCCTTGTGAGTGGCCTTCTGAAAATTTTATGGATCGAGCAGGAATTAAGGAAGAATTCAATGCATATTTGCGTAACGCCGATCTTGTGAGCTTCGAGGAAGAGAAGTGCAGCCAGTATCACAATCTCACTAGTACCTTTGTGAGGAGGTTTGAATTTTCATCTTCACGTAATTCTCCAGCTGTCCTGTTTGATCTTTATGAAAATTCTCATACTATGGACTTAGAGGATTTTACCACTGCTTGCAAACTTCCACAATGGGGTAGTATAAGGGATCCTCGCAAATCTGAATTTAGAGATTTTCTTTCTAGCATAACTGTGGGAGAATCTAGAGATATAACACAAGCTACCATAGGGAGCATTCACTTTCTTGCTATACATTATTTTGCTCTCTTCATAGGTAGATGCATTAATGGTAAAGATGAGACATGTCACATGTGTGTTCCTGACCTCAGTATTCTTAGGAGTGCTGTGTTAGGAGACAAATCTTATAATTTGGGAGCCATTGTTGCACGTAGGTTGCATCTTAATAGATTTAATGGAGATTTCTTTGGAGGAATTTATGCAATCCGCATAGCTAATTTTCTTGGTGTAGCCATACGCGAAGATGATATTGAATTACAACCTGCTTACCTAGACTTTAATGCTATGGTTCACCACCAGTTTGTCGAGAGGAATGAATCACCTCTCCAGTATCGACTAATCTTTGACAGACGTCGTGTTGTCCATATTACTCTCCCTGCTCCTGCCTTCTTTGATCATCAGGCAAAAGGAAGATATGTTATTACCAGAGAGGAGGCAGATGAGTACGAGAGGAGAGCGGAGGCCGCTCGTCGCCACGCTGCAGCTCAGGAGGCGATAGCCGCTGCATCTCAGTACGACCCTAACTATTATTATGGATATCCGCCAGGCCAGCCGTGGCCATAGACCAACTTAGGACAAAAGCCTAAGCTTGGGGGAGTACGTATTTCTCACCGACATTACATTTATGTTCACACACTTATTTCTAGATGTCGGTGCTGATACTTTTTCATTGTATCATCCATGCTAGTTTAATTTCCTTTTTATGCTTTCTTCTTGTGTGTTTGATAAACATTAAGAAAAATAAAAAAAACTTATTTCTAGCTTTTAATTAGTTTACTTTCCATGCCTGTAGTAGTAATTAAAAAGAAAACCCAAAAAGATTTCCTACTCTTCTTTTACTTGTTGGGATCTCTCTCGTGTAAATAGTTTTATTTCTTTTCTTTTCTTTGGGGGTCGATAGGAGAAGACCATAATTAAATTTTTGAAGTGGCTCTTGTATGCATACTTGTTGATCTGACAAAAGAGCCCATATTGCCTTGTCTTCTCTTGTTTATTGAATGCTTGCAGATTCCAGCTTAGTCCAATGCACGTGCACTATTATTATTATTCACATCATTCGGTCGTGCAAGTGAAAGGCAATTATGACGATATATGATGGACTGACTGAGATAACAAAGGCTGGTATGAACTCGACCTCTCTTGTTTTTGTAAATATGATTAGTCCATCGTTCCTGATTCAGCCTATTATGAATAAACATGTTTGCAATGACAACTAGAGATCATAGTTTCTTGTGCCATGCTTGATTAGCTATGAGTTATAATGGTTTACCTTGCGTGCCAACATGCTATTAAAATGGTTATGATGTGGTATGATAGGGTGGTATCCTTGTCTGAATGATTTAAGTGACTTGACTTGGCGCATGTTCATGCATGTAGTTGAAACAAAATCAACATAGCCTTCACGATATTTATGTTCATGGTGGATTATATCCTACTAATGCTTGCATTCGTTGTTGATTAATTTTAATGCATGTTCATGACTGTTGTCGCTCTCTAGCTGGTCGCTTCCCAGTCTTTTGCTAGCCTTCACCTGTACTAAGCGGGAATACTGCTTGTGCATCCAAACTCCATAAACCCCAAAGTTGTTCCACACGAGTCCACTATACCTACCTATATACGGTATCTACCTGCCGTTCCAGTAAATTTGTATGTGCCAAACTCTAAACCTTCAAATAAATATCCTGTTTTGTATGCTCGAATAACTCATGTATCAACTAGGGCTGTCCGTATATTCCATGTTAGGCGGGTTATTCTCAAGAGGAGTGGACTCCGCTCCTCACTCACGAGAAAGTGGCTGGTCACCGGGATGCCCAGTCCCATGCTTTATGCAAACTAAATCAAAATAATTGCAAACAAAACTCCCCGTGGGACTCTTGTTAGTTGGGGGCACTCGTTGTTTCGAGCAAGCCATGGATTGATGCTTGTTGGTGGAAGGGGGAGTATAAACTTTAACATTCTGTTTGGGAACCACCTATAATGTGTGTAGCATGGAAGATATTGCCAACTCTTGGTTGTTATGTTGACAATGAAAGTATACCGCTCAAAATATTATTCACCTCTATTTCAAAACCGAGCTCTGGCACCTCTACAAATCCCTGCTTCCCTCTGCGAAGGGCCTATCTATTTACTTTTATGCTGAGTCATCATCCTCTTATTAAAAAGCACCAGTTGGAGAGCACCGCTGTCATTTGCATTCATTACTGTTAGTTTACATTGAGTATGACTTGACTGGATCTCTTTTACCATGAATTACAATGTCTAGTCAGTCCTTGGTCTTTAAAGGTGCTCTGCATTTATGTTTTGCGGTCTCAGAAAGGGCTAGCGAGATACCATCTTGTTATATCATATTATGATTGTTTTGAGAAAGTGTTGTCATCCGAGATTTATTATTATTGCTTGCTAGTTGATTATGCTATTGATATGAGTAAACTTGAGACCTAAGCGTTATTGCGAATGTGGTTAGTTATAATCTTTGTTGAAAACTTGAATGCTGGCTTTACATATTTACAACAACAAGAGCAAACAGAGTTTGTAAAAGTTTTTCTTTATCACTTTCAGTTTGTCAACTAAATTGCTTGAGGACAAGCAAAGGTTTAAGCTTGGGGGAGTTGATACGTCTCCGTCGTATCTACTTTTCCAAACACTTTTGCCCTTGTTTTGGACTCTAACTTGCATGATTTGAATGGAACTAACCCGGACTGACGCTGTTTTCAGCAGAATTACCATGGTGTTATTTATGTGTAGAAACAAACGTTCTCGGAATGACCTGAAACTTCACGGAGCAACTTTTTGGAAAATATAAAAAATACCTGCAAAAGATGAAGGCCAGGGGGCCCACCACCTGTCCACGAGGGTGGGGGGCGCGCCTGCCCCCCTAGGACTCGCCCCCCTACCTCGTGGCCCCCTGGAGCTCCTTCGACTCCAACTCTATATATTGTGTTTCGGGGAGAAAAAATTAGAGAGAAGAATTCATCATGTTTTACGATACGGAGCCGCCGCCAAGCCCTAAAACCTCTCGAGAGGGCTGATCTGGTGTCCGTTCGGGGCTCCGGAGAGGGGAATCCGTCGCCATCGTCATCATCAACCATCCTCCATCACCAATTTCATGATGCTCACCGCCGTGCGTGAGTAATTCCATCGTAGGCTTGCTGGACGATGATGGGTTGGATGGGATCTATCATGTAATCGAGTTAGTTTTGTTAGGGTTTGATCCCTAGTATCCACTATGTTCTGAGATTGATGTTGCTATGACTTTGCTATGCTTAATGCTTGTCACTAGGGCCCGAGTGCCATGATTTCAGATCTGAACCTATTTTGTTTTCATCAATATATGAGAGTTCTTGATCCTATCTTGCAAGTCTATAGTCACCTATTATGTGTTATGATCCGTTAACCCCGTAGTGACAATAATCGGGATACTTACTGGTGATGACCATAGTTTGAGGAGTTCATGTATTCACTATGTGTTAATGCTTTGTTCCGGTACTCTTTTAAAAGGAGGCCTTAATATCCCTTAGTTTCCATAAGGACCCCGCTGCCACGGGAGGGTAGGACAAAAGATGTCATGCAAGTTCTTTTCGATAAGCATGCATGACTATATTCGGAATACATGCCTACATTACATTGATGAACTGGAGCTAGTTCTGTGTCACCCTGGGTTATGACTGTTACATGATGAACCGCATCCGGCATAATTCTCCATCACCGATCCATTGCCTACGAGCTTTCCATATACTGTTCTTCGCTTATTTACTTTCCCGTTGTTATTACTATTATCACTACAAAATATCAAAAACATTACTTTTACTACTGTTACCTTTTGCTACCGTTACCACTACTATCATATTACTTTGCTACTAAATACTTTGCTGCAGATATTAAGTTTCCAGGTGTGGTTGAATTGACAACTCAGATGCTAATACTTGAGAGTATTCTTTGGCTCCCCTTGTGTCGAATCAATAAATTTGGGTTGAATACTTTACCCTCGAAAATTGTTGCGATCCCCTATACTTGTGGGTTATCATTGCCTATTACTGAAATCGGTCTTACCGAGTTCATGTGATCGGTCTCACCGAGATTAAGTTATGCCCTAACCCTAACAAAATCGGTCCCACCGAGTTGATCTTATCGGTCCCACCAAAAAGCCTAACGTTCACATTTTGAACTGAATCGGTCTGACCAGGTGTTACTATTCGGTCCCACCGAGTTTGGTAATTGTGTGTAACGGTTAGATTTTGTGTGGAGGCTATATATACCCCTCCACCCTTCCTCTATTCGTGGAAAGAGCAATCAGAACGTGCCTACACATCCAGCATTCATTTTCTGGGAGAGAACCACCTTCTCATGTGCTGAGACCAAGACATTCCAATCCAACCACAAGAATCTTGATATCTAGCCTTCCCCAAGTTTCTTTCCACTCAAATCATCTTTCCACCATATCTGAATCTGTGAGAGAGAGTTGAGTGTTGGGGAGACTATCATTTGAAGCACAAGAGCAAGGAGTTCACCATCAACACACCATCTATTACCTTTTGGAGAGTGGTGTCTCCTAGATTGGTTAGGTGTCACTTGGGAGCCTCTGTCAAGATTGTGGAGTTGAACCAAGGAGTTTGTAAGGGAAATGAGATCACCTACTTCGTGAAGATCTACCCAAGTGAGGCAAGTCCTTCGTGGGTGATGGCCATGGTGGGATAGACAAGGTTGCTTCTTCGTGGACCCTTCATGGGTGGAGCCCTCCTTGGACTTGCGCAACCGTTACCCTTCGTGGGTTGAAATCTCCATCAACGTGGATGTACGATAGCACCACCTATCGGAACCACACCAAAAATCTCCGTGTCTACATTGCGTTTGCTCCCCTCAAACGCCTCCCCTTTACCTTCATATGCAATGATTTACATTCCGCTGCTATACTCTTAGAATTGCATGTGTAGGTTGATTACTTGACTTGTGATAAGTTGCTAAAATCTGCCAAGACTTAAAATTGGGAAAAAGCTAGATTTTTATTTGGTCAAGTAGTCTAATCACCCCCTCTAGACATACTTTCGATCCTACAAGTGGTATAAGAGCTTTGGTCTCCATTTGCCTTGATTTCCATAGCTTTGGTGATCATAGACTTGATTTCACAACCTAGGAGAGTATTGCGTCTAGCGAGGGAAATTACCACCGTAGAGGTCCTTACTTTGGTGGTACTAATTTTGCTAGTTGGAAGCATAAGATGAAAATGCATATTCTTGGACATAACCCCGTCGTTTGGGCTATTGTGTTTATTGGCTTGCAATGTGAATTCTTCGATAGGAGAGAACCAAATCGTGAAGCTACCGCGGAACAATTGAAGACGCTGCAATACAATGCTCAAGCTTGCGACATCCTCTGCAACTAATTGTGCCCTGAAGAATTCAACAAAATCAGCCGTCTTGAGAATGCAAAGGAAATTTGGGATACTTTGATTGATATGCACGAAGGTATCGACTCCGTCAAGGAATCCAAATTGGATGTGCTTCAAAGTCAACTTGACAAGTTCAAAATGAAGGATGCTAAAGGTGTCGCTGAAATGTACTCTAGGCTTGCTCCCATCACAAATGAGATTGCCGGCTTAGGAAGTGAAGAGATGACCGACATATTCATCATCAAGAAGATCCTAAGATCCTTGGATGGAAAATATGACACAGTGTGCACATTAATCCAAATGATGCCCAATTACAAAGATCTCAAGCCAACGGAAGTCATTGGTATAATTGTTGCTCATGAGATATCACTCAAGGATAAAGAAGAGCTTCACAACATGTCTAGTGGTGCTTACAAAGCCTGATGTGATGCTCCTACATCATCAATTGAGAAACAAGTCTTCAATGAGGAATTGAGCCTAATGGTGAGGAACTTCAACAAGTTCTACAAGAGTAGAAGCAAAGAAAGAAGTTCGAAGTCAAGGCCCTACAATGGCAAAAGATCTTCTAGTCGTGAGAGTAATTGCTACAATTCTGGAAGACCCGGAAACTACTCCAATGAGTGTACGACTCCCTACAAAATAAGAGAAGACTCACCTAAAAGGAGAATTATAAGAGAAGAATCACCCCCAAGAGAGAGAAGGAGTAGAGATGATCGTTATGAACATAGAACCTCTCGCAGAAGTAAGGATTCAGAAAGGAAGGAAAAGTCATCAAGGAGCTATACAAAGAGAAGACATGAAGCTCATGTTGGTGAATGCATATCCGGCTCCGACTCCGACCACCACTCCGAGAGAAGTTATCACTCTGACTCTGAATATACTCAAGATGAAGGTGTTGCCGGTCTAGCACTTGTATCAACCAACTCCTATGACATATTTAACTCACCAAATGAAGGCATTGAAATATAGTTCATGGCTAAAGGCCCAAAGGTATCACACCCCGAGTATGTTGATTTCAATAGCGATGAAGATGATTTGCTAGGTGATGATGATTTACTTGTTGACAACTCTAGTGAGGAAAACTATGATGAACTTCCTATTAATCATGCTAATCAAGATAAAACGAATGACGATGATAAGAAGGTGATTGAGCGTCTGATACATCTCTGTCGTATCTATAATTTTTTATTCTTCCATGACAATATTATACAACTTTCATATACTTTTGGCAAAGTTTTATACTATTTTTGGGACTAACATATTGATCTAGTGCCCACTGCCAGTTCCTGTTTATTGCATGTTTTTTGTTTCGCAGAAAATCCATATCAAACGGAGTCCAAACAGGATAAAAACTGACGATTTTTTTGGAATATATGTGAATTTTGGGAAGTGAAATCAACGCGAGACGATGCTCGAGGGGCTCACGAGGCAGGGGGCACGCCCCAGGGGGGCAGGCGCGCCACTGACCCTCGTGGACACCCCGTAAGGCGGCTGTTGCCCTTCTTTCGCCGCAAGAAAGCTAATATCTGGATAAAAATCATGTTCAAATTTCAATCTAAATGGAGTTACGGATCTCCGGGAATATAAGAAATGGTGAAAGGGCAGAATCTAAAGCGCAGAAACAGAGAGAGACAGAGAGCCAGGTCCAATCTCAGAGGGGCTCTCGCCCCTCCGCCGCCATGGAGGCCATGGAATAGAGGGGAAACCATTCTCCCATCTAATGAGAAGTTCAAGGAAGAAGAAGAAGGGGGCCCCTCTCCCCCTCTCTCCCGGTGGCGCCGGAACGCCGCCGGGGCCATCATCGTGTGACAGCGATCTACACCAACACCTCCGTCATCTTCACCAACATCTTCATCACCTTCCCCCATCTATCTATAGCAGTCCACTCTCCCGCAACCCACTATGCCCTCTACTTGAACATGGTGCTTTATGCTTCATATTCCAATGATGTGTTGCCATCCTATGATGTCTGAGTAGATTTTCGTTGTCCTATCGGTAATTGGTGAATTGCTATGATTGGTTTAATTTCCTTGTGGTTATGTTGCTGTCCTTTGGTGCCCATCATATGAGCGCGCGCGTGGATCACACCATAGGGTTAGTTGTATGTTGATAGGACTATGTATTGGAGGGCAAGAGTGACAGAAGCTTCAACCTAGCATAGAAATTGATGCATACGGGATTGAAGGGGGACCAATATATCTTAATGCAATGGTTGGGTTTTACCTTAATGAACGTTAGTAGTTGCGGATGCTTGCTAATAGTTCCAATCATAAGTGCATAGAATTCCAAGTCAGGGATGACATGCTAGCAGTGGCCTCTCCCATGGCCTCTCCCACATAAAACTTGCTATCGGTCGAGTAAAGTAGTCAATTGCTTAGGGACAGTTTCGCAACTCCTACCACCACTTTTCCACACTCGCTATACTTACTTTATTTCTTCTGTACCTAAACAGCCCCTAGTTTTTATTTACGTGGTATTTATATTCTTGCAAACGTATCCGGTTACACCTACAATGTACTTCTAGTTTCATACTTGTTCTAGGTAAACTGAACGTCAAGCGTGCGTAGAGTTGTATCGGTGGTCGATAGAACTTGAGGGAATATTTGTTCTACCTTTAGCTCCTTGTTGGGTTTGACACTCTTACTTATAGAAAGAGGCTACAATTGATCCCCTATACTTGTGGGTTATCAAGACCTTTTTCTGGCGCCGTTGCCGGGGAGTAATAGCGTGGGGTGAATATTCTCGTGTGTGCTTGTTTTCTTTATCACTAAGTAATTTTTATTTGTTGTTCTAAGTTGTTCTCTATCTTTAGTTATGTATATGGAACACGAAATACCAAAGAATTAGGTTTACTTGCTACTCATGGAGATGGGGAACCTCCTAAAACCCTCGATGCTCATTATGTGAAAGATATTATGTACTACTTTGATAATCTTGAGAAAACCCCATTCATTTATATAATGGGAGACACATTGGATCAAAGTGAATACTTTAGGGACTATCGCTTGACTTAAAATGGGAAACTATTATGGGATCAAATTTATATGTTGCATGGGTATGCTCGGCAACTATGCTTGAGATATGATTATACTTGTTGCTCTAGGATGAAGGCTCCACACCTTCCCTTTTCATGTAATTTTAATGATAATGAAACCTTAGCTTCTTATGCTAATTGTCGGCGTTCTGGGAATGAGGGTCCCCAGACTTGCCTGCCTACGGCCCATGGCGTGGCTTTGCTAGCAGGCTTGTACGACCCATCTTCATCAACAAGGCATTCAATACCCTCGCGAGGGGCCAAGCCTCGCGAGGCGGACGACGCAAGACCTCCTAAGGAGCGGCGTCGCCAGGCTGGCTCATGAGGGGCGGAGAGTTCAAGGCCAGGCAAACCTCGCGAGGTTCTTGTGACGTGAGCCATGACAATCGAGACCAGGCGGGCGCCAGCGCGCACAGCGTCCTTGTTTCCTCTTTGGTGCTAAGGGGGCAAGCGCAGGCGCAGAGTACGGAGGCATCAAGCAAATGTTTCCATATTGGTGCAATGAGACCAAGACCAGAAGGACGGCAAGACAGAGGTCGCCGTGGAGCCCAAGACGGCGTCACCACCAGAGCTTTTGGCAGACGAAGACTGCTTTTGTCAGGATAGCTTGTACTAGCTGTACCCCTTTGAATTGGCCGTTGTTGGCCCCCTTCCCGCTCAATATTTGGGGAGAGGACCAAGGCTACTATTAATAGGACTAGCCACCACCATAGCTAGAGGGAGACGGGATCTTAGATTGGAGACACACACAAGTTCACCAAGCACAAGAACACCTCAACCTCAGGAGGTTGTTCTTCCCCTTTGTATTGTTCATCGTCAGCCCAAGAGGCAATCCACCACCACCACACTGGAGTAGGGTATTACACCACAATGGTGTCCCGAACCAGTATAAATCTTGTGTCCTTTGTGTTGCGAGTTCGTCGAGTTAGTTCGTAAGATCTTAGCTAAGTTAGGACGTGGATCGGCAGGGGGAAATCTTCGCGCGCACTCTAGTGTTGGAACCTTAAGGGTTTTGCCGGAACCCGTGATCCGACATTTAGCGCGCCAGGTAGGGGTGCACCGAAGCATCCCTTCCGTCGCTCCGCGTCACGTCACTTCATCGTCTTCATGGCGGACGCACACCACGCCTGCGCTGAGCGCCGGGCTGCCCTCGCCACTCGCGTTGCTCAGATGGCCCCTGTCGGCGGGCCACCCCGTTGCACTCCGCCGCCTGCCGCCAGTGCCGCCACCGGCCCGGCGGGGAACGAGCAGCAAGCGTCCTCGCTGCACCCCTCGGTGCGACAGGACGGCCGCACCGCCACTCCATCGCTGACTCCCGCTGGTTCATCGTCCCACGCTCGTCGCGTTCCCACGGACGCATGGGCCGCGCTCCTCATGGCGCATGAGCTCCTGCGCTACCGCCCAGTCGACGACCTCTATGAGGATTGGCTTGACCGCATCGCTGAGCTTGTCCGCGCCGCAGGGAGCTCCCCTGCGCCATCCCACTCTCTGCGTCGCCCTCCGCCGGCCACGGCCGACGCAGTTCATGATGCACCTCCGCCACCTCTGCACCAAGACGGCTCCCTAGCGCCAAGGCGCGCGGCTCCACGGTGTGACCCACCGCGTCCGGCGCCCGCGCGTGAAGAAAGAAGCTCCCAAGAAGTCCCTCGAACGCAAGCGAACGTTCCGCCACTCCTCGCACCGCTGCACCAGGATCGCTTGTTGCGGCAATGCCCCGCGCCGCTTGCCGTAGCGGCGCGCGGGTGCCAAGACCAAGCTCCACCTCCAAGGCGGGCCCCAGTGACCACGGCCGGCTGCCGCGCCTCCACCCCGAGCTTCGTAGCATCGCCTGGCCAGGCAAGTTCAAGCCAGATCTGCCTCCTCGCTACGACAGCACCCCTGACCCCGCGGAGTTCCTGCGGCTCTACGAGCTGAGCAACGAGGCGGCCAACAGCGATGAGAAAGTCATGGCGAACTGGTTTCCCATGGCACTCAAGGATGGCCCCGCTCCTGCCTCCCGAACCTGCCTCCAGGCTCGATTTTCCTCCTGGGACGAGATGCGCAACCTCTTTATCGCCAAATTCCAAGGCACTCGCGACCGCCCCCGGTCACGGGTGACCTGCGCCGCATCAAGCAACAACCATGAGAGACCCTGTAGAAGTATATCCAGCGCTTAAACAGTGCGTGCATCAAAATCCCTAAGGTGACCGACGAGGCCATCATCTCAGTGTTCTCTGACGGCGTCCGCGACGTCAATATGAAGGAGGAGCTCACCATCCATGAGGAGCTATGCACGACCTTGGAGTTGTTCAACATCACGACCAAGTGTGCAAGAGTTGAGAAGGGGCGCCTCTCCCTCCTCGAGCTCCCTCCTGCGAACCCAGAGGAGAATAAGACCAAGGCCAAGGACGTGAAGCGCAAGGGAGCTGCCGTGCTCGTGGCAGAACCGGACACCAAGCGCGGCAGAGACCAGCCCGAGTCATCCAAGGGCAGCCGACCGTTCTGTGCCTTCCACAACCTGCATACCCACAACACCAGCGACTGTCAAGAACTCAGAGCCATTCGAGAAGGACGCTTTGGTCGACGCCTCGAGCGTAGCGACCAGGGCTACTGCCGAGGAGGAGGACATGGCGGCGGATGCTGGGACGACCATGGCCCGCGCCAGGAGTGGCATGACCGGCCTCGTGAGGACCGCTGGCAGGATCGACCTCACGAGGGCGCCTGGAGGGACCAGCCTTGTGAGGCTCATCCTCAAGGCAACGCTGGCCTTCCTCCATTACCGCCACCACCCAGAAGGAATGACGACCACCATCAAGACGAGGGGCTGGGGGCTTCCAGGAGTCGCGCGCTATCGCTTGCATCTTGGGCGGAGCTCAAGCCCCAGCCCCGCAGCGTATCTGCAAACAGTTTGCTCGTCCTACCCAAGCTCGAGGCCACACGCCCGCTCAGATGGTCCTGGTGGCCCATCATGTTCAGTTTGGCAGACCAACTCAAGTGTGCGGCTACTGCTGGCGTCCTCCCAATTCTATGTTCACCAGTCATCAGCAACATGCAAGTTACCAAGACCCTCATCGATGGCGGCGCAGGGCTCAATGTCCTATTCGTCGACACGTTCGACAAACTCCAAGTGCCACATGGCCATCTTCAGCCTACCAAGCCTTTCTCAGGAGTGGTCGACGCCTCTACTACCCCGATCGGGCAGGTCCGCCTCCCCGTTACCTTCGGAGAACGCAACAACTACCGCACCGAACTCATCGACTTAGACGTCGCCTACATCCACCTGCCATACAACACCATCCTCGGGTATCCAGTCCTGGCCAAGTTCATGGCGGTGACCCATCACGGCTACAATGTCCTCAAGATGCCGGGAAGCGGCGGAATCATCACAGTCCCGTGCGAGGAAAGAGACGCGGTGTGCTCCCTCGAGCGTGCCTTCCAAGCTACAGCAATCGACGACCCCGACAGCCAGGTCGAGCGCCCTCCTGAGGCCACCCCCAAGAAGAAGAAGCAGTTGCGCCATGCAGAGCCTCAGGCAAGCAGCGCCTCGTCAGGATCAGCGCCAGTGCAACCTGCGGAGCATCCTAGCGACTCAGGAGGCCAGGCACCACGCTGAGCTGACGGAGATGAAGACGGTCCTCAAGGAACCCCCTAGAACCCCAGAACCTCCCGATGGTCAGGGCCCCGGTGGCTCATGAGGAGTAGCCCCTTCGCCGCATACCTTCAGCTACCCCAACTCTCCTTCATCAACAGAACTAGGTGACATTTTCCAAGTTCATTCAGCTGGGAGCGCCCCCAGGGCTGCATCATTCCCAGGCCACGTGGGTCCGTCCCTGTGGCATGCATCCCTTTTTTATGCCTTTAGCTTACCTTGTTGGGGGCACCCCTCGGGCTGCATCATCCCTAAGCCGCTCGGGCCGGACCCAGTGGCATGCATCTTCCCTGCATTTACTTAAGGCAGGATGCTTTCCGTACTTAATCTATCTATGACTATCACCTACTTGATTGTCGCCCACCATGGGAGCCGCACGTCGGCCGTCGTTCTTCAGGACCCTTCGCGTTGTCTAACCATCTCGCAGGACCAACACAGCAAACAAGAACCAAGACCAGGCGCAACCCGCCTTAAGGTAGGGCCTCGTAAGTCCCGCGCTAGCTCGCGAGTGTCCAGACACACCTCGTCTAGCCCTGCCGTGCAAGCCACGTGTCAGGGTGGGGATGTACACGCCCCGGGGGCTCTCCACTGTAGGGAGTCCCCTCTCACGTGCCAGAAGCAAACCAACAATCACCACGGCGACCGGTGCCCTTCCTCGTGCTAACTTGCAGGAACTTCCTGAGGGCCACAGTCGGCGGTACCAATGACTCTCTCTCTTCTCTCATGTGATTCGCTTGCGCGTTAAAAGGGGGGCTCCTGAGCATCACGCCTCAGGAGCTCTTACTGGCTCTCCAGCCCTCACCCCCTGGCCCTGACCACGGCACGCGACCTGGCATACCAGTGGCGGCTGAGCTCGCTCGAGGGCCAGGACCTGAGGACGTAGAGCACCAAGAAGGACATGGAGGGGAGGGGGAGGCCCGCATGCGCCAGACCTAGATACACTACAGCGACCGATGTGCGAGTCCGGCGCGACTCGAGGAGCCGACCCCAGACAGCCAAGATAAGTTCTCGCTCTGGATCCACCAGTCTCCTGCGACACGAGACCCTCGCTCCCTCCCTTCGCCGCCTTGCTGCGGCAATGTTTTCTTCCTTTCCCATCCTAAGATAGCTGCTTGCGCGCTAAAGGGGACCTCTTGAGCATCGCGCCTCAGGAGCTCTTACTAGACCTCGAGCCGCTCACCTCCTGGCCTTGACCACGGCACGCGACCTGGCATACCAGCGACAGCTGCATCCTACCTGGGGACCGGGACCTGTCAGCGTAGAGCACCAAGCTGCCGTAGGATTGGAAAGGGGAGGCCGAGCCTCGACAGGACATGTGCACGCAAATCTTCATAATAAGGGCTATATTGACAAAAGACATTACAAACGCTTTACACGCCCCCACGGGTCCATTTCTTGATTCCTCGCAGGGAACAAAAGGGAAGGAATTCCTAGGGGTTCTATCTACGTGCACCAGATA
Source organism: Triticum urartu (assembly GCF_003073215.2). Classification (NCBI taxonomy): domain Eukaryota; kingdom Viridiplantae; phylum Streptophyta; class Magnoliopsida; order Poales; family Poaceae; genus Triticum; species Triticum urartu. The sequence continues at coordinate 243,664,835 of NC_053027.1, read as the reverse complement.
TCGCCGACGCCATCATCAATAGTGGGCCATGTGAGGCCGGCGCCAACCCCATCCAGATCAGCGGCGACGGCGGCTGGACGCCGCAGCCCTGCTCCGGGCTCGGCGGGAGCTCGGGGGCACGTAGCTATCATCGCTCGTCTCCGGAGACTCCACGAGCTCAGGAGAGTCGCTGGACCACTAGGAGTCGCCGCTGTCATTGGAGGAGCTGCAGGCGAGACCCGTGGCGGGCCCCGCGCCCGCCGCAGCGTCGTCCTGGCGACCTCCTTCAGGGCAGCACTCCAGGCAACGGCGTTCCTCGTCGAAGACCTTGAAGAACAGCACGGAGGCACCGTCTTACTCGAAGTGGATCGCGAGGGCGCCCTCCGCACGGTAGACTCGGGCAATCTCGCCCCAGCCTCGAGTCATGAAGATCTTCCCAGAGGCAACGACTCCAATCTCCGCTCCAGTCGCTGGGGCGTCGCAGTCGGCGTGCTGCAGCCAAAGTTAGCGAAGGCCCCTCGGTGGCATCTCGGCAGCGAAGAACTGCGGGAGGCATATCCAAGTGCTCGGAGGCATCGCCGCCCACAGCACGAACTCGCGAGAAGAGTCCGCAGCTGTAATGCCCCGAGACCGATGTGCCAGGTGTCTTCCTGTTATTCGCCGATGCTGCCATGTCATTTTCTTGCGTGTTGCATTCTATCATGTCATCATCCGCATTGCATCATCATGTTTTCAAACTTGCATCCGTCCGGGTTCCTCCAGTTCCGCCCGTTGTCCATTCTGAGCCCAGACACACTTGCACGCGCCCGCGGCACGTCCGAAATATTATTTTATAAGTGGCTGTAAAATGTTCTCGGATTGGATTGAAAGTTGGCGTGTGGTCTTATTATAGTGTAGATAGACCGCCTGTCAAGTTTCATCGCATTCGGAGTTTGTTTGATAGCCCAACCGTTAAACTATAGCGACAATATAGTCGGTCAACTCGTCGGACGTTTTCGGTCTTCGGAAACAGTCGCCGGGCCTCTCTCTCTTCTCTTCTCTCAGCCTGAGGCCTTCTGCATAGTCCACTACCTACCACTGGGCCTATCCTAAGCTCTCTCGTTAGCCCGTGGCCCTCCTCTCGCGCGCGTCCGAAAGTTGTCCCGGACCCGACCTGGATAGTCGTCACCGTTGGATCCGGATCAACCCCAAACATCTACAAAACATCTTCGCTTTGTTAGTTGGCCCCCCTAACCTAATTATCCGGGATCATCCAATTATGATCGGATGACCGAATAGCCCCTAACCTAATCCGTGATGTATATACCCCTAGTCCACTTTAAACCTAACCCTTTTTCCTAGGGATCCTCCTAGCCGCCGCCACCCCACTGTCTCTTCTCCATTTCCATGCCCGACCAACCACTGCGCTCCGTTCCTTGATCCCCTCGCTTCTGCGCTTCCGAACGCGTCCAGTGCCCGCCGCTCCTCGCGACAGCGCGCCCACAGGGCAGCATCCCCGGCCGCAGCTCCACGCCACCGGAGCGCCATGCCAAGACTCCCTCGCCTTTTCCCTTTCCTTCTTCCCTCTGTTTCATCTCCATCATTTCATCTCTCTCTTCCTCTGTGTCTTCTCGCAGGGAACGATGGAGGTCAGCCTTGGCTGGGTCTCCGTGCCACTCCAGCGAACCAGTCTCCACAACAGCACCGGCCGCCCTTCCCCAGCTCGATCAATCCAGGACCCCGTCGCCTCTCCTTTTCCCTCCTTTTTCCCATCTCTCTCTTTCTCTCATGTCCGCCTCTCGGTGTTTTTCTTCACAGCGTCGCCGCGATGGACCCTCTGCGCCCTTCCCCGCCTCAGATCCGGCTGGAGTCGCCTCCTTTCCCTTCGATCCTCACCGCCCCTTTGCCCTGCTCGCCTGCTCTGCTTCGTTCGAGCAAGGAGAACGACCGCGCGTCGCCTGCTGGCGTTGACCGTGCCCAGGCCCAGCTGCTCCCCCGTCGCGTGAGGCCCTGCGTGCCCGTTCGATCCAGCCAGCCTCCTCCACCAATGGGCTGAAGCCCATGGGTGAGCAGTCCCCGCCCCTGTGTATTGTTGGGCCGGCCTCTGATTCGGCCTGCGTATGTTTTTTTCAGCGCCTGAGAATTTGCTAATTAATCTAGTAAAGACAGAATTGCAGAAAAGACCTTCAACTTCATGCATTTAATATCTCACAAACCGTGCATCGGATTAAAACAAACTTAACATGAAACTTGCTTAGTTTTTCATCTAGTTTAATAATATGTCGTTTTCATCCATGTTTAAAATATTTAAAATGCTGTTTGTTTAAATTTGCTCCTATGCCATGTTAAAATGCTTTAATTCATAACTAAATAACCGTTACTCGGTTTGTAACAAACTTTATATGTAAATGGGGTGGAAAAATGCCTAGTTTAACATGGTGACCTAACTTTGCATGTTTAACAACCCTAAAATTGTGTTTAGGGAAGAATAGTGCCAAACCTAATATATGCATATGGGGATTTATCGGAATTGTTGTTCGTTGCTTCCGGCCTCATTTAACCTTGACTAGATAGGTAGTTTTACTTTGCTTCACCCTCTTGCCATGTTTAACAACATTTAATATTGTTGGGTACATAAACGAGATCGAACTAAATAACTTGTCGTGGTGTTTCGTCAATATGCAACTCGTTGCATAGTGAGCTCCACTTAATTTGTAGAATTGCTTGTGCACTTTACCATGCCATGCTTCATTAAACTGGACATGCATCATACTTGATTGTGCATCATGCCTTGTTCATGCCGTGGTCATTTACTATGTTGTTTGCTTCTTTCCGGTGTTGCTTCTTCGGATTGGTTCCGATAACGTCGTGTGTGTGAGGATCCGGTCAACTACGTCCGTTTGTCTTCTTCATGGACTCGTTCTTCTTCCTTGCGGGATTTCAGGCAAGATGACCATACCCTCGAAATCACTTCTATCTTTGCTTGCTAGATGCTCGCTCTTTTGCTATGCCTATGCTGCGATACCTACCACTTGCTTATCATGCCTCCCATATTGTTAAACCAAGCCTCCAACCCACCTTGTCCTAGCAAACCGTTGTTTGGCTATGTTACCGCTTTGCTCAGCCCCTCTTATAGCGTTGTTAGTTGCAGGTGAAGATTGAAGTTTGTTCCTTGTTGGAACATGGAGATGTTGTTCCTTGTTGGAACATGTTTACTTGTTGGGATATCACAATATCTCTTATCTAATTAATGCATCTATATACTTGGTAAAGGGTGGAAGGCTCGGCCTTATGCCTGGTGTTTTGTTCCACTCTTGCCGTCCTAGTTTTCCGTCATATCGGCGTTATGTTCCCAGATTTTGCGTTCCTTACGCGGTTGGGTTATAATGGGAACCCCTTGACGGTTCGCTTTGAATAAAACTCCTCCAGCAAGGCCCAACCTTGGTTTTACCATTCGCCACCTAGCCTTTTCTTTTCCATTGGGAGTCGCGCTCTCGAGGGTCATCATTATTTTAACCCCCCCGGGCCAGTGCTCCTCTGAGTGTTGGTCCACCTTGTCAGCCGTCGGTGGCCACCAGGGGCAACTCTGGGCTGGCCTACCGGAAGTTTGAACAATCCGGCGTGCCCTGAGAACGAGATATGTGCAGCTCCTATCAGGATTTGTTGGCACATTTGGGTGGCTTTGCTGGTCTTGTTTTACCATTGTTGAAATGTCTTGTAACCAGGATTCCGAGTCTGATCGGGTCTTCCCGCTAGAAGGAATATCCTTCGTTGACCGTGAGAGCTTGTGATGGGCTAAGTTGGGACACCCCTGCAGGGTTTTGAACTTTCGAAAGCCGTGCCCGCGGTTATGGGCAGATGGGAATTGTTAATGTCCGGTTGTAGAAAACCTGAAATTGACCTTAATTAAAATACATCAACCGCATGTGTTACCGTGATGGTCTCTTTCCGGCGGAGTCCGGGAAGTGAACACGGTGTTGGAGTTATGCTTGACGTAGGTTGTTCTAGGATCACTTCTTGATCATAGTTTCACAATCGTGCTTTGCCTTCTCTTCTCGCTCTCTTTTGCGTACATGTTAGCCACCATATATGCTAGTCGCTTGCTGCAGCTCCACCTCATACCTTTTACCTTACCCATAAGCTTAAATAGTCTTGATCGCGAGGGTGTGAGATTGCTGAGTCCCCGTGACTCACAGATACTTCCAAAACCAGTTTGCAGGTGCCGATGTTACCGAGCAGGTGACGCAACCAAGATCAAGGAGGAGCTCGATGAAGATCTTGTCCTTTGAGTTGTTTCGTTCTAGTTGATCAGTGGTGGAGCCCAGTTGGGGTCGATCGGGGATCTGTGTTAGCATTTGGGGTAGTCTTCTTCTATTTTGGTTCCATAGCCGGACCTTGTTTGTAACTGGTTGATGTAATGCTTTATTCATGTAATTGTGTGAAGTGGCGAGTGTAAGCCAGCTATGTATCTCTTTCCATTATGTATTACATGGGTTGTGTGAAGATTACCTCACGTGCGACATTGCTTTCAATGCGGTTATGCCTCTAAGTCGTGCTTCGACACGTGGGAGATATAGCCGCATCGAGGGTGTTACAGCAGCATGGACCCCTGGGGCGATGGCGTGCGCCTCCGCGGCATGGTGACCACGGCCTTGGCGCGGGCGGCGCCGTTCACCGCTCCTCCCTCTGGAATCATCGGCGTGAGCGTACAAGGGCAGCGGGTACCCAGGAGGCGGCCTCTCGTACCAAGGCCCCACACCATCGGCCTCACGACCATCTCGTGGTGATAAGACCTCCTTTTCTTCGGCGGGAGTAGCTCGCGCTCGTTAAGGGGAGCCTTGCCCTTCTCTGCGGCCTAGAACCTCCGGATCGGCGCCATGTCTGCACAAGCAAGGAGACGAGCAAGGAAGGAGAAGAAGCAGGAGAGGCAGAGGAAATATGGGTGACGGGGTTCCACCCCCTCCCATTTATACCAGGAGAAGGCCAACTAGCACCCCCCATGATCACAGGTAATGATGGTTTTCCTTGCATGTCGCAGGGACTTGTCAAGTCGGGCAGTTGCCGAGGCAGCATGGGGAAGCGGAGTCACCCATGTCCAATCAACCTCCACGTGTTGACCAAGGCCGCAGGCTACTGGGGCCCGCGGCGCTCCACACTTGACCTTTGGCTTCTCCTCTAAGCCAATCCCGAGCGCGCATTGGGCCCGGGGGCTACTGTCGGCGTTCTAGGAACGGGGGTCCCCAGACTTTCCTGCCTGCGGCCCACGGCGTGGCTTTGCTAGCAGGTCTGTACGGACCATCTTCATCAACAAGGCATTCAAGACCCTCGCGAGGGGCCAAGCCTTGCGAGGCGGACGATGCAAGACCTCCTCAGGAGCGGCCTCGCTAGGCTGGCTCGTGAGGGGCGGAGAGTTCAAGGCCAAGAAAACCTCGCGAGGTTCTCGTGACATGAGCCATGACGATCGAGACCAGGTGGGCGCCAGCGCGCGCAGCGTCCTTGTTTCCTCTTTGGTGCTAAGGGGGCAAGCGCAGGCGTAGAGTGCCGAGGCATCAATCTAAGGTTTCCATATTGGTGCAATGAGACCAAGACCAGAAGGACGGCAAGACAGAGGTCACCGTGGAGCCCAAGACGGCGTCACCACCAGAGCTTTTGGCAGACAAAGACTGCTTTTGTCAGGATAGCTTGTACTAGTTGTCCCCCTTTGAATTGGCCGTTGTTGGCTCCCTTCTCGCTCAATATTTGGGGAGAGGACCAAGGCCACTATTAATAGGACTAGCCACCACCATAGCCATAGGGAGACGGGATCTTAGATTGGAGACAAACACAAGTTCACCAAGCACAAGAACACCTCAAGCTCAGGAGGCTGTTCTTCCCCTTTGTACTGTTCATCCTCATCCCAAGAGGCAATCCACCACCACCACACTGGAGTAGGGTATTACACCACAATGGTGGCCCGAACCAGTATAAATCTTGTGTCCTTTGTGTTGCGAGTTCGTCAAGTTAGATCGTAAGATCTTAGCTAAGTTAGGATGTGGATCGGCAGGGGGGAAATCTCCGCGCGCACCCGAGTGTTCGAACCTTAAGGGTTTTGCCGGAACCCGTGATCCGACACTGATGGTATATATGATTACTATGATGTGGAAGGAATAGAAGAATTTGTTGCTTTTAAGGGTGCTTGTGAAATTGAATCTTTGTTTAAAGAGTTTGATGATTCAGTTTATAGACTTGAAAATTTAGCTATCCTTAAATATTTCTATGATAATTATAAATACAATTATGATATTGATGAATTTATTGAGAAAGTCTCCACTGTCCGAGAAGAGACTAATATTTTACAGGAGTCTATGGAGGAAGAAATTGATGAATTTGTGAGCTCATTGGATGAAAAAGATGATGAGGAGAGATAAGAACAAAAGGTGGAAGATCGGATTAGCTACCCATTCCCACCTTCTAATGAGAGTAACTCTCCAACTCATACATTATTTAATGTCCCTTCATTCTTACCGAAGGATGAATGCCATGATAATTACTATGATCCCATTAATTCGTTTGAAAGATCCCTTTTTGATGATGATTGCTATGCTTGTGGCAAGATGCCAATATGAATTATGCTTATGGAAATGAACTTGCTATAGTTCCTTATGTTAAACATGAAATTGTTGCTATTGCACCCACGCATGATAGTCCTATTATCCTTTTGAATTCTCCCGACTACACTATATTGGAGAAGTTTGCCCTTATTAAGGATTATATTAATGGGTTGTGTTTTACTACTACACATGATGATTTTGATAGATATAATACGCATCTGCTTTCTGGTCCTACTTGCAATTATTATGAGAGAGGAACTACATCTCCGCCTCTCCATATTTCCAATAAGATAAAATTGCAAGAAATTGTTTATACTATGCATTGGCCTTTACGATGTGTGCATGAATTGTTCTTTTATGACATGCCGATGCATAGGAAGAGAGTTAGACTTCGTTGTTGCATGATATATGTTACTTTGTGCTCAGTACAAAATCACAAATCATTGTTAATTAAAATTGTCTTTGATATACCTTGGGATCCGGGTGGATCCATTACTTGAGCACTATATGCCTAGCTTCATGGCTTTAGAGAAAGCGCTGCCAAGGAGACAACCCGGAAGTTTTAGAGAGTCATTTATTTCGGTCGTGTGCTTTTATAAATTTGTAAAATAAAAATAATGTGCCAAGATTTGCCTTTAGGGTGTTTACATTGCTTGTTGGTTTGTGCGGTGCAAGACAGAAACTTTGGCTGTAGTGCACGATTTAATTTTTTTTACTGGAACGTCAAACGGTCCTGAAACTTTTTGCACTGTCTTGCTATACAAATTGTTTATTTTTCCTTTTTTTCAGAATTTTTGGAGTACCAAAAGTATGGTGAATGTTCAGATTACTACAGACTGTCCTGTTTAAGACAGATTCTGTTTTTGATGCATACTTTGCTTGTTTTGATGAAACTATCAATTTCTATCAGTGGATTAAGCCATGGAAAAGTTATATTATAGTAGCTACAATGCAAAAACTAAATATGAATTGGTTTGCAACAGTACTTAGAGTAGTGATATGCTTTATTATACTAACGGATCTTACCGAGCTTTCTGTTGAGTTTTGTGTGGATGAAGTGTTCGAAGATCGAGGATGTCTCGATATGAGGATAAGGAGGAGAGGCAAGAGCTCAAGCTCGGGGATGCCCAAGGCACCCCAAGTAAATATTCAAGGAGACTCAAGCGTCTAAGCATGGGGATGCCTCGGAAGGCATCCCATCTTTGTTCAACAAGTATCGGTATGTTTTCGGATTCGTTTCGTTCCTGTGATATGTGCAAATCTTGGAGCGTCTTTTTCATTTAGTTTTCGCTTTTCTTTTATGCACCATGCTGGTATGAGATAGTCCTTGGTTGATTTATAGAATGCTCATTGCACTTCACTTATATTTTTTGAGTAAGGCTTTATAGAATGCTTCATGTGCTTCACTTATATCATTTGAAGTTTGGATTGCCTGTTTCTCTTCACATAGAAAACCACCATTTGTAGAATGCTCTTTTGCTTCACTTATATTTGTTTGAGCGTGGGCATATCTTTTGTAGAAAGAATTAATCTCTCTTGCTTCACTTATATCTATTTAGAGAGATGACATGAATTGGTCATTCACATGGTTAGTCATAAAATCCTACATAAAACTTGTAGATCACTGAATATGATATGTTTGATTCCCTGCTATAGTTTTGCGATATAAAGATGGTGATATTAGAGTCATGCTAGTGGGTAGTCATGGATTGTAGAAATACTTGTGTTGAATTTTGTGATTCCCGTAGCATGCACGTATGGTGAACCGTTATGTAACGAAGTTGGAGCTTGAGGTATTTATTGATTGTCTTCCTTATGAGTGGCGGCCGGGGACGAGCGATGGTCTTTTCCTACCAATCTATCCCCCTAGGAGCATGTGCGTAGTACTTTGTTTCGATGACTAATAGATTTTTGCAATAAGTATGTGAGTTCTTTATGACTAATGTTGAGTCCATGGGTTATATGCACTCTCACCCTTCCATCATTGCTAGCCTCTTCGGTACCGTGCATTGCCCTTTCTCACCTCGAGAGTCGGTGCAAACTTCGCCGGTGCATCCAAACCCTGTGATACGATACGCTCTATCACACATAAGCCTCCTTATATCTTCCTCAAAACAGCCACCATACCTACCTATTATGGCATTTCCATAGCTATTCCGAGATATATTGCCATGCAACTTCCATCATCTTCATATACATGACTTGAGCATCATTGTCATATTGCTTTGCATGATCGTAAGATAGCTAGCATGATATTTTCATGGCTTGTCCTTTTTGATATCTTTGCTACGCTAGATCATTGCACATCCCGGTACACCGCCTGAGGCATTCATATAGAGTCATATCTTTGTTCTAGTATCGAGTTGTAATATTGAGTTGTAAGTAAATAAAAGTGTGATGGTCATTGTTGGTGTCAAAACCGGCAGATCTCGGGTAGGGGGTCCCGAACTGTGCGTCTAAGGCGGATGGTAACAGGAGGCAGGGAACATGATGTTTTACCCAGGTTCGGGCCCTCTTGATGAAGGTAAAACCCTACGTCCTGCTTGATTAATATTGATGATATGGGTAGTACAAGAGTAGATCTACCACAAGATCAGAGAGGCTAAACCCTAGAAGCTAGCCTATGGTATGATTGTATGTTATTGTTCTACGGACTAAAACTCTCCGGTTTATATAAACACCAGAGAGGGCTAGGGTTACACAAGGTCGGTTGCAAAGGAGGAGATATACATATCCGTATTGCCTAGCTTGCCTTCCACGCCAAGTAGAGTCCCATACGGACACGAGACGAAGTCTTCAATCTTGTATCTTCATAGTCCAGCAGTCCGGCCAAAGGATATAATCCGGCTGTCCAGAGACCCCCTAATCCAGGACTCCCTCAGTAGCCCCCGAACCAGGCTTCAATGACGATGAGTCCGGCGCGCAGTGTTGTCTTCGGCATTGCAAGGCGGGTTCTTCTCCAACTTTCAAGTGTTCGTAAGTAGTGCCCGGCTCCATAAATGTTGAATCTCTTGGCTTCTGTGCCCAATAAGGGCTATCTCCCATGCGTCGAATGAATACGAGGCGCCAGGGCGTTTTTACATTCGCCCCCCTAGCCAGATAAATAAATTGTCTATTAAAGGGATGGGGATTCTTAGATCTGATCCATATCATCCTCCCCCAGTGAGAATTCATCAGAGTGTGCTTCAGAAAGATCAATTCCAGCATTGCCGACCTCCACAGCTCCTCCTCCCGCCCCCGTAGCCCTAAGCCCGGTGATTGGGAGAGGTGTTCAGTCCCGCACAGTCGATTAGTCGAGCTGCAGACTAAGGGATTTCTCCCTCCGGTGTATATGGTGCCCGTTCGAGCCGGGCTCGCCACCTACAATGGCGGGGCGCAAGCGGAGAGCCTTCCTTGTCCCTCCATGGGGGAACGGGCCTGCCTTGTTCCTTATTTACTAAGGGGACTCGGATTTCCAATTCATCCGTTCCTCCGCGGGCTCCTGAGTTCTATGGCCTCCAATCACACAATCTCACCCCTGCCTCCATTCTACATATCGCTGGCTATGTTGCTCTCTGCGAGTTGTTCCTGGGCTGGGAGGCTCACTTTGAGCTGTGGAAAAGGCTATTCTGCCTTATCCCTCGCACATAGAGGGAAACACTTTATCAAGTGGGTGGAGCCGAAATATGGCGCATCACCGATACCGGATACCTGTCCGGTACCCCGAAGAAGCCGTCCGAGGACTGGCCTTCAGAATGGTTTTATATGGAGGATGTCCCCCTTCCGAACCCTATTCGGCGGGGTCTTCCTGAGTTCGACAATGCTCCTATGAAGAAGCGCCGAAGTTGGCGCCCACGGAGCCCCCAGGCGGAAGACAACGGAGAAGTCCTCTATCTGATGAACCGGATCAAAGCACTGGCTCGATCAGGATTGACAATAATCAAAGTTATGTCAATTTGCATAATGCGGGGAGTGCAACCACTTCAATATCGTGGACACCCCTTGTGGTGTTATAATGGGGCGGATGAGGCCACCCGCTGCGGGCGTAAGGGTTCGGACAATGCTGCCGCTCTAGTGAAGATTTTGTCCGAACTGTTCAAGGGTCAGGAAGAGGAGTTCACCCGCATCAAGCCACGGGATGGATTCTCCATGTACAATCCTCCAAGCTGGGTAAGTTATATCTCCCTGCTCCCATTTTTCCGACATTCTTAGTCGTAAGTATTCACCTTGCCACTTTGCGGCAGGAACTGCGAAAAGCTATAAAGGAGGTCAGCAGCCCGTCTCCACAACCAGAGGACCCTGACCGGGCCCTCGACTCCGGACTTGAAGAAGATCCGGTTATCTCCGTGGAACTGATAGACCGACAGTTCTATCAGTTAAGCTGCGACGATGCCCTGGTGGCCATTACGGCCGACTATCCCGGACTGCTCCCTGCATCGTAGGTAAGAAAAATCAAAAAGTCCCAACTCCAAAACTAGGATCCCCTTTTAGGCACTTCACCCACCATATACACATGGCATCTTTTACAGGGAAGGCATTCGGGACGCCCTGTTGAACCCGCAGCAACTCGCCAACAAGAGGCACCGAGGCCGGGTAGGCCAAAAAGGAAGGCGGTCAAGACGGAGACGCCGACGCAAAGGTATAGGAAAAACCCCGCTCCGTGGTTGTCGTCTTTCTCAAAATGTAATGATGCCCGCGTTTCTAACAGAAAAAATGCTCGCCGGAATATGTCCGGCGATGCTGCCAATCAAGCTTCCACCAGTCGGGCGCGAGGACCGGACATGGAGGCGGAAGCCGATATGGGGCAGGCGCCGGATAATCCCCCTATAGAGGATGCGGATAGATTATCCGCTACAAACTCAGAAGTGGAAAGCGCCATGAATCATAGGCGCCACTGGGCCGTACTCTGCGACGCTTGTTTCTCACTAGAGGCGTTCGACGCCTTTAATTCTGGAGAGGCGTACCTCCGTGTGGCTCAAGATGGTCTAGCCAGAGCCACGGATCAGTATGTAAAGGATGTACGGGTGAGTAAATCTGGCGATTTATATGTATCAGTAGCCCCTGAGACTTGAAACAGTTAGCAGAACTGATTTAAGGATCATCTTTAATGTGCAGGTTCTTACAGAGAAGAACACTAGGCTGTCCCAGGAGCTGGAGGAATGCAAGGCCCAACTGCGGGCCGCTCTTGTCGCATTGCAGGAACAGAAAAAGCCTCCCGCTGGTAACATTTACTTTAAAGAGTGATGGTTACCATATAGTGTGCGGCATAGCTGCGGTTCTAACAACAGATGTTGCAGATGAATCCGGGGAGAATCCGGAGGACGAACATGTTATACGACAGCTAGAAGCTGGCAAACGCATGCTGACTGAGGTTAGGCGGGAGAAAAACTATTGCCAAGATGCCAATGTTAAGCTGAGCGTTGAACTAAAAGACGTTCGGGGCTAGCTTGTAGACTCCGAGAAGGAGAATAAGCGTCTTCGGCGTGGCATTTTCAGTAAGTGCTTGAATGAATCCTGTTAAAGGAGTTCGGCGAAGAAGTCGACTAACAACGTCATGTATGTAGGTATGCTGCCGGGTCGTCCCGCGGAGGAAATTCCCGGGTCTGCGGGTGATCTTCTGTCCGAGCTGTCACATCTGCACGAACAAGTTCGGCAGGTGATGCAGGGTGTTGCCCAGGCCTTGTGGCCGTCCGTCTCCCTGCCAGAAGGCGTTGCAGAGCTTGCGGAGAAGCTGAAGGGAGCACGGCGGCGCTTCCGATTATGGAAGATATCAGCCTGCCGACAGGGTGCCAGAGAGGCCTAGGCCATGGTGAAGACGCGGTATACCAAGGCAGACCCAAATCACATGGCCGAGGTCGGACCTGTGGGGCCTGACGGAAAAGAGATCCCCGTTAGCTTAGTTTATGGGCAAGTAGAATTAGCCGCAAAGTATTCCCAACAGGATTGTAAGCTAGACCGCCTGTTGGATGGTATAGAGGAGGAGTTTAGTCAGTCTGTATGATTACGTAATTGAAGTGACATGTACGATGCCTTCTAGCCGGATTGTAGATCATTTGTCATTGCGGACCTTTTCGCTTCAATCTCCAGGCCCAATAGTCCGGAGTGAATCCGAATACCCGGTCAGTTATATAAAACCGGGGTATGCGTGGAGACCAGGCGTAGGGGTCATTAGTGCTTTATCAGACAAGTGCCCAACTAGTTATGTTATATTACATGGGTAGTAAGAAACATCTTCCAGGGAGAATAGTTCCGTTAAGGGTTCCTTTCCCTGGGTAAGCATGCCCTAGAGTGCATGTCCAGACTGTGATAGGAAACACAGAAAAAACATCTGGGGGCAGATATGGATAATAAATAAAAATCATCTTTTATTCACCGACCGAATATTCCCTTAAGAACGCTAGCTTTCGGCTTCACCCAGCCTGAGGTACACATCCGGCTGATCCGGCAGTAACAATCGCAGAAGTGCTCCCCTTATGCCCTAGCCGAATTAACGAGAACGTAGGGCATAAATACAAGAGCCAGGCAACCCAACTTGGCCAAAACTTAAGTCATATCGATGCATATAATGGTGAAAAAAGGCACATGCGGAAGTATAACACATGTGTTGGGCATGAGGCCCAGATAAATAATTTAAGCTTCTGTGAAAGAAGCCCCCAGGTATGAAGAGTGCGGCTAGCGCATCTGTAATGTATAAGCGAGGCACAAGGTGACCCTTGAAGGCCTAGAGAAATAATAAAAGAAGGAAAGAAAGAGAAACAAGACAGATGATGTATATGCAGAAAATGGATAAAGGGAGGGGACTAACATAGACTCCGGTGCTAGGCGTAGAATCTTCGGAGCCTGGCCGCATTCCATTGGTTCGGCTCGAGTCGACTAGTCGATGCATCCGGCAGTCGGTATGCTCCACCGGTCAGAACTTGGTCAATAATGAAAGGACCTTCCCATTTGGGCTCGAGCTTGTTCTTTTTCTTATCCGGCAGGCGTAGAACTAGTTCGCCAATGTTATAAGTTTTGGCCTGTACTTCTCTGCTTTGGTATCTGCGAGCCTGTTGTTGATAAAATGCGGAACGGGCTTTGGCTACGTCGCGCTCGTCTTCCAGGGTGTCCAGACTATCCTGCCGATCGAGCTCGGCTTCTCTTTCTTCATACATGCGCACTCGAGGTGAGTCATGAATTATGTCACAGGGCAAGACTGCCTCTGCGCCGTACACCATAAAGAAGGGTGTATATCCGGTACTATGATTCGGCGTGGTCCGCAGCCCCCAGAGTACGGAGTCGAGCTCCTCTACCCAGTGCGTGTTAGACTCCATTAAGGAGCGCACTAATCTGGGTTTAATGCCGCTCATTATAAGACTGTTTGCTCGCTCGACTTGACTGTTGGTTTCTGGGTGATAGACTGAAGCATAATTGAGCTTGATGCCCATTTTGCCGCACGAGAGTTTTACCTCATCGGCCGTGAAGTTCGTGCCATTATCAGTGATGATGCTGTGGGGGACGCCGTAACGGTGTACAACCCCGGATATGAAGTCTATCACCGGTCCGGATTCGGCCGTTTTAACAGGTTTGGCCTCTATCCATTTGGTGAATTTATCCACCATGACCAATAAGTATTTTTTCTTGTGGGTTCCCCCTTTAAGGGGTCCAACCATGTCAAGTCCCCAGACCGCAAAGGGCCATGTAATGGGGATTGTTTGGAGGGCGGTGGGCGGCATGTGGCTTTGATTTGTAAAGAGCTGGCAACCGAGGCAATGTTGGACCAAGTCACGTGCATCTTCTCGGGCCGTTGGCCAATAGAATCCTGTACGGAAGGCCTCGCTTACAAGAGCCCGGGCTGCGGCGTGATGACCGCCGAGTCCGGCGTGAATTTCTGCCAAAAGATTCCGCCCTTCCACTTCGTAGATGCACCTTTCAAGGACTCCGGTAGTACTTTTTTTTGTACAATTCTCCCTCATGGACCCTGTAGGCCTTGGATCGCCACACTATGCAGCGTGCCTCATTTTGGTCCTCCGGAAGTTCCTGTCTAGTTAGGTAGGTCAGGAATGGTTCAGTCCACGGGGCAATAATGGCCATTATTTCATGGACTGAAGGTGTTATTTCTGTGGCGGGGCCTCCGATTGTGTCAGAGAGTTCGGTATCGGGTATTTTGGCCGGGCCCGGACTATTGTTACCAGTGTCCCCTTCCCATACTACGGATGGTTTAAACAGCCTTTCCAAAAATATGTTGGGGGGGACTGCATCACGTTTTGCGCCGATGCCGGCAAGGATATCTGCCGCCTGATTGTTTTCCCGAGCCACATGGTGAAATTCGAGCCCCGTTTCATGACTTGGAGTAGTACTGATGCAGGATGGAAGAGTTTTTTCGTATGCCTCGTGACAACTGAAACCGCATGAGTTAAATTATGCCACGCATGATTTGGAGTTGGCTGCCGTAGTGCATGCATTGAAGACTTGGAGACATTACCTTATTGGAAACCATTGTGATGTATACACTGACCATAAGAGTTTGAAGTACATTTTCACACGGAAGGAGCTGAACCTTAGGCAGATGAGATGGTTGGAGCTTATAAAGGATTATGACATGAACCTTCACTATCATCCAGGCAAGGCCAACGTCGTAGCAGATGCTTTGAGCCGGAAGAGTTATGCATAAGCGCAGGGTTGCCAAAAGAGTTGGCAAAGGATCTCAGGGAACTTCGATTGGAGATTGTCCCTAGAGGTTTTGTTGCAACAATGGAAGTTCAGTCTACATTTTTAGGAAAGATTCGAGAAGCTCAAAAGGATGACAAAGAGATCGCCGAGATAAAAGAGAGAATGAGCGAAGGAAAGGCCAAAGGTTTTCATGAGGATGAACACGACACCTTGTGGTTTGAGGACCGTGTTTATGTGCCCAATAACACATAGATTAGGAAGTTAATACTTCAAGAGGCTCATGACTCACCATACTCGATACACTCCGGAAACACCAAGATGTATGTGGATTTAAAAGAACATTTCTGGTGGACTGGTATGAAGAAGGATATTGCCGAGTATGTAGCCGTATGTGATGTATGTCAGAGAGTGAAGGAAGAACATCAAAAGCCAGCCGAATTGTTACAGCCTATGCCGATACCCGAATGGAAGTGTGATAAGCGTGGCATGGATTTCATCACCGGATTGGCCAGGACCAAATCAGGATATGATTCTATATGGGTAGTAGTTGATCGCTTGACCAAAGTAGTTCACTTTATCCCAGTGAAAACCACCTATACAAGCGTCAAGTTGGCCAAGATTTACATGACCAGGATCGTATGTTTGCATGGAGTTCCAAGGACCATTGTATCAGATAGAGGAACCCAGTTTACCTCAAAGTTTTGGAATTAGTTGCATGAAACTTTGGGAACCATACTGGAGTTCAGTACAACTTTTCACCCGCAAACAGATGGACAGACCGAGAGAGTCAACCAGATTCTGGAGGATATGTTGAGAGCTTGTGCACTAGATTATGGATCTAGTGGGGATGACAACTTGCCGTACGCAGAGTTCTCATACAACAACAGTTACCAGACCAGTTTGAAGATGGCACTTTTCGAAGCCTTGTACGGAAGGAGGTCCAGGACACCGTTGTTGTGGGATGAAGTTGGAGACCGTCAGTTGTTTGGACCAGATTTGGTTAAGGAATCAGAAGAGAAGGTTAAATTGATTAGAGATAGACTGAAGGTAGCTCAGTCCCGACAGAAGAGTTATGCAGATTCAAAACACAAGGAGGTAGTCTATGAAATCGGAGACAAAGTGTATCTACGAGTATCACCACTCCGAGGAGTTAAGCGCTTTGGAGTTAATGGAAAGTTAGCGCAACGCTTTGTGGGACCATACAGAGTTTTGTAACGTATGGGAGAAGTTGCTTATAAGTTGGAATTACCCGAAGGATTGTCAGGAGTTCACGATGTGTTCCACGTTTCTCAGTTGAAGAAGTGCCACGTAGAGATGGCTGACATTCCTCTGAGAGACACAGTACCGCTGGAAGCGATTCAGTTGGACAATGATTTGACTTATGAGGAGAAACCAGTCAAGATT
The DNA here is from genome assembly GCF_003073215.2 of Triticum urartu. NCBI lineage: Eukaryota > Viridiplantae > Streptophyta > Magnoliopsida > Poales > Poaceae > Triticum > Triticum urartu. The sequence goes on along the minus strand of NC_053027.1, from coordinate 243,648,255 downwards.
CTCGAGTTTGCCAGTCGGGTTACCCGCAGCAAGGTTATCAACTTTTGCAAAGTTCAGTGGAGCCACCATACTGAGGACGAAGCCCCCTGGGAACGAGAGGATGATCTTCGCAAAGACCACCCACACCTATTTTCTAGCCAACCCGAATCTCGAGGGCGAGATTCATCTTAAGGGGGGTAGGTTTGTAACATCCCAAATTTTCAATTTGAAATGTTATACATTAGGTCATCATTGCATATCATATTTTATTGCATTTTGGCTTGATCCTCGAAATCCTAAGCAACTCAAGGACCCTCGGAGAGAGAGTTGGGGATTTCACTGTTTTCATATTTGAATTTTTATCAAATATTGAAACGAGGATTTTTTTGGTTTTAAATTATTTTTCTCTCTGAAAATATTTCATGTTAAAATATATGAGAGGAGATAACATGACTTCTCCAAAATAAATGAAATATTGGAGGAAAAATATTAAAACCAAATATTTGCTTTTATTCGGATTTTATTGCAATTTTATTTGCATTAGAAAAATTGCACGTTTTCAAAATTGCATTTTAGGGCCAAAAAAATGTTCATCTTGTTCTAAATATTTTATTCAGACGGTGAAAATTTATTTTGGCATTTTCAGAGTTTTATTTTTTTCTAGGATTTATTTTCGGCAGAATCTTCTTTAAAAAAAGTTAGCGCTCGACTGGGCGAAGCCCAGCCCAGCCGAGCCGGCTGGCCCAACCCCGCGCCGCCACCGACATCGCCGGGCGAGTCTGAGCCGGACACGTCTCGCCGCCGCCGTGGCCCCTCGCCCAAGCCGCCTCCGCCCCCCTTTATAAGCTGAGCTCGGGGCCCCTCGGGACCCCAAGTCGCCGCAACCGCCACCCTCCGCCGCCGCTTGCCGGAGCCCCGCCGCCCGCAAATCGCCGCCGCGCCGCGTCGTTGCACCACCGCCGCCTCGCCGCCGCCCTGGAGCCCCGCCGGCACAACCGAACCCCGCCGGAGCCGCCCCGCCTCGCCGGAGGTATACGCCGCCACCGCCGTCGTTCGGTTTTATTTTAAAACCAATTTGGTTTTTTTAGAAAACCCTAGGTTTCGTATTTTTAGAATAGATCGGTTTTAGTTTTTTTTCTCGGTTTAGTTACTTAGCGGACGTTCGTCCATACGTTCGTTCTAACGAACAGTAATCACTCGTTAGCCACAAACAACGAACGTTCATTCATTAGCCTGTTCGTCAGTTTTTCTTTTTTCAGATTTTCCGCGATTATTTTCGATCGCGATTTCTGATCCGATTTTCGTTTTAGTTTATCTTTTCGCTCGTTTATCGGAATCAGGCGATTCAAGCGCCTAGATCTTCGTCTTGAAACGCTCTTCCTGTTTAACCAACTTGAATAAGATTTTGATACAGTAAAATTTGACTTTAGTCCAGATTAGTAATCGGATCTTGTTTCTTTCGCAGTTTGAGTTTCGTTGCTCCGTTTGATTTGATTCTTTTGCAAACCGGAGTTCTTAAGTTGAACTTTCTGGTTAGATTTTCTTATTCGTGTTTTACCCATGCGCCTTTGCTTGATTGCTTATGTATGCTATTGTTTGTTTGCGATACAACACCCGAAGTGTGAAGCGTGCTACTACGAGTATCTAGGTTTTGCGGATCATCAGCAAGGCAAGTAACACTTTGATCATACCCCTTTATCACCCAGTTTTTATGCATTAGTTTCAACCCTCAAACATTGCATGGTTAGGACTTAATAACATGTGGATTTGGGAAGTAGTTGATGAGGTAGAACCTATTGCCCTGTTATTATCAAACCCTTGGGAGTTACTTCTATGTATCGCTTATATTGCCATGCTATGCTCGTAGACGTGGTTTGGGTGAGTGAATCCATGACAGATGTGAGATTGTTAATTAATGGTTCAACTTAAGGTGGAAACTTTAATACACATCTGGGTGGATTTCTTGTCGGGCACCTGGAGAATCCAGTGTTGTCCTAGGATATCCCGGAGTACCCGTGTGATAATCCTAAGGTCCGCCACCCAGGCTCAAAGGGAACTGAGATATTTCATGCTAGAAACTTCCGTGTGCAGCCACAAGCTATTATGGGCTCTAGCATAATTGAGTAAGTTGCATGACCTCTTCCAGTGGTAGGCTAGCAGATGTAGCGGATGTAGGTTGGTACTGTCTACCCGGGGTTAGAGTTAATGCTTCTGAAAGACTGTGTCTTGGTCATCCGTTTCTCAAACACCATGTAGTGCGAGAAATCCAACGGAGGAGATCGAGTCTTGTGGGGAAAAGTGCGCAAACCTCTGCAGAGTGTACAATCTAATCATGGTTAGCCGTGTCCCCGGTTATGGACATCTTGAGTATCTAGTACTTGGATTATCATATGTATCCCATCACTCTAATTTAATATTGTTGGGTTGATAATTACTCTTAATTGGGATTGAGTTGGAGGAACCTTCTCAATGATGTTTCAACTACCATGATAGTTAAATAAAATCTATTCCTTTGTTTTAGGGAAAAATTGGCTTTTCGCAAAACTTTAACCATAGAGCTTTCCACCAGCCAAATATGCATGTAGTGATAGCATTATTCAGTTCTTGCTCTATTGTGTTATATTGCCAGCATATTCCATGTGCTGACCCGTTTTCGGGCTGCAACGTATTATGTTGCAGACTTTCCAGACGAGGATTAAAGTTCGTTAGGTCGTTGCCGTGCAGCTCAGCTATGCCGTTGGAGTTGATGGACTGACTTTATCTTCCAAGCCTTCCACTGTTATCGTATTAGATGGCCTTAAGCCATATTTATTGTAATAAGTTATCTTTTGAGACATTCGATGTAATAAGTGTGTGATTGCTACTCTATTATAAATCCATCGAGTACTGTGTGTGTCAGCATTACCGATCCAGGGATGACACTGAAGCACAGAGACTTGACTGTTTAAGGTCGGGTCGCTACATTGTCTTCTCCACACAACCTCCACCATCATATTCTATTCCACCTATAGTGCTATATCCATGGCTCACGCTCATGTATTGCGTGAATGTTGAAAAGGTTTGAGAACATCAAAAGTATGAAACAATTGCTTGGCTTGTTGATAACCCACAAGTATAGGGGATCAACTGTAGCCTCTTTTGATAAGTAAGAGTGTCGAACCCAACGAGGAGATAAAGGTAGAACAAATATTCCCTCAAGTTCTATCGACCACCGATACAACTCTACGCACGCTTAATGTTCGCTTTACCTAGAACAAGTATGAAACAAGAAGTATTGTGTAGGTATTTTTGGATAGGTTTGCAAGATAATAAAGAGCATGTAAATAAAAAGTAGGGGCTATTTAGGTAAAGACACAACTAAGTTAGTTTTAGTAAAGAGCTTTTTGTTACGAGAAAGTTATTTGTCCCTAGGCAATCGATAACTAGACCGGTAATCATTATTGCAATTTTATATGAGGGAGAGGCATAAGCTAACATACTTTCTCTACTTGGATCATATGTACTTATGATTGGAACTCTAGCAAGCATCCGCAACTACTAAAGATCATTAAGGTAAAACCCAACCATAGCATTAAAGTATCAAGTCCTCTTTATCCCATACGCAAACAACCTACTTACTCGGGTCTGTGCTTCTGTCACTCACGCCACCCACCATAAGCAAATCATGAACATATTCCAAACTCTACAGCGGGAATCCCTCACGCTTGCGCGACACGACGAGCACCATAGGATAGCACCAATAATAAAACATGCAACTCAAACCAATCACGATCATCAATTAACCCATTGGACAAAGCGGATCTACTCAAACATCATAGGATAGCCATACATCATTGGGAAATAATATATAGCATTGAGAACCATGTTTAAGTAGAGATTACAGCAGGTAAAAGAGAGGTTACAGCGCTGCATAGAGGGGGAAGTGTTGGTGAAGATTGCGGTGAATTTGTTGGTGAAGATTGCGGTGATGATGATGGCCCCCGGTGGCACTTGTTGGGGAACGTAGTAATTTCAAAAAAATTCCTACGCACACGCAAGATCATGGTGATGCATAGCAACGAGAGGGGAGAGTGTGATCTACATACCTTGTAGATCGACAACGGAAGCGTTTGGTTGATGTAGTCGTACGTCTTCACGGCCTGACCGATCAAGCACCGAAACTACGACACCTCCGAGTTTTAGCACACGTTCAGCTCGATGACGATCCCCGGACTCCGATCCAGCAAAGTGTCGGGGAAGAGTTCCGTCAGCACGACGGCGTGGTGACGATCTTGATGTACTACCGCTGCAGGGCTTCGCCTAAGCACCGCTACAATATTATCAAGGACTATGGTGGCTGGGGGCGCCGCACACGGCTAAGGAATAGATCACGTGGATCAACTTGTGTGTCTCTAGGGTGCCTCTGCCTCAGTATATAAAGGACCAAAAAGGGGGGGAGGCGGCCTGCCAAGGAGGGCGCGCCAGGAGAGTCCTACTCCCTCTGGGAGTAGGATCCCCCCCCCAATCCTAGTTGGAATAGGATTCGCGGAGGGGGGAAAAGAGAGAGAGAGGCTGGCCCCCTCTCCTTGTCCTATTTGGACCAAGGGAGGGGAGGGGCGCGCAGCCCATGTAGGGCTGCCTCTTCTCTTTTCCACTAAGGCCCATCATGGCCCATTTAGCTCCCGGGGGGTTCCGGTAACCTCCCGGTACTCCGGTAAAATCCCGATTTCACCCGGAACACTTCCGATATCCAAACATAGGCTTCCAATATATCAATCTTTATGTCTCGACCATTTCGAGACTCCTCGTCATGTCCGTGATCACATCCGGGACTCCGAACAACCTTCGGTACATCAAAATGCATAAACTCATAATATAACTGTCATCGTAACCTTAAGCGTGCGGACCCTACGGGTTCGAGAACAATGTAGACATGACCGAGACACGCCTCCGGTCAATAACCAATAGCGGGACCTAGATGCCCATATTGGCTCCTACATATTCTACGAAGATCTTTATCGGTCAGACCGCATAACAACATACGTTGTTCCCTTTGTCATCGGTATGTTACTTGCCCAAGATTCGATCGTCGGTATTCCAATACCTAGTTCAATCTCGTTACCGGCAAGTCTCTTTACTCGTTCTGTAATACATCATCCCGAAACTAACTCATTAGTTGCAATGCTTGCAAGGCTTTAAGTGATGTGCATTACCGAGAGGGCCCAGAGATACCTCTCCGACAATCGGAGTGACAAATCCTAATCTCGAAATACGCCAACCCAACATTTACCTTTGGAGAAACATGTAGAGCTCCTTTATAATCACCCAGTTACGTTGTGACGTTTGGTAGCACACAAAGTGTTCCTCCGGCAAACGGGAGTTGCATAATCTCATAGTCATAGGAACATGTATAAGTCATGAAGAAAGCAATAGCAACATACTAAATGATCGGGTGCTAAGCTAATGGAATGGGTCATGTCAATCAGATCATTCACTTAATGATGTGATCCCGTTAATCAAATAACAACTCATTGTTGATGGTTTGGAAACATAACCATCTTTGATTAACGAGCTAGTCAAGTAGAGGCATACTAGTGACACTCTGTTTGTCTATGTATTCACACATGTATTATGTTTCCGGTTAATACAATTCTAGCATGAATAATAAACATTTATCATGATATAAGGAAATAAATAATAACTTTATTATTGCCTCTAGGGCATATTTCCTTCAGCACTCCGGCCCCACCGGAAGCGAGGGGGCGAGAGCCCCCCTCCTTCTTATTCTTCCTTCACCTCCTCCCTATATGGGAGAAGGGTTTTCCCTCTGGTTCTTAGTATCCATGGCATGGGAGGGGCGAGAGCCCATCCGATATTGGATCTGTCTCTCTGTCTCTCTCTGTTTCTGCATTCTCAGATCCTGCCCTTTCACCGTTTCTTATATTCCCGAAGATCTGTAACTCCGATTGGGCTAAAATTTTAACACGATCTCTATCCGGATATTAGCTTTCTTGCAGCGAAAGAAGGGCACCAACTGCCTTATGGGGTGTCCATGAGGGTCAGGGGAGCATCCAAGGGGGTGGGGCGCGCCCCCTGCCTCGTGCCTCCCTCGGGCACCGTCTCGCGTGGATTTTTCTTCCCAAAAATCATATATATTCCAAAAAAATCTCCATCAGTTTTTATCCCGTTTGGACTCCGTTTGATATGGATATTCTACAAAACAAAAAACATGCAACAAACAGGAACTGGCACTTGGCACTGGATCAATATGTTAGTCCCCAAAAATAGTATAAAAAGTTGCCAAAAGTATATGAAAGTTGTAGAATATTGGCATGGAACAATCAAAAATTATAGATACGACGGTGACGTATCAGCATTCCCTAGCTTAATTCCTGCTCGTCCTCGAGTAGGTAAATGATAAAAAAGATAATTTTTGATGTGGAATGCTACCTAGCATAATCTTGATCATGTATCTAATCATGGCATGAATATTAAGATACGAGTGGTTCAAAGCAATAGTCTATCATTTGGCATAAAAACAATAATAATTCAAGCCTACTAATAAAGCAATCATGTCTTTTCAAAATAACATGGCCAAAGAAAGTTATCCCTACAAAATCATATGGTCTGGCTATGCTCTATCTTCACCACACAAAATATTCAAATCATGCACAACCCCGATGACAAGCCAAGCAATTGTTTCATACTTTTGACATTCTCAAACTTTTTTAACTTTCACGCAATACATGAGCGTGAGCCATGGACATAGCACTGTAGGTGGAATAGAATGGTTGTTGTGGAGAAGACAAAAAGGAGAAGATAGTCTCATAACAACTAGGTGTATCAACAGGCTATGGAGATGCCCATCAATAGATATCAATTTGAGTGAGTAGGGATTGCCATGCAACAGATGCACTAAGAGCTATAAGTGTATGAAAGCTCAGACTGAAAACTAAGTGGGTGTTCATCCAATTTGCTTGCTCATGAAGACCTCGGGCGTTTGACGAAGCCCATCATCGGAATATACAAGCCAATTTCTATAATGAAAATTCCCACTAGTATGTGAAAGTGATAACTCAAGAGTCTCTCTATATGAAGAACATGGTGCTACTCTGAAGCACAAGTGTGGTAAAAGGATAGTAACATTGCCCCTTCTCTCTTTTTCTCTCATTTTTTGCTTTTTTGGTGGGCTTCTTTGGCCTCTTTTTTTATTTGGGCTTCTTTGGCCTCTTTTATTTATTCTTAAAGTCCGGAGTCTCATCCCGACTAGTGGGGGAATCATAGTCTCCATCATCCTTTCCTCACTGGGGCAATGCTCTAATAATGATGATCATCACAGTTTTATTTACTTACAACTCAATATTACAACTCGATACTAGAACAAAGATATGGCTCTATATGATTGCCTCCGGCGGTGTACTGGGATGTGCAATGATCTAGCATAGCAATGACATCAAAAAACGGACAAGCCATGAAAACATCATGCTAGCTATCTTACGATCATGCAAAGCAATATGACAATGAATGCTCAAGTCATGTATATGATGATGATGGAAGTTGCATGGGAATATATCTCAGAATGGCAATGGAAATGGCATGATAGGTAGGTATGGTGGCTATTTTGAGGAAGGTATATGGTGGGTTTATGGTACCGGTGAAAGTTGCGCGGTACTAGAGAGGCTAGCAATGATGGAAGGGTGAGAGTGCGTATAATCCATGGACTCAACATTAGTCATAAAGAACTCACATACTTATTGCAAAATTCTAGTAGCTATCGAAACAAAGTACTACACACATGCTCCTAGGGGGATAGATTGGTAGGAAAAGACCATCGCTCGTCCCCGACCGCCACTCATAAGGAGACAATCAATAAATAAATCATGCTCCGACTTCATCACAAAACGGTTCACCATACGTGCATGCTACGGGAATCACAAACGTCAACACAAGTATTTCTACTAATCCACAACTACCCACTAGCATGACTCTAATATCACCATCTTTATATCGCAAAACTATTGCAAGGAATCAAACATATCATATTCAATGATCTACAAGTTTTATGTAGGATTTTATGACTAACCATGTGAATGACCAGTTCCTGTCATCTCTCTAAATAGATATAACTGAAGCAAGAGAGTTTAAATCTTTCTACAAAAGATATGCCGATGCTCTAACAAATATAAATGAAGAAAAAGAGCATTCTACAAATGGCGGTTTTCTATGTAAAGAGAAACAGGCAATCCAAACTTCAAATGATATAAGTGAAGCACATGAAGCATTCTATAAAGCCATACTCAAAATATATAAGTGAAGTGCATAGAGCATTCTATAAATCAACCAAGGACTATCTCATACCAGCATGGTGCATAAAATAAAAATGAAAACTAAGTGCAAAAGACGCTCCAAGATTGCACATATCACATGAATGAAACGAATCCAAAAACATACCTATACTTGTTGAAGAAAGAGGGGATTCCTTCCGTGGTATCCCCAAGCTTAGATGCTTGAGTATCCTTGAATGTTTACTTGGGGTGCCTCGAGCATCCCCAAGCTTGAGCTCTTGCCCCTCGTCCTTCTTCTCACATCAAGACCTTCTCGATCATCGAACACTTCATCCACACAAAACATCAACAGAAAAGTCGGTAAGATCCGTTAGTATAATAAAGCAAATCACTACTCTAAGTACTGTTGCAAACCAATTCAAATTTTGTTCTTGCATTTTAGCTACTGTAATATAACTTTTCCATGGCTTAATCCACTGATATAAATTGATAGTTTCATCAAAACAAGCAAACTATGCATCAAAAACAGAATCTGTCAAAAACAGAACAGTCTGTAGTAATCTGAACATTCACCATACTTCTAATACTTCAAAAATTCTATAAAAGTTAGGAAAAATGAACAATTTGTATATAAAGACAGTGAAAAAAATAATCAGAACCATTTGACGTTCCAGTAAAAAATTTAAAATCGCGCACTACAGCCAAAGTTTCTGTCCTGCACCGCACAAACCAACAAGCATTGTAAACATCCTAAAGGCAAACCTTGGCACATTATTTTTATAATACAATGGAATTTTACAAGGGGATAATTATTTTTGTTGAAAAGTTTCTATAATCAAGATTCACAAATTTTCTGTGATCATGAACAAAGTTCAAGGCTAGCTCTTCAACAATGCTTGTCTCTCTCACTTTCGCTTTTCTTTTGGAAAAAGTCTCAGGTTCCCCTCTTTATTTTTTTTGTTTTTAAACTATATAAAAGCACTCAACAGAAATAAATGACTCTCTAAAACTTCCGGGTTGTCCCCTGGCAGCGCTTTCTTTAAAGCCATTAAGCTAGGCATATAGTGCTCAAGTAGTGAATCCACCCGGATCCCAAGGTATATCAAAGCCAATTTTAATTAGCAATGATTTGTAGTTAAGTAGTGAGCACAAATGAACATATATCATGTAATTACGAAGTCTAACCCTCTTCCTATGCACCGACATGTCATAAAAGAACAATTCATGCACACATAGTGAAGGCCAATGCATAGTATAAATAGTTTCTTGCAATTTTATCGTATTGGAAACATAGAGAGGTGGAGATATAGTTCCTCTCTCATAATAATTGCAAGTAGGAGCAGCAAGCACATGCATATTATGTCTATCAAAATCATCATGTGTAGTACTAAAAGGCAACCCATCAATATAATCCTTAATAAACACAAACTTCTCCAATATAGTGTAGTTTGGAGAATTCAAAAAGACAATAGGACTATCATGTGTGGGTGCAATAGAAACAATTTCATGTTTAACATAAGGAACTATAGCAAGTTCATGTAGCGACCTGACCCGAATGGATCAAGTCTCTGTGCTTAAGTGTCATCCCTGGATCGGTATGCTGACACACACAGTACTCGAAGGATTTATAACAGAGGTAAATCACATGTATAAAGTAACGTAAATACTATTACCTCAATCCATATAGCGGAAGCAACAAGGTTGTGGATTCCCATCAACACCAACGGCAAAGTTGAGTGTAGAAATCGTAACCCTAACGTATCACTTACTCGTCGTAAGAAACCTGCAACATGAGACGTTGCAGCCCAAAAAGGGTCAGTACATTGAATGTACTGGCAAATTCACACCATAGAGGAAATGATGAACAATGGCTATCACTACATGCATATATGGCTGGTGGAAAAGCTCTATGGTTACAATGTTTTTGCGAAAAGCCAATTTTTCCCTACTGCAAAGGAATAAATTTATTTAACTATCATGGTGGTTGTTGAACATTGAGAATGGTTGACAGCATTGTCAATCCCAATTAAGTAACATCATTAAAACCCAATAATATTCATTTAAAGTAACATGATGAGATCAACAGGATAATCCAAGAACTAGATACTCAAGATGTCCATAACCGAGGACACGGCTAACCATGATTAGTTTATACACTCTGCAGAGGTTTGCGCACTTTTCCCCACAAGACTCGATCGCCTCCGTTTGGTTTCTCGCACTGCAGGGTGTTTGAGAAGACGGATGACCGAGACACAGTCTTTCAGAAGCGCTAGCACCTTACGATCGGGTAGACCGGTACACCTACTTTCCCCTACATCTGCTAGTCTACCACTATAAGAGTTCGCACAACTTAGTCAACTATGCCAGAGCCCATAATGGCTTGTGGCTGCACACGGAAGTTTCTAGTATGAATAATCTCATGATCCCTTTGGGCCTGGGTGGCGGTCCAAAATAAAACAGGAAAGTCTTGATAGACATCAGGTGCCTCAATCCACCCAGATGTGTGTTTAAGTTGCCACCTTAGATAAACCATTAAAATTATCAACTCACATCTGTCATGGACATCACTCACCCAATCCACGTCTACTAGCATAGCATGGCATAATAAGCAAACGTAGAAGTAACTCCCAAAGTTTTCATAATAATACAGGTAATAGGTACTACCTCATCCACTTCCCATCCCACAATTTAGTTAGATCCTAATCATGCAATGTGTGAGGATTGATCTAATGCAATAAAACTGGGTTGTAGAAAAAGGTATGATCAAAGTGTGAACTTGCCTGCAATGTTGATGAAGATGATTCGCACTCAAAACTCTTGATAGCTCTACTCGTCACACTCCGGTCAATCTATCGTAAGCAAGCAATAGTAACCACACATAAGCAATCACTCAAAAGATCAGAAAGAACGAAGAAGACGATTCGGAAACATCAAAACCAAGAAAATAACTCTTGCAACATAAAACAATTTCTAACAGTACCAAAATTATGTGAATTTGGCCTTATTAGAATGTTTAGGTCAAGAGCTTCGATTTGCAAAAAGAATCAACTCAAACGGAGTTACGGATAAAAAGATATGATCAAAAGAAGTTTGAATTCAAATCTGATCTAATTCAAATTTTAAAATTTTCAAAAACATGTTTGAGTTGGATTACTGGATAGAGGGGTTCGTAACGAAGAAGTGGGCGTTGGTTTCGTTGGATTTGGACTAACGACTAAAAAGTAATGATCGTTTGAAGTATAGGGACTATTCTGTAAATAAAGTATTCACAACTAGGTCCCTGGCCGAAATTAAAACAGAAAAAGGAAAATACTAAACAGTGAACGTTCACTACTGAACCCTAACGAACGAAAACCGTTCGCTAAAAAGATCTAAACAGAGAATGCCCATTAAATAATAAAACCCCAAAAAAAACCGTTCTAACAAAACAGAAACCGAACTTTAAAAATAAATAAAAACCGGGTGGTTTTGTTCTCGGGTTCTACCGGTTCACCAAAGAAAAACCGGCAGCGGCGGCGGTTACTCCGGCGATCTCCGACGACAGCGAGGCGAGGCGGCGCGGTGGCTCCGGTGAGGCGACAGCAGCGGCAGGAGGCTGCGCGGGGCGGCTACGCGGCGCGAGGCAGTGGCAGTGGCGTCGGCGGCAGCAGGCGGCGGCGGCGACGAACCAAAACGGCGGCGGCGGCTCGGATCGGGCGCGGGCGGCACAACGAGATGCAGGCGAGGGCGGCGGTGAAACGAGAGGAGAGAGGCGACGCCCGGGTGCCGCGCTATTTAAGGAGGCGGGGCGAGTGCGTGGAGGAGGGGGCAAGGAAGGAGGAGTCCGGGCGGACTCTGGCGGCAGCGCTCCCGTGCGGGAGTCAGTCTCCTGCGGGAGGTCGGGGAAGGTGGAGCTGGGCCGCAGCCTGGGCTAGGAGCTGGGCCGGCCCAGTTCGGCGGAGGAAGTTTTTTTTTAAAGATTTTCTAGAGAGCAGAAAAATAAACAAAATAAAATAAATAAAATTTTTATATAGGCATATAATATATCAAAATTTTCAGAAAAAGATTTTCTATGACATGAACATTTTTCTAGCATTAAATAAAATACACACAAATTCTAATAAATCAAAGAGTGCTCCTGGTCTAATAAAATCCAACTAAAATCATTTTAAAAATACCAAAATGATTTCAAATTAATTTTTCTCCAATTTTCTATTGTAGGGAATCATGTTACCCTAATTTCCATATATTTTATTTTTGGAGAAAAATAATTTGAATAAAACTCAAATAACTCCAAATTGGAAATAAATTCAAAATAATTTTGAATTTAATTCTTTGAAACTTCCAACTCATATTTCATATAATTTGAAGAAGTCATTTTATCTTCTCTCATGAAAATCATTGAGCGGCATGAAGTTTATGAATTGAAATATTTCCAAATGGAATTCAATTATTTTCAAATACCCTTTCATTTAATTTAGATGGAAGAAGTCATATCATCTTCGCTCAAGGGTTTTGTATTTGAAAATAATTTGAATTCATGAAGATCATAAATGCAAAAATGAAAGTTTGGGAAAGTCCTTTTATTCCCTCTCATTTAACTTTCAAAAAGTTTTGAATTCACTCACTTTCAGACAATCAATCAAACAATCAATCAAATCTATCTATCTATTATAACATTCCAAAATTTAGAATTTTGGGATGTTACAAACCTACCACCCTTAAAATGAATCTCGTCCTCGAGATTCGGAGAGGCTAGCAAGAAAAAGTTAGGGTTTGGGGGTCTCCTCAAGAATCCATCAATCATCACAGGGGTCTGGGGTGCTACCACCCTTAGAAGCATGGTTACAGCTCCATCGAAACTCATATACTTCATCCATATTGTTAACAGTGTCGGTCTTCTCAAATCCTCGGAAAATTCCTTCTCTGTCTCTTCCGGTAGTGGCATAACCTTTTCCTCAATTCTTCTGTCCTTTCCTCTTGGTAAGGTTATTCCGAGATTGGGTCTTCTTAGCTGATGGGTCGGGCGCCAAAACTAAACAACTATCGATATCTCATGGTGGTCAACAATTTATGGTTTCTCCTGCAGGAAATGGGTCTGGGTTGATCCTCACCGTATAACCTACGGTTGGCAAAATCTGCCTTGTACAAGGGAAAAAATTGCTATACCATTCTAAGGTTTAAACAAGGTTTTCATCGTCGTCTCTCTACTATAGGTAAGTCACTCAGATTTACCATTCCATATAGCAAGGCGAACAATAAGAGTAAGTCGGTATGGTGATCAATCCATCCCGCACCCAAATCATTACCTTGTATACAGTTTACCGAATCTCGCATTCTAACACTCGGTCATCCTCACAAGCATTGCAGAATTTCTCTCGTCGACGAACCAAGTTCGGATTAATCCATTGATTCTGCAAACCAGACAAACATCTATCGTTCCTTCACAACTCTCAGGTTTTGCGTAAACTCCTATAAAATCATCTGTCGACAAAGGTATATCCTCTTCCAGGGTTCTTCCTTCAGCAAGAATGTGCTTGCTTCTTGGCAGTTCCTGGGGCCTGTGGGTTATGGCCCATCTCATCACTTGTAGTCCTTGAACTTATCATCGGGCAACTGATCATTATTCCAACTTGCAACTTCCTAGTATTCTTAAATCCATCCAATTGTACTATCTTCCTTCCTTCTATTAGCACCAAACTAGGACATGATTACTCAGACTCATCATGGAATTTCCATTGATCCATATTTCCAACATCATACCTCCTTTATATCCAATGGTAACTCATCTCTTCATCTGCGTGGGGTATCCCTCATACCGAGATAAAACTTATACTTATGAAGTCCTTATTCCACTTAGTGGAACATCATTATCCTTTCCAGGGTCAAGCGTCCTTACACGGGAATATTGGCCATCTCTGCATGGCACTTCTTCAACTGGGAACCGTGAAACACATCCTGAACTCCTGACAGTCCTTCGGGTAACTCCAACTTGTAGGCCACTTCTCTCATACGCTCCAAAACTCAGTATGGTCCTACAAATCTCGGGGCTAACTTTACCTTAACTCCAATTTGTTTAACTCCTCGCAGAGGGAACACATGAAGACATGCTCTGTCTCCAATTTCATAGACTACCTCCTTGAGTTTTTAAGTCTACATAACTCTTCTACCTGGACTAAGCTACCTTTAGTCTATCAACTTAACATTCTCTTCCGACTCCTTGATCACATTTGGTCCAAACAACTGACGGTCTCCAACTTCATCCCACATACTCTTGGGGTATCACACATATCAAGACAAAACTCATATTCATTTTGTCCGAATTCGACTCAGTGGAGTATGCTTACCTTTTCCAGGGGTCAACGGTTCTTACAGGGTACTACCACCCTTAAAATGCACAAATCTTCCATAGACCATATTTCTCTTATCCTCAAAATGGTCAAAATTCTTCTTCATAGAGTAACAACTCATAAAATCCATATCAGTACCAACGATGCAACTTTATTCACTCTCAATTAATTACAATCTCTCGCTTCTCCATTACATGTCTCAACTCAACACCTCAAAAGAAAATGTTCTCACTTCTACTACTCCATTTCTTTTGTTGCAAACTCAACTATCTAGCACAAGTTTCCTTCCCCTTCGGGCATTCTCTAGCAAAGTGCCCTGCTCTATTACAACTAAAACATATTACTTCCGACAAGTCTCGAGGTTTCCTTTTTGGGCAATTGTTGAGGTAGTGCCCTGACTCCTTGCACCTGTAACAGGTGATATGACTCAGGTCCTTCCTAGAATCCAATCGGTTTCTCTTCCTGGACTTTTCCATTCCAATCAGGGCTTCTATTTCCTGTGGGTCATACTCTATTTCCTCCGTCGGGAATTCTACTAGATCCCCATTCATACAATTCTGGGAGATGTGTCCTTCTTCTCCACATGAATAGCAAGACTTGGTGCAGGGTTTAGTCGGGTCCTCTTTAGGTGTGTCCTCCACATCTTCCTTCATCACGGGTTCTTCTAAAATTTCCATAAGGGCTCCTTTCTTCACTTCTTTCTTCTGTTGTATGGTTCTTCGTACCATGGGGTAAATGTGACACCGAGAGGGATAGTGGGTAGTCCCTTCACACAAGAAACAAGTGATCTGCCTAGTTGGGCATTCTTTAACTGGGTGACTTCCTTCACAATTAGGGCACTCATCCTTGTGTTCTTTATGGGTGTGTCCTATTTCTCCACAAATCTTGCATGCACAAGGTTTCTTCATATCCTTTCCATAAGGCTTCAACTTCTGGGACACAAACCGAGACTTTGGCAAAGTCAACTTAAATTCTTTCCAAGTGGTTACTCCTTGCCATCCATTCATGGTTTGATACATCCTCCACCAAGTAGCAGCACCTCTTTCAAAGCACTGAAGAGCATGCTGGGTCATATCATGTCCAACTATAGGGTTATTCTTCATGTGATCCTCCATGTTCTGAATCCATTGGTCTGTCTCCAATTGACTCATTGGTCCAGAAAATATAAGCTCATCTTCATTCATCCTCTATTAGGTCCATGTGGGTTTGGGGTAAGATAAGGGAGATAGAGAGGGATGCACACAATACAAACAAAAGTTTTTAAAAGACAGATTTTATTGTGGCTGTCGGAAAACATCAAACAAATGACAGCTCACAATCGTCGCATCTAACGTAGGTATAAAACAGGGGTTTGGTCTTCTAAGGGTCAATAAACCTTCAAAATCACCAACTCTCCAAGTCTTGTTTATGTCTCCGATGGCTTCTTCCCATCGTGCTTGTCCTTCTCAAGTTCTTTTGCCATATCATCTCCGTTGATGTGAATTCTCTCATGACATCCTTTAATATTCTGGAGTTGCATTTCAAACTTCTGGGTTTCAACATCCTTGGCATGAGCCATGGTCATACTGTCCTTCAGTTCCTGATAAATCTCCGGTATCTCGAGGTTGTAGCCCTTCTAGCTTGGCTACTTTCAGCTTTTGGTTCCAGAGTCCTTCACGAAATGCTTCCTTGTCTAATATGCTTTCATGGAGCTCCACCTTAAACTTCTTGATGTACTACTCCAGATCCTGGTGATACACCGGCTAAGGTTAAAACTTCATCTTACTAATAGGTGCTCCATCAGCCTTCTTCCATCAAATCCATTCTAATGACATGCATCCTTAACTCAGCATGGTGACAATAGCATAAGCGGGAGATAACTTCATGGATAGCTGTGTTTCTGCTCTTGTCATTTCCATGAGCTATCATTCCATAGTTGATATCTCCTGCCTTAGGGTTTTCTCGACAAATCCTTGAGTTCTTCACTCTACATGCTCCGGTCTTTCTCTGATACACCTTGATCTCGGGTATTTGACAACTGCCATAGTCTGCCAAGTTCCATAAGGGTAGCCTTCCTAGGTCATACAAATCTGGGAATTCTTCAGAGCCTTCAAATTCTACTTGTCTTCGGTCTTCAACCGTTGTAGATTCCATTATTCAGATGCACAGAAAATAATCTTCATTCTGAAGTGGTCTTAGTTGTCTGATATCTTGTACTTCTTGGAGTGGTCTCATCAGTTGAATCTTCGAGTGGTCAAAAGGGAAAAGGGGTATAGTCCCACTAAAGAGGAATTTTTGAATAAGCTCAGAAGAGAAGAGAGATAAAAGATCTTTTTGAAAGGGAAAGTTTTAGAGAAAAGTCTTTGCTATGGGCTTGCTAGTTTCTAGGGTCACGTCCTACAGTCAACATGTGCTCTGATACCATCTTGTAGCGACCTGACCCGAATGGATCAAGTCTCTGTGCTTAAGTGTCATCCTTGGATCGGTATGCTGACACACACAGTACTCGAAGGATTTATAACAGAGGTAAATCACATGTATAAAGTAACATAAATACTATTACCTCAATCCATATAGCGGAAGCAACAAGGTTGTGGATTCCCATCAACACCAACGGCAAAGTTGAGTGTAGAAATCGTAACCCTAACGTATCACTTACTCGTCGTAAGAAACCTGCAACATGAGACGTTGCAGCCCGAAACGGGTCAGTACATTGAATGTAATGGCAAATTCACACCATAGAGGAAATGATGAACAATGGCTATCACTACATGCATATATGGCTGGTGGAAAAGCTCTATGGTTACAATGTTTTTGCGAAAAGCCAATTTTTCCCTACTGCAAAGGAATAAATTTATTTAACTATCATGGTGGTTGTTGAACATTGAGAATGGTTGACATCATTCTCAATCCCAATTAAGTAACATCATTAAAACCCAATAATATTCATTTAAAGTAACATGATGAGATCAACAGGATAATCCAAGAACTAGATACTCAAGATGTCCATAACTGGGGACACGGCTAACCATGATTAGTTTATACACTCTGCAGAGGTTTGCGCACTTTTCCCCACAAGACTCGATCGCCTCCGTTTGGTTTCTCGCGCTGCAGGGTGTTTGAGAAGACGGATGACCGAGACACAGTCTTTCAGAAGTGCTAGCACCTTACGATCGGGTAGACCGGTACACCTACTTTCCCCTACATCTGCTAGTCTACCACTATAAGAGTTCGCACAACTTAGTCAACTATGCCAGAGCCCATAATGGCTTGTGGCTGCACACGGAAGTTTCTAGTATGAATAATCTCATGATCCCTTTGGGCCTGGGTGGCGGTCCAAAATAAAACAGGCAAGTCCTGATAGACATCAGGTGCCTCAATCCACCCAGATGTGTGTTTAAGTTGCCACCTTAGATAAACCATTAAAATTATCAACTCACATCTGTCATGGACATCACTCACCCAATCCACGTCTACTAGCATAGCATGGCATAATAAGCAAACGTAGAAGTAACTCCCAAAGTTTTCATAATAATACAGGTAATAGGTACTACCTCATCTACTTCCCATCCCACAATTTAGTTAGATCCTACTCATGCAATGTGTGAGGATTGATCTAATGCAATAAAACTGGGTTGTAGAAAAAGGTATGATCAAAGTGTGAACTTGCCTGCAATGTTGATGAAGATGATTCGCACTCAAAACTCTTGATAGCTCTACTCGTCACACTCCGGTCAATCTATCGTAAGCAAGCAATAGTAACCACACATAAGCAATCACTCAAAAGATCAGAAAGAATGAAGAAGACGATTCGGAAACATCAAAACCAAGCAAATAACTCTTGCAACATAAAACAATTTCTAACAGTACCAAAATTATGTGAATTTGGCCTTATTAGAATGTTTAGGTCAAGAGCTTCGATTTGCAAAAAGAATCAACTCAAACGGAGTTACGGATAAAAAGATATGATCAAAAGAAGTTTGAATTCAAATCTGATCTAATTCAAATTTTAAAATTTTCAAAAACATGTTTGAGTGGTTTACTGGATAGAGGGGTTCGTAACAAAGAAGTGGGCGTTGGTTTTGTTCGATTTGGACCAACGAGTAAAAAGTAATGATCGTTTGAAGTATAGGGACTATTCTATAAATAAAGTATTCACAACTAGGTCCCTGGCCGAAATTAAAACAGAAAAAGGAAAATACTAAACAGTGAACGTTCACTACTGAACCCTAACGAACGAAAACCATTCGCTAAAAAGATCTAAACAGAGAACGCCCGTTAAATAATAAAACCCAAAAAAACCGTTCTAACGAAACAGACAGCGAACTTTAAAAATAAATAAAAACCGGGCGGTTTTGTTCTCGGGTTCTACCGGTTCACCAAAGAAAAACCGGCGACGGCGGCGGTTACTCCGGCGATCTCCGGCGACAGCGAGGCGAGGCGGCGCGGTGGCTCCGGTGAGGCGACAACAGCGGCAGGAGGCTGCGCGGGGCGGCTACGCGGCGCGAGGCAGCGGCAGTGGCGTCGGCGGCAGCAGGCGGCGGCGGCGGCGAACCAAAACGGCGGCGGCGGCTCGGATCGGGCGTGGGCGGCGCAACGAGATGCAGGCGAGGGCGGCAGCGAAACGAGAGGAGAGAGGCGGCGCCCGGGTGCCGCGCTATTTAAGGAGGCGGGGCGAGTGCGTGGAGGAGGGGGCAAGGAAGGAGGAGTCCGGGCGGACTCCGGCGGCAGCGCTCCCGTGCGGGAGTCGGTCTCCTGCGGGAGGTCGGGGAAGGTGGAGCTGGGCCGCGGCCTGGCCTGGGAGCTGGGCCGGCCCAGTTCGGCGGAGGAAGTTTTTTTTTAAAGATTTTCCAGACAGCAGAAAAATAAACAAAATAAAATAAATAAAAATTTTATATAGGCATATAATATATCAAAATTTTCAGAAAAAGATTTTCTACGACATGAACATTTTTCTAGCATTAAATAAAATACACACAAATTCTAATAAATCAAAGAGTGCTCCTGGTCTAATAAAATCCAACTAAAATCATTTTAAAAATACCAAAATGATTTCAAATTAATTTTTCTCCAATTTCCTATTGTAGGGAATCATGTTACCCTAATTTCCATATATTTTATTTTTGGAGAAAAATAATTTGAATAAAACTCAAATAACTCCAAATTGGAAATAAATTCAAAATAATTTTGAATTTAATTCTTTGAAACTTCCAACTCATATTTCATATAATTTGAAGAAGTCATTTTATCTTCTCTCATGAAAATCATTGAGCGGCATGAAGTTTATGAATTGAAATATTTCCAAATGGAATTCAATTATTTTCAAATACCCTTTCATTTAATTTAGATGGAAGAAGTCATATCATCTTCGCTCAAGGGTTTTGTATTTGAAAATAATTTGAATTCACGAAGATCATAAATGCAAAAATGAAAGTTTGGGAAAGTCCTTTTATTCCCTCTCATTTAACTTTCAAAAAGTTTCGAATTCACTCACTTTCAGACAATCAATCAAATCTATCTATCTATTATAACATTCCAAAATTTAGAATTTTGGGATGTTACAGTTCATCTCCATAAGCATAATTCATATTGGCATCTTGGCCACAAGCATAGCAAGCATCATCAAAAAGGGATATTTCAAAAGAATCAACGGGATCATAGCAATTATCATAGCATTCATCCTTCGGTAAGCACGAAGGGAAATTAAACAATGTATGAGTTGAAGAGTTACTCTCATTAGAAGGTGGGCACAGGTGATCAATCCGCTCTTCCTCCTTTTGTTCTTGGCTCTCCTCCTCATCTTTTTCATCCAATGAGCTCACAGTTTCGTTAATTTCTTCTTCCATAGGTTCCTGCAAAACATTAATCTCTTCTTGGACAGCGGAGACTTTCTCAATAAACGCATCAATGTCGGAATTGTATTCATAATTCTCATAACAATATTTAAGGATAGCTAAATTTTCTGGTCTGTAAACAACATCATAAAGATTTTCATATTCTTTGAACATAGATTCAATTTCATAAGCACCCATAAAAGCAACAAATTCTTCTATTTGTTCCACATCATAATAGTCATATATACCTCTAGCATAAGAAGCCAAAGTTTCATTATCATTAAATTTGCATAAAAAGGGAAGGTGTGGAGCCTTCATCCTAGAGCAACAAGTATAATCATATCTCAAGAATAATTGCCTAGCATACCATTTCAACATATAAATTTGATCCCATAATAGTTTCCCTTTTTGAGTCAAGCGATAATCCCTAAAGTATTCATGTTGATCCAACGTGTCTCCCATTACCAAATTGAATGGGGTTTTCTCTAGATTATCAAAGTAGTACATAATATTTGTCACATAACGAGCATCAAGGGTTTTAGGAGGTTCCTCATCTCTATGAGCAGCAAGTACACCTAATTTGTTTGCTATTTCGTGTTCCATATCCATAACTAAAGATAAAGAACAACTAAGAACAGAAAATACAAATTACTTAGTGATAAAGCAAACAAGCACACACGAGAATATTCACCCCACGCTATTGCTCCCCGACAACGGTGCTAGAAAAAGGTCTTGATAACCCAAAAGTATAGGGGATCAATTGTAGCCTCTTTCGATAAGTAAGAGTGTCGAACCCAAAGAGGACCTAAAGGTAGAACAAATATTCCCTCAAGTTCTATCGACCACCGATACAACTCTTCGCACGCTTAACATTCGCTTTACCTAGAACAAGTATGAAACTAGAAGTATTATGTAGGTGTTTTTGGATAGGTTTGCAAGATAATAAAGAGCATGTAAATAAAAAATAGGGGTTGTTTAGGTAAAGACACAACTAAGTCAGTTTTAGTAAAGAGCTTTTTGTTACGACAAAGTTATTTGTCCCTAAGCAATCGATAACTAGACCGGTAATCATTATTGCAATTTTATATGAGGGAGAGGCATAAGCTAACATACTTTATCTACCTGGATCATATGCACTTGTGGTTGGAACACTAGCAAGCATCCGCAACTACTAAAGATCATTAAGGTAAAACCCAACCATAGCATTAAAGTATCAAGTCCTCTTTATCCCATAAGCAAACAACCTACTTACTCGGGTCTGTGCTTCTATCACTCACGCCACCCACCTTAAGCAAATCATGAACATATTGCAAACCCTACAGCGGGAATCCCTCATGCTTGCGTGACATGGAGAGCACCATAGGACATCACCAATAATAAAACATGCAACTCAAACCAATCACGATCATCAATTAACCCATTGGACAAAATGGATCTACTCAGACATCATAGGATAGCCATACATCATTGGGAAATAATATATAGCGTTGAGCACCATGTTTAAGTAGAGATTACAGCGGGTAAAATAGAGGTTACACCGCTGCATAGAGGGGGAAGAGTTGGTGATGTTGGCGGTGAAGTTGTTGGTGAAGATTGCGGTGATGATGGTGGCCCCCGGTGGCACTCCGGCGCCACCGGAATTGAGGGGGAGAGAGACCCCTCATTCTTCTACTTCCTTGACCTCGTCCCTAGATGGGAGAAGGGTTTTCCCTTTGGTTCTTGTTCTCCATGGAATGGGAGGGGCGAGAGCCCCTCCGAGATTGGATTTGTCTCTCTGTCTCTCTCTGTTTCTGCGTTCTCAGATCCTGCCCTTTCACCGTTTCTTATATTATCGGAGATCCGTAACTCCGATTGGGCTGAAATTTTAACATGATCTCTATCCGGATATTGGCTTTCTTGCGGGGAAAGAAGGGAACCAACCGCCTTACGGGTTGTCCACGAGGGTCAGGGGCGCCCCCTGCCTCGTGCCTCCCTCGGGCAACGTCTCGCGTGGATTTTTCTTCCCAAAAATCATATATATTCCAAAAAAATCTCCGTCAGTTTTTATCCTGTTTGGACTCCGTTTGATATGGATATTCTGCGAAACAAAAAACAGGCAACAAACAGGAACTGGTACTGAGCACTTGATAAATATGTTAGTCCCCAAAAATAGTATAAAAAGTTGCCAAAAGTATACGAAAGTCGTAGAATATTGGCATGGAACAATCAAAAATTATAGATACGACGGAGACGTATCACTTGTCATTGGCGTTGTGCATGATTTGAATATTTTGTGTGGTGAAGATGGAGCATAGCCAGACTATATGATTTTGTAGGGATAACATTCTTTGGCCACGTTATTTTGAAAAGACATGATTGCTTTATTAGTATGCTTGAAGTATTATTGTCTTAATGTCAAATGATAGACTATTGCTTCCAATCACTCGTGTCTTAATATTCATGCCATGATTAGATTACATGATCAAGATTATGCTAGGTAGGATTCCACATCAAAAATTATCCTTTTTATCATTTACTTACTCGAGGACGAGCAGGAATTAAGCTTGGGGATGCTGATATGTCTCCGTCGTATCTATAATTTTTTATTGTTCCATGCCAATATTATACAACTTTCATATACTTTTGGCAACTTTTTATACTATTTTTGGGACTAACATATTGATCCAGTGCCCAGTGTCAGTTCCTGTTTGTTGCATGTTTTTTGTTTCGCAGAAAATCCATATCAAACGGAGTCCAAACGGGATAAAAACCGCCAGATATTTTTTTTGGAATATATGTGAATTTTGGGAAGTGAAATCAATGCGACACTATGCTCGAGGGGCCCACGAGGTAGGGGGCGCGCCCCAGGGGGCAGACGTGCCCCTGACCCTCGTGGACACCCCGTAAGGCGGTTGTTGCCCTTCTTTCACTGCAAAAAAGCTAATATCCGGATAAAAATCGTGTTCAAATTTCGATCCAAACGGAGTTACGTATCTCCAGGAATATAAGAAACGGTGAAAAGGAAGAATCTAAAGCGCAGAAACACACACACACACACACACACACACAGAGAGAGAGAGAGAGATCCAATCTCGGAGGGGCTCTCGCCCCTCTGCCGCCATAGAGGCCATGGACCAGAGGGGAAACCCTTCTTCGATCTAGGGAGAAGGTGAAGGAAGAAGAAGAAGAAGAAGAAGAAGAAGAAGGGGGGCCCTCTCCCCCTCTCTACCGGTGACGCCGGAACACCGCCGGGGCCATCATCGTGTGACGGCGATCTACACCAACACCTCCGTCATCTTCACCAACATCTTCATCACCTTCCCCCATCTATCTACAGCGGCTGCAACCCACTGTACCCTCTACTTGAACATGGTGCTTTATGCTTCATATTATTATCCAATGATGTGTTGCCATCCTATGATGTCTGAGTTGATTTTCATTGTCCTATCGGTAATTGGTGAATTGCTATGATTGGTTTAATTTCCTTGTGGTTATGTTGTTGTCCTTTGTTGCCCATCATATGAGCGCGTGTGTGGATCACACCATAGGGTTAGTTGTATGATGATAGGACTATGTATTGGAGGGCAAGAGTGACAGAAGCTTCAACCTAGCATAGAAATTGATGCAGACGGGATTGAAGGGGGACCAATATATCTGAATCCTATGGTGGGTTTTACCTTAATGAACGTTAGTAGTTGCGGATGCTTGCTAATAGTTCCAATCATAAGTGCATAGAATTCCAAGTCAGGGATGACATGCTAGCAGTGGCCTCTCCCACATAAAACTTGCTATCGGTCGAGTAAAGTAGTCAATTGCTTAGGGACAATTTCGCAATTCCTACCACCACTTTTCCACACTCGCTATACTTACTTTATTGCTTCTTTACCTAAACACCCCCTAGTTTTTATTTACATGCTCTTTATATTCTTGCAAACCTATCCCGTTACACCTACAAAGTACTTCTAGTTTCATACTTGTTCTAGGTAAAGTGAACGTCAAGCGTGCGTAGAGTTGTATACGTGGTCAATAGAACTTGAGGGAATATTTGTTCTACCTTTAGCTCCTCGTTGGTTTTGACACTCTTACTTATCGAAATAGGGTACAATTAACCCCTATACTTGTGGGTTATCAGCGTCTAACTAAAGAACTAAACACTCTTAAGTTAGCTCATGAAACTACCTTGGAAGATCATCGAGAACTTTTAAAGACTCATGAGAAGCTACGCTTTGAAAAGCTCAACCTAGAGCAAGAGCATGGGTTCTTAAAAGAAATCAATGATGATCTTCGTAAGAAAAGTTCTTCGTACATAGCCAAGCGTTTACTCTTGTCTACTTACATGCCACAAGTAAAATCTAGCAACAAGAGTAAGAAAGATTCTTCTTCTAGTAATAACAACAATCATGCTAAATCCAATGTTGTTGCTTCTAGTAGTTCTCTTGATTACACTAATGATTCTCTTAGCCAAGTTACACTTGAGTGAGAAAATAGCTTATTAAAGGGAATCATAGAGAAAGGTGTTTACAAGAGCCTAGCCGGAAGTAAGCAATTTGAGGAAATTGTACGCGAGCAAGGAAGGCACCGGAAGAATCAAGGTGTTGGTTTTGAACGAAAATTCAATGCCAATGGAGTTGAGTGGGAAGAAGATCAATACCCCAAGACGAAGTTTGTTCCTCAACAAGAGAAGTATGATCCTACTTCCTTCAAAGGAACACAAGCTCAAGATGATCTTCCACCACAAGACCACAAGCAAAAAGGCAAGGACAAGCTTCAAGAGGAGATTGATGCATCTGAAGAAGCTCTAAAGGCCTTGGTCAAGTGAGTTCCCAAGACTACATCAAGTTCTACTTCATCAAGTAGTACTACAACTCCAAGGATTCCCATCAAGATGATGTGGATCCCGAAGAAGAAGAACTAGAGAGTTCTTGAGGGTGACTCCGCCAACATAGTTCACTCATATCATTTTGGCGAGAACAAGTGCAAACAACTTCCACATCTTGCACTAGTTCAAGGGTCACAAACCCTCTTGTTGGTAAGACAAGGGACAAGGTAACCTAATGCTTTCACGGACATCATCTTGTGTGTACTTCACTCTATGTCTATGGATATCCTTGTTTGTTCCTTGTGGGACTAACCCATGTAGGTATTGAAAGTGCAACTCACTCCAATGGATTGCTCCAAATGATCTACTTCAAGATTGAGCATCCACATCTTCAACATCTACATGAAGTCATCATCAACAAAACCGAAGGTTAGTTCATCCCTCTTAGGGGGGATATCACATTTAGGGGGAGCTTTTAGTCTAACAATTGAGCTAAAGCAACTCTAATGATGTGAACACAACAATGCTTTATGTAAAAGTGGTAACCCCACTTGTGCTTGAACGATGAGTATGACCTACGATCAAATGTTGTCATTTGACTCCTCGGTCAATATACTCATATATAGATGACCTAGTCATCGCCAACTGCTTGATAGATGCTAGAGTATTTGTGCATGCTTTGCCACATATTTCATTTGCCACCTTATTATGTGAGCATGTTGATTGCATATTTTTCTCATTCGAGGATATCATTTGTAGATTTGATTGTTTGGTCTTTTTCTTTTGCCGAATGGATGGACAAGAATGCCTAAGTACTCCCCCTAGCTATCTATGCCTTTTCTCGTCTCAAACTCTATTCCTGCTACATCACAAAGTTTGATCAAGTCTGATTCGAACCCTCTGGGTGAGGAGCACTCGGAGTCACCGATTCGTCATAGACTTAAACTTCCAAAAACTCTCTGTGTATTTCGGTCTGAGCGATTCATCCATTTCGGTCATACCAAGTTCATTGAGTTGGTCTACATTTTCGATCTCGGTGCAACCAATTTGAACAATTCGGTCACACCGAGTTGAAGTAGTCGCTTGCGATTTTGCATCTCGGTGCCAAAGAGTCATTCCACTCAGTCACACCGACAAGGTCAGGATATATACCCACGGGCCAAATTTTGGAAATGTCTCCAAAACCTTTCGCCCGCGCGTGTCCTACTCTGCTGACTCGGGTCTCCAAATCGTCATCGCTAGCAACCTCCTGCCGCTGGTCTCCGCTGCCGTCAACGGGAATCTTCACCGCCGTTGCTGCCGTAGCAAGCTCATCGCCAAGTTAGGGTATGAGTTCGATCCTTTGTGCAATCTTTACCTCTAATTCCTGCACTTATGTCAATGCCATGATCCTTACCACGTATGAGATCACTCTGTCCAACAAAAACTTCCTTTAGATTAGTTTTGATTCGAAAATTTAGGGTTAGGTTTCCGCCGAACTTATCTCGGACCGACCAAGTTGTAGAAATCGGTCTCACCGATTTGGCTTAGGCCATTGCACTTGTAACTTTTGGTCTGACCGAAACTTGCAAATCAGTGTGACCGAGTACGGTTCTCAGTGAAACCCTAGCAATATCGGAGCCACGGAACTGTGTCTCGGTCTGACCGATTCCACTAGTTTAGACTCCAATATTGCTTTGGTGGCACCGAGTTTAACAAATCGGTAGCTCCAAAATGCTTTTTGTGGAAAACTAAAACTAAGTTTTTGACTCAATTGTTTTGCAAAATCTCTGCACTTTGTGATGCTCATCCACTCTATCTCAACTACATCTATTCACAGGGTCAGCTTTCAGTTTGTAGTGTCAGAAATGTCAGATCAGAGTGACATCTAGAACAAGTCTGAGGAGCAAGTCAACTTGAGTGAGGGCACTAGTCCCTCTGACAGCTATGATGATGGGAGCATAAGTACTCCTAGCAACCTGCCTAAGGCTGCTACTAGGTATAGGAAGAAGAGAAACTCAGACTCTAAGGATGAAGATTATGTTGTTGCTAAAGAGGAGGTCTGCTCCGAGAAGAAAGTTGTCAAGAAGCAATTTGGCACAACAGCTTCAACCAAACCTGGTATGCACAAGAAGCCTCCTGCCAAGAGAGTGCCCACATCAAAGGCCAGAGCCTCAACTCTTGAAGCCTCCAAATCAACTATGGAAGAGGCTGCTGGTGAGGGAAAGAAGAGGAAGGGAAGGGCCAAAAAGACTATGGCAAGAGTTACTGGAAAGCCAATGATGATCCAATCAGATGAGGAAGAGGAAGACGAGGATGTTGCTCCAACATCAAAGTCTCAGAAGCTGATGGGGGATGCCATCAAGTCTGGGGCTGCTCCATCAAAGCCCAAGACTGTCCCCAAGGCTACTGCTCAAGCTTCAAAGTCTGCATCAAAGAGATTCACCAGGAATATACCAGCTGCTGAGAAGAACAAGGCCCCAGTGCCTGAAATAGAAGAAGAATAAGAAGATGAAGCCCAAGTGCTCAGAAAGTTGAAGCCAAAGATCCCTGATCATGATGATACACATCGAGTGGCTGAAAACATGAAGATAATGAAGGATGCTAGTCTCATATTGTGGAGATAGTCAGATCCTTATGCCTCAAGAAGAACTGCTGTAGATTACATGTTCCACACTAAGGAACAACATGACTTCTATGAGACTTTGCTCCTGGATAAGAAGCCCATCATGTGTGACATGAAGTGGGTTGATTGGAATTACATTGACAACAATGAAGACCACTTCCCTGGAGTTCATGAGAGCTTCAGAATGAATGGAGTTGATGCCTTTGTGGGTCAAAAATTGACCAAGTGGAATGATGAGCTCATTATGCAGTTCTATTCAATAGCTCATTTTTATCTAGATGGAAGAATTGTTTGGATGTCTGAAGGTACAAGGTACCAGTAAACTGTTGCTGAGTGGACCAAGCTGATCAATGCCCCTAAAGAGCATGATGATAACACTGATGTGTATGTCAAGCCAAGGAAAGGACACAACTCCATGGCACATATGTACAAGGAGATTCCAGGTGCAGCCTTGCAACATCACAAGTTTGGCTCTGTCTATTATCTTCTGTCAGGACTGGCCACAATCAATACCATCCTCGGGCACAAATTGTTGCCCAAGTCTGGAGATCACAGGATGATAAGAGGGCATTCCATCAATTTGCTGCATATGTTTGATGTGCCGGAAAAGTTCAAGGTGATGACACTGATTGTAGAAACAATCAACAGGACTGATGCTGATCAGAAGAGATCATATGGGTATGCTCCACGCATTCAGATTCTCAACAACTCCAAGATGGGCAAATGCATATATCTCTTGGACAAAGAGCACCTTCCCTTGAGGCCTAATTTTGAGGACAACGCAGTTGTCATGGATGCTGCAGATCCCACTTCGTTAGAGGCTCAAGAGAAGAGAGCAAAAGGAAAAGAAGAGAAGGCATCCGAGATGCCAAGTAATGAAGAGGCTTCACAAGTTTTTCTTAAGTTAAAACAAGACCAACTTGGCTATCTTATTCAAGCCACTTTGAGGATTTAGAAAGGTTTGCCTAACCTGACTCAGAATCAAGAGTGTTGAGAGAATTTTTGAGACAAAACTTCCTGACTTGGATGTCAAGGTGACAGAGATTCGAAATTCAGTGGATAAGATCCAAGAAGAGCTTGAGGACAGGAGTGACAAGACCACTAGTGATGCATATCAAAGGGTGCCCAGGAGGCAGAGGTCTGCAGCAGTGCCAGTGACAGATACTAGAGCTACAACTTCAGCTCCTGCAGCCACAGTTTCGGTTGCCCCTCCAGTCGCAACTCCACCAGCTCCTACAACCTCTACAGATGCATTTGTTGCAGGACTCCTCTCCATGCCACCTCCCGAAGATTAAGCTTAGAGAGCCGCATAGCACTATGCATTTTCAAGCTTTTTGGTAACTTGTTGCCAAAGGGGGAGAAAGTGTATAGATCATAGGCTTCGAGAGCGAGCGAGAGAGAGAGAGAGATCTTTGCTTCTTTTTGCTATCTCTTTTGCTACTTGTTTGATACTTATTTGTTTTCTTGCTTGGATGATACTTTATGGTTGTGTGTTTAAGATACTTGTATGGTCATGTGTTTGATCATATCATATGTTAATGCTTGTGCTTGGATGATGATATTATCTATCTCTCTTGTATGATCATTCACTTTGCCTTGGTAATGAGTGCATATTTCATATTCTGTCATTTTGAGCGCTCCACCAAGATGTATGTGACATGGAAGAGTAACCTATGATCCTAATCGATTGTGCATTTGCATTCAAAAGCAAATTTTAAATAATGCAAATTTAGGGGGGGGGCTCTTGCTTATCACATACTTCTCAAAGCAACGATGTATTTCATTCTTATTATCATTAGTCAAAGCTTTGATCTATATGTTGTCATCAATTACCAAAAAGGGGGAGATTGAAAGTGCAACTAATCCCTCGGTGGTTTTGGTAATTATTAACAACATATAGCTCATTGAACTAATATCCATTCAAGATAATCTTTACAGAAAGTTCAATGATTGGCATAGCATGGACTAGAGATGTGGACCCCTCAAAATGCTAAGGACACACATTGGCACAAGCTCAAGACTCTACATTTTCATTTTAGTGATCCAAGATCACATTGAGTCCATAGGAAAAGCCAATACTATTAAAAGGGGATGAGGTGTTTCTTAATGGCTTGATTGCTCAAAATGCTTAGTGATATGCTCCAAAAGCCCTCAACCACTTCCTCATATCCACATATGTCCCAAACCAAAAGTCAAACTCGGCCCCACCGATTGGATATATCCGGCGCCACCGAGTTCATTTGACATAGCCATAGCCGAAAACCCTAATCAGTTCAGTCTCACCGATAGGGATCTCGGTCTCACCGAGATGGGATTGCAAACTCTCTGTTTCCCTTCGTAACATTTTGGTCTAACCGAGATGAGGGATCTGTCCCACGGAGTTTGCAATGCAAACTCTCTGTTTCCTTTTTGTAATGTTTCGGTCTCACCGAAATGAGCGATCGGTCCCACCGAGTTTGCCTGACCAAATCTCTGTTTGCCTATTACTGAAATCGGTCTCACCGAGTTCATGTGATCGGTCTCACCGAGATTAAGTTATGCCCTAACCCTAACAAAATAGGTCCCACCGAGTTGATCTTATCGGTCCCATCGAAAAGCCTAACGTTCACATTTTGAACTGAATCGGTCTGGCCGAGTTTTACTATTCGGTCCCACCAAGTTTGGTAAATTGTGTGTAACGGTTAGATTTTGTGTGGAGGCTATATATACCCCTCCACTCTTCCTCCATTCGTGGAGAGAGCAATCAGAACGTGCCTACACTTGCATCATTCATTTTCTGAGAGAGAACCACCTACTCATGTGTTGAGACCAAGACATTCCAATCCAACCACAAGAATCTTAATCTCTGGCCTTCCCCAAGTTTCTTTCCACTCAAATCATCTTTCCACCATATGCAAATCTATGAGAGAGAGTTGAGTGTTTGGGAGACTATCATTTGAAGCACAAGAGCAAGGAGTTCATCATTAACACACCATCTATTATCTTTTGGAGAGTGGTGTCTCCTAGATTGGTTAGGTGTCACTTGGGAGCCTCCGTCAAGATTGTGGAGTTGAACCAAGGAGTTTGTAAGGGCAAGGAGATCGCCTACTTCATGAAGATCTTCCCAAGCGAGGCAAGTCCTTAGTGGGCGATGGCCATGGTAGGATAGAAAAGGTTGCTTCTTCGTTGACCCTTCGTGGGTGGAGCCCTCTGTGGACTCGTGCAACCGTTACCCTTCATGGGTTGAAGTCTCCATCAACATGGATGTACGATACCACCACCAATCAAAACCATGCCAAAAATCTCCGTGTCTACATTGCATTTTCTCCCCTCAAACTCCTCCCCTTTACCTTCATATGCAATGATTTACATTCCGCTACTATACTCTTAGAATTGCATGTGTAGGTTGATTACTTGACTTGTGATAAGTTTCTAAAATCTTCCAAGACTTAAAATTGGGAAAAGGCTAGATTTTTATTTGGTCAAGTAGTCTAATCACCCCCTCCTCTAGACATACTTTCGATCCTACATTATCTCTTTGATCTTCTCTTGATGGTGGAACTTGATCTTGAGGTTCATCTTCATGTTGAGCTTATGTTGATGTAGATGGAACATCTTGGCCTCGACATGACTTCTCTCTAGAGTTTGGCACATAATTATTTGTTGGAGCAATATCTCCAATGGCCATCTTCTTGATTGCTTGGGAGAGGTCAGGGCCACCTACAACAGTTGGATCAACCTGTTGCACTTGAGAGCCATTAGATTCACCGCACCTCACATCACTAAACTTCTTAATACATACAATGGATTTGTTGAGGAATCTATATGAGTGTGAGTTCGCACGATAGACAACAAGAATACCCTCAATGGTCTTACATTCAAATTTTTATCTAGGTATCATATTTATCATGAAACACTTACAACCAAAAACACAATAGTAGGAGATATCTGTCTTCTTCTTTTGTTGAGCATCTCATAAGGTGTTTTTTCTAGAAGCCTGTGAAGATATATGCGGTTGATAGCATGACACATGGTGTTGATAGCTTCGACCCAAAAATTGAGTGCAGTCTTGAAATCATCAAGCATTGTCCTTGCCATCTCAATAAGTGGCCTAATCTTTCTCTCTGCAACTCCATTTTATTGAGGGGAATAAGCAGTGGAGAACTCATGAGCAATCCCCTCACTATCAACGAATTCTCCCATCTTGAGATTTTTGAATTTGGTTCCGTTCTCACTCCTAATGACTTGGATGTTTGTTGTTCCCATGTTTTGACGTAAAAAAGAATATCCAAGTGAAGCGGGAATATTCATCAACAATAACTAAGCCATACTTACTCCCTTTGAAGCTTTGATAATGTAAGGTCCCAAATAACTATATATGGAGAAGTTGAAGGGGGCCCGTAGTCGCGATGATACACTTGGGAGTGTGCTTCTTCCTATCTTTCTTTTTGGCTAGACAAGCACTACAAACTTTATCCATCTGAAAAGTGACACAACTATTCCAAGGATATGACCTCCCTTCAAAATATTATACAAGTTTCTCATCCCAACGTGGCAAAGCCAATGGTGCCAAAGCCACCCTTTGTCGGAGTTCGCCACTACACATGTTGAGAGTTTCGCATGTTTCGGCAAAACCTCAACCACATAAACGTCGCCTTCAACATGTTGAATGAATATCACTTTGCATGTATATCTTCTAAAGGTAATCACACCCACTTCCGAAAATAAATATTTATAACCGGCATGACACAATTGATGAATGGAAAGAAGGTTGCAGCTTAAGGATTGGACAAACATCACTTGATCAAGAGTAAACTCTTTAGTGATTGATACGTCCATTTTGCGTCATATTTCCCCACTATTATTTATTATGTTTTGGGTCACTGTTTCACTTTATAATGCTATTTGAATGCCTTTTATCTCTACTTTTGCAAGTTTCACATGAAGAGGGAAATTTCGGGCAGTTGGAATTCTAGACCTAAAAAAGTTACAAAGGAGATACACTACTGCAGGATGCTGCTAACGCGACACTACGCTCGGAGACCCTTCAAGAAACTGTGTGCGATGCAATAATCGCAAACGGTGGTGTATGAAAACCGTCAAAAGGTGCAAAACATTTGCGATGGAGGATGCATCAAACATGGTTCAAATTTTAGTTGCGTGTGCGATGAAGGGCATACAGTTTAGTTCAATTAACTGTTTGCGATGAGCAGGAACAAAAGAAACGGGCAGGCAGATAAAGGTATATGCGATACATAGCATACGGTTCACTCAAATGAACTGTTTGTGATTAGGCAACACAAAATAAACGGGCATCCAGATGAAGGTCTGTGCGATATACAGCATACGGTTCACTCAGATGAACTGTTTGTGATTACGCAACACAAAAGAAACGGTCATCCAGATCAAGGTGTGTGCGATATACGGCATGCGGTTCACTCGTATGAACTATTTGCGTTGACACAAGAGAACCGAAATGGTTCAACTTAACAAGACGCGTGTGTTGTGTGACGGGATTGCATGCGGTTCACTCGGCCCTTGTTGTCAGTGTGTGACCTCTGTGGCAACTGTTCGCTCCTCAAGTGCCTCTTTGTGTACCGTGGCAACCGTCCATCGACTCTTCGCCTTTCCCTCTTGATTTGGAACTGATGTCGCACGCTAGCTCTTCCTCCCTCCTCCATTTGCCTTCACCCTTCCTTCTACCATTGTTTGATCATCTTCTCCATGGAGGGAACAAGCCGGAAACGATCCCGTTATTCTTGCCCTGATCTGAATGATGACACGGTGGAGGAACTCATTGATCGGTGTGACATCATCACCTCGGCTAGCATGGCTGGTTCATTCAAGACCATTCTTGACTCAACTAATAACATCATTACAAGGAACCCAAGGGTCCAGGAGCGGTTTGATCTCACCTATCTTCTTCGTCGTGACCCTGCTGACTGGCGCGGGGACGAGGGAAGCCTCGCCTTGTGTAAGTTGATGCCGCTTGATAATGATACTTATGATGTTAAGATGCCATCGCTGGAGGGCAAGGCTTGGGCAGGCGCAAATGGACATTGGGTTGTTTATATTGGGTACAACTGCGAGTGGGAACTTGTGAATGTGTACACTCGTCACCGGGTTCCACTTCGAAAAATCTTAGACGACTACCCAGAGGTTGAGTACACTGGTATTCTACGTGAGTTCAAATATGATCATGCTGACTGTCGTCTACGGAAGATAGCAATTTGTCGAGTTCCCAACCGCTCTTGGGGTTATAGGAATGCTTGTGTTGTCGCTATCTTTGACAAGCTTGTTGCCGTCCTTCATGGTTTGACTCCATGGATATTGCTCAAAAATCAGTTTCTATACATGGATGAGTACTGTGATGCAATTCAATACGAGGGTCTTGTGTTTTCTGCCACTAGTCATGGCACTGTTTTTGCATGGAGTCTTTATGATTTCGGTACGTTTGTCTTCCACCGTAATTATAATTGTTTCATCCACATGCATGTGGGTTAGCTAGTTTCCCTTTACTAATTAACCTTCTTGTGTTTCCAAGGTCCTGTGAACATTCCACCACCTATACTTGAAAAATTTATTCACGAGCATGAGGACGAGCAGGACCCATAAACTCAGTGGCGCCTGCCAACTTATTCTGATGGATCACCTCTTCTTGTCTGTATACAGGGCACTGCTGATGTTACTAAGGAAGCAGGTGTTCTCTCGCATGGTCGCACTCTTTGGACCTATTCCAACATCCGTTGCAGGGTATTCAGGATGGATACTAGTGTACTAGCACTAACACCTTCTCCCTGGTTCAGTATTGAAAGTCTTGGAGGAAACTCGCTCTTCCTTGGACAAAATTATCCAATGATGTTGGAAGGCGATCCTGCTGCTATGGACACAATGTTATTACTATTTATGAGAAGCAATTGTATCTATACCTAGGACATTACTATGCTTCCCTACCGTCCCAATATGGGTCCTGACATAGGCCACTTCAGCCTCGATGGTTAGTCCTGCGTTGGTCTCGAGATTGATAGTAGCTGGCCCTTCCCAGAGAATCACTTCTGGTTCAAAGCAAGCGTTTCCAACGCCGACAAGTGGTTGATCTGAAGTTCATTTCATCGCTTTGTTATTTGTTGTGTGAGAAAAACTTTACTAGAATGTTTTGTTGGAAATGATCTATAATCTAACGTGTATCCTCGTTGTCGTTGTGGGATGATGATTTGTTGTATGTAATCAATGGTACATTTGCATATGCGTCCGTGAACTCACGCCTGCTAGTGGTCTCCATATGAACAGTGCTAGTGATTTTAGTTGGAATTATATAGTGCTAGTGATTTGTAGCTACATATTTTGACAAATCGCAGTGTTACAAGGTTGACAAATGGCAATGTAACTAGATAAACAAATGTCAATCTTTCTAGTTTGAGAAATGGCAACATACCCAAAATGATAGATATGCAAATTTTACCCAATTATTTGTACGTGGTTGCACACGGGTCATGCAAAACAACTATTTGCGTTGAAGGGATGCAGAAAATCTGCTCGGCACATTTTCCCTTGGCTTTCTAGGGAAGTTGTCGGTTTGCATACGGGTGTTCTAACTAAAACGTTTGCGATGAGTGTTTTATATTTAAAAACCATTGATGTTTTTTTCAAAAGAAAATCATTTGATAAGTCTGTACATTAAGAGAGAAAAACACAAGTTCGTTCAAACCATATCTTTCATTCATTTACACTGCGAATTTATATTCATATGATCGAGAATTCGAGATAATGTATTAAACCCCCCAAAAAAACTATTTCCAGCGGCGGCGTGCCGCGTCATCGTTGTCGTTGTCGTCCTCCGGGATGCCATTGTTGAAGTCTTCAAGGAAGCACAAAATGTTCTTCACTTGTAAATCAAACATCATGCCGTTGCACGATCGACGGGCAGGGCGCGGGAGGAGGGCAACTGGCACCGCTGAGAGGTAGCGGTCGACGGCAGCGTCCCATGCCGCTGTGGGGGGCGCGCGCACGGGCACGGGCGTGGCGAGTGCAGCCAAACGCACAGGGACCGGCGCCACGGTGGGTGGAGGGGCGCACACGGGCGCGACGGGTGCAGCCAAAAACAAGGGGGTCGGCGCCACGGTGGGTGGAGGGGCACGCACGGGCATGGGCACGGGCGCCGGCGCTGGCATGTACACGAGCTTGCGCGGGTCCGCGGAGACCTCGCTGACGCCCATGGCTTCCAGCTCTATGATAGTGCTTGGAGACCAGCCCGTCAATGCTACGGGGATGGTCGCTGGCGCGGACGCGGGGATGGGAGCTAGGACGGGAGCGGGGGCAGCAACCACCGCGGCCAGCTCATTCTGGGCCATATCCATGAGGCCCCATTCCTCCTTATTTTCTATCTCCTCCGGCTCGGAGTAAACTTCACCAAACTTGAAGACTTGTGGCAGATGATCATTCTGCGCCATGGCGGTGGAGGTCTTCGTGGGGGGGGGACGGGAATGGGAGGTAAACAGTAAGGCCACCTTTATTAAACAGCGGCTCGGGCGCCATTAATGGAGAGGAAGGTGGGAGGCCATGGAAGTCAAAGGGCTCGCTTCCCAGAGAGCCTGCGCAGCGTACAACTTGCACACTTCCCGGTGAGCCTGCGCATTGGAGGACATCTTGCATGCCTCTCGGTCGGCCTGCACACCGGACTGCACTCGCACGCCTCCCGTTCAGTCAAGGCCAAGCAGCTGTCCGCAAGGCACCTCCTACAACCATTAAAACCAAGACACGTGGAGTCACGTGAATGGTTAACAGAACGCACATGGTTTGAATTATACAAATGTTTGAGATATTAAAGTGGCAGCTATTTTTTTCAAAATGCCTTTGTTGGCTGTCATTATTTGAGTGCGCCTTCTCTCAAAATGGACACAAAAAATACCGCATCATGTCGGGTGCCATTCCATGATAGCATGCCAAGTTTCATGAATTTCAGAAAAGTTTTGGATTTACTAGAATTTAAAAACCAGGCATCTCAATGTTTTGCCAGCAATCAACGGTGCCCTGGTGTTTGAAATTCATTCCCATTTCTTGAATGGGACCTAAGCATGCACCCAAGGACACATATTTGATTTTTCAACCAATTTATACGCACTGGAGCATGTGCATGTAGTTCAAATTTGAATTATGCACATAAATGCATTAAAAACTCAATTAATGCATAAATATGTCCAAAAGAACCCCGAAAAATCACAAAAATTGACACAACACTCCTGTTGCTCTATGT
This sequence comes from Triticum urartu, assembly GCF_003073215.2. Classification (NCBI taxonomy): domain Eukaryota; kingdom Viridiplantae; phylum Streptophyta; class Magnoliopsida; order Poales; family Poaceae; genus Triticum; species Triticum urartu. The sequence goes on along the minus strand of NC_053027.1, from coordinate 243,611,235 downwards.
TGACACGAGAATTTTTTTGGAAGCAATAAGAGGCAGTGGATATCGTTTCGTCCCCAAAGGTGGGATGTTCCCTACCGAAACCATGATACTTGTTGTGAGAAGCTCGGGTTTGTGAGAAGCATATACCCAAACCTGCCCCAGACAGGACAAAATTTTTACCACGGCATGTTGATGCCGCTCCACGAAAGCATGCCTTTCATGAATTTTAGACGAGTTTTGGATTTACTAGAATTTAAAAACGAGCCATCTCAATGTTTTGCCGGCAATCAACGGTGCCCTAGTGTTTGAAATTCATTCCCATTTCTTGCATGGGACCTAAGCATGCACCCAAGGACATAGATTTGATTTTTCAACTAATTTATATGCACTAGAGCATGTGCATGTAGTTCAAATTTGAATTATGCACATAAATGCATTGAAAACTCAGTTAGTGCATAAAAATGTCCAAACGAACCCCGAAAAATCCCAAAATTGACACAACACTCCTGTTGTTCTATGTTGACACGAGAAATTTTTTGAAAGCAATAAGAGGCAATGGATATCGTTTCGTCCCCGAAGGTGGGACGTTCCCTACCGAAACCATGATGCTTGTTGTGAGAAGCATATACCCGAACCTGCCCCAAATGGGACAAATTTTTTAACACGGCATGTTGATGCCGCTCCATTGTAGCATGCCAAGTTTCATGAATTTCAGACGAGTTTTGGATTTACTAGAATTTAAAAACCAGGCATCTCAACGTTTTGCCGGCAATCAACAGTGCCCTAGTGTTTGAATTTCATTTCCATCTCTTGCATGGGACCTAGAAATTCACCCAAGGACACATATTAGATTTTTCAACCAACTTTAGTGCATTGGAGCATGTGCTTGTAGTCCAAATTTTAATTATGCACATAAAATGCCTAGAAAACCCAGTTAATGCATAAAAATGTCCAAACGAACCCCAAAAATCACAAAAAATGACACAACACTCATGTTGTTCTATGTTGACACTAGAATTTTTTGAAAACAATAAGAGGCATTGGATATCGTTTCCTCCCCAAAGGTGGGACATTCCCTATCGAAACCATCTTGCTTTTTGTGAGAAGCTTATACCCGAACCTGCCGCAAATGGGACAAAATTTTTACCACGACATGTTGATGCCGCTCCATGATAGCATGCCAAGTTTCATGAATTTCATACGAGTTTTGGATTTACTAGAATTTAAAAACCAGGCATCTCAACGTTTTGCCGGCAATCAACACTGCCCTGGTGTTTGAATTTCATTCCCATCTCTTGCATGGGACCTAGAAATTCACCCAAGGACACACATGTGATTTTTCAACCAACTTTAGTGCATTGGAGCATGTGCTTGTAGTTCAAATTTGAATTATGCACATAAAATGCCTAGAAAACCCAGTTAATGTATAAAAAGGCCAAATGAACCCCAAAAAATTCAAAGATTGAACACAACACTCCTGTTGTTCTATGTTGACACTAGAATTTTTTTTGAAAGAAATAAGAGGCAACGGATATCGACCTGTCACCAAAGGTGGTACGTTCCCTATCGAAACCATCATGCTTGTTGTGAGAAGCTCTGGTTTGTGAGAAGCTTATACCCGAACCTGCCCAAATGGGACAAAATTTTCACCACAGCATGTTGATGCCGCTCCATGATAGCATGCCAAGTTTCATGAATTTCAGATGAGTTTTGGATTTACTAGATTTTAAAAACCAGGCATCTCAACGTTTTGCCGGCAATCAATAGTACCATGGTGTTTGAATTTCATTCCCATCTCTTGCGTGGGACCTAGAGATTCACCCAAGGACACACATGTGATTTTTCAACCAACTTTGGTCCATTGGAGCATGTGCTGGTAGTCCAAATTTGAATTATGCACATAAAATGCCTAGAAAACCCAGTTAATGTATAAAAATGCCAAACGGACCCCGAAAAATTCCAATATTGAACACAACACTCTTGTTGTTCTATGTTGACAATAGAAATTTTTTGAAAGCAATAAGAGGCAACGGATATCGTCCCATCCGCGAAGGTGGTACGTTCCCTATCGAAACCATCAAGCTTGTTGTGAGAAGCTCTGGTTTGTGAGAATATTATACCCAAACCTACCCCAAATGGGACCAAATTTTCACCACGGCATGTTGATGCCGCTCCATGATAGCATGCCAAGTTTCATGAATTTCGAATGAGTTTTGGATTTACTAGAATTTAAAAACCAGGTATCTCAATGTTTTGCCGGCAATCAACAGTGCCCTTGTGTTTGAAATTCATTCCCATCTCTTGCATGTGACCTAGAAATTCACCCAAGGACACACATGTGATTTTTCAACCAACTTTAGTGCATTGGAGCATGTGCTTGTAGTTCAAATTTGAATTATGCACATAAAATGCCTAGAAAACCAAGTTAATGTATAAAAAAGGCCAAACAAACCCCGAAAAATTCATTCCAATTTCTTCCATGGGACCTAAGCATGCACTTAAGGACACATATTTGATTTTTCAACCAATTTGTATGCACCGGAGCATGTGCATGTAGTTTAATTTTGAACTGTGCACCAGAAATGGCTAGAAAACTAGTTTAATGTATGAAATGTCCAAACGAACCCTGAATAATTCCAATTCTTTTACAACACTGCATCCCTCGCAATCTCGAAAATATCTACCGCCTGGAAGGTTTTAATGTTTGAGAGCACATGATTAGTATGTGCGGACCGTGTGTGATGTCTGTTACTCCCTCTCTGCTTCAGTCCCTTGATTCAAAATTTTAGTAGCCCCGACATTTTACTCCCGCCTATGCATCCCACGCAATCTCAAAAATATCTACTCGCCCTTGATCCAAATTTTCAGTAGCCCCGCCTTGTTACTCCCGCCTAGTAAAATTTTCAGTTGCCGCAGTATTTCCTCAAACACAACCTCCACTCACACAGACACACACAACCCTCGAAATCATTGGTAGGTCGCCGCCATTGCCGGTGCCTCTATCCTCAAACTCTGCCTGTGTGCCGGGGAGCTCGAGTAGCCAATGGCCAAAACGAGGTTTATCGTGGCCTTTTGGCCCGACGCCGGCGAGGTGGACGCTGAGGTCTCCCCATCGTCCTCCGCGGTCCCGATCCGCCGTCGCCGGTCCCCCGATCCGCCTGCCGCCGTGCCCCTACGCTGGTTTGAGGACTTCCCCATCCTCCCCCGGAACCGGCAGCCGACAAAGTCCTACCTCGGGGTCCGGCAATGGCGGTGGGGGACGTGGGTCGCTGAGATTACAGATCGAGAGACCACACCCACCGGTGGCTCGGTAGCTTCCACACGGCCTAGCTCGCGGCCATGGAGTACGACTGCTGGCAGGTCTGCAACCATAGGGAGCCAGGGGTGGTGATCTTGGCTATGGCACGGGAGGACCGCGAGGCATGGGAGCGTCTCGAGGTCGATGCCGCCGATGAGTCCTACATGCAAGAGCTACGTTGGCAGCACCTGAAGCTCGTGGAGGCAGAGCGGGCGATCTTTGCTGGCGCGGAGGGCGGTGAGTTTATCACGCTCTCCTCCGACGACGAGGTCGAAGGCGGCGAGGACGGCGGCACGGAGGGCGACGAGGTTATCACGCTCTCCTATGATGACGAGGTCGAAGGCGGCGGCGATGGCGGCGCGGAGGGCATCGAGATGGGCCCCGAGGACGAGGAGATCGACGTCGATGAGTGGAGGAGTGCCTTCCCCAATGACCCCGACGACGGTACTGGCCCGGACACGGCTCGCGGCACACCGTACATGACGAGGAAGGATTGGCTCGACCTCTACTTCGACCGAAAGTAGTTTAGCTTAGTTTAAATTTATGTTTTATGTTGGGTTATGCAAAACTATCTATGTTTATGTTCGAATGCATGCTACTTTCGGTTGAACCTGCTTCGAGCTTGATCAAATTGAAGTTTACAACCTGAAGTTTAGGGGATCGACTAGAAAAGGCCAAAAATTGCTGGAGTATATATATATATCCACTAAAGGTTTTAGTCCTTTAACTTTTTAAGGATCACCTAGAGATGTCCTTATGACTTGTTTATTTCAGTTCTTCACAATGTGATGCTCTATATGTGCAACTATTTGTCACGCAGTTCAATTTCATCAATAAAAGTTTCAACAATACCACTATGAATTATGATATTTTAAGGGTATTGTAGTTAACATGCCTTTTCGTTTTTCAATTGTTGTTTAGCAACATGCATTGTACCGAAAGACTAAATATGCAATCCCAGGCTACATAGCAACAAGGAAGAGTGTTACCTTAATGTTCTGATGATGTCTAGATATACATGTAATAAAATCTTATATAATGGGATGGATGGAGTGTTGTACTACATCATTTTTCAATTGCTGTTTAGCTTCTAATATTAACTTGGTGCTTTTAGGTACATATATCATTGCCAAAGATCCACACTTCGACCCTTTCTGCATATGGGGCAATGAGATATTCATGAACCAGCATCAAGTGAGGAAACTGATAAAGATTGTTACTAAAATGGGTCAAAAGATGTTAATCGAACTATTTGTTTACACTTTATGAAAGACAATAGTGAACTGCAGGATGGTAAGTAAGAACCCTGTAGCCTTCTTTTTACTGCCCGTAATGAGTTGTGTTAGATGACAATATCTGAATCTTTTTTATTTTACAGTGGATCCTGGAGCAGTTTACTCAATATTACCTCTCAAACTACATGATTGGCGTCCGACCATCACAAGGGGTTGGACTAGAGTCCTCCATGCCTTCTGCATCCAGAGAGCACAATAGGGCCATTCCGCTTCACCTTGTTCAGCAACTGGAATGTATGTCGCCTCTTTCTTTACCATCTGTAATAACACAAGTATAGAACCCTGGTACATCATTCTTTATTTGGTGCTTCTGTAATTCTTAAACATATGTACCTGTGAATTGAATAATCCATTGGTTGTTTGAACCTGATGGATATGAATAAAGCTATAGCCTACTTTCAAGTTTAAATTAGGTACAATTTTAAATATCAACAATTAAATTAGGGTGAAATTACTTTGTGCAGGTCATTACGGCACACACGGTTGGTAAAACACAAACGTTTGTGATATACACCATAATCCGAGACGGTTCACAGAGAGGAAACGTGAGCAAGCATGCACACAGTTCCCATTTGCAAAGCGTGTGTGATGTCAGACACTATCACATACGGTGCGGGAAAACTAAATGTGTGTGATTGTCTACCTATCGTACATGGTTTATAATCATGAACTGTTTGTGATGTGCCAGGCATCGTAAAACTCCCATGCCTAGAATCTGCCTGGAAAACTCCTGTGCCTGGAATCTGCCTGGTTTTAGGCAGAACCACAAAACTCCAACTGCGATGGCAATGCGAGCACGAACGAGTAGCAAGGATGAAGAGTTTGGGATATTTGAGATATCAGAAATGGTTATATAGGGACAACTGTATGCATCAAGGCTCCCTATCCCCAACGGTTTCTGGGTCATATGGGAAGGACCCCCTATCGCCCACACTCACTTGGCGACGGTTCCAAATGCCGTCGCGGAAAGGGGTTAAAACCGTTTGTTTAGGACCGACGCGCACCGGTGATAGCCATTCTCTGGAGCTCAAAATTATCTGAAAACTTACGGATAATTATTTTGGAATTAAAAGAATACTGGAAGAAGAATCACCAGGAGGGGCCCCACTAGTGAGCCACAAGCTCAGGTGGCACCCCCAGGACGCGCCATGTGAGCTTGTGGCCCCACCAGAAGGCATCTTTGGCCCCCTTCTACTATATGATTCCATTTTCCCTTGAAAAAAATCAAGAGAATACTTTCAGGCCAAAGTGCCGCTATCTCAAGGCAGAACCTGAGTAGGAACACTTTTGCTCTCCGGCGGAGCGATTCTGTCAGGGATACTTCCCTCCGGGAGGGGGAAATCGAAGCCATCCACATCACCAACGAAACTCCTATCGTGGGAGGACCAATCTTCATCAACATATTCACCAGCACCATCTCTTCTCAAACCCTATTTCATCTCCTATATTCGATCTTTGTCTCAAAACCTTGTATTGGCACATGTGGGTTGCTAGTAGTGTTGACTACACCTTGTAGTTGATGCTAGTTGGTTTATTTGGTGGAAGATTATATGTTCAGATCCTTAAGCTTATGCAATACCCCTCTGATCTTGAAATGAATATGATTTGTGAGTAGTTACTTTTTCTCTTGAGGACATGGGAGAAGTCTTGTTATAATTAATTATGTGAAGTTGGTATTCGTTAAATATTTTGATGATATGTATGTTGTTCTTCCTCTAGTGGTGTCGTGTGAACATCTACTACATGACACTTCGCCATGTTTGAGCCTAGGGGAAAGCATTGGGGAGTAGATGATGGGTTGCGAGAGAGTAACAAAAGCTTAAACCCTAGTTTACGAGTTATTTCGTAAGGGGCTGATTTGGATCTATTTGTTTCATGCTATGGTTAGATTTATCTTAATTCTTCTTTCGCAGTTTCTTATTTAAGTAAGAACAACACCCTAGCACCGGTCCACCCACATATCAAATTATCAATGTAGTGAATGCGAATCCACTAAACATAATGAACATGATTAGATGAGAATTCACATGGGTCCTCGGGAACACTTTGCTTAATATAATAGAAATTTTCGGCTTTTCCTTTGCTATAAAAGGGATTGGGCCATCTTCCCCCACTTTGTTACTATTGTCACTTTTTACTCGCTACAAATTATCTTGCTATCAACCTACCTGTTACCACTACTTTCATTACTTGCAGGGAATACTTTCCTGGAATCTGCTTATAGTTTCCTTCAGCTCCTCGTTGCGTTTGACACTCTTAATTATCGAAAGGACTATGATTGATCACCTATACTTGTGGGCCATCAAGACTATTCTGGCATCATTGCCATGGAGTGAAGCACCTTTGGTAAGAAAACATTTTTAGTATGTGCTAAAATTTATTGTCACTTGTCATTGTGGAAAATAATCCTTTGATGGGCTTGTTCGGCGTATCTTAAGGTTTTTCAAACACACAAGAAGAAAGCTTAAAACAAAAAATAAACTAGCATGGATGATACAATGAAAAAGCATGAGCACCGACAACTAGCATGAGTGTGTGAACATGAATGTAATGTCGGTGAGAAATATGTACTCCCCCAAGCTTAGGCTTTTGGCCAAAGTTGGTCTATGGCCATGGCTGGCCTGGTGGAAATCCAAAGTTGTAACTGGGGTCGTACTGAGATGCAGCGGCTATTGCCTCCCGAGCTGCAGCTTGGAGGAGAGCTGCCTCCGTCCTCCTCTCGTACTCATTCGCCTCCTCCCTAGTTATAACATATCTAATTTTTGCTTGAAAGTCAAAGAAAGAAGGAGCAGGGAGAGCAACATGGACGGTGCGCCGTCTGTCAATGATTAGTCGGTACTAGAGGAACTGATCGTTCCTCTCAACAAACTGATGACGAACCATAGCATTATAATCTAGATAAGCAGGAGGCAATTCAATATCATACTCATGTATGGGTATCTCAAGAAAATTAGCTACACAAGTTGCATAAATTCCACAAAACAAGTCTCTAGTTAAACTATTAAGATGCAACCTACGTGCAACAATAGCGCCCAAGTTGTATTGTTTATCACACAATACCACACTCTTGAGGACACTAAGATCCAAAACGTACATGTGGCAAGCCTCATCTTTACCGTTAATGCACCTACCCACGAAGAGAGCAAAATAATGTATGGCAGGAAAATGAATGCTCCCTATGGTAGCTTGTGTTATTTCTCTAGATTCCCCCATAGTGATACTAGTAAGAAATTCTTTAAATTCAGATTTGTGAGGTTCACTAACACTACCACACTGCGGGAGTTTGCAAGCAGTATTAAAATCTTCTAAGTCCATGGTATAAGATTTATCATAGAGATCAAATAGGACAGTGTGAGAATGGCGTGATGATGTAAATTTAAACCTTCTCACAAAGGAATCGGTTAAGTGATAATATTGGGGGCACTTATCTGACACGAAGCCCTCAAGTTCAACATTACACACATACGCGTCAAATTTCTCCTTAATTCCTGCTTGGACCATAAAATCTTCTGACGGCCATTCACAAGGCCGCACTTGAGCTTCTCTTGGTATTTCATAGTCCGGCTCACGTATCGCGGGCCTGGATCCTTGCTTCCTTGAGGAACCACCTTGGTACATTTTCCTAAACATATTTCTTCCTCTGGAAAATTTCTGAAATTTTTAATGACTCAAAATAAAAGTGAACCAAACTCAACAAAATTGATAGCAACTACTCCTACAAGTGCCTAGAGGCTATATCATGCAATAAAACTACTTTTGACCACGTAAATTTGACATGCAAGCTCAAGAACAGGGTCAGCAAAGCAGCAAAAAATTGCGATGAATAAAGCACTAGAACAGAACTAATTGGACCATTGAAGGAGTTACATACCTAAGAACAATCCCCCAAAGCAGTTTTGTGAATGGAGCTTTCAGCAAGGAGATCAAAAATGGCAGCAAGATGAGCTAGAACTTGGGTTTGAGCTGGTGGGTGATTTTTTCTGGAGGAAGAGAAGTGTGTGAGTGCTGGAATAAGTGGAGGTGGGACACGTGGGATCCACGAGGCAAGGGGCGCGCCCACCACCCTCGTGGGCACATGGTGAGGCCCACTGGTGCGTTCTCAATGGCAATAATTCTTAAATATTCCAGAAAAAAATCATATTAAATTTTCAGGGCATTTGGAGAACTTTTCTTGGGGGGTATTTTTTATTGAAAGGATAATTCAGAAAACGGACAAAAAATACTATTTTTTCTTTATTTAATCTAAATAACAGAAAGTAAAAGGAGGGTACAGAGAGTTGTGCTTTCTAACTTCATCCATCTCATGCTCATCAAAAGGAATCCACTAACAAGCTTGATCAAGTCTTGTTCACAAACTCATTTCGAATAACATGAAACCGGAGAATTTTCGAATAACACTAGGTTACTGATATGTCCATTTTGCATCATGCTTTTATATTGATATTTATTGCATTATGGGCTGTTATTACACCTTGTATCACAATACTTATGCCTATTCTCTCTTATTTTATAACGTTTACATGAAGAGGGAGAATGCCGGCACCTGGAATTTTGGGCTGGAAAAGGAGCAAATATTAGAGACCTATTCTGCGCAACTCCAAAAGTCCTGAAACTCCAGTGGAATTATTTTCAGAATATATAAAAATATTGGGTGAAGAACATACCTAAGGGGGCCACCCACCATCCACGGGGGTGGGGGCGCGCCCTACCCCCTAGGCGCGCCCCCAGCCTCGTGGGCCCCCTGGTAGGCCTCTGATGCTCATCTTCTACTATATGAGGTCTTTCATCGAGGAAACAACCAGAAGCTAGCTCACGGGATGAAACTTTGCCGCCACGAGGCGGAACCTTGACAGAACCTATCTAGGGCTCCGGCGGAGCTGTTCTGTGGGGGAAACTTCCCTCCGGGAGGGGGAAATCATCACCATTGTCATCACCATCGATCCTCTCACCGGGAGGGGGTCAATCTCCATCATCATCTTCACCAGCACCATCTCATCTCAAACCCTAGTTCATCTCTTGTATCCAATCTTTGTCCCAAAGCTTCAAATTGGTACCCATGGGTTGCTAGTAGTGTTGATTACTCCTTGTAGTTGATACTAGTTGGTTTATTCGGTGGAAGATCATATGTTCAGATCCTTTATGCATATTAATACCCCTCTGATTATGAACATGAATATGATTTGTGAGTAATTATGTTTGTTCCCGAGGACATGGTAGAAGTCTTGCTATAAGTAGTCATGTGAATTTGGTATTCGTTCGATATTTTGATGAGATGTATGCTGTCTATCCTCTAGTGGTGTCATGTGAACATCGACTACATGATACTTCACCATTGTTTGGGCCTAGAGGAAGGCATTGGGGAGTAATAAGTAGATGTTGGGTTGCTAGAGTGACAGAAGCTTAAACCCTAGTTTATGAGTTGCTTCGTAAGGGGCTGATTTGGATACATATGTTTCACGCCATGGTTAGGTTTACCTTAATACTTGTTTTGTAGTTGCGGATGCTTGCAATAGGGGTTAATCATAAGTGGGATGGTTGTCCAAGGAAGAACAGTACCCAAGCACCGGTCCACCCACATATCAAATTATCAAAGTACCGAATGTGAATCATATGAACGTGATGAAAACTAGCTTGACGATAATTCCCATGTGTCCTCGGGATTGCTTTCCTTTATATAAGAGTTTGTCCAGGCTTATCCTTTGCTACAAAAAGGATTGGGCCATGTTGTTGCACCTTATTTACTTTCATTACTTGTTACCCGTTACAAATTACCTTATCACAAAACTATCAGTTACCTATAATTTCAGTGCTTGCAGAGAATACCTTACTGAAAACAGCTTATCATTTCCTTCTACTCCTCGTTGGGTTCGACACTCTTACTTATCAGAAGGACTGCGATAGATCCCCTATACTTGTGTGTCATCAAGAATCTTTTCTGGCGCCGTTGCTGGGGAGTGAAGCGCCTTTGGTAGGTGGAATTTAGTAAGGAAAAATTTATATAGTGTGCTGAAATTTACTGTCACTTGTTACTATGGAACATAATCCTTTGAGGGGCTTGTTCGGGGTATCTTCACCCCAACCAGTAGAGCAAAGAGTTGCCCCTCAACCTACTGAACCTACTGAAAATGTTTGCTTTGAAATTCCTTCGGGTATGAGAGAAACTGCTAGCTAATCCTTTCACAGGTGATGGAACATTACATCCTGATTTGCACTTAATCTATGTGGATGAAGTTTGTGGATTATTTAAGCTTGCAGGTATGCCCGAGGATGAAGTTTGTGGATTATCTTTTAAGGGAAAGGCATTGACATGGTTTAGGCTATGTGATGATATGGGATCATGGAACTACAACCGACTGAAATTGGAATTTCATTAGAAGTTTTATCCTATGCATCTTGTTCATCGTGATCGTAACTATATATATAATTTTTGGCCTTGCTAAGGAGAAAGCATCGCTCAAGCTTGGGGGAGGCTTAAGTCAATGTTATATTCATGCCCCAATAATGAGCTCTCAAGAGAAATTATTATTCAAATTTTTTTTGCTCGGCTTTCTCTCGATAATCGCTCCATGCTCAATACTTCTTGTACTGGCTCCTATATGATGAAGACTATTGAATTCAAATGGGATTTATTGGAAATAATTAAACACAACTCTGAAGATTGGGATCTCGATGAAGGTAAGGAGACAGATATAATACCTAAGTTTGATTGTGTTAAATCTTTTATGGATACCGATGCTTTCCGTGAATTTAGCACTAAATATGGACTTGACTCTGAGATAGTAGCTTCTTTCTATGAATCGTTTGCTACTCATGTTGATCTCCCTAAGGAGAAGTGGTTTAAATATAATCCCCCCATTGAAGTAAAAGTAGTTGCACCTATTAAAGTTGAAGAAAAGACTATCACGTATAATGATTCTGTTGTTCCTACTGCTTATATTGAGAAACCGCCTTTCCCTGTTAGAGTAAACGATCATGCTAAAGCTTCAACTGTGGTTCGTAAGAGTAATACTAGAACAACTACACCCTCTGAGCAAATTAAAGTTGAACCTACTGTTGCTATGGTTAAAGATCTCTTGGCCGATAATATTGATGGGCATGTTATTTACTTCTGTGATGAAGCTGCTAGAATTGCTAGACCTGATACTAAAAATAAGCATAGACCTGTTGTAGGCATGCCTATTATTTCTGTTAAAATAGGAGATCATTGCTATCATGGCTTATGTGATATGGGTGCTAGTGGAAGTGCAATACCTCATTCCTTATACAAAGAAATTATGCATGATATTGCACCTGCTGAGATATAAGAGATTGATGTTACAATTTAACTTGCCAATAGAGACACTATTTCACCAGTTGGGATTGTTAGAGATGTTGAAGTCTTGTGTGGGAAAGTTAAATATCCTGTTGATTTTCTTGTTCTTGGTTCCCCACAAGATGACTTTTGTCCTATTATATTTGGTAGACCCTTCTTGAATACTGTTAATGATAAGATAGACTGCAAAAAGGATGTTGTTACTATGGGTTTGGGGGATATGTCTCATGAGTTTAACTTTGCTAAATTTCGTAGACAACCTCATGATAAAGAATTTCCTAGTAAAGATGAAATTATTGGTCTTGCTTCTATTGTCGTGCCTCCTAGTGATCCTTTAGAACAATATTTGCTAGACCATGAAAATGATAAGTTTATGAATGAAAGAAGGGAAATAGATGAAGTATTCCTTAAATAGGGACCTATTTTGAAACACAACTTGCCTGTTGAAATCCTAGGGGATCCTCCTCCACCCAAGGGTGTTCCCGTGTTTGAGCTTAAACCTTTACCTGATACTCTTAAATATGCTTATCTTGATGAGAAAGAGATATATCCTGTTATTATTAGTTCTAACCTTTCAGAGCATGAAGAAAAGAAATTATTGAAAACTCTTGATGATCTTAAGGGCATTAGTCCCACTCTATGCCAGCAAAAGAAAATTGGAGAAAGACGCGAAACCAGTTGTTGATCACCAATGTCGGTTAAATCCTAAGATGAAAGAAGTGGTGAGAAAAGAAATATTAAAGCTTCTGGAGGCAGGTATAATTTATCCCGTTGCTGATAGTCAGTGGGTAAGTCCTGTCCATTGTGTCCCTAAGAAGGGAGGTATTACTGTTGTTCCTAATGATAAAGATGAATTGATCCCACAAAGAATTGTTACAGGTTATAGAATGGAAATTGATTTCCGCAAATTAAATAAAGCTACTAAAAAGGATCATTACCCTTTACCGTTTATTGATCAAATGCTAGAAAGATTATCCAATCGTACTCATTTTTGCTTTCTAGATGGTTATTATGGTTTCTCTCAAATACCTGTGTCAAAGGAGGATCAAGAAAAGACAACTTTTACTTGCCCTTTCAGTACCTTTGCTTATTGACGTATGCCTTTTGGTTTATGTAATGCACCTGCTACCTTTCAAAGATGTATGACTGCTATATTCTCTGACTTTTGTGAAAAGATTGTTAAGGTTTTCATGGTTAATGAAGGCATTGTCTTGGGGCATAAAATTTCTGAAAGAGGTATTGAAGTTGATAAAGCTAAAGTTGATGCTATTGAAAAGATGTCGTGTCCTAAGGACATTAAAGGTATAAGAAGTTTCCTTGGTCATGCCAGTTTTTATAGGCCTCTGACTAATCTCTTACAAAAAGATGTTCCTTTTGTCTTTGATGATGATTGTGTAGAAGCATTTGAAATACTTAAGAAAGCCTTGATTTCTGCACCTATTGTTCAGCCACCTGATTGGAATTTACCCTTTGAAATTATGTGTGATGCTAGTGATTATGCTATAGGGGTTGTTCTTGGACAAAGAGTTGATAAGAAATTAAATGTTATCCATTATGCTAGTAAGACTCTGGACAGTGCCCAGAGAAATTATGCTAGTACCGAAAAACAATTTTTAGCAGTTGTATTTGCTTGTGATATGTTCAGACCTTATATTGTTGATTCTAAAGTAACTGTTCACACTGATCATGCTGCTATTAAATATCTTATGGAAAAGAAAGATGCTAAACCAAGACTTATTAGATGGGTTCTCTTGCTACAAGAATTTGATTTGCACATTATTGATAGAAAGGGAGCTGAGAACCCCGTTGTAGACAACTTGTCTAGGTTAGAGAATGTTCTTGATGACCCACTGCCTATTGATGATAGCTTTCCTGATGAACAACTGACTGTCATAAATGCTTCTCGTACTGCTCCATGGTATGCTAATTAGGCTAATTATATTTTTGCTAAATTTATACCACCTAGTTTCACATACCAGCAAAATAAAAAGTTCTTCTATGACTTAAGAAATTACTTTTGGGATGACCCACACCTTTATAAAGAAGGAGTAGATGGTGTTATTGACGTTGTGTACCTGAGCATGAACAGGAACAGATCCTACACAAGTGTCACTCCGAGGCTTATGGATTGCACCATGCTGGAGATAGAACTACACATAAGGTACTGCAATCTGGTTTTATTGGCCTACTCTCTTCAAGGATGCCCGTAAGTTTGTCTTGTCTTGTGATGAATGTCAAATAATTGGTAATATTAGTAGACGTCACGAAATGCCTATGAATTATTCACTTGTTATTGAACCATTTGATGTTTGGGGCTTTGATTATATGGGACCGTTTCCTTCCTCTAATGGGTATACACATATTTTTAGTTGCTGTTGATTACGTTACTAAGTGGGTATAAGCTATTCCAACTAGTAGTGATGATCATAATACCTCTATTAATATGCTTAAATAAGTTATTTTTCCGAGGTTTGGAGTCCCTAGAGATTTAATGACTGATGGTGGTTCACATTTCATTCATGGTGCCTTCCGTAAAATGTTTGCTAAGTATGATGTTAATCATAGAATTGCATCTCCATATCATCCACAGTCTAGTGGTCAAGTAGAATGAGTAATAGAGAGCTTAAATTAATTTTGCAAAAGACTGTTAATAGATCTAGAAAGAATTGGTCCAAGAAACTTGATGATGCATTATGGGCATATAGGACTACATACAAAAATCCTATGGGTATGTCTCCGTATAAAATGGTTTATGGAAAAGCATGTCACTTACCTCTCGGACTAGAACATAAAGCATATTGGGCCATTAAAGAGCTCAATTATGATTTCAAACTTGCCGGTGAGAAGAGGTTATTTGACATTAGCTCACTTGATGAATGGAGAACCCAGGCTTACAAGAATGCCAAACTGTTTAAAGAAATAGTTAAAAGATGGGATGACAAAAGGATACAAAAACGTGAGGTTATTTGACATTAGCTCAGTTGATGAATGAACAACCCAGGCTTACGAGAATGCCAAACTGTTTAAAGAAAAAGTTAAAAGATGGCATGGCAAAAGGATACAAAAATGTGAGTTTAATGTAGGTGATTATGTATTGTTATACAACTCCCGTTTGAGATTTTTTGCTGGAAAACTCCTCTCAAAATGGGAAGGTCCTTACGTCATCGAGGAGGTCTATCGTTCTGGTGCCATAAAAATCAACAACTTCGGAGGCACAAATCCGAGGGTGGTGAACGGTCAAAGAATCAAACATTATATCTCAGGTAATCCCATAAATGTTGAAACTAATGTTATTGAAACCGTAACCCCGGAGGAATACATAAGGGACACTTTCTAGAATGTTTTAGACTCCGAAAAGGAATAGGTACGAGGTACGGTAAGTAAACCGACTCCAAAACAGTTCTAAGAGCAATTTTTCTCCGTTTTGGAATATTTAAGAAAATAGGAAAATAAGAAGTAGTCCGGGAAGGACTCGAGGCTTCCACAAGGGTGGAGGGCGCGCCCTACCTCCCTGGGCCCCCTACCTCGTGGGCACCTCGTGTGCTCTCCAGACTCCGTTTTCTTGCACGAAACTTCTTTTTGTCGATAAAAATTCATTATATAATCTCCCAAAGGTTTTGACCACCGTATCACACAAATATCTTCTGTCTTTGTTTCGAGCTGTTTTTCTGACAAACCTAGATCGCCATGGCGTCTTCAAGTGCCCCCCAAGGACAAGTTCTTCGAGAAGGTCATCAACCCCTACCTCGCGGAGGTGCTGCAACACCCTCAAACCATTGATATGCATGAGGGGTTGCTACACATCCGCGATGTTGAGGGACCAAGGAGGACCAGAAGCGTGGAGACAAGACTCGATGCAATGGAGAAACAAAATTTCAAATTCCAGGAGATGGCGGAACATGGACTCGACACCAACCACATAATGATCACAGAGTTCACCAGCACCGCCAAGCTAGATGCCAAAAACATTGGAGAGACCATCTTCAAGTTCAGAGAAAATCGAGCATCTCCAAGCCCAGATCTATGATCTGCAAAACCAAAACTGTGAGTATGAATATAGATTCAATAGGATGAGTTTGGCTACAGATTCGAGGATCCCGGAGACTCGATCATCCTTCTATGATGGTGAACCTATGCCTTGGAAGATGGACGACAAGCCTACATCATCAACAACTCCATCATCACCACCTCCGAGGAAGGAGACATAAACACATGGGTATGGGCACTCCCCTTGGCAACTGCCAAGCTTGGGGGAGTGCCCCGGTATCGTATCATCATCACACCTCTATCTTCACCGTTTTTCTTAGTTCGATCCTTTTGGTTATATCTTGATCTAGTAGAATAAAGTTTTAGTATGATCTAGTTTTGAGTTTTTACTTTATGATCCTTCTATGTAATCGAGTCCATGAGTTATATAATGAAGATTAGTGTTGAGTCAATGGCTTGATTATTTTGCTATGATCTTGAGGGAATAAAATAAAAGAGAAAGAATAAAAAAACACAAGTATAGGGGATCGTAACAGTTTTCGAGGGTAGAGTATTCAACCCAAATTTATTGATTCGACACAAGGGGAGCCAAAGAATATTCTCAAGTATTAGCAGCTGAGTTGTCAATTCAACTACACCTGGAAACTTAATATCTGCAGCAAAGTGTTTAGTAGCAAAGTAATATGATAGTAGTGATAACGGTAGCAAAAGGTAACAGTAATAAAGTAATGTTTTTGGTATTTTGTAGTGATGATAGAAATAGCAATGGAAAAGTAAATAAGCAAAGAATAATATATGGAAAGCTTGTAGGCAATGGATCGGTGATGGAGAATTATGCCGGATGCGGTTCATCATGTAACAGTCATAACCTAGGGTGACACAGAACTAGCTCCGGTTCATTGATATAATGTAGGCATGTATTCCGAACATAGTCATACGTGCTTATGGAAAAGAACTTGCATGACATCTTTTGTCCTACCCTCCCGTGGCAGCGGGGTCCTTACGGAAACTAAGGGATATTAAGGCCTCCTTTTAATAGAGAACCAGAACAAAGCATTAACACATAGTGAATACATGAACTCCTCAAACTACGGTCATCACCGGTAAGTATCCCGATTATTGTCACTTCGAGGTTAACGGATCATAACACATAATAGGTGACTATAGACTTGGAAGATAGGATCAAGAACACTCATATATTGATGAAAACATAATAGATTCAGATCTGAAATCATGGCACTCGAGCCCTAGTGACAAGCATTAAGCATAGAAAAGTCATAGCAACATCAATCTCAGAACATAGTGGACACTAGGGATCAAACCCTAACAAAACTAACTCGATTACATGATAGATCCCATCCAACCCATCACCGTCCAGCAAGCCTACGATGGAATTACTCACGCACGGCGGTGAGCATCATGAAATTGGTGATGGAGGATGGTTCATGATGACGATGGCGACGGATTCCCCTCTCCGGAGCCCCGAACGGAATCCGGATCAGCCCTCCTGAGAGGTTTTAGGGCTTGGCGGCGGCTCCGTATCGTAAAACATGATGATTTCTTTTCCCTGATTTTTTTCTCCCCGAAACTCAATATATGGAGGTGGAGTTGGAGTCGGAGAGGCAACAGGGGGCCCACGAGGTAGGGGGCGCGCCCTAGCGGGGCAGGCGCGCCCCCACCCTCGTGGCAAGGTGGTGGCCCCCTGGCCTTCATCTTTGGCAGGTATTTTTCTTATTTTCTGAAAAGTGTCTCCGTGAAGTTTCAGGTCATTCCGAGAATGTTTGCTCCTGCACATAAATAACACCATTGTAATTCTGCTGAAAACAGCGTCAGTCCGGGTTAGTTCCATTCAAATCATGCAAGTTAGGGTCCAAAACAAGGGCAAAAGTGTTTGGAAAAGTAGATACGTTGGAGACGTATCAACTCCCCCAAGGTTAAACCTTTGCTTGTCTTCAAGCAATTCAGTTGACAAACTGAAAGTGATAAAGAAAAACTTTTACAAACTCTGTTTGCTCTTGTTGTCGTAAATATGTAAAGCCAGCATTCAAGTTTTCAGCAAAGATTATAACTAACCACATTCACAATAACGCATAGATCTCAAGTTTACTCATATCAATAGCATAATCAACTAGCGAGCCATAATAATAAATCTCGGATGACAACACTTTCTCAAAACAATCATAATATGATATAACAAGGTGGTATCTCGCTAGCCCTTTCTGAGACCGCAAAACATAAATGTAGAGCACCTTTAAAGACCAAGGACTGACTAGACACTATAATTCATGGTAAAAGAGATCCAGTCAAGTCATACTCAATGTAAACTAACAGTAATGAATGCAAATGATAGCGGTGCTCTCCAACTGGTGCTTTTTAATAAGAGGATGATGACTGAGCATAAAAGTAAATAGATAGGCCCTTCGCAGAGGGAAGCAGGGATTTGTAGAGGTGCCATAGCTCGGTTTTGAAACAGAGGTGAATAATATTTTGAGCAGTATACTTTCATTGTCAACATAACAACCAAGAGATGGCGATATCTTCCATGCTACACACATTATAGGTGGTTCCCAAACAGAATGGTAAAGTTTATACTCCCCCTTCCACCACAAGCATCAATCCATGGCTTGCTCGAAACAACGAGTGCCTCCAACTAACAAGAGTCCCAGGGGAGTTTTGTTTGCAATTATTTTGATTTAGTTTGCATAAAGCATGGGGCTGGGCATCCCGGTGACCAGCCATTTATCTCGTGAGTGAGGAGCGGAGTCCACTCCTCTTGAGAATAACCCGCCTAACATGGAAGGTACAAACAACCCTAGTTGATACATGAGCTATTCGAGCATACAAAACAAGATATTTATTTGAAGGTTTAGAGTTTGGCACATACAAATTTACTTGGAACGGCAGGTAGATACCGTATATAGGTAGGTATAGTGGACTCGTGTGGAAAAACTTTGGGGTTGAAGGGATTTGGATGCACAAGCAGTATTCTCGCTTAGTACAGGTGAAGGCTAGCAAATGACTGGGAAGCGACCAGCTAGAGAGCGACAACAGTAATGAACATGCATTAAAATTAATCAACACTGAATGCAAGCATGAGTAGGATATAATCCACCATGAACATAAATATCGTGAAGGCTATGTTGATTTTGTTTCAACTACATGCGTGAACATGTGCCAAGTCAAGTCACTTAAATCATTCATAGGAGGATACCACCCTATCATACCACATCATAACCATTTTAATAGCATGTTGGCACGCAAGGTAAACCATTATAACTCATAGCTAATCAAGCATGGCATAAGAAACTATGATCTCCAGTTGTCATTGCAAACATGTTTATTCATAATAGGCTGAATCAGGAACGATGAACTAATCATATTTACAAAAACAAAAGAGGTCGAGTTCATACCAGCTTTTCTCATCTCAGCCAGTCCATCATATATCATCATAATTGCCCTTCACTTGCACGACCGAACGATGTGAATAATAATAGTGCACGTGCATTGGACTAAGCTGGACTCTGCAGGCATTCAATAAACAGGAGAAGACAAGGCAATATGGGCTATTTTGTCAGATCAATAATAATGCATATAAGAGCCACTTCAACAATTTAATCATGGTCTTCTCCTATCGACACCCAAAGAAAAGAAAAGAAATAAAACTATTTACATGGGAAAGCTCCCAACAAGCAAAAGCAGAACATGAAATCTTTTTGGGTTTTCTTTTTAGTTACTACTACAAGCATGGAAAGTAAATTAATTAAAAGCTACAACTAATTTTTTTGGTTTTTCTTAAGGTTTATTAAATACACAAGAAGAAAACATAAAAAGGAAAGTAAACTAGCATGGATGATACAATGAAAAAGTATGGGCACCGACATCTAGCAATGAGTGTGTGAGCATAAATGTAATGTCGGTGAGAAATACGTACTCCCCCAAGCTTAGGCTTTTGGCCTAAGTTGGTCTATGGCCACGGCTGGCCAGGCTGATATCCATAATAGTAGCTGGGGTGGTACTGTGATGCAGAAGCTATCGCCTGCTGAGCTGCAGCATGGCAACGGGCGGCCTCCTCTCTCCTCTCGTACTCATCTGCCTCCTCTCTGGTAATGGTATATCCTCCTCTTTCCTGATAATCAAAGAAAGCAGGAGCAAGGAGAGTAATACGGACAGCACGACGTCTGTCAAAGATTAGTCGACAATGGAGAGTTGATTCGTTCCTCTCGACAAATGGTGGTGAACCATAGCATTAAAATCTAGATAGGCAGGAGGTAATTCAATATCATCTTCGCGTACATCTATACCAAGAAAATTAGCTATGCGGGTTGCATAAATTCCACCAAAGAAATCTCCATTACGTCTATTAAGATGCAACCTATGTGCAACAATGGCTCCCAAATTATATGATTTATCTCCTAACACAGCACTTCTAAGAATACTGAGGTCAGGGACACACATGTGACATGCCTCATCTTTACCATTTATGCATCTACCTATGAAGAGAGCAAAATAATGTATAGCTGGAAAGTGAATTCTCCTTATGGTAGCTTGTGTAATATCTCTAGATTCTCCCACAATTATACTAGCAAGAAAATCTCTAAATTCAGATTTGCGAGGATCCCTTATACTACCACATTGTGGAAGTTTGCATGCAGTGGTAAAATCCTCTAAGTCCATGGTATAAGATTTATCATAAAGATCAAACAGGACAGTTGGAGAATTACGTGAAGTTGAAAATTCAAACCTCCTCACAAAGGAACTAGCGAGATTATGATACTAACTGCACTTCTCTTCCTCGAAGCTCACGAGATCAGCGTTACGCAAATATGCATTGAATTCTTCTTTTATTCCCACTCGATTCATAAAATTTTCAGAAGGCCACTCACAAGGACGCACTGGAGCGTCTCTTGGTGGCTCTTCGTCAGCATCACGCATTGGAAGTCTGGGTCCTTGCTTCCTTGAAGAACAACCTTGGAACATTTTCCTAAGCATTTTTCTTCCTCTCAAAAATTCTGAAAAGTTTTAGTAACTTCAAAATAAAAGTAAACCAAACTCAATAATATTGATAGCAACTACTCCTACAAGTGCCTAGGGCCTATATTATGCATCAAAACTACTTTTGACCATATAAATTTGACATGCAAGCTCAAGAACAAGGTCACCTAAGCAAAAAAATTTGCAATGAATAAAGCACTAGAACAAAAACTAATTGGACCAATGGAGGAGTCACATACCAAGGAACAATCTCCCCAAGCAGTTTTGTGAGAGGTGCTTTGAGCAAGGAGATCGAAAATGGCAGCAAAACGAACTTGAACTCGTGCTTGAGCTGGATATTCGTGTTTGGGGGAGGAAGATGAAGTGTGTAAGTGAAAGGATAAGTGGAGGAGGGCCACCGTGGGCCCACGAGGCAGGGGGCGCGCCCTCCACCCTCGTGGGCAGGTGGTTGGCCCCCTGGTGTGTTCTCAGTTCCATAAATCCTCAAATATTCTAGACAAAATCATATTTAATTTTTAGGGCATTTGGAGAACTTATATTTTCGAGGTATTTTTATATTGCACGGATAATCAGATAACAGACAGAAAAATATTTATTTTTATTTTATTTAATATAAATAACAGAAAGTAAAAGTGGGGTACAGAAGGTTGTGCCTTCTAGTTTCATCCATCTCATGATCATCAAAAGGAATCCACTAACAAGGTTGATCAAGTCTTGTTAACGAACTCATTCCGAATAACATGGAACCGGAGAAATTTCGAATAACACTATGTTACCTCAACGGGGATATGCACATCCCCAATAATAAGAATATCATATTTCTTCTTAACAGTAGGAAGATGAAATTGAAAACCTCCAAATATAATCGATGGAATTTTTCCAATAGAGTTGATACTATGAACTTGAGGTTGTTTCCTCGGAAAGTGTACCGTATGCTCATTACCATTAACATGAAAAGTGACATTGCCTTTAGTGCAATCAATAACAGCCCGTGCAGTATTCAAAAAGGGTCTTCCAAGAATAAAATACATACTATCGTCCTCGGGAATATCAAGAATAACGAAGTCCGTTAAAATAGTAACATTTGCAACTACAACAGGCACATCCACACAAATACCGATAGGTATAGCAGTTGATTTATCAGCCATTTGCAAAGATATTTCAGTAGGTGTCAACTTATTCAAATCAAGTCTACGATATAAAGAGAGAGGCATAACACTAACACCGGCTCCAAGATCACATAAAGCAGTTTTAACATTGTTTCTTTTAATAGAGCATGGTATAGTGGGAACTCCTGGATCTCCAAGTTTCTTTGGTATTCCACCCTTAAAAGTATAATTAGCAAGCATAGTGGGAATTTCAGCTTCCAGTATCTTTCTTTTATTTGTAATAATAGCTTTCATGTACTTAGCATAAGGATTGGTTTTAAGCATATCAGTTAATCGCATACGCAAAAACATAGGTCTAATCATTTCAGCAAAGCGCTAAATATCCTCATCATCCTTTTTCTTGGATGGTTTGGGAGGAAAGGGAATGGGTTTCTGAACCCAAGGCTCTCTTTCTTTACCATGTTTCCTAGCAAGGAAGTCTTTCTTATCATAACGTTGATTCTTTGATTGTGGGTTATCAAGATCAACAGCAGGTTCAATTTCTATGTATTATCATTACTAGGTTGAGCATCATTATGAACATTATCATTAACATTACCATTAGTTTCAGTTTCATTACCAGGTTGTGTTTCAGCATAAGAAATAGAAATATCATTTGGATTCTCAGATGTTTCAAAAATAGGATCACTAGAAGCATGCAAAGTCCTATCATTTTTCTTCTTCTTCTTTTTAGAAGAACTAGGTGCATCTAAATTATTTCTCTGAGAATCTTGCTCAATTCTCTTAGAATGGCCTTCAGGATACAGAGGTTCCTGAGTCATTCTACCACCTCTAGTCATAACTCTAACATCATTATCATTATTCTTATTATTCAATTCATTTAGCAAATCATTTTGAGCTTTAATTACTTGTTCTACTTGAGTGGTAACCATAGAAGCATGTTTACTAATAAGTTTAAGTTCACCTTTGACATTAGCCATATAATCACCCAAGTGTCCAAGCATATTTGAATTATATTTTAATTTTGTACCAAAATAAGCATTAAAATCTTCTTTCTTAGCCATAAATTTATCAAACTCATCTAAGCATGGGCTAGCAATTTTAGTAAATGGGATTACAGCTTTATCATATCTATAGAGAGAATTTACCTTTACTACCTGTGTCGGGTTATCAAGACCATGAGTTTTTTCAATAGGTAAAGGATTTCAATTATATGTTTCTTCAACATGCGGTAAATTAAGACCAGGTATTTCTTCAATAGGAGGTAAATTCTTAACATCTTCAGCTTTAATACCTTTTTCTTTCATAGATTTCTTTGCCTCTTGCATATCTTCAGGGCTGAGAAATAGAATACCCCTCTTCTTCGGAGTTGGTTTAGGAATAGGCTCCGGAGGTGTCCAATTATTTTCATTTGTCAACATATTATTCAATAGAATTTCAGCTTCAGCCGGTGTTGTTTCCCTGAAAACAGAACTAGCACAACTATCCAGGTAATCTCTGGAGGCATCGGTTAGTCAATTATAAAAGATATCAAGTATTTCATTTTTATTAAGAGGATGATCAGGCAAAGCATTAAGTAATTCTAGAAGCCTCCCCCAAGCTTGTGGGAGACTCTCTTCTTCAATTTGCACAAAATTATATATATCCCTTAAAGCAACTTGTTTCTTATGAGAAGGGAAATATTTAGCAGAGAAGTAATAAATCATATCCTGGGGACTACGCACACAACCAGGATCAAGAGAATTAAACCATATCTTAGCATCACCCTTTAATGAGAACGGAAATATTTGAAGGATATAAAAGTAATGAGTTCTCTCATCTTTAGTAGACAGGGTAGCTATATCATTCAATTTAGTAAGATGTGCCACAACAGTTTCAAATTCATAACCATGAAAAGGATCAGATTCAACCAAAGTAATTATATCAGGATCAACAGAGAATTCATAATCCTTATCAGTAACAAAGACAGGTGAAGTAGCAAAAGCAGGGTTAGGTTTCATTCTAGCATTTAGAGATTGCTTACTCCATTTAGCTAGTAATTTTTTAAGTTCTGTTCTATTTCTGCAAGCTAAAATGGCTAAAGAAGCATCTTGATCAAAAACATAACCCTTAGGAATGGCAAGTGGTTCTTCATCATCACTTTCATAAGTATCATCAGATTCAATATTTCCAATTTCTCTAGCCCTAGCAAGTTGTTCATCAAGAAAATCACTAAGTGGCCTAGTAGTATCAGGCATAGAGGTAGTTTCATCATAAGTATCATGCATAGCAGAAGTGGCATCGTCAATAACATGCGACATATCAGAACGAATAGCAGAAGCAGGTGTAGGTGTCGCAAGCTTACTGAAAACAGAAGGTGAATCAAGTGCAGAACTAGATGGCAGTTCCTTACCTCCCCTCGTAGTTGAGGGATAGATCTTGGTTTTTGGATCTCTCAAGTTCTTCATAATGATAAGCAGATATAAATCCCAAGTGACTCAAAGAATAGAGCTATGCTTGCCGGCAACGGCGCCAGAAAATAGTCTTGATAACCCACAAGTATAGGGGATCACAATAGTTTTCGCGGGTAGAGTATTCAAACCAAATTTATTGATTCGACACAAGGGGAGCCAAAGAAAATTCTCAAGTATTAGCAGCTGAGTTGTCAATTGAACCACACCTGGAAACTTAATATCTGCAGCAAAGTGTTTAGTAGCAAAGTAATATGATAGTAGTGAGAACGGTAGCAAAAGGTAACAACAATAATGTAATGTTTTTGGTATTTTGTAGTGATGATAGCAATAGCAAGGGAAAAGTAAATAAGCGAAGAACAATATATGGAAAGCTCGTAGGCAATGGATCGGTGATGGAGAATTATGCCAGATGCGGTTCATCATGTAACAGTCATAACCTAGGGTGACACAGAACTAGCTCCAGTTCATTGATATAATGTAGGCATGTATTCCGAACATAGTCATACGTGCTTATGGAAAAGAACTTGCATGACATCTTTTGTCCTACCCTCCCGTGGCAGCGGGGTCCTTAAGGAAACTAAGGGATATTGAGGCCTCCTTTTAATACCGGAACAAAGCATTAACACATAGTGAATACATGAACTCCTCAAACTATGGTCATCACCGGTAAGTATCCATATTATTGTCACTTCGGGGTTAACGGATCATAACACATAATAGGTGACTATAGACTTGCAAGATAGGATCAAGAACACTCATATATTGATGAAAACATAATAGGTTCAGATCTGAAATCATGGCACTCGGGCCCTAGTGACAAGTATTAAGCATAGCAAAGTCATAGCAACATCAATCTCAGAACATAGTGGACACTAGGGATCAAACCCTAACAAAACTAACTCAATTACATGATAGATCCCATCCAACCCATCACCGTCCAGTAAGCCTACGATGGAATTACTCACGCACGGCGGTGAGCATCATGAAATTGGTGATGGAGGATGGTTGATGATGACGATGGCGATGGATTCCCCTCTCCGGAGCCCCGAATGGACTCTAGGTCAGCCCTCCTGAGAGGTTTTAGGGCTTGGCGGCGGCTCCGTATTGTAAAACGCGATGACTTCTTTCCCCTGATTTTTTTCTCCCCGAAACTCAATATATGGAGGTGGAGTTGGAGTCAGAGAGGCAACAGGGAGCCCACAAGGTAGGGGGCGCGCCCTAGGGGGGCAGGCGCGCCCCCCACCCTCGTGGCAAGGTAGTGCCCCCCTAGCCTTCATCTTTGGTAGGTATTTTTCTTATTTTCTGAAAAGTGTCTCTGTGAAGTTTCAGGTCATTCCGAGAACGTTTGATCCTGCACATAAATAACGCCATGGTAATTCTGCTGAAAACAACGTCAGTCCGGGTAAGTTCCATTCAAATCATGCAAGTTAGGGTCCAAAACAAAGACATCAGTGTTTGGAAAAGTAGATACGTTGGAGACGTATCAGACCTTATGGAGAGTAATGACTTCACATATAAAGAGTATGATGAATAAAAGTTGTTGAAAGTTGACAAGCATAGTTTTGGTCATCGTTGCAATTAACAGGGAGTAATAAAGAAAGAGAGGTTTTCACATATAAATATACTATCTTGGACATCTTTTATGATTGTGAGCACTCATTAAAATATGACATGCTAAAGAGTTGATGTTGGACAAGGAAGGCAACGTAATGGGTTATGTTTTCTTACATCTGAAATAAATTATATTGTCATGGATCATCCAACATGTTGAGCTTGCCTTTCCCTCTCATGCTAGCCAAATTCATTGCACTAAGTAGAGATACTACTTGTGCTTCCAAATATGCTTAAACCTAGTTTTGCCATGAGAGTCCACTATAGATACCTATGGATTGAGTAAGATCCTTCAAGCAAGTTTTCATTGTTGCAAGCAATAAAAATTGCTCTCTAAATATGTATGATTTATTAGTGTGGAGAAAATAAGCTTTATACGATCTTGTGACGTGGAAGAAATAAAAGCGACAGACTGTATAATAAATGTCCATACCACAAGTGGCAATACAAAGTGACGTTCTTTCGCATTAAGATTTCGTGCATCCAACCATAAAAGCACATGACAACCTCTGCTTCCCTCTGCAAAGGGCCTATCTTTTATTCTTGCCTTATACTTCATATAAGAGTCATGGTTATCTTCACCTTTCCTTTTTTACATTTTATCCTTTGGCAAGCACAATGTGTTGGAAAGATCCAGATATACATAGCTAATCGGATGTGAGTTTTCATGAACTATTATTGTTGACATTACCCTTGAGGCAAAAGGTTGGGAGGCAAAACAATAAGCCCCTATCTTTCTATATGTCCGATTAAAACTTCATACCCATAAGTATTGCGTGAGTGTTAGCAATTGTGAAAGACTAAATGATAGTTGAGTATGTGGACTTGTTGAAAAGCTCTTATATTGACTCTTTCCGATATTATGATAAATTTCAATTGCTTCAATGACTGAGATTATAGTTTGTTAGTTTTCAATGAAGTTTATGATTCGTACTTGACATTGTGATTGAATTGTTACTTTAGCATAAGAAATCATATGACAATATATATGTTGCTATTATAAGAATGATCATGATGCCCTCATGTCTGTATTTTATTTTATTGACACCTCTATCTCTAAACATGTGGTCATGTTTTTCGATATCGGCTTTCGCTTGAGGACAAGCGAGATCTAAGCTTGGGGGAGTTGATACGTCCATTTTGCATCATGCTTTTATATTTATATTTATTGCTTTATGGGCTGTTATTACACCTTATATCACAATACTTATGCCTATTCTCTCTTATTTTATAAGGTTTACATGAAGAGGGAGAATGCCGGCAGCTGGAATTTTGGGCTGGAAAAGGAGCAAATATCAGAGACCTATTCTGCGCAACTCCAAAAGTCCTAAAACTCCATGGGAATTATTTTCACAATATATAAAAAATGTTGGGCAAAGAAAGTACCAGAGGGGGGCCACCCACTGTCCACGAGGGTGGGGGTGCTCTACCCCCCCCCCCCCCGGGCGCGCCCCCTGCCTCGTGGGCCCCCGGGCAGGCCTTTGATGCCCATCTTCTGCTATATGAGGTCTTTCGTCGAGGAAAAAATCAGAAGCTAGCTCACAGGACGAAACTCTGCCGCCACGAGGGGGAACCTTGGCGGAACCAATCTAGGGCTCCGACGAAGCTGTTCTGCCAGGGAAACTTCCCTCCGGGAGGGGGAAATCATCACCATCGTCATCACCATAGATCCTCTCATCGGGAGGGGGTCAATCTCCATCAACATCTTCACCAACACAATCTCATCTCAAACCCTAGTTCATGTCTTGTATCCAATCTTTGTCCCAAAGCCTTAGATTGGTACATGTGGGTTGCTAGTAGTGTTGATTACTCCTTGTAGTTGATGCTAGTTGGTTTATTCGGTGGAAGATCATATGTTCAGATCCTTTATGTATATTAATACCCCTCTTATTATGAACATGAATATGATTTGTTAGTAGTTACGTTTGTTCCTAAGGACATGGGAGAAGTCTTGCTATAAGTAGTCATGTGAATTTGGTATTCGTTCGATATTTTGATGAGATGTATGTTGTCTATCCTCTAGTGCTGTCATGTGAACGTCGACTACATGACACTTCACCATTTTCTAGCCTAGAGGAAGGCATTGGGGAGTAATAAGTAGATGATGGGTTGCTAGAGTGACAGAAACTTAAACCCTAGTTTATGAGTTGCCTCGTAAGGGGCTGATTTGGATCCATATGTTTCATGTTATGGTTAGGTTTACCTTAATACTTCTTTTGTAGTTGCGGATGCTTGCAATAGGGGTTAATCATAAGTGGGATACTTGTACAAGGAAGGAGAGTACCCAAGCACCGGTCCACCCACATATCAAATTATCAAAGTACCGAACGCGAATCATATGAACGTGATGAAAACTAGCTTGACGATAATTCCCATGTGTCCTCGGGAGCGCTTTCCTTTATATAAGAGTTTTTCCAGGCTTTTCCTTTGGTACAAAAAGGATTGGGCCATCTTGCTGTACCTTATTTACTTTCATTACTTACCCGTTACAAATTACCTTATCACAAAACTATCAGTTACCTATAATTTCAGTGCTTGCAGAGAATACCTTACTGAAAACTGCTTATCATTTCCTTCTGCTCCTCATTGGGTTCGACACTCTTACTTATCAAAAGGACTATGATGGATCCCCTATACTTGTGGCTCATCAGTTACCTCAACGGGGACATGCACATCCCCAACAATAAGAATGTCATATTTCTTCTTGATAGTAGGAAGAGGAAATTCAAAACCTCCAATAGTAATTGTTGGAATTTTTCCAATAGAATTTATACTATGGACTTGAGGTTGTTTCCTCGAAAAGTGTACCGTATGCTCATTACCATTAACAAGAAAAGTGACATTGCCTTTGTTGCAATCAATAACAGCCCCTACAGTATTCAAAAAGGGTCTACAAAGAATAATAAACATACTATCGTCCTCGGGAATATCAAGAATAACAAAGTCCGTTAAAATAGTAACGTTTGCAACCACAACAGGCACATCCTCACAAATACCGACAGGTATAGTAGTTGATTTATCGGCCATTTGCAATGATATTTCAGTAGGTGTCAACTTATTCAATTCAAGTCTACGATATAAAGAGAGAGGCATAACACTAACACCGGCTCCAAGATCACATAAAGCAGTTTTAACATAGTTTCTTTTAATGGAGCATGGTATAGTTGGTACTCCTGGATCTCCAAGTTTCTTTGGTATTCCACCCTTAAAAGTATAATTAGCAAGCATGGTGGAAATTTTAGCTTCTGGTATCTTTCTTTTATTTGTAACAATATCTTTCATGTACTTAGCATAAGGATTCATTTTAAGCATATTAGTCAAACACATACACAAAAAGATAGGTCTAATCATTTCAGTGAAGCGCTCAAAATCCTCATCATCCTTTTTCTTGGATGGTTTAGTAGGAAAAGGCATGGGTTTCTGAACCCATGGTTCTCTTTCTTTACCGTGCTTCCTAGGAACAAAGTCTCTCTTATCATAATGTGGATTCTTTGATTGTGGGTTATCAAGATCAACAGCAGGTTCTCTTGGGGTGACCCTCAGGATACAAAGGTTCCTGAGTCATTTACCCCCTTTAGTCATAACTCTAACAACATTATCATTTTTCTTATTATTTAATTTATTGAGTAATTCAATCTAAGCTTTAAGTACTTGTTCTACTTGAGTGGTAACCATAGAAGCATGTTTACTAATAAGTTTAAGTTCACCTTTAACTCTAGACATATAATCACTCAAGTGTTCAATCATATAAGCATTACGTTTCAATTGTCAACCAACATATGCATTGAAGTTTTCTTGTTTAAACATAAAGTCATCAAAATCATCCAAGCATTGGCTAGCAGACTTATAATGAGGAATATCACCTTCATCAAATCTATAGAGAGAATTTACCTTTACTACCTGTGTCGGGTTATCAAGACCATGTATTTCTTCAATAGGTGGTAAATTCTTAACATCTTCAGCTTTAATACCTTTTTCTTTCATAGATTTCTTTGCCTCTAGCATATCTTCAGGGCTGAGAAATAGAATACCCCTTTTCTTCGGAGTTGGCTTAGGAGTTTGTTCAGGAAGTGTCCAATCATTTTCATTACTCAACATATTATTCAATAGCAATTCGACTTGATCAACAGTTCTTTCCCTGGAAACACAACCAGCACAACTATCCCAGTGGTCTCCCGGAAGCATCGGTTAGTCCATTATAAAATATCAAGTATTTCATTTTTCTTGAGAGGATGATCAGGCAAAGCATTAAGTAATTGGATAAGCCTCCGCCAAGCTTGTGGGAGACTCTCTTCTTCAATTTGCACAAAATTATATATTTCCCTTAAGGCAGCTTGTTTCTTATGAGCGGGGAAATATTTAGCATAGAAGTAATAAATCATATACTGGGGACTACGCACACAACGAGGATAAAGAGAATTAAACCATGTTTTAGCATCACCCTTGAAGAAGAACGGAAACAACTTAAGGATAAAGTAATAACTATTTTTCTCATCATTAGTAAACAGGGTAGCTATAACATTTAATTTAGTAAGATGTGCCACAACAGTTTCAGATTCATAGCCATAAAAAGGAACAGATTCAACCAAAGTAGTTAACTCAGGGTCGACAGAAAAATCATAATACTTATCGGAAATACAGATAGGTGAAGTAGCAAAAGCAGGGTCATACTTCATTCTAGCATTCAAAGATTTTTCTTTAAGCTTAGATAATAATTTCTTAAGATCATATCTATCATTGCAAGCTAAAAAGTCTATAGAAGTTTCTTCATCCATAACATAACCCTCAGGCACAACACGCAATTCATATCTAAGGGGAGAATCTTCATCTTCACTTTCATCAATATTATTAGTTCCAATAATTTCATTCTCTCTAACCCTAGCAAGTTGTTCATCAAGAGATTCACCTGGTGGCACAGTATTATCAAGCATAGAAGTAGTTTCATCATAAATATCATGCAAAACAGAAATGGCAACATCAATAACATGCGAAATATTAGAATGAATAACAGGAGTAGGTGTCGCAAGTTTACTCAAAATAGAAGGTGAATCAAGTGCAGAGCTAGTTAGCAGTTCCTTACGTCCCCTCGTAGTTGAGGGAAAAATCTTGGATCTTTTATCTTTCAAGTTCTTCATAGTGATCAGTAGATATAAATCCCAAGTGACTCAAAGAATAGAGCTATGCTCCCCGGCAACGGCGCCAGAAAATAATCTTGATAACCCACAAGTATAGGGGATCGCAACAGTTTTCCAGGGTAGAGTATTCAACCCAAATTTATTGATTCGACACAAGGGGAGCCAAAGAATATTCTCAAGTATTAGTAGCTGAGTTGTCAATTCAACCATACCTAGAAACTTAATATCTGTAGCAAAGTATTTAGTAGAAAAGCAATATGATAGTAGTGGTAACGGTGGCAAAAGTAACAGTATTGGTTTTGTAGTGATTGTAACAGTGGCAACGAAAAAGTAAATAAGCAAATATCAATATATGAAAAGCTCGTAGGCAATGGATCAGTGATGGATAATTATGTCGGTTGTGATTCCTCATGCAACAGTTATAACATAGGGTGACACAGAACTAGCTCCAGTTCATCAATGTAATGTAGGCATTTATTCCGAATATAGTCATACGTGCTTATGGAAAAGAACTTGGATGACATCTTTTGTCCTACGCTCCCGTGGCAGCGGGGTCCTATTGGAAACTAAGGGATATTACGGCCTCCTTTTAATAGAGTACCGGAACAAAGCATTAGCACTTAGTGAATACATGGACTCCTCAAACTACGGTCATCACTGGTAAGTATCCTGATTATTGTCACTTCGGGGTTAATGGATCATAACACATAGACTATTGACTTGCAAGATAGGATCAAGCACTCACATATATTCATGAAAACATAATAGGTTTAGATCTGAAATCATGGCACTCGGGCCCTAATGAAAAGCATTAAGCATAGCAAAGTCATAGCAATATCAATATCAGAATATAATGGATACTAGGGATCAAACCCTAACAAAACTAACTCGATTACATGATAAATCTCATCCAACCCATCACCGTCCAGCAAGCCTACGATGGAATTACTCACGCACGGCGGTGAGCATCATGAAATTGGTGATGGAGGAAGGTTGATGATGACGATGGCGACGGATTCCCCTCTCTAGAGCCCCGAATAGACTCCAGATCAGCCCTCCCGAGAGAGATTAGGGCTTGGCGGCGGCCCCGTATCGTAAAACGCGATGAATCCTTCTCTCTGATTTTTTTCTCCTCGAACGTGAATATATAAAGTTGGAGTTGAGGTCAGTGGAGCACCAGGGGGCCCATGAGGAAGGGGGCACGCCCAGGGAGGTAGGCGCGCCCCCACCCTCGTGGATAGGGTGTAGGCCCCCTGGCCTTGATTCTTTCGCCAATATTTTTTTATATATTCCAAAAATATTCTCTGTTGATTTTTAGGTCATTCTGAGAACTTTTATTTCTTCACAAAAATAACACCATGGCAATTCTGCTGAAAACAACGTTAGTCCATGTTAGTTCCATTCAAATCATGCAAGTTAGAGTCCAAAACAAGGGCAAAAGTGTTTGGGAAAGTAGATACGATGGAGACATATCAATGACCTAAGGTTTATCAATCCGTGGGAGGCGTAGGATGAAGATGGTCTCTCTCAAACAACGCTCCAATCAAATACAAGAAATCTCTTGTGTCCCCAACACGCCCAATACAATGTCAAATTGTATAGGTGCACTAGTTCGGCGAAGAGATGGTGATAAAAGTTTAATATGGATGCTAGAAATATATTTTTATAATCTGAATAAATAAAAACATCAAGGTAGCAAATAGTAAACGGGCACAAAAACGGTATTGCAATGCTTGAAAATGAGGCCTATGGTCCATAATTTCGCTAGTGCAATCTCTCAACAATGCTAATATAATTGGATCATATAACCATCCCTTAATGTGGAACGAAGAATCACTCCAATGTTCCTATCTAGCGGAGAACATATGAAGAATTCATTTGTAGGGTACGAAACCACCTCGAAGCTATTTTTTCCGATCGATCTATCCAAGAGTTCATACTAAAATAACACCAAATCATTTCAGATTCATAATACTCAATCCAACACAAAGAACTTGAAAGATTTCCCCAAGATTTCTACCGAAGAAACAAAAGATGAGAACGTGCATCAACCCCTATGCATAGATTACCCCAATGTCACCGCAGGAATCCGCGAGTTGAGTGCCAAAGCATATATCAAGTGAATCAATATGATACCCCATTCTCACCACGAGTATTCATTTGCAAGACATATATCAAGTGCTCTCAAATCCATAAAAGTATTCAATACGATAACAACGAAGTCTCAAAGGGAAAAACTCAATTCATTACAACAAGATAGAGAGGGGAAAACACCATATGATCCGACTATATTAACAAAGCCCGCGATATATCAAGATCGTGACATCTCAAGAACACGAGAGAGAGAGAGGGAGAGATTAAACACGTAGCTACTGGTACAAACCCCCAGCCCCGAGGGTGGACTACTCCCTCCTCATCATGGTGGCTGCCGGGATGATGAAGATGGCCACCGGTGATGATTTACCCCTCTGGCAGAGTGCCGGAACGGGGTCTAGATTGGATTTTGGTGGCTACAGAGGCCCGCGGTGGCGGAACTTTTGATCTAGGGTTACCCCTGAGGGTTTTGGAATATTTGGCAATTTATAGGGCAAAGAGTGGGTGCAGGAGGCCACCGAGGTGGGCACAACCCACCTGGGCATGCCTGGACCTCCAAGCGCGCCCTGGTGGGTTGTGCCCTAATAACCCACAAGTATAGGGGATCGGAAGAGTTTTCGAGGGTAGAGTATTCAACCCAAATTTATAGATTCGACACAAGGGGAGCCAAAGAATATTTGAAGGTATTAGCAGCTGAGTTGTCAATTCAACCACACCTGGATATTACTTATCTACAACAATGTGATCAGTATAAATGTAGTTTGATAGTTTTGATAATAGTGACAGCAGCAATAGTAACAGTAACAGTGATGATAGCAGCAGTAACTTAGCAGTAACAATAATGAAAAGTTTGTAGGCATTGGATCGGTGACTTGTTGGATGATATTCATCATGAGAGTTACAACCTAGGGCGATACAACACTAGCTCCAGTTCATCGATATAATGTAGGCATGTATTCCGTAAATAGTCATACATGCTTAATTAAAAGAACTTGCATGACATCTTTTGTCCTACCCTCCCGTGGCAGCGGGGTCCATATTGGAAACTAAGGGATATTAAGGCCTCCTTTTAATAGAGAACCAGAACAAAGCATTATCACATAGTGAATACATGAACTCCTCAAACTATGGTCATCACCGGGAGTGGTCCCGATTGTTGTCACTCCGAGGTTGCCGGATCATAACATGTAGTAGGTCACTATAACTTTCAAGATCAGATCTAGAACATGGATATAATGATGATAACATAAACAGTTCAGATCTGAAATCATGGCACTCGGGCCCAAAGTGGCAAGCATTAAGCATAGCAAAGTCATAGCAACATCAATCTAAGAACATAGTGGATACTAGGGATCAAGCCCTAATAAAACTAACTCGATTACATGATGAATCTCATCCAACTCCTCACCGACTCGCGAGCCTATGAAGGAATTACTCACTCCTGGTGGGGAGCATCTTAGAATTGGAGATGGAGAAGGGTTGGTGATGACGAAGAATGAAGATCCCCCTCTCTGGAGCCCCAAACGGACTCCAGATCTGCCCTCCCAAGGAAGAACAGGGCTTGGCGGTGGCTCCATCTCGTGGATCGCGATAATTCTTTCTCCTTGATTTTTTTTTCCAAAAAAGGAATTTATAGCGTTGGTTTCATCGTCAGCGGGGCCACCAGGTGGGGACAACCCACCTGGGCGCGGCAGGTGAGGGGGGCGCGCCCTGGTGGGTTGCGCCCACCCAAGGGCCCCTCTCCGTTGGGTCTTGGCTCCATTAATTCTTATTATTGATATAAAAAATCCTCGTAAAGTTTTGTTCCATTCCAAGAACTTTTGTTTCTGCACAAAACAACACCATGGTAGTTCTGCTAAAAACAACGTCAGTCCGGGGTTAGTTTCATTCAAATCATGCAAATTAGAGTCCAAAACAAGAGGAAAAGCGTGAGAAAAAGTAGATACGTTGCAGAGGTATCAACTCCCCCAAGCTTAAACCTTTGCTTATCCTCAAGCAATTCAGTTGATAAACTGAAAGTGAGAAAGAAAAACTTCTACGAACTCTTTTTCTCTTGTTTGCATAAATAAGCTTAAACACCACCCATGTTTTCAGCCAACATTATAACTAACCATGTCGACAATAACTCTTAAAGATTATAATGACTCATATCAATGACATAATCAGCTAGCGAGCAATAATAAGATATCTCAAATGGCAACACGTTGTCAAAACAACCATGATATAATATGACAACAATGGTATCTCGCTAGCCCTTTCTGAGACTGCAAAACATAAATGCAGAGCACCTCCAAAGTTCAAGCAGCGACTAAACATTGTAATTCATGGTAGAAAATATCCAGTCATGATGCACCCAACATTAGCTAAACACATTGCATAAATCATGACCGATGTGCTCTACTCAGTTTCTGGCGCTTGTTTTAGAAGGTGGTGACACAACATAAAAGTAAATAGATAGTCCCTTCACAGAGGGAAGCAGTGATTTGCAGAGGTGCCAGAGGTCGATTTTTAAAACAGAGATAAATGAAATTTTGAGACATGCACCCTTCTTATTCACTTCACGACCATCAGTTATCAACATCTTCCATCCTAAGCACGCTAGTGGCGGTTCCCAAGCGATAAAAGTAAAGGTTTACTCCCCCTCCACCATCAATCACATTCCATGGCTTGTCCGAAACAACGAGTGCCGTCCATACTAACATAAGTCCTAGGGGAGTTTTGTTTAGTTATTTCCATTTTTGAGTTTGGGACTAGGAATCCCTATTACCGCCCATTTTCTCGTGCGATTGCGAGTGAATAAACACTCGACCTGAGAATAACCCGCTTAGCATGGAAGATATCGACCACCTTTTGTCGTTCCATGAACGATCTAGGCACACAAAATGGATAATTTTTAGAAGTTTTTAGAGGTGGCACATGCAAATTTACTTAGGACGACAGGGTAATACCTTATAGGTAGGTATGGTGGACTCATCTGGAATAACTTTGGGTTCAAGGTTTTTGATGTACAAGAAGAAATCCCACTTAGTACACATGAAGGCTAGCAATTTAGATTGAGAAGCGGCCAGCTAGAGAGCAACAACCACTACTGCAGGTCGCTGCTAACATGACACTACGATCAGAGACCCTTCGAGAAACTATGTGCGATGCCATAATCGCAAACGGTGCTGTATGAAAACCGTCAAAAAAGGTGGAAACGTTTGCAATGGAGGATGCATCAAACACGATTCAGATTTCAGTTGCGTGTGCGATCCAGGGCATACAGTTCAGTCCAATGAATTGTTTGTGATGAGGCAGAACAAAAGAAACGGGCAACCTGATGAAGGCGTGTGCGATATAGAGCATACGGTTCACTCAGGTGAACTATTTGTGATTAGGCAACACAAAAGAAACAGGTAGCCAGATGAAGGTGTGTGCGATATACAGCATACGGTTCACTCGGATGAACTGTTTGTGATTAGGCAACACAAAAGAAACGGTCAGCCAAATCAAGGTGTGTGTGATTGAGGGCATACGCTTCAGAAGGATTAACTGTTTGTGATTAGGCAACATAACAGAAATGGGTAAGCTAGATCAAAGTGTCTGCGATTGATGGCATACACTTCACATGGATGAACTGTTTGCGATTAGCCATGACAAACTGAAACAGTTAGATAGATCAACGTGTGTGCGCTAGACGGGCACACCCATTCTAATTAAAAGACGTGAGCTGACATTGCCTATTGCGGTGCACCCTATGGTGCAAACGCCACGTATGCGGCCAAGAAGGCGTACGTGCCCATGTTACGCCTTTCGGGAATAGTGCCGCACTTATAACCGTCAGCAAATTTTGAGCATGCGTCCCGTCACATTCCAAATTGCAAACCTGTTCACACCGATCAAAACCTAAACGGTTCCACTTAGGAGCGTGTTACTACGCGGTTATAAATACTACTACTCCGAGATGACTGCACATTCCTCCTCAACTCCTCATCCACAAAAAGTCAAAATCAAACAAGTCATTCATCATTGTTCCCTTGCGTCCGCCATGGCCAGCGTGAGTTCTGGGTCGAGAGGTTGCGACCAGGAAGAGGCGAGCCTGGAAGCGGGAGCACGAGAGATGTCCCGCCTCGCCGCGATAGCAGCCAACATGTCCTGCCGCACGACCGTAGCAGCAGAGAGGTCCCGCCGTGCCGCCGAAGCAGCACGGAAGACCTGCCGCGCTGTCGATGCAGTATACTGGTCCAGCCGCGCCGCGGAAGCAGAAGAGATGTCCCTCCGCGCCGTGAATGCAGCAGAGATGTTCTCCCTTGTTGCGGCGACATTGGAAAATGCCTCGCGGGTAGGTGAGGACTGCGCATGCATGCCCTCATCCATAGGCAGATGGATCAAATCTCCATGTGGGCGAGGTTGCAGGATGACCTGCAAGCCTTGTTTGAAGCTCCGGGACGAGCGTGACCTACTGAGGGCGAAATTCATCGAAAGTGCGGAGCAGTAGGAGCAGACCACTGCGTTATTGAAGAGGACCGGCGTCATCCTCAGAAACTTATGGAAGAGAATAACAAGCTACGGATCGAGCGTAGAAGGCTAGTGGAGGAATCTGTGGATGCTCTCAAGCAGCATCTTGAGGTCAAGAAAGAGCTCGTCGCAGCTCGCTGCGGAGACTAGTTCCCGCGGCCTGCAGCAATGCATCATAGAGATCAGCGAGCCAGATCGTTATCTTCCTTCTTCTTTTGCCCTCATGTATTTCGGGTGTTGCCGCATGTGGCCTTTTTCATTTATGTTTCTAAATACGTAAGACAATTATTATCCACTATCATCATCCTTATATTCATCATGCTTGCTATAAGTCGCAGTCGATGCTATATAGGTCCGTCGGATCTCACATTAAGATCCGTGCAAAACTTTCTTTTTAGGTTTTTCATTTTTCAGTCTTAAATCTCAGTCCAGTGAGACATAGCCACGCCGTAGAACATGTGCTCGGACTCTATTAATGGAGATGTTGGGAGGGAGGTGCACGGCGGGTAGCGGTCAAAGGGCTCTCCTCCTGATGAGCACGCGCAGGGGTCTGATCGCACGCCTCCCGTACTCAAATAGCTACCCCGCACGACACCTCCTAGCCAATAAAAAAAGGGGACGTGTGGCTGCACGTAATTGGTAAGTCGAAGGCCCACGGCTTCAATAATACTTGTGTTTCTGATTTGTAACATGACATCACTTGTTCCAAAATGACTTTATTGATAGTTAATGTGTGGGCCTTCGCAAATCGGACAGAAAAAATTACCACATCATGTGGTGTCATGTCATGATACCATGCCAAGTTTCATGATTTTCAGGCGTGTTTTGGAATTACAGGAATTAAAAAACCAAGTTTGGTGCACTGATGTTTGAATTTCACTCCCATCTCTTGCATGGGACCTAGAAATTCACCCAAGGACACACATGTGATTTTTCAAACAACTTTGGTGCAGTGGAGCATGTGCTTGCAGTTCAAATTTGAATTATGCACATTAAATGCCCAGAAACTCAATTAATGTATAAAAAAGGCCAACCGAACCGGGAATAATTTAGCAAGGCCAAAATAAGGTGGGAGAAGGCAGTGTACATATGTCGTTTCGCACACGGAGGTGACACGTTCCCTCTCGGAAACACGAGCCTTCTTGAGGGAAGCTTCGGTTTGCAAGGAGCTTACACCAAAGCTTGTCCCAATTCAGCCAAAAATATTACCCCAACATGTTGGTGCCATGTCATGACACCATGCCAAGTTTCATGATTTTCAGGCGTGTTTTGGAATTACAGGAATTAAAAAACCAAGTTTCTCAATCTTTCCGGCCAAGCCACGACGCCCAGATGTTTGAATTTCACTCCCATCTCTTGAATGGGACCTAGAAATTCACCCAAGGACACACATGTGATTTTTCAAACAACTTTGGTGCACTGGAGCATGTGCTTGTAGTTCAAACTTGAATTATGCACATTAAATGCCCAGAAACTCAATTAATGTATAAAAAAGGTGAAACGAGCCCGAAATAATTCCAAGATTTAGCATGGTACTTCTATTTGGTCTAATCTGGCAGTGTAAAAAAATAAGGCGGGAGAAGGAAGTGTACGTATGTCGTTTCGCACACGGAGGTGACACATTCCATCTCGGAACCACAAGCCTTCTTGGGGGAAGCTCCGGTTTGCACGAAGCTTACACCAAAACTTGTCCCAATTCGGGCAAAAAAATTACCGCAGCATGTTGGTGCCATGTCATGAAACCATGCCATGTTTCATTATTTTCATGCGTGTTTTGGAATTACAGGAATTAAAAAAAAACAAGTTTCTCAATCTTTCCGGCTGAGCCACAACGCCCAAATGTTTGAATTTCACTCCAATCTCTTGCATGGGACCTAGAAATTCACCCAAGTACACACTTGTGATTTTTCAAACAACTTTGGTGCACTAGAGCCTATGCTTGTAGTTCGAATTTGAATTATGCACATTAAATGTCCAGAAACTCAATTAATGTATAAAAAAGGCGAAACGAGCCCGGAATAATTCCAAAATTTAGCACGGTACTTCTATTTGGTCTAATATGGATGTGCAAAACAAATTAAGGCGGGAGAAGGCAGTGTACGTATGTCGTTTCGCACATGGAGGTGACACGTTCCCTCTCAGAACTACGAGCCTTTTTCAGGAAAGCTTCGGTTTGCAAGAAGCTTACACCAAAGCTTGTCCCAATTTGGCCCAGAAATTACCGCTGCATGTTCGTGCCATGTCATGAGACCATGCCAAGTTTCATGATTTTCAGGTGTGTTTTGGAATTACAGGAATTAAAAAACGAAGTTTCTCAATCTTTCCGGCCGAGCCACGACGCCTAGATGTTTGAATTTCACTCCCATCTCTTACATGGGACCTAGAAATTCACCCAAGGACACACATGTGATTTTTCAAACAACTATGGTGCATTGGAGCACGTGCTTGTAGTTCAAATTTGAATTATGCACATTAAATGCCCAAAAACTCAATTAATGTATAAAAAGGCCAAACGAACACGGAATAATTCCAAAATTTAGCACGATACTTCTATTTGGTCTAATCTGCCTGTGTAAAAAAATTAAGGCGGGAGAAGGCAGGTACGTATGTCGTTTCGCACACGAAGGTGACACGTTCCCTCTCGGAACCAGGAGACTTCTTGAGGGAAGCTCCGGTTTGCAAGAAGCTTACACCAAATCTTGTCCCAATTCGGCCAAAAAAATTACTGCAGCATGTTGGTGCCATGTCATGACACCATGCCAAGTTTCATAATTTTCAGCCATGTTTTGGATTTACAGGAATTAAAAACCAAGTTTCTCAATCATTCCGGCTGAGCCACGACACCTAGATGTTTGACTTTTACTCCCATTTCTTGCATGGGACCTATAAATTCACCCAAAGACACACATGTGATTTTCAGCAAACTTTGGTGCATTGGAGCATGTGCTTGTAGTCCAAATTTGAATTATGCACATTAAATGCCCAAAAACTCAATTAATGCATAAAAATGCTAAACGAACCTTAATAATTCGAAATTTAAACACGACACTCATGTACTAGTTGCATGTTCATTGTACGTAAATGTTCTAGCAATTCAAACACCACCCTTTCCCTCTGTAACACCATTTTGTCTTTCAAGACATAATGAAAAAATCAGGTATACCACAAACAGTTTACTAGAAAGAATCATGTGGGATGCGATATAAAATATCTTGGCGCACCGTCTTGTCTGGCTTACGCAGGAAGCTTCGTCGTCTATAGTCCACCGCACCCGCTTGAACCACACTTGCACGCTAGTTTCTTAAGCCAACGAGCGAAATTTTTTTGCCACCGCAGAAATATCTATGTCCCCGCCCTTTCCCTCCATCCAAAAGCCACATTTCCACTATTCCTCCTTGTTTTCCAAGTTTAAACCTTCACTCCTGCTTACTGGCAGTGCCGCCTCCCCACCGGCGACCCTTCTTCTTGTAGTGCCGCCTCATCGCCGGCTACCCTTCTTCTTGGAGCTCCGCCTCCTCGCCGGTGACCCTTCTTCTTGCAGCGTCGCCTCCTCGCCGGCTACTCTTCTTCTTGCAGCGCTGCCTCCTCGCCGGTGACCCTTCTTCTTGCAACACTGCCTCCTCGCCGGCGACCCTTCTTCTTGCTGCACGGCCTCCTTGCCGTCGACCCTTCTTCTTGCCGCGCGGCCTCATCGATATGGTCAGGTAATCCACACCCCACCCACACCATCCTCCTCCTTTCCCGTCCCACATGCCCCGACTGACAGAGAGACACCTTCCACCGAAATCACTGCTCCCTCCTCCAATTAAGCGCCACTCACAGCCATTTTACATGCAGTATAACATGGACCTGAGTAGCATGCGGCCGCACGCACGAACGAGGTCGCTATGGCTGACATGCCTGTCGACCGCCAGATCTTGGAGGAGCACCTCGTCTTCGAGGCCACCGCCGACATCGTCGCGTGGTTGTCTACTTTAAAATACAGTTCGTGATGTTTTCTCGAGGCCAGCGCCAGTGCATTCTAGTGATTTTTCCTCTGTAATGTTAATATGCAATATGATGTTCAGTTAACACTTTGGTCCAACAATTGCTATATTTCGTAGTACTATTCTCAAGCATTCTTTGTTTTGTTAACTGTCTTATCTTCTAGTACATGTTTCTATTCTGCAATGTCGTGCTCAGTTAACTATTTTGGTTCATTTGGTCTGCTGTCCATTTAACTGTTTGGTTTAGTTCTGCAATTTGATTTTCATTTGCTGTGGGTACAATTTTGTATTGTTATGCATGTGACACCAATCGAATTTGGCTGTACTATTCTCAAGCATTCTTTGTTTTGTTAACTGTCTTCTGATAGTATAGCAACTCTCAGTTAACCTGATCAAGATCTTCCTTATGTGTGTTGCAGGGAAACAATGGGAGACACTGCGGTTTACCATCGAGGTTTGTTCAAGCAGGGTCCTTTGGCTAATAGCACATTATTGTGCAGTTGCAGGAATCATTCTAATATTTAG
Organism: Triticum urartu; assembly: GCF_003073215.2. Lineage (NCBI taxonomy): Eukaryota > Viridiplantae > Streptophyta > Magnoliopsida > Poales > Poaceae > Triticum > Triticum urartu. Next base: position 243,568,962 of record NC_053027.1, on the reverse strand, counting down.
GTTTCTTACAATTTGGTCTTGCACATGTAGTTCCTGCTGTCAGAGGCTTAGAACCACTGTTCGACCCATTTTGCATACGGGGAAATGAGATGTCCATGAATATCAGTCAAGTCAAGAAACTCAGAAAGATTGTTAGGATGAAGAAACTTGCGACGAATAACAGCAAGATCTTGTTTGCACAATCAAGAAGACAACAGTAAACTATAGGATGGTACCAACTCTTTTACCTTGTTTTTACCCCTTGCGCCATTTCAAAATTTACAACGGCGATTTATGCATAGCTTTGTTTTCAGTACTTTTCAAAGCAGTTCAGTGATGATTACCTCTCAAACCACCTGCATGGTCAAGAGGCGAGGAAGGTATTCATTCAACACCCACGGTACAATATTGAAGTCTTGCTGAAGAGGACGAAGGTTGGGTGGGCAATTATCCATAGCCACTGGCCTAAAGTTGCAAGGACATTCAACATCACTAAAGGCTCAATATTTGCCTTCCGCTTATGGAGTTTCCCAGATGAGATTCATCTGTCTATTTACCGTGTATGATGCTACTTTCCAAAGGTTTTTGATGCTGCATGTGAAACTTGGTGCTGTTGTGTAATGGTGTAACTGAGTGCCGAAGCTATCTGATGTAATTCGATTATGAAATCCTGGTTGCTTTTATACGGATATGAAATATCTGGCGTGTTTTATAAGAAATATCAGTTTGGTTAGTACATGGATTATCAATAATAGGCTAATTACCCTGCTTATTGGGGTTTTCTATTGCAAACGGTTACTCAGACAACATCGTGGGTGATGAACTCAAACAACCCGCATGGTTTCTAGAAAGTAGGCGTGTTCGATCAACTAACAATCACACACAACTTCCGGTAGTGAACTATTTGCGTTAGGCCACCTTGCACACACGTTTCCACACAAAGAACTGCGTGGGATGTACATACCCACGGAAATGATTTTCTGGGAGTCACCGTGTGGGATGAACATACCTACAGAAATGATTTCTGGGATTCACCGTGTGGGATGAACATACCTACGGAAATGATTTCTGGGATTCGCCATGTGGGATGTACATACGTACGGAAATGATTTATGGGATTCACCGTGTGGGATGTACATACCTACGGAAATGATTTCTGGGATTCACCATGTGGGATGTACATACCTATGGAATTGATTGGGGTTCCATGCCTCGCCCGATCGCACACGGCCCCAGCCTGGGTCCCAGGAGGGCCTATCCCTGACGATTTCTGGGTCGTGTGGGAAGGACACCCTATCGCACACACTCACTTGGCTACGGTTCCAAAGGCCGTCATGGAAAGGGGTTTTAAACCGTTTGTTTAGGACATCGCTGTACCAGTGAACGGTCATAACCATGCATTATGCGTAAGTAACATTGGACACTAGCATGAGTAGGATATGAACACCATGAACATAAACATTATAGAGGCTATGTTGGTTTTGATTCAACTACATGCATGAACATGTACCAAGTCAAGCCACTTGAACATTGAGAGGAGGATACCGTATCATCATACTACATCACAATCATCTTAACGCTATGTTGATATCCAAGATAAATCATTATTAACTCCCAGCTACTTATGCATGGCATGAGAAACTATAATCTCTAATTGTCATTGAAAACATGTTTAATCATAACGGGCTGAATCATGGATGCTAGATTAAACATATTTACACACACACGACAAGTCGAGTTCATACCAGTTTCTCTTTGCCATGACCAGTTCATCGAATGTCATCACTATTGCCTTTCACTTGCACGACCAAATGATATGAAAATAATAATAGTGCAAGAGTGCCATGGACTAAGCTGGAATCTGCAAACATTTTATTCAACAGGAGAAGACAAGGTAAAATGGGCACTCTATTATTTCAACAATTATTCATATGAGAGCCACTCAACATTTTCATCGTGGTCTTCTCCTTGGTACAACTCGAATAAAAAGAAAAGAAATTCAGAGAAACACACTGAAATATTTTTGGAGTTTTTGGTTTTCTGAAGCAAGCAAATAAGGGAAAAGCAAAAATGAGAAAAACTATTTACACGGGAAAGCTCCCAACAAGCAAAAGAAGAACAAGGATATCTTTTTGGATTTTCTGTTTAGTACTACTAAGCATGCATAGAAAGTAAACTGACTACAACTATTTTTTTGTTTTTTCTAAAGTTTTTAAAACACACAAGAAGAAAGCAAGAAAATAAATCTAAGCATGGATGATACAATGAAAAAGTGTGAACACTGACAAATGGAATAAGTGGACATGAATGTAAAGTCGGTGGAAACACGTACACCCCCAAGCTTAGGCTTTTGGCCTAACTTCGTAGTCGATCAGTAGTCAGGATAGTAGTCGGCGTGGTAGCTCATGGCAGCTCTCGGTGCGGATGCCTCAGCACGCTATGCCGCCACCACTGCTGCATTATGAGCTCGGGCCTTGCTCTCAAGAACAAAATATCTTCCCTTGCTGTTATAATCAAAAAGAGTAGGCGCAGGCAAATATGTGTCCACAATAGATCTTTGGTTAAACATTAGATTGTAAGTGAAATTATCAACCCTTCTGTCGGTGTCAAAACCGGCAGATCTCGGGTAGGGCGTCCCGAACTGTGTGTCTAGGCAGATGGTAACAGGAGGCAGGGGACACGAAGATTTACCCAGGTTCGGGCCCTCTTGATGGAGGTAAAACCCTACGTCCTGCTTGATTAATATTGATGATATGGGTAGTACAAGAGTAGATCTACCACGAGATCAGAGAGGCTAAACCCTAGAAGCTAGCCTATGGTATGATTGTATGTTGTAGTTGTTGGGTTTCGTAGTAATTTCAAAAAAATTCCTACGCACACGCAAGATCATGGTGATGCATAGCAACGAGAGGGGAGAGTGTGATCTACGTACCCTTGTAGATCGACAACAGAAGCGTTTGGTTGATGTAGTCGTACGTCTCCACGGCCCGACCGATCAAGCACCGAAACTACGACACCTCTGAGTTCTAGCACACGTTCAGCTCGATGACGATCCCCGGACTCCGATCCAGCAAAGTATCGGGGAAGAGTTCCGTCAGCACGACGGCGTGGTGACGATCTTGATGCACTACCGTCGCAGGGCTTCGCCTAAGCACCGCTACAATATTATCGGGGACTATGGTAGAAGGGGACACCGCACACGGCTAAGAATATGATCACGTGGATCAACTTGTGTCTAGTGGTGCCCCCTTCCCCTGTATATAAAGGAGCAAGGGGAGGAGGCCGGCCGGCCCTATAGGCGCGCCAAGGAGGAGTCCTCCTCCTAGTAGGAGTAGGACTCCTACTAGAAGGGGGAAGGAAGGGGGGAGGGAGAGGGAAAGGGGGGCGCCGCCCCCCCTCTCCTAGTCCAATTCGGACCAGGGGAGGAGGAGGCGCGCGGCCCACCTTTGGCTGCCCCTCTCTCTTTCCACTAAGGCCCATATGGCCCATTACTTCTCCCGGGGGGGGTTCCGGTAACCCTCCGGGTCTCCGGTTTTCTACGAAATCACCCAAAACACTTCCGGTGTCCGAATATAGCCGTCCAATATATCAATCTTTATGTCTCGACCATTTCGAGACTCCTCGTCATGTCCGTGATCACATCCGGGACTCCGAACTAACTTCGGAACATCAAAACTCATAAACTCAAAATATAACTGTCATCGAAGCCTTAAGCATGCGGACCCTACGGGTTCGAGAACAATGTAGACATGACCGAGACACGTCTCCAGTCAATAACCAATAGCGGAACCTGGATGCTCATATTGGCTCCTACATATTCTACGAAGATCTTTATCGGTCAGATCGCATAACAACATACGTTGTTCCCTTTGTCATCGGTATGTTACTTGCCCGAGATTCGATCGTCGGTATCTCAATACCTAGTTCAATCTCGTTACCGGCAAGTCTCTTTACTCGTTCCGTAATACATCATCTCGCAACTAACTCATTAGTTGCAATGCTTGCAAGGCTTATGTGATGTGCATTACCGAGAGGGCCCAGAGATACCTCTCCGACAATCGGAGTGACAAATCCTAATCTCGAGATACGCCAACCCAACATGTACCTTTGGAGACACCTGTAGAGCACCTTTATAATCACCCATTTACGTTGTGACGTTTGGTAGCACACAAAGTGTGCCTCCGGCAAACGGGAGTTGCATAATCTCATAGTCATAGGAACATGTATAAGTCATGAAGAAAGCAATAGCAACATACTAAACGATCGGGTGCTAAGCTAATGGAATGGGTCATGTCAATCAGATCATTCACCTAATGATGTGATCCCGTTAATCAAATAACAACTCTTTGTTCATAGTTAGGAAACATAACCATCTTTCATTAACGAGCTAGTCAAGTAGAGGCATACTAGTGACACTCTGTTTGTCTATGTATTCACACATGTATTATGTTTCCGGTTAATACAATTCTAGCATGAATAATAAACATTTATCATGATATAAGGAAATAAATAATAACTTTATTATTGCCTCTAGGGCATATTTCCTTCAGTAGTTGTTGTTGCCCTACGGACTAAAACCCTCCGGTTTATATAGACACCGGAGAGGGCTAGGGTTACACAAGGTCGGTTACAAAAGGAGGAGATATCCATATCCGTACTGCCTAGCTTGCCTTCCACGCCAAGTAGAGTCCCATCCGGACACGAGACGAAGTCTTCAATCTTGTATCTTCATAGTCCAACAGTCCGGCCAAAGAATATAGTTCGGCTGTCCGGAGACCCCCTAATCCAGGACTCCCTCAGTAGCCCCTGAACCAGGCTTCAATGACGATGAGTCCGGCGCGCAGTATTGTCTTTGGCATTGCAAGGCGGGTTCCTCATGCAAATACATCACGAAAGGATTTGAATACAAGGATAGTATCCGACCCTGCAAAATAAGTTCCACATACCACCGTAGAGAGAATAATATTTCGAGAAATCTAATCTGCTGACATGTTTCGGCAACATGACATTATGCCACGGCCCGATAATTATTCGAACCGTTTTTCTTCAACCAGCCTCACACATAACGCGAGGCGGTTTCTTGACATGTGTTGTCAAAGCAGAGATCGTGTTCCCCTAATTACGGGATTCTCATCAATACGGTCGTGGGTAACCCAAACGTATATAGGACTCCTAGATTATAGGCAAGTCCCAAACGGCTACGGAGAGGACGCTTGATATTCACCCTCTTTATAAAGGGACAAGGCTTTTACTTTTTTCCCTCCCGTGCTCAATCGAATCCTTCCCCCACCTCGAGTTCTAACACCCAAAGCCTAGGTCAGGTGCTCCGGATCTTCAATCATGTCCGGATCTAGCCTTCAAGGCCGGTGGATGCCCTGCTCCGTTGCGGAAGAAGACATCAAGAAGTTGAGGGAGGCCAGATACCTGACCGCCGAGGTTTTGCATCGGCTGCCTGCTCGAGGGCAGGTCGTCCCTACTCCTGAACCCAACGAAGACGTCGTGTTCATCTCCCACTTCCTCCGAGGTCTAGGCCTCACTCTAGATCCCATCGTTAGGGGGCTGATGTTTTATTACGGGCTAGATTTCCACGATCTGGCCCCGGACTCCTTTCTCCACATCTCATCATTTATTGTTGTATGTGAGGCCTTCCTCCGCATTACCCCTCACTTCGGTCTATGGCTAAAGACCTTTGACGTGAAGCCGAAGATGGTCGAGGGGCAGCATGTAGCGTGCGGAGGTGCATTAATAAGCATGATTGCCAGAGCTCCATGGCCAAAGGGTTCTATTCCAGATGTGTCCAGATTATGGCAACGAGAGTGGTTTTACATCACAGCTCCCAAAAATGCCAAGTGGGTGGCTGCCCCTGCTTTCCGCTCAGGCCCTCCACCACAACTAATGTCATGGATTAGCAGAGGGCTGAGGTGGGGTCCCGCCAAGGACGTGCCTGTACTGCAAAGCTGCATTCAAAATCTCTTCGAAGGAGATTTCAGTTTGATTATGGTAATGGAAGTCATGCTTGTTCAACGAATCCAGCCATGCAAATGCCGGCCTCTTCGCATGTGGGAGTTCAACCCAGAAGAACTGCGCGCTATTCAGGATTTCCTCGGCCTGACGCACGAGGAGATGTATAGATCATTCTTCGGACCCCAGATAGAGTGTCCGGTACTACCGAGGACGTGGGCCTGAGCAGCAACCGCACCGCCGACCAAGTAAGTTATCCTCTAGCCGAACACACTGTCTTTCATTTATCATGACGTTATTCTGAGAAATCGCTCTTTGACCAGGACTGTATAACAAAGGCGAAGATGATTCGGTGTTCGGCCCCCCTTCCCGAGGGTTTGGAAAATCCGGTACTGGAAAAGATGCTCGAGCTAGCACCTTGCCCGGAGCCCTCATAGGAAGACAAAGGGGGGGAATAATGAGGGTGAAAGCGGGCCTCCACCGCTACCTATTCCAACCGAGGGAATGAGCGCCTCCATGAGGGAGGTTAACCGAGGGGAGGAATCAGACATTCTCTCACCCCGGGGAAGGAAGAGGACTACCTCTGAAGATCCGGAAACCAAGGTTTCCAAGCGGGAGAAGAAATCTCCACCAGAGGTTCCTGCCTTGGAGGGTGCTCTTGCCGCACAAAGTCCACGCGGGGATCAGCCCTCTAACGAGCTGTAAGTAATTAAAAAGTACTTTAATCGTGAAGATATATTACCTTACCTCTGAGGAAAATAACCGAAGTATTTATCTTGCAATTCAGATCTTAGCCCTTCTCAGCAGAGCTCGTCTTCGGGGGATCTTCTTTCGGAGATGATGGAGAGCGAAACGCCTCCCCCGGACTCCTCCGCTCAAGAAGCGGGCGGCCTTGAAGTGTCATCACGGAGGGCCTCTCCGGATCCGGTGAGGCCAGAAGATAATCCTATAGTCACCTGAAGTCCCCAGCGTCCAGCTCTCGAAGAGAGCAAACAGAAGAGTCCGGCACCGTCTGGTATGCGGTCGGACGTACTGAGAGAGCTGTTGGAGCGAGTGGCCATCTTAGAAGAACACCGTACATTGATGGGTACGGTGATGGAAAGGATCTCATCCGCCGAAAGCGGGTTGCATGATGCCTTTATGAGTCTACTGACGGGCTTTGAGGTACGTAAAATGATGTACATTTGTGATGGTACCACAAATTTTTAGCTGTGCCCTGTGTAGATAGTAGCCCCTGAGACTCTGGTTGTCACCGAGAACGGCGGCAAACAGAGGATCGTAGTCATAGGCAATAACCATACCGCTATAATGTGCAGATAGTGGGAGCTCCGGTGGCTAGCCGGACTCATGAGTTTGCCGAACTGAAGCGGCAACTAGATGCGGCGGATGCTGACATCGAGCTTGTTAACAAGAGGCTTGACGAGGCACAGGGTAAGGGGTATTTTTTGGTGAATGCCACATAGTAAGAGCAGCATGATGCCAGTATCTTTAATATGTTGTGACTGCAGATGGAGCTGCCACCGTGGAAACCCTGCGGGCAGAACTTTCCTGAGCCAAAGAACAAGCAAGGATTAGTAATGCGGCTGCTTTGAAGGCGGCCGGAGAGTAGAAAGCCGAGAAGGCCGCACATTGCGAGAGCAAAGAGAAGATGGCCAAGATGGCCGTAAAGTTAAAAGACACTGCCGACCGTTGCCAGTTCCTTGAAAAAGAAAACTGAGCGAAGGCAACAGACCTTGAAAAGGCCACGCTGGCGAACAAAAACACCCGCTCTGCAATGAGAGCGAAGAAGGAGGAGCTGCGTGAAGCTGGGGATATTGCGGCTGGGAAGCCCTTTATGCTGCAGAGGAAGTTCGGAGATACGTGGTATGCCCCTCTGGATCAGCTGTGGAGTTTAGCAGACGCATATATGGACTTGGCGGCGAGCGTTGTCGATGGCCAAATACTTCCAAGATCAAACAGATCGTGAAGTGGACAGCTATTCTGGTCGCAATTTAACTTCCAGAGCGTCTGCTTCCGTTGACTAATCAGCTAGCCGAATGGGCCGAACTCAATAGGTTGTCCGGACTCGCCATGAGGTCTGTCGTGGATCAGCTATGGCCGGAAAAGCCGAAGCCGGACAGCTATTTTAGCTTAGTGCAGCAGTTCCTTGGTGCGGTGCCGCGCATCAATGCGATGAAGAGGTCGGCGTGCATAGAAGGCTCGCGGATGGCCCTTGCCCGTGTTAAAGCATACTGGGCGGAGATGGATGCTACCACTGTTGCGGCGCAGGGTTCGGCCATAGGCCAAGTGGCTGCCGAGCACTATTTCGAAGAGGTTCTCGAGGGTGCTCGAAGAATATTATGTTTGAGTGACATGTATTCCCATTGTAAACACAATGTTTTTATGAAATTTATTAAGGCTGTGTTTATGCTTTTGCCTGAAAGTAATATGATGCCTCCCGTGTGGCCGTTTATGTATACATGTGTATAACCTGAAAGATTGCAGTCGTCGGCTTCAGCCCCCACGCATATAATGTGGAGGTGTTCGCAGAAGACGCGTGTTCACACTTAACCCAACGTCTTGGTCCTGTTAAGGAGGTGATAGCGCAGCGAACGAGGCAACCGGACTATAATGCTTTAACACTTTCACTTAGCCATAGGAGTTTGACGGTGGGGCTACTATATAGCCCCTGTTGGCTCCGCACTCTCCCGAATTCGGGGTGCGTACATACCTGGCCGGGAAACGGCCCTTCGTTAAGGCGGAGGATTTCTAACATTCCGATAGGTCATCGAGTGGTTGACCAGTCTCACGCTATATCATGACAGTCAGTTTTCGGCTTTCTCTACTGAGGTGCTCGTCCGGATGACCCGGGGCACAATCGCAGTAGTTCTCCTAGTGCTACCTTAGCTGATAGAGCGGAATGTAAGGTACCAAAACATAGGAGCCGGGAAAACCCAACATTTGACCAAAGACATGATTCGGAGCTGATGCATATAAGGCCAAACTCGTGATGCCGAACACTCCCTAAGGTATTCGGTCTTTATGGTATAAACCGGGCCTAAATAGTGCCCTTTGTAAGAAGCCCCTGGTGTCCAGGTACGTGCATTATTCTGACGTGGCCACATGCCAAGATGCCAGCATCCTTCTCAATTGTACTGAGAATCCGAGGGATGTGTATCAACAAGAGACAGTAAAAAAGGTTGACGCAGGGTCTTAATCTAAAAAGAATCCTTGGGACGGGTCCCTGCTGCACGTCTGCTCCTGTGTCTCCGTTGTGCCGTATCCTAGACGGGTGTAGCACGGTGGTCATCTGTAAAAGAGAGGAACTTAGGTGAAAAGTTGTCGTGCAAAAAGGTAGGTTTTAAAGAAACCATGTAAATTTCAAGATGAGTAAAAATTGCCACTTGTCTGCGCGCATTGAGCCCCTTGTGTTTATGAGAGGGGTGTGGCCATCAAACCTGTACGAATTTCATATAGCTGGGCCGGACTTGTCTAACCGTGTCCATGGTCTTGACGACCTATCAAGTACTTTAGTTGGTGAGGCCGTTTTAGTGTGCGGCTGCCGAGGCAGCCGCACCCTCCTCGGCGCGCAGGGATCGCTCAATATTTCCATTTACTGTAATGATGCCACGTGGACCAGGCATCTTAAGCGTGAGGGAAGCGTAATGCGGTATTGCATTAAAGCGAGCGAAAGCTTCGCGTCTGAGTAGTGCTTGATAGCCACTTTGGAACGGAGCAATGTGGAAGGTTAAATTTTCGCTACGGAAGTTATCGGGGAAGTCGAATATAACTTCTAGTAGCAGGGAGCCCGTGCAATGAGCCCTTGGGCCTGGCGTTACTCCTTTAACGGTAGTATTGCTGAGGAAAATTTTTGTTGGGTCTATCCCCAATTTGCGGATTGTGTCCTGATATATCAGGTTTAGACTGCTGCCACCGTCCATCAGGACTCGTGTGAAGTGGTATCCGTCAATTATTGGGTCTAATACCAAGGCAGCCCATCCTGCACGCCGGATACTTGCTGAGTAATCCCGATGGTCAAAGGTGATCGGTTGAAATGACCAGTGGCAGGACTCCGCGGTGATAGGCCCTTGGGCATATTTATCTGGGAGTGCCGCTTTGTTTCTCCCCTTGATCGCATGTAACACGTTTACTGTTTTGACTTCTGGTGGAAATTTCTTTTGTTCCCCAGTGTCTTGCTTGAGAGGCTCATCCTCGTCTTCGCTTAGTGTATCCTCCCCCTTGTGTACGGCGTTCAGCTTGCCGGATTGCTTGAAGACCCAACATTCTCTATGGGTATGATTAGCGGGTTTACCAGGGGTGCTATGGATCTGACATATTTGGTCCAGAATTTTGTTCAGGCTGGACAGTTCATCTCTGGCACCTTTAGGGGGTGGCTTTTGCTGAACTGGCCGAGAGCTTCTGAATCCGGCGTTTACTACCGTGCTCTTCGGGCTGTCTTCTTTATTCCGGCGCTTATTATTTTTGTTGCATCATGATTTCCCGTTTTCATCTCTAACTTCGGATGTACTTGGGTCGCTGGTGCTGCATCTGGCTAGCCAGCTGTCCTCACCCGCGCAAAAGCGGGTCATGAGGCTTGTTAATGCTGCCATTGTTGGCCGAGGTGTCTGGCAAGCGATTCGTCGCAGACGCTATGCTTAAAAGCTACCAAGGCTTCGGCGTCCGGACAGTCAACTATTTGGTTCTTTTTAGTAAGAAACCTGTTCCAAAGCTTTCAGGCTGACTCTCCGGGCTGTTGAGTTATATGACGCAAATCGTCCGCATCCGGGGGTCGGACATAAGTCCCTTGAAAATTTGCCCGAAAAGCGTCTTCGAGCTCTTCCCAGCTTCCAATGGAGTTTTCGGGGAGGCTTTTATGCCAGTGCCGAGATGGCCCTTTGAGCTTGAGGGGTAAGTACTTGATGGCGTGGAGATCATCTCCTCGAGCCATATGGATATGGAGGATATAGTCCTCAATCCAGACCCCAGGGTCCGTTGTTCCGTCGTATGCCTCTATGTTTACAGGTTTGAATCCCTCTGGAAATTCATGGTCCAGCACCTCATCGGTGAAACATAGGGGTTGTGCGGCACCCCTGTATCTGGGTGTACCGCATTGTTCGGATGTTTGTTGTGTTGCATCGTATGCTGGAGCGCGCTTGCGTGGTCCATAAATGGATCTGGTTGCGCCGTCCTTTTGATGCGAGCCCTTGTGTGGATCACGTATTGGCTTATGTGTGGCGTTGTTTGCCGCTCTATGTTGGCCGTGAGGACGTCTATCCGGCCAGGTGGCCATTTCAATTTTTGGTTGCGGGGGATCTAAGGCCTCCTCATCGAATTTGGGTAGCAACTTCCGCTTCGGGTAGCTCTTGGTGGGGCGATTACCGCCGTACTTCGCTGCTGCGTTGAGTACTTTGCTCCATCTGATTCCGAGTGTGTCTTGTGCAGCCTTGAGTCTTTGCTTCTGCTTTTTTAGATTCCTCGCGGTGGCAACAAGCCTTTGTCGGGCATTCTCTGGCTCCGGGTGTCTGTCCGGTGTGAGGTCATCCAGACTATTATCTTTGACAGAGTCAGGTTGTTCGGTTTGATTCTCCGTATTGCCGTGATCCGGCAATGGTTCACCCTGCTCTAATGCTGGGTCTATATGATCGTTGTTTTTGTCAACGCGGGATTTGGAGCGGCGCTTACGCCGCCGCTTTGACTGCTTCTCGAGGGGACAACCCTTCGTTGCCTCCTTCCGTTCCTCGTCGTCGTTTTCTTTTGGTGTGTTCACCATGTATACGTCATGTGATGAAGTGGGCGTCCAGTACCCTGTGGGCAGTGGTTCCAGTTCGTCTCCTGCATCATCATCCATACCGTTGATGCCTTCGGAGTCGAGGTCGAGCATGTCGGTTAAGTCATCGACAGTGGCTACTAAGTGGGTGGTGGGTGGGCGGCGAATTTCTTCGTCATCCGCATCCCAATCCTGCCGGACATAGTTCGGACATGATCCTCCTGACAAGGAGAGGGACCTTAATGTGTTCAGTATGTTGCCAAGGGGCGAGTGCTGAAAAATATCCATGGAGGTTAACTCGATGATCGGCGCCCAATCGGATTCAATAGGATCGGGCGCAGGCGGTTCGGAGTCCGTGGCCGGAGAAAGATCCGGTAGTTTAACAACATGGCTCTCGTGCAAGTAAGGTCGATGTTCGGCTCAATCGCCACTGAGGGTAAGGCCTCCGTGGCGGGGTCCATCCACCCGTCCACGGACGGCGCAACTGGCTCCGAATTGAGGGTCGGAGCGGCTGCCGGTGCGATCTCCTGACCACTGTCTGATGGTAGAGCTAAATCGTACTCATCGTGACCGTGTGACGCACAAGGCAGAGGCTCGAATCCGTCGAAGATCAAGTCTCCGTGGACATCGTCCGTGTAGTTTAAGCTTCCAAACCTGACCTGGTGGCCAGGGTCGTAACTTTCAATCTGCTCCAGGGCCAAGCGAATTGGCCCGCAGTGCAAAGCTGCCGAACGCAAAGATCTGTCCGGGGAGGAAAGTCTCACCCTGGACTGCATTGCTATCGATGATAGTAGGAGCCATCAAGCCTAACGGCGACGACACAGAGGAACTCTCAATGAAAGCACCAATGTCGGTGTCAAAACCAGCGGATCTCGGGTAGGGGGTCCCGAACTGTGCATCTAGGCGGATGGTAACAGGAGGCAGGGGACACGAAGTTTTACCCAGGTTCGGGCCCTCTTGATGGAGGTAAAACCCTACATCCTGCTTGATTAATATTGATGATATGAGTAGTACAAGAGTAGATCTACCACGAGATCAGAGAGGCTAAACCCTAGAAGCTAGCCTATGGTATGATTGTATGTTGTAGTTGTTGTTGTCCTACGGACTAAAACCCTCCGGTTTATATAGACACCAGAGAGGGCTAGGGTTACACAAGGTCAGTTACAAAAGGAGGAGATATCCATATCCATACTACCTAGCTTGCCTTCCACGCCAAGTAGAGTCCCATCCGGACACGAGACGAAGTCTTCAATCTTGTATCTTCATAGTCCAACATTCCGGCCAAAGAATATAGTCCGGCTGTCCGAAGACTCCCTAATCCAGGACTCCCTCACCTTCCCTTAAGGATCTTGTGTTCTGTCAAAGTGTCAAAATCTAAATACCACGTAGGTAGGATAGGATCAAAGGGCAAAGGTGAAACACCCAACCCTCGTGCTAAACGCGTGACATAAATTCCGCCATAGAACCAACCACTGTTAGCATTGTGCTGAAGTCTACTTGCAACAATCGCTCCAAGGTAATAATTCCTTTCACCAGTGAGAGCGGTGGAGGCTCAAGTCTGGCGCACAAAGTATGCTACGGTCTTGCTTGCCTAATATGCATTTCCCGTTAAATAATGCAAAATACTGAATTGCGGGAAAGTGAATGCTCTTTATTCTCCCTTGTGTCACTCCCCTATTTTCACCGTAGCACATGCTAGTCAAGAAAGACTCGTACACAACCGTTGGTGCCTCATCAAGCGAACCCCAAAAGGGAAGTTTGCAATGGTAAGAAAAATTCTCCAGTGGGATAGTATAAGGATTATCATAAAGCATAAATGACACCCTAGACTCACGTGGAAAATATATAAATCCTTTGACAAATGATTCAGTGAGAAATTGGTGTTGTACACACTTATCTGATAGGTAGGGACTGAGGCTGGCTTTGTGAACATATTGCTCAACTTCCTCCTTAATGCCCACACGCACCATATATTCATCACTATGCCATAAACATGTCTTGGTGGCGGCATCTCGCGTGGAACTTTCACTTGGTTCAACATAAGACTGACGAGCAAAACTGTCACGAGAAGATGCCCCCAAGGATCGTCTCCTCGAAGAACTCCTTCCGAATAGGTTCATCATGTCCGCGTATAATTTTCTGAAAAAATAAAAAATTTGGAGTGACAAAAATTTGTCAACAAAACTTTGTAAGATTGATAGCAACTACTCATAGGGATACATAGAGGCCATACCAAGCATTCAAACTACTTAGAACACTAAGAATTTAATATGCAAGCACATCTACAACATCACCAAGAGTAGCTAATTATTCAAAGTATAAACCACTAAAACAAAAACTAATTGCACAAATGGTGGAGTCACATACCAAGCCACATTCCCCCGAAACAGTTTCGGAAACGGAGCTTCGAGCAAATAGATCGAAATCCACAAGTTTGAGGTTAAGAACACGGGAGAGAGAGAGCAATGGGGATTTTTTTCTGGACGTAAGTGATGATGTGGGATGAAGAGGTAAGTGAGGGGGCCCACGTGTAGACCACAACCCACCAGGGCGCGCGTGGGGGTGCTGGCACGCCCAGGTGGGTTGTGCCCACCTGGTGCACGTCCCTCTGATGTTTATTGCACCAAAAATTCTCGAATATTCAGAAAAAATCGTGTAAAAATTTTAGGGCCTTCTGAAAACTTTTATTTTTGGGTCATTTTTTATTGCACGGGAAAATCCGAAAACAGACTAAGCATGGCATTTTATTTTATTTAACTAATAAAACAGAGAAAAAAAATTAGGGACAGAAAATAGTGCTTACTAAATTCATCAACTTCATACCGTTCAAAAATGATCCATTAATAAGGTTGATCAAGTCTTATTAACTACCACTTTCGATTAGCATGAAACCGAAGAACTTTCGTAAATCATTAAGTTACCTCAATGGGGATATGCATTTCCCCAACAATAAACATTTCATATTTCTTTTTGACAGTAGGTAGAGGTATTTGAAAACTTCCAATAGTGATTGTCGGAGATTTTTCAATAACATTAATACCATTCACTTGGAATTGTTTCTTCGGAAAGTACACCACATGCTCATTTCCATTAATATGAAAAGTGACCTTGCTTTTAGTGCAACCAATAAAAGCCCCTGCAGTATTGAAGAAAGGTTTACCAAGGATAATCGACATGTTGTCATCCTCGGCCATCTCAAGTATAAAAAAGTCAGTCAAAATAGTAACATTAGCAACAACAATGGGCACATCCTCATAGATACCGATATGTATGGTAGTTGATTTATCAGCCATTTGCAAATATATTTCAGTAGGTGTGAGTTTATTCAACCCAAGTCTTTTATATAAAGAGAAAGGCATAACACTAACACCAGCTCCTAAATCACACAAAGCAGTTTTCACATAATTCTTTTTGATAGAGCAAGGTATAGTTGGTATTCCCGGATCTCCAAGTTTTTTAGGTACTCCATCTTTAAAAGTGTAATCAGCAAGCATAGTGGAGATTTCAGCTTCCGGTATTTTCCTTTTATTTATGATGATGTCTTTCATATATTTTGCATAAGGAGGCATTTTCAAGATATTAGTGAGTAACCAAAAAGACCGGCCTCAACATTTCAGCAAAGCGTTCAAATTCTTCTTCATCGTTCTTTTTATTTGACTTGGGTGGAAAAGGCATAGGTTTTGGAACCCATGGTTCTCTTTCTTTAACGTGTTTCCTAGCCACAAATTCTCTTTTGTCATATCTTTTATTTTTTGGTTGTGGGTTATCAAGATCAACAGGTGGTTCTATCTCAACATCATTGGTTTGTTGAGAGTCTTCATGAACCTTATCATTATCTTTTTCATTATCATTAGGTGAGTGTTCATTACCAGATTGAGTTTCAGCATCAGAGATAGAATCTTCATTTTCATATCAAGAGGTTTTTCTATTTCAGGTTCACTAGAAGTGTGCAAAGTCCTATCATTTTTCTTTTTCTTCTTCTTTCTTAGATGGACTAGGTGCACTAGTACTAGCTCTTTGTGAATCTTGTTCAATTCTTTTTGGGTTTCCCTCAGGATAAAGTGGTTCCTAAGTCATTTTACCTCCTCTAGTTGCAACTCTAACAGCAAAGTCATGCATATTATGATTCATTTCATCAAGCAATTCCCTTTGAGATTTAGCAACTTTTTCTAATTGAGTTTGAACCATAGAATCATGTTTTCCAACACCTCTAACATCATTTGAGATTCTAAATAACAAGTCTCTCAAGCGAGCAATCATATCAGAATTATATTTCAGTTCTTTCATAACATTTGCATTGAAGTGATCTTGTTTTCTAATGTAGTTTTCAAACTCATAAAGGCATTGACTAGGATGCATATTGTGAGGATTATCATCATCATTAAACTTCATAAGAGAGTTTATCTCTACCACCTTAGGAAGTGGTGGTGTATTAAGCCCATGTACTTCCTCAATAGGAGGTAAATTTTTAACATCCTCAGCTTTAATACCCTTTTCCTTCATACATTTCATTGCCTCTTGCATATCTTCGGGACGGAGATATAATATACCCCTCTTCTTTGGAACGGGTTTAGGCAGTGGTTGAGGAATAGTCCAATCATCATAATTTTTCAGTATGTTATTCAATAATTCTTCAGCTTGACCAACAGTTCGTTCCCTGAAAACACAACCGACACAACTATCTAGGAAGTCCCTAGAAGCATCGGTTAGTCCATTATAGAAGATATCAAGTATTTCATTTTTCTCAAGACGATGACTAGGCAAAGCATTAAGTAACTGGCAAAGCCTCCCCCAAGCTTGTGGGAGACTCTCTTCTTTAGTTTGCACAAAGTTAAATATTTCATGTAAGGCAGCTTGTTTCTTATGAGCAGGAAAATATTTTCCAGAGAAGTAATAAATCATATCCTGGGGACTACGCACACAACCAGGAGCAAGAGTATTGTACCAAGTTTTAGCATCACCCTTTAATGAGAAAGGAAATAATTTGAGAATAAAGTAATACCGAGTTTTCTCATCATGCGTAGAAAGGGTGGCTATGTCATTCAACTTAGTAAGATGTGCCACAACAGGATCAGATTCAACCAAAGTAATTAACTCTGGGTCGATGGAGAATTAATAATCCTTTTCATCAATAAAGATAGGTGAAGTAGCAAACTTAGGATCACATTTCATTCTAGCATTCAAAGCTTTTTCATTATACTTTTGTAGTAATTTCTCTAGATCATCTCTATCATTGCAAGCAAGAATACCTCTAGTTGCTTCTTCACTCATAACATAACCTTCCAGTATCTTAGGCAATTAATATCTAGGAAGGCTAGTTCTCGCAGGTGTTTCAGGAGATTTAGTTTCAAGCTCATCATTAGATTCAACAACATCATGTTGTATAACTCTAGCAATTTGTTTATCAAGAAATTCACCAAGTGGCACATCATCATTATCAAGCAAGGTACTAGCATCATCATAAGCTCATTCATAGTAGAAGTAGCATCATCAATAACTTGCAACATATCAGAATTAATAGCATGTGGTGGTGTTGCAAGTTTATTCATAACAAAACGTGAATCTAAAGCAGAACTGGATGGCAGTTCCTTACCTCCCCTTGTCCTTGAGGGAAATATCTTAATCTTTGGATCCTTTAGATTCTTCATAGTGATAATATGATAATAATCCCAAGTGACTCAACAAATATAGCTATGCTCCCCGATAACGGCGCCAGAAAAAGGTCTTGATAACCCACAAGTATAGGGGATCGCACAGTTTTCGAGGGTAGAGTATTCAACCCAAATTTATAGGTTCGACACAAGGGGAGCCAAAGAATATTTGAAGGTATTAGCAGCTAAGTTGTCAATTCAACCACACCTGGAGATTAATTATCTGCAGCAAAGTGATCAGTAGCAAAGTAGGTTGATAGTTTTGATAATAGTGACAGCAGCAATAGTAACAGTAACAGTGATCATAGCAGCAGTAACTTAGCAGTAACAATAATGAAAAGTTTGTAGGCATAGGATCGGTGACTTGTTGGATGATATTCAACATGAGACAGTTATAACCTAGGGCGATACGGCAATAGTTCCAATTCATCGATATAATGTAGGCATGTATTTCGTAAATAGTTATACATGCTTTATTAAAAGAACTTGCATGAAATCTTTTGTCCTACCCTCCCGTCGCAGCGGGGTCCATATTGGAAACTAAGGGATATTAAGGCCTCCTTTTAATAGAGAACCGGAACAAAGCATTAACACATGGTGAATACATGAACTCCTCAAACTACTGTCATCACCGGGAGTGGTCCCGATTGTTGTCACTCCGGGGTTGCCGGATCATAACACGTAGTAGGTGACTATAACTTGCCAGATCGGTTCTAGAATATGCATATAATGATGATAACATAAATGGTTCAGATCTGAAATCATGGCACTCGGGCCCAAAGTGACAAGCATTAAGTATAGCAAAGTCCTAGCAACATCAATCTAAGAACATAGTGGATGCTAGGGATCAAGCCCTAACAAAACTAACTCGATAACATGATGAATCTCATCCAACTCCTCACCGACAAGAGAGCCTACGAAGGAATTACTCACTCCCAGTGGGGAGCATCACGGAATTGGCGATGGAGAAGGGTTGGTGATGACAAAGAACGAAGATTACCCTCTTCGGAGACCCAAACGGACTCCAGATCTGCCCTCCCGAGGAAGAACAGGGCTTGGCGGCGGCTCCGTCTCGTGGATCGTGATAATTCTTTCTCCCTGATTTTTTTCCTCCAAAAATAGGAATTTATAGCGTTGGTTTCAGGGTCAGCGGGGCCACCAGGTGGGGACAACCCACCTGGGCGCGCCAGGAGAGGGGGGGCGCGCCCTGGTGGGTTGTGCCCTCCCAGGGGCCCCTCTCCGGTGGGTCTTGGCTCCAGTAATTCTTATTATTGATATAAAAAATCCTCGCAAAGTTTCGTTCCATTCCGAGAACTTTTATTTCTGCACAAAAACAACACTGTGGTAGTTCTACTGAAAACAACGTCAATCCGGGGTTAGTTTCATTCAAATCTTGCAAATTAGAGTCCAAAACAAGAGGGAAAGTGTGAGAAAAAGTAGATACGTTGGAGACGTATCATGCCCCCCTCAGGGCACCCCCACGTGCTGCTTTGGCCCACTGGTGGTCTTCTGGTCCATAAAAGGCCACAAAAAATTTCGCGGTGTTTGGACTCCGTTTGATATTGATTTCTTGCGATGTAAATAACAAGTCAAAAGCAGCGACTGGCACTGGGCATTGGGTCAATAGGTTAGTCCCAAAAATGATATAAAGTTGCTATAAAATGATTGAAAAACACGCAAGAATGATAATATATTAGCATGAATACTTCATAAATTATAGATACGTTGGAGACGTATCAACATCCCCAAGCTTAATTCCTACTCGTCCTCGAGTAGGTAAATGATAAAAGAAATAATTTATGAAGTGTGAATGCTAGCAAAGTGCACAAGTTTTATCAATGACAATTTCAATCACTTTTCCTAGCATGATAACAACAATTCTTTCTTTTAAAACTTCTCATGTTAAAGTAGCAACCAATTCACATGTTAAGGTTCAAACATTGAATTCTCTTGAAACTCAACAACCTATGTTCTCTTTCACCAAGCAATTGTAATTCAACTTATTCAACAGAGTTTAAGTAAGAGCTTCTTATACTAAACCATCATATAGTCTTCTATGATTGCTAACACTCACCGTATACACATGAGCAAAACGTTTCAACCGGACACATAGAAAGATTGGGGCTTATAATTTCGCCTCCCAACGTATTCACCTCAAGGGTGATGTCAACAATAATAACTCATGCTACCCGTATCCAATTGGATATATGTGCCTATATCTTTCCTCACCACATGATGCTTGCCAAAAGAGAAAAATAAAAAGGAATATAGAGAAAAGTTTGACTCTTGCATGAAAGTGAATACATAAAAGTAAAACGTAGGCCCTTCGCCGGGCTGCCATTCGGACTGCTATCGAAGGTTTGCTGCATGAAGCCCATCTTTTTACCACTGAAACTAGTGATCATCCACTTTGTGTTGGGATCATTGGTTTTGCAAACTCATTCTTGAGGGATACGGCTGTCAACACATCGTTAGAACTAGAAGAGGAGGATCTACTTATCACTTTTGTGCCTCACAACGAAGCACTCAACAGACGCACCATCTCCTTTGGTCCAAAGATTTGGTTGATGTTTTTCGGTTTTCCCTATGATTACCAAATGGATTACTATATCACTAAGGCATTAGGGGGTTATGGTTCTCTGGTTCAATGGTACAATCCCCGCCAAGGTAGGAGATATATGCTGATCAAGGCTCGTGTGATCCGCCTGAATCTTGTGCCCAAGAGCTTTGTTGTCTGGCAGCTTCGAGGTGCGAGAGACTGCTGGACGGTTCAGGTTACTATCTTAAGAAGCAATGACTGGAATGGGCTGTTACCTGAAGTGTTGCCTCCTAACGAAGAACCTCCTCCTGCGGATGGCAACCCTCACCCGCAGTTCGGGCCTGAACTTACTGCTGAACAGCTCTATCAGCAGCAGGTTCATAATTGGCTGGTGCAGAATGCTGCCCCCAATCACCCTGTTCATAACAACAATGAAGAAGCTCCCAACCAAGGGTGGGCTCCTTGGCCTCAACCTCCAGATCCTCCTATGCCACCTCATCTAATGAACTATCAGGCTTGGCTGGCTTCTCATGGCTTAACTGTTATGCATGGAGTGGTTCCTGACAACAATATCACTGACAATCCTGTGCAAGCTTGGCGTGAGGCTATTACTGCTTCTTCTGAATATACTTCCTCTGAAGATTCTGCTGCCACTGAATTAGATTTGATCATTCTGCCAGTGACCACTCTAGGGATTAATGGTGCTGCCCTTGTCAACCAGGTGATTCACACTTCTGCTGCTGACGTGGTTACGATCTCCGTAGATATTCATGACGAAGGTATGTGTTTTGGTTTATCTGCTCAAGGTGATTCTCTCTTGGAAATCCTTCTGTCCAATCCCATACCCCGACAGCAACTCAACACTGCCCTTTTCAATGCTATCCGACCTCTGCTTCCTACAAGGGGTCCATGGGCTTCTGGTTTTGGGTTCAGACAAGATGCTCTGCAGCTTGAGGTTCAGGTGGCTGCTGGTCCTACAGGCCTCCAATTCACACAGCATAACTTGCTTGCTCCGGCCACTCCATCTGCTGTGATCATTGAGGAACTTTTTGACAGCCCGCCACACTCTGTTGGACAGTCCAGGCAGGAGATTCAGGGTTCCATGGAAGTTTCTGTTGATGAGCTCTCTGATGCTGCTGATGGATCTGCTAGTGTTTCGGCTGATTCCCTCCATTTGAGGTCTGATACGAATGCTGATTCACATCTCAATGACCTGGCTGCATATCACTCTGAAACTCAGACCGGTCTGCTTCAGATTGCGACAGGTGCCATCTCTGAACTTGCAATCAGTGCGGTTGGTTCTTCAGCTCGTAAACGCAAAGGGAAAGTGCCAGCTCCCATTGAAACTTCCACTCTCCGTCGTAGCAACCGTACCAACAAGTATGATGGCTTTCGCACCAATTCTCTTTCTGAAGCTAAGGCCTCCAAATCCAAGGTGAAACCACGTATTGTTCCTTCGGCTGCCTCCCTAGGCTCTGCAGCTGCTCCTTCCACTCAGATGCTCAATGAAGAAATCCCTCCTCCAACTGACATTTCCACAATGCAAGCCATTGGCACAAATTTATGTGCCATCCCGGAGGAGGAGCTCACGGTTGCTGCTCTCACTGAAGACCCGGCGGGGACTTCTTCATCAACCTAAGCTTGATTTATCTCTTTATTTCATCGTTTAATGGTTCTTTTGAAGTCGTGGAACGTTCTATGTTGGAATATTCGCGGTCTTAATTCGGACAAAAAATACTTAGCTCTCTCTAATGCGATCCAGTCTAGTGGGTGTGCAATTATCTATCTTCGAGAAACTAAAATGCATACGTTTGATGCTACCACTCTCAAGTTGCTCTGCCCTAAATGTTTTGATAGATATGTGTATATCCCGTCCATTGGAGCGTCGGGGGGAATTGTCACCATCTGGAATAGTGCTCTTTTCGCTGGTACGGTCACTTTTGAGGAACAATTTGCGTTAGGCATCAACTTCACTTCCACCCAAAATGCGCATAACTGGACGTTGGTTAATATCTATGGCCCGTGTCAAGGGGAGCAGCACAATACATACACTCAATGGTTGTTTGGCCTTTCAATCCCATCTTCTGAAGATTGGCTTCTGCTAGGGGACTTCAACTTCATTCGCTCGCCTGAAAATCGTAATCTACCAGGAGGGAACACTCAGGATATGTTTACTTTCAATGACTTCATCCGAGAGCAAGATTTAACTGAACTTCCCATTAAAGGTCATGCTTTCACTTGGTCTAATATGCAGCTCAATCCTCTGCTCAAACAACTAGACTGGTTTTTCACCTTGCTAAATTGGACGACATCTTTTCCTAATACTATGGTAAACCCTTTGGGCCACCCAGTCTCTGACCATATACCCTGCTCCGTGGTCATACAATCCAAGATCCCCAAGAGCAAGATTTTCAGATTTGAAACCTACTGGATTGCGCACCCAGGCTTCCTGCATGTCGTTGAGGAAGCTTGGAATAAGCCCCTTAAATTTGGCAAAGATAAAAATGCCGCTTCCATCCTCTGCCAAAAGCTGAAAGCTGTCCGCTATGCCCTATCCCACTGGAGCAAAAAGATTTCCCGCCTAAAAATTTCCATCGAAAATTCAAATAAAGCCCTTCTTGAGCTTGATGGTATTGAAGAGCGACGTGCACTTTCGGTCCCTGAACGTAACTTCAGAAACATTCTCAAAAATCACCTCCTAAGACTTCTTAGTTACCAAAAGGAATACTGGAAGAAAAGATGCACAATCCGTTGAATCAAGTTTGGAGACGAAAACTCAAAGTTTTTTCAATCTGTTGCTATGGGAAGATTCAGAAGAAACTGCATTGCTACCCTAAAAACTAAAAATGGGCCTGTTGTGGAGGATCATGCTGGCAAAGAAGCTATTTTGTTCCAAGCCTTCAAACAAACACTGGGTTCATGCTCACAACCAAACATGAAGTTTAACCTCTTGCCTTTGCTCCGACAGCAAGTTTATTTCGATAGCCTCACTACCCCGTTCACACATGATGAAATCGATGTTGTGGTTAAGGAGATGCCCCCGGACAAAGCACCGGGCCCAGATGGTTTCAATGGCACCTTCTTGAAAGCATGCTGGCCTATCATTAAAAATGACTTCTACAATCTGTGCAATGAATTTCATAGAGGGGATTTGAATCTTGATTGCCGAAACTATGGCTATATCACCTTGATCCCAAAGAACTCCTCACAAGAGACGGTCAATGACTTCCGTCCGATCACTTTGTTAAACTGTTGTCTTAAAGTGATCACAAAACTGCTGGCCAATCGTCTTCAAAAAATCATATTGCAGATAGTCCACCATAATCAGTACGGGTTCTTACGTGGTCGATCCATACATGACTGTCTGGCGTGGGATTTCGAATAGATACACCAGTGTCAAGCCTCGCAAAAAGAGATAATCTTGCTGAAGTTAGATTTCGCAAAAGCCTTTGACACTATCCAACACTCTGCTATACTCCACATTATGAAAAAAGTGGGTTTCAATGACAAGTGGCTCCAATGGATACAATGTCTCTTCACTTCCGGTAAATCTTCAGTCTTGCTCAATGGTACTCTGGGAAAATCTTTCCAATGCAAATGTGGTGTACGACAAGGTGACCCCCTCTCGCCTCTGATTTTTGTCATAGCTGCGGACCTCCTCCAGTCTGCAATTAATGAGGCACTTAGAAATAACCTCCTGGAATTACCCATCCGACGCAACACTAATGGTGAGTACCCTGTTATCCAATATGCGGATGACACGATCATCATCCTGCCAGCCTGCACACGCCAACTTGCCAAGGTTAAGGAAATCCTGGAGGATCATGCTGGCAAAGAAGCTATTTTGTTCCAAGCCTTCAAACAAAGACTGGGTTCATGCTCGCAACCAAACATGAAGTTTAAGCTCTCGTCTTTGCTCCGACAACAAGTTGATTTCGATAGCCTCACTACCCCATTCACACATGATGAAATCGATGTTGTGGTTAAGGAGATGCCCCCGGACAAAGCACCAGGCCCGGATGGTTTCAATGGCGCCTTCTTGAAAGCATGCCGGCCTATCATTAAAAATGACT
The DNA here is from genome assembly GCF_003073215.2 of Triticum urartu. Taxonomy (NCBI): domain Eukaryota; kingdom Viridiplantae; phylum Streptophyta; class Magnoliopsida; order Poales; family Poaceae; genus Triticum; species Triticum urartu. The sequence continues at coordinate 243,545,013 of NC_053027.1, read as the reverse complement.
TCTACAATCTGTGCAATGAATTTCATAGAGGGGATTTGAATCTTGATTGCCTAAACTATGGCTATATCACCTTGATCCCAAAGAACTCCTCACAAGAGATGGTCAATGAATTCCGCCCGATCACTTTGTTAAACTGTTGTCTTAAACTGATCACAAAACTGCTGGCCAATCGCCTTCAAAAAATCATATTGCAGATAGTCCACCGTAATCAGTACGGGTTCTTACATGGTCGATCCATACATGACTGTCTGGTGTGGGCTTTCGAATACATACACCAGTGTCAAGCCTCAGAAAAAGGGATAATCTTGCTGAAGTTAGATTTCGCAAAAGCCTTTGACACTATCCAACACTCTCCTACACTACACATTATGAAAAAAGTGGGTTTCAATGACAAGTGGCTCCAATGGATACAATGTCTCTTCACTTCCGGTAAATCTTCGGTCTTGCTAAATGGTACTCCAGGAAAATCTTTCCAATGCAAATGTGGTGTACGACAAGGTGACCCCCTCTCGCCTCTGATTTTTGTCATAGCTGTGGACCTCCTCGAGTCTGCAATTAATGAGGCACTTAGAAATAACCTCCTGGAGTTACCCATCCGACACAACACTAATGGTGACTACCCCGCTATGCTATACGCAGATGACACGATCATCATCCTGCCAGCCTGCACCCGCCAACTGGCCAAGGTTAAGGAAATCATGGAGGATTATGCCACGTTCGTAGGGCTCAAGATCAACTTCCATAAATCCACGCTAGTGCCAATTAACACGACTCCTGAGAAATGCAAAGAACTGGCTGATTTGTTGGGATGTACTATGGGTTCCATGCCGTTCACGTACCTTGGCCTGCCCCTAGGCACCACTCGTCCGACCGTCCAAGATTTGGCTCCTCTTGTTTGCAAAGCAGAAAGAAACATTACGGCTGCTATGTCTCTGATGTCGTACGCGGGGAAACTTGCTCTAATGAACTCGATGATAACCTCCCTTATCATGTTCACAATAGGCACCATTCATCTCCCCCCAATAATTGTTGCTCAACTTTACCAGATCAGAAGACACTGCCTATGGCAAAAACGGACCGATGATGGGATTAAGAGCAACTCTCTTGCTGCTTGGAACATGGTCTGTACGCCCAAGAAAAATGGTGGACTGGGTGTTGTTAACCTCAGAATACAGAATGATGCCTTGTGATGACCCACAAGTATAGGGGATCTATCGTAGTCCTTTCGATAAGTAAGAGTGTCGAACCCAACGAGGAGCAGAAGGAAATGATAAGCGGTTTTCAGCAAGGTATTCCATGCAAGTACTGAAATAAGTGGTAGCAGATAGTTTTGTGATATGATAAATTGTAACGAGCAACAAGTAACAAAAGTAAATAAAGTGCAGCAAGGTGGCCCAATCCTTTTGTAGCAAAGGACAAGCTAGAACAAACTCTTATAATAGGAAAAGCAGTCCCGAGGACACATGGGAATATCGTCAAGCTAGTTTTCATCATGTTCATATGATTCACATTCGATACTTTGATAATTTGATATGTGGGTGGACCGGTGCTTGGGTACTGTTCTTACTTGAACAAGCATCCCACTTATGATTAACCTCTATTGCAAGCATCCGGAAGTACAACAAAAGTATTAAGGTAAACCTAACCATAGCATGAAACATATGGATCCAAATCAGCTCCTTAGGAAGCAATGCATAAACTAGGGTTTAAGCTTCTGTCACTCTAGCAACCCATCATCTACTTATTACTTCCCAATGCCTTCCTGTAGGCCCAAATAATGGTGAAGTGTTATGTAGTCGACGTTCACATAACACCACTAGAGGCTAGACAACATACATCTTATCAAAATATCAAACGAATACCAAATTCACATGACTACTCATAGCAAGACTTCTCCCTTGTCCTCAGGAACGAATGTAATTACTCACAAAGCATATTCATGTTCATAATCAGAGGGGTAATAATATGCATATAGGATCTGAACATATGATCTTCCACCAATTAAACCAACTAGCATCAACTACAAGGAGTAACCAACACTACTAGCAACCTACTAGCAACAATCCCGGACTTTGAGAAAAGAATTGGATGCAAGAGATGAACTAGGGTTTGGAGATGAGATGGTGCTGGTGAAGATGTTGATGGAGATTTCCCTCTCCCGATGAGAGGAGCGTTGGTGATGACGATGGTGATGATTTCCCCCTCCGGGAAGGAAGTATCCCCGGCAGAACAGCTCTACCGGAGCTCTAGATTGAATCCGCCAAGGTTCCACCTCGTGGCGGTGGAGTCTCGTCCCGAAAAGTTCCTTCTTATTTTTTTTCTCATCGAAAGACCTCATATAGGAGAAGATGGGCATTGGAGAGCCACCAGGGGGCCCATGAGATAGGGGGGCGCGCCCTAGGGTGCGCCCCCACCCTTGTGAGCAGGGTGTGGGCCCCCTGGCCTTCATCTTTGGCGTGGATTTTTCTTTATTTCTTTTAAGACGTTCTGTGGAGTTTCATGAATTTTGGAGTTGCGCAGAATAGGTCTCTAATATTTGCTCCTTTTCCAGACCAGAATTCCAACTGCCGGCATTCTCCCTCTTTATGTAAACCTTGTGAAATAAGAGAGAATAGCCATAAGTATTGTGACATAAAGTGAAATAACAGTCCATAATGCAATAAATATCGATATGAAAGCATGATGCAAAATGGACGTATCAACTCCCCCAAGCTTAGACCTCGCTTGTTCTCAAGCGAAAAGCCGATAACAATAAATATGTCCTCATGTTTAGAGGTAGAGGCGTCGATAAAAATAAAATACGGACATGAGGGCATCATGATTATACTTATAACAGCAACATATATAGGTTTTGTCATATGATTACTTATGTTCAAGTGATGATCTATTCACAATGCAAAAGTATAAATCATAAACCTTATTGGACTCCGACAAACTATAATCTCAGTCATTGAAGCAATTGCAATTTATCATAACATCGGAAAGAGTCTATGTCAGAGCTGAAAAGCAAGTCCACATACTCAACTATCATTTAGTCCTCCATAATTGCTAACACTCACGCGATACTTGTGGTTACAGAGTTTTAATCGGACACAGAGAAAGATAGGGGCTTATAGTTTTGCCCCACAACCTTTTACCTCAAGGGTAATGTCAACAATAATGGTTCATGCTCCCCTACATCCAATTAGGTATATATATCATATTCTTTCCAACATGCTGAGCTTGCCAAAGGATAAAATAAAAAAGAAAAGGTGAAGATCACCATGACTCTTGCATAAGGTAGAAGATAATTATAAAGGATAGGCCCTTCGCAGAGGGAAGCGGAGGTTGCCATGCACTTTTATGGTTGGATGTATAAAATCTCAATGCGAAAGAACATCATTATATTGCCCCTTGTGATATGAACCTTTATTATGCAGTCCGTCGCTTTTATTACTTCCACATCACAAGATCGTATAAAGCTTATTTCTCCCACACCAATCAATCATACATATTTAGAGCAATTTTTATTGCTTTGCACCGATGACAACTTACTTGAAGGATCTTATTGAATCCATAGGTAGATATTGTGGACTCTCATGGCAAAACTGGTTTAGGGATATTTGGAACCGCAAGTAGCATTTCTAATTGGTGCTGAGAATTTGACTAGCATGAGGGGGAAAGGCAAGCTCAACAAGTTAGAGGAACCATGACAACATACTTTATCTCAGATATAAGAAAGACATAACTCATTACGTTGTCTTCCTTGTCCGACATCAACTCTTTAGCATGTCATATTTTAATGAGTGCTCCCAATCATAAAAGATGTCAATGATAATATATCTATATGTGAAACCTCTCTTTCCTTATAACTTCCTATTAATTGCAACAATGACCAAAACAATGTCTGCCAACTCCCAACAAGTTTTAATCATCATACTATTTCTATGTGAAGTCATTACTCTCAATAAGATCAATATGAACTTTTTGTTTCTTTTATTCTTTTCTTCTTTCTTTTATTCACCCAAGATCATGGAAAAATAATCAAGCCCTTGACTCAACACTAATCTTTATTATATATAACTCACGAACTCAATTACATAGAGGGATCATAAAGCAAAACTCAAAACTAGATCATGCCATAAACTTTATTCTACTAGATCAAGATACTACTAATAGGTTCGAACTAAGAAAACGGTAAAGATAGGAGTTGTGATTGTGATATGATACCGGGGTGTAGTGACCTGACCCGAATGGATCAAGTCTCTGTGCTTAAGTGTCATCCCTGGATCGGTATGCTGACACACACAGTACTCGAAGGATTTATAACAGAGGTAAATCACATGTATAAAGTAACGTAAATACTATTACCTCAATCCATATAGCGGAAGCAACAAGGTTGTGGATTCCCATCAACACCAACGGCAAAGTTGAGTGTAGAAATCGTAACCCTAACGTATCACTTACTCGTCGTAAGATAATCCTGCAACATGAGACGTTGCAGCCCGAAACGGGTCAGTACATTGAATGTACTGGCAAATTCACACCATAGAGAAAATGATGAACAATGGCTATCACTATATGCATATATGGCTGGTGGAAAAGCTCTATGGTTATAAGGTTTTTGCGTAAAGCCAATTTTTCCCTACTGCAAAGGAATAAATTTTATTTAACTATCATGGTGGTTGTTGAACATTGAGAATGGTTGACAGCATTCTCAATCCCAATTAAGTAACATCATTAAAACCCAACAATATTCATTTAAAGTAACGTGATGAGATCAACAGGATAATCCAAGAACTAGATACTCAAGATGTCCATAACCGGGGACACGGCTAATCATGATTAGTTTATACACTCTACAGAGGTTTGCACACTTTTCCCCACAAGACTCGATCGCCTCCGTTGGATTTCTCGCACTACATGGTGTTTGAGAAACGGATGACCGAGACATAGTCTTTCAGAAGCGCTAGCACCTTACGATCGGGTAGACCGGTACACCTACATCCTCTACATCTGCTAGTCTACCACTGTAAGAGTTCGCACAAATTAGTCAACTATGCCAGAGCCCATAATGGCTTGTGGCTGCACACAGAAGTTTCTAGTATGAAAGATCTTATGATCCCTTTGAGCCTGGGTGGCGGTCCAAAAAAAGGCAAGTCCTGATAGACATCAGGTGCCTCAATCCACCCAGATGTGTGTTTAAGTTGCCACCTTAGATAAACCATTAGAATTATCAACTCACATCTGTCATGGATATCACTCACCCAATCCACGTCTACTAGCATAGCATGGCATAAAAAGCAAACGTAGAAGTAACTCCCAAAGGTTTCAAAATAAACAGGTAATAGGTACTACCTCATCTACTTCCCATCCCACAATTTAATTAGACCCTAATCATGCAATGTGAGAAGATTGATCTAATGCAATAAAACATGGGTTGTAGAAAAGGTATGATCAAAGTGTGAACTTGCCTTGCTGATGATCCGCGAGTCCTAGGGTTTCGAAGTAACAAGCGGCGCAATCTGGATGATCTAACGCAGACAAACAACAAGCATGCAATAAGCACTCATCTAATGCACAGGTAAAAATCGAACAAGAGAACAAACCAGAAAGTTCAACTTAAGAACTCCGGTTGCAAACAAAGAAAGAACCGAACAAAGAACCGGAAAAACAAACGGCGGAAGAAAACAACTTGGTTCTAGCAAGTTGAAACTAGGTCAAATTTTACTGTAGCAAAAGCTTGTTCAAGTTGATTAGACGGAACGGCGGTTTCGAGACGAAACTCCAGGCGCTTGAATCACCTGATTCTGATAAACGAGCGAGAAGAAAGACTAGAACGAAGATCGGATCTGAGATCACGATCGTGGAATAAATCCGACGAAAAGAAAAAGAAGAACGGTTAAACGAACGGGCGTCGTTAATCGGTGATCACGTTCGTTGAGATGAACGGTCTGAAAGAAGAACGAAAACCGATCTAGGGTTTCGGAAGAAAACCGAAACAAAAACCAGAAGAAAACGAAAAAGAATCGGAAAAGAACGGAACGATTTCTAGAGAAAAACCGAACCGGGGAAGAAAAAGAGGCGCGGGGCTAGGGCTACCTCCGCCGAGGCGGGGCTCCGGCGGCGGCGGAGCAAGACGGCGGCGGCGCGGCTAAGGCGGTGGCGGCGCGGCTAAGGCACTGCTGCTTGCTGCGGCTTGGGGTTTGGTGTGAGGAGAGGGGGGGTGTGGGGGTATTTATATAGGTGAGGGGGGGTTCCTTGGGGTAGGGGGCAAGAAAAAGAGAGGGAAAAGGAAAACGAAACAAAGGAAAGAGGGGGCTAGAACCGGCCTTGAGTCCCTCTAGGACTCGGCCTGGGCGAGGGGCGGCGGCGGCTGGCGCCTGGCGCCTGGCGCGCAGCGCTGCTGGGGGCGGCGGCTGGCTGGTCCTTTGGCCCAGCTGGCCTGCGGGAGTTCCTTTTTTTTAAACGGTTACACGCGTAGAAAAAACAAAAGAAAAGAAAACTAAACGGGCTCCAAAATTTCTAAAGTAAATTTTCCCCGACTCCTAAAAATGAGTCGAACAAAATGAACTTTTCTCCGGACCTAATATGCAATTTTCGAAAACGCGCATTTTTTCCTATCCAAATAAAAAGCAAACAAAACTCCGGCAAAACCAAAATTTGGTTTATTCATTAGATCTTCATTTTTCCTAACTTTTGGGAAAGTCATATTATTCCCTCTCTCATATTTTTGATATCGGAAAAATAATTGAAGATGGAATAAATAAATCAAATGATCCTCTTTTCAAATTCGAGAAACTCTCAAATATGAAAATAACAAAATCTCCAACTCTCTCCGAAGGTCCTTGAGTTGCGTGAAATTTCTAGGATCGACCAAAATGCAAGAAAATATGATATGCATGATGATCTAACGTATAACAATCCAAATTGAAAATTTGGGATGTTACACGGGGCACCTCCCCCAAGCTTGGCAGTTGCCAAGGGGGGTGCCCATACCGATGTGATCATGTCTCCTTCTTTGTTGTTGGTGTAATACTCTTGGAGATTATTCCTCTCAGGATACGGTTCTCCTCCTCGAGCTTATTGACTTGCTGCTTGAGGTCCATTATTTCCTTACGAAGCTTTCCTATGACAGCTAAAGCTCCTTGCACCCAAGGGTGTTGCATAGCTGCGAGAGAAGAAGTGACACTCCTCTTCATATTTTCATAAGTAAGAAATCTAACATTAGAAGGGATAACTGAGTTTGAAAAAGCTGAGCTCTGTAGTTCCCACATCGTGAACCCAGCTCGGAGGCGAGAGGTGACTTCTTGATCCTCCATAGCATCTACTCTCATCAAGTCAGCCTCCATCTCCTCCTCCGTTGTTGGCCCAAAGTGGTCAGCATCGCTGTTTGCCCTTGGTTCGGTGCCGGATTAGATACCCGGCTCTCCCCGATTGACTCTTGAGAAGACATCTTGCTCTAATCTGCAGCAGCAACAGCTCAAAAACAAAATCAGAGGAAATTTGCGTGATACGGGAGTCAAAACCTTCGGGAGAATATATATTGAATTTTTACCAACCAAAATATGTATCGTGTAAGAAAACGGAGTCCGGAAAGCACACGAGGCGCTCATGAGGTAGGGGGCGCGCCCAGGGCGGTAGGGCGCGCCCACCACCCTCGTGGGGCCCTCGTGTCCTTCCCGGATTGCTACTTATTTTTCTATTTTTCTAAATATTCCAAAACGGAGAAATATTGCCTTAAAAATTGTTTTGGAGTCGGTTTACTTACCGTACCACATACCTATTCCTTTTTGGAGTCTGAAACATTTCGGAAAGTGTCCCTTATGTATTCCTCCGGGGTTATGGTTTCAATAATATTGGTTTCAACATTTATGGGATTACGTGAGATATAATGTTTAATTCTTTGATCGTTTACCACCTTTGGATTTGTGCCCTCGAAGTTGTTGATTTTTATGGCACCGGAACGATAGACCTCTTCGATGACGTAGGGGCCTTCCCATTTAGAGAGAAGTTTTCCTGTAAAAAATCTTAAACGAGAGTTGTATAGCAATACATAATCACCTACATTAAACTCACGCTTTTGTATCCTTTTGTCATGCCATCTTTTAACTTTTTCTTTAAACAATTTGGCATTTTCATAAGCTTGGGTTCTCCATTCATCAAGTGAGCTAATATCAAATAACCTCTTTTCACCGGCAAGTTTAAAAGCATAGTTGAGCTCTTTAATAGCCCAATATACCTTATGTTCTAGTTCGAGAGGTAAGTGACATGCTTTTCCATAGACCATTTTATACGGGGACTACCCATAGGATTTTTGTATGCAGTTCTATAAGCCCATAATGCATCATCAAGTTTCTTAGACCAATTCTTTCTAGACCTATTAACAGTCTTTTGCAAAATTAATTTGAGCTCTCTATTGCTCAACTCTACTTGACCACTAGACTGTGGGTGATAAGGGGATGCAATTCTATGATTAACATCATATTTAGCAAGCATTTTACGGAAAGCACCATGAATAAAGTGTGAACCACCATCAGTCATTAAATATCTAGGGACTCCAAACCTCGGGAAAATAACTTCTTTAAGCATTTTAATAGAAGTGTTATGATCAGCACTACTAGTTGGAATAGCTTCTACCCACTTAGTAACGTAATCAACAGCAACTAAAATATGAGTGTATCCATTAGAGGCAGGAAAAGGTCCCATATAATCAAAGCCCCAAACATCAAACGGTTCAATAACAAGTGAATAATTCATAGGCATTTCTTGATGTCTACTAATATTACCAATTCTTTGACATTCATCACAAGACAAGACAAACTTACGGGCATCCTTGAAGAGAGTAGGCCAATAAAAACCAGATTGCAATACCTTATGTGCAGTTCTATCTCCAGCTTGGTGTCCTCCATAAGACTCAGAATGACACTTGCGTAGGATCCGTTCCTGTTCATGCTCAGGTACACAACGCCTAATAATGACATCTACTCGTTCTTTATAAAGGTGTGGGTCACCCCAAAAGTAATGTCTCAAATCATAGAAGAACTTTTTCTTTTGTTGGTATGTGAAGCGAGGTGGTATAAACTTAGCAACAATATAATTAGCATAATCAGCATACCATGGAGTACTATGAGAAGTACTTATAACATTTAATTGCTCATCAGGAAAGTCATCATTAATAGGTAGTGGGTCATCAAGAATATTTTCTAACCTAGACAAGTTGTCTGCAACGGGGTTCTCAGCTTCCTTTCTATCAACAATATGCAAATCAAATTCTTGTAGCAAGAGAACCCATCTAATAAGTCTAGGTTTAGCATCTTTCTTTTCCATAAGATATTTAATAGCAGCATGATCTGTTTGAATAGTTACTTTAGAATCAACAATATAAGATCTGAACTTATCACAAGCAAATACAACTGCTAAAAGTTCTTTTTCAGTAGTAGCATAATTTTTTTGAGCATTGTCTAGAGTCTTACTAGCATAATGAATAACATTTAATTTCTTATCGACTCTTTGCCCTAGAACAGCACTACAGCATAATCACTAGCATCACACATAATTTCAAAGGGTAAATTCCAATCAGGTGGCTGAACAATAGGTGCAGAGACTAATGCTTTCTTAAGTATTTCAAATGCTTCTACACAATCATCATCAAAGACAAATGGTATATCTTTTTGCAATAAATTAGTCAAAGGCCGAGAAATTTTTGAGAAGTCCTTAATGGACCTCCTATAAAACCCGGCATGACCAAGGAAACTTCTTATACCTTTGATGTCCTTGGGACATGGCATATTTTCAATAGCATCAACCTTGGCTTTATCAACTTCAATACCTCTTTCAGAAACTTTGTGCCCCAAAACAATACCTTCACTAACCATAAAGTGGCACTTTTCCCAATTCAAGGCAAGATTAGTTTCTTCACATCTCCGCAAAACTCGATCAAGATTGCTCAAGCAATCGTCAAAAGAGGAAGCATAGACAGAAAAGTCGTTCATGAAAACCTCACAAATCTTTTCACAAAAGTCAGAGAATATAGCCATCGTGCATCTTTGAAAGGTAGCAGGTGCATTACATAAACCAAAAGGCATACGTCTATAAGCAGAAGTACCAAAAGGGCATGTAAAAGTAGTCTTTGATTGATCTTTAGCCGACACAGGTATTTGAGAGAAACCAGAATAACCATCTAGAAAGCAATAGTGTGCGTGTTTGCATAATCTTTCTAGCATTTGATCAATAAAAGGTAAGGGGTAATGATCTTTCTTAGTAGCTTTATTTAATTTGCGGAAATCTTTTACCATCCTATAACCTGTGATAATTCTTTGTGGAATCAATTCACCTTTATCATTAGGAACAACAATAATACCTCCCTTCTTAGGGACACAATGGACAGGACTTACCCACTCATTATCAGCAATGGGGTCGATTATACCTGCCTCCAGAAGCTTTAGTATTTCTTTTCTTACCACTTCTTTCATTTTAGGATTCAAACGTCGTTGTGGATCACGAACTGGTTTGGCATCTGCTTCCAAATTTATTTTATGTTGGCATAGAGTGGGACTAATGCCCTTAGGATCATCAAGAGTATATCCTTTAGCAGCACGATGCTTCTTTAGAGTTTTCAATAATCTTTCTTCTTCATGCTCTGAAAGGTTAGCACTAATAATCACATGATATATCTTCTTTTCATCAAGATAAGCATATTTAAGATTATCAGGCAAATGTTTAAGCTCGAACACGGGATCACCCTTGGGTGGAGGAGGATCCCCTAAGATTTCAACAGGCAAGTTGTGTTTCAGAACAGGTTCCTGTTTAAAGAATACTTCATCTATTTCCCTTCTTTCATTCATGAACATATCATTTTCATGGTCTAGCAAATAGTATTCTAAAGGATCACTAGGAGGTACTGCAATAGAAGCAAGACCAATAATTTCATCCTTACTAGGTAATTCTTCCTCACGATGTTGTTTACTAAATTTAGAGAAATTAAACTCATGAACCATATCATCCAAGCCAATAGTAACAACATTCTTTGTGCAATCTATGGTAGCATTGACAGTATTTAAGAAGGGTCTACCAAATATAATGGGACAAAAACTATCTTGTGGGGAACCAAGAACAAGAAAATCAGCAAGATATTTAGTTTTCCCACACAAGACTTCAACATCTCTGACAATTCCCATTGCTGAAATAGTATCTCTATTGGCAAGTTTAATTGTGACATCAATATCTTCTAAGTCAGCAGGTGCAATTTCATTCTTAATTTCTTCATATAAAGTATGCAGTATAACACTAGCACTAGCACCCATATCACATAAGCCATGATAACAATGATCCCCTATTTTAATAGAAATAACAGGCACGCCTACCACGGGTCTATGTTTATCTTTAGCACAAGGTTTAGCAATTCTAGCAGTTTCACCTTCGAACTGAATAACATGCCCATCAATATTATTAGACAAGAGATATTTAACAATAGCAATATTAGGTTCTACTTTAACTTGTTCAGGAGGTGTATAAGTTCTAATATTGCTTTTACGAACAACAGTTGAAGCTTTAGCATGATCCTTTATTCTAACATGGAAAGGTGGTTTCTCAATATAAGAAGTATGAACAATAGGATCATTATAAGTGACAGTCTTTTCTTCAACTTTAATAGGTGCAGTTACTTTTACTTCTATGGGAGGATGATATTTAAACCACTTCTCCTTAGGGAGATCAACATAAGTAGCAAAAGATTCATAGAAAGAAGCTACTATCTCAGAGTCAAGTCCATATTTAGTGCTGAACTTACAAAAAATATCGGTATCCATGAAAGATTTAACACAATCAAACTTAGGTGTCATACCAGACTCCTTACCTTCGTCGAGGTCCCAGTCTTCAGAGTTGCGTTTAATTCTATCCAATAAATTCCATCTGAATTCAATAGTCTTCATCATAAAAGAGCTAGCACAAGAAGTATCGAGCATGTTGCGATTGTTGTCAGAAAGCCGAGCATAAAAACTTTGCATAATTATTTCTCTCGGGAGCTCATGATTGGGGCCTGAATATAACATTCATTTAAGCCTCCCCCAAGCTTGAGCGATGCTTTCTCCTTCGCGAGGCCAGAAATTATATATATAATTACGATCACGATGAACAAGATGCATAGGGTAATACTTTTGATGAAATTCCAACTTCAATCTTTTATAGTCCAATGATCTCATATCATCACATAGCCTATACCATATCAATGTGTCTCCCTTCGAAGATAAAGGGAAGACCTTATTCATAGCAACATCATAGGGTATACCTGCAAGCTTAAATAATCCACAAACTTCATCCACATATATTAAGTGCTCATCAGGATGCTTTGTTCCATCTCCTGTAAAAGGGTTAGCTAGCAGTTTTTCCATCATAGCCGCAGGAAATTCAAAAGGAGTTTCATTTTCAATAGGTTCAGTAGGTTGAGGAGCAACTCTTTGCTCTACTGGACGGGGTGAAGATACCCCGAACAAGCCCCTCAGAGAATTACTTTCCATAGTAACAAGTGACAATAAATTTCAGCACACTATATAAATTTTTCCTTACCAAATTCCACCTACCAAAGGCGCTACACTCCCCGGCAACGGCGCCAGAATAGAGTCTTGATGACCCACAAGTATAGGGGATCTATCGTAGTCCTTCCGATAAGTAAGAGTGTCGAACCCAACGAGGAGCAGAAGGAAATGATAAGCGGTTTTCAGCAAGGTATTCTCTGCAAGTACTGAAATAAGTGGTAACAGATAGTTTTGTGATATGATAAATTGTAACGAGCAACAAGTAACAAAAGTAAATAAAGTGCAGCAAGGTGGCCCAATCCTTTTGTAGCAAAGGGCAAGCCAGAACAAACTCTTATAATAGGAAAAGTGCTCCCGAGGACACATGGGAATATTGTCAAGCTAGTTTTCATCACGTTCATGTGATTCGCGTTTGATACTTTGATAATTTGATATGTGGGTGGACCGGTGCTTGGGTACTGTTCTTACTTGAACAAGCATCCCACTTATGATTAACCTCTATTGCAAGCATCCGCAACTACAACAAAAGTATTAAGGTAAACCCAACCATAGCATGAAACATATGGATCCAAATCAGCCCCTTACGAAGCAACGCATAAACTAGGGTTTAAGCTTCTGTCACTGTAGCAACCCATCATCTACTTATTACTTCCCAATGCCTTCCTGTAGGCCCAAATAATGGTGAAGTGTTATGTAGTCGACGTTCACATAACACCACTAGAGGCTAGACAACATACATCTTATCAAAATATCAAACGAATACCAAATTCACATGACTACTCATAGCAAGACTTCTCCCTTGTCCTCGGGAATGAACGTAATTACTCACAAATCATATTCATGTTCATAATCAGAGGGGTAATAATATGCATATAGGATCTGGACATATGATCTTCGATCAATTAAACCAACTAGCATCAACTACAAGGAGTAATCAACACTACTAGCAACCTACTAGCACCAATCCCGGACTTTGAGACAAGAATTGGATACAAGAGATGAACTAGGGTTTGGAGATGAGATGGTGCTAGTGAAGATGTTGATGGAGATTGCCCTCTCCCGATGAGAGGAGCATTGGCAATGACGATGGTGATGATTTCCCCCTCTGGGAAGGAAGTATCCCCGGGAGAACAGCTCTGCCGGAGCTCTAGATTGGATCCGCCAAGGTTCCGCCTCGTGGCGGCGGAGTCTCGTCCCGAAAAGTTCCTTCTTATTTTTTTCTCATCGAAAGACCTCATATAGGAGAAGATGGGCATCGGAGAGCCACCAGGGGGCCACGAGATAGGGGGCGCGCCCTAGGGGGGGCGCCCCCACCCTCATGAGCAGGGTGTGGGTCCCCTGGCCTTCATCTTTGGCGTGGATTTTTCTTTATTTCTTTTAAGATGTTCCGTGGAGTTTCAGGACTTTTGGAGTTGTGCAGAATAGGTCTCTAATATTTGCTCCTTTTCCATACCAGAATTCCAGCTGCCGGCATTCTCCCTCTTTATGTAAACCTTGTAAAATAAGAGAGAATAGCCATAAGTATTGTGGCATAAAGTGAAATAACAGTCCATAATGCAATAAATATCGATATAAAAGCATGACGCAAAATGGACGTATCACCTTGCTGCTTAAATTTCTCCACAAGTTTTATAACAGGCATGATATCCCTTGGGTCCATCTAATATGGTAATCTTACTACGGTGAAACCATTCCACATGCTCGTGACTCGTGTCGCTCCTTCTGGTGGAAAGACTTAACTCATCTAATGCCCACGTATCACGGTGTGCCATGCATAAAAATTGGGAATGGATCTTCCACACTGTTCTGGAAACATAATTGGAGCTAGTCCATATATGCTGATAGTTGCCCCAGGGCTTATTTATATGCTATTTTTGAAGACATCTCGGTCAAACAACTCCTGGCGTCCACCGATCTACATGAAACCTTTCAACTCCCACTCTCTATTCAAGCCTGTGACGAACTACGATCCATCCAAACTGAGGCGGCCGAAATCACTCTTACGGACGGACATGACACCTGGCAATGTATGTGGGGAGACCAAAATTTCAAAACATCCTCATATTACAAATTTTATTTCAGAGATGTGACTGCCCATGAAGCTTTCGGCTGGCTGTGGAAAGCAAAATGTACTCCCAATATTAAGACCTTTGAGTGGTTCCTCCTTGTTGATCGTCTCAACACCAAAAACATGCTCAAGAGGAGACACTACAACATTGGTACAAAAACTGACTGCCTCTTGTGTGGCCAACATGTCGAAGAAACGGTGGAACACCTATTCTTTCATTGCACTTTCAGTCAGGAATGTTGGCGATCCCTTGGTTTCACCTGGACCACACAGCATGATAGACTTGCTATGATCAAACATCAAAAAACCATGCAGCCTAGAAAGATGTGGATGGATATCTTTTTGACATCGGCCTGGAGTCTCTGGAAGGAGCGAAATAACAACCACTTCAGGAAGATCAAGCCTTCGGTCACAACCTGGAAATAGAGATTTAAGTTGGATTTCTCCAATCTTAGATATAGAGTGAAACCCTCCAAAGAGCATATTGTTACTGCCATACTTGAATCCATATAATAGGTTCTTTGTACTCTCTGGTGCTTTTGAGTGGTGCCACCACCACACATGTATGTAACACACACACACACACACGTAATTATACCCCCTGAGGTTTGGTAATATATATGCAGTAGGAACCTTTCCTACTATCTTCATAGTCAAAAAACGTAGGCCCTTCGCAGAGGGAAGCAGAGGTTGCCATGCACTTATTTGTTTGTATGCTCAACCACTTAGTGCAAAATAACGTCACGCCATATTTCCCCTTATGATAGCAACCTTTATTACGCAGTATGTCGCTTTTATTCTTTGCCATCTCAAGTTCGTACAACGCTCAATTTTCTCTTACACTAAATGATCTAACACTTTTAGAAGCAATTTTTATTGCCTAATTGCATCGATAACAACTTACTTGAAGGATGTTGCTCAATCCTTAGGTAGGTATGGTGGACTCTTGAAAATAAGATTTGGGTTTAAGGGTTTTTGTATGAACAAGTAGTATCTCTACTTGGTGCGGAATTTTTGGCTAGCAAGGATGGGGGGCAAGCACCACATGTTGAAGGATCTATGACAATATAACATCTATGTGAATATGAACAAACATAAACCATTACATTGTCTTCCTTGTCCAACGTCAACAATTTTGGCATATAATATTTTGATGGGGTCTCACAATCACAAAAGATTTCCAAGATAATGTATTTGCATGTGAAAGTTCTCTTCCTTATACTAATTATTCATGAATTGCTTGTATGACCAATATTGTGATTGTCAAGCTTCAAAAGGTTTCACTTTCTAAACCCAATGTGAAGCTACCACTAGGCATGATATAATTTCAACTTCATGATATTCAATTCATTCAACAATTTACTCATAGGATATAAGTGAAGCACAAGAGTAAATGACAAGCTACTCCAAAAAGATATAAGTGAAGATCAAGCGAGTAGTTATGTAAATGTGTAGCTATTTGAGGACTCTCTATTATTTAAAAACTTTCAGATCCAAGTATTTTATTAAAACAACAAGCAAAACAAAATGACATTCCAAGAATAGCACACATCATGTGAAGAAGCAAAAACTTAGGCTCAACCGATACTAAGCGATAATTGTTGGAGAAGAAAGGTGGGATGCCTACCGGGGCATCCCCAAGCTTAGATGCTTGAGACTTATTTAAATATTATCTTGGGGTGCCTTGGGAATCCCCAAGCTTGAGCTTTTGTGTGTCCTTAATTTCTCTCATATCACGGTTTTCCTAAATCTCAAAAACTTCATCCACACAAAACTCAACAAGAACTCGTGAGATAAGTTAGTATAAATCAATGCAAAACCTTATCATTCTCTACAGTAGCAAATCACCAAAATTATTATTCAACATTGCACACTAAATGCCTCTGCATATTTAATACTCCTATCCTCAAATAGAATCATTAAACAAGCAAACATATAAAGGCAATGCAAACATAACAGCAATCTGCCAAAACAGTACAGTATGTAATGAATGCAAGAGTATCAATACTTCTTTAACTCCAAAAATTATGAAAATTTACTACACTGTATAAAATTTATCAGAGCTTATTGTGCAGAAAGTTTCAACATATTATCACATTCTGACTTTCCTCGGGAATTTTGCAACATTGATAAATTTTCTGTTTTCAAGCAGCAACTCATATACTTGCAAAATAAGCATGGCAAAGGCTATACTTGACATTTTTGTTGAAATAAAAGATGCAAAACATTATTCTAAATAACATCAAGAAAATCCTAAAAAAATAAAATGACGCTCCAAGCAAAACACATATCATGTGACGAATAAAAATACAACCTCAAGTAAGGTTACCGATAATGTTGGAGACGAAAGAGGAGATGCCTTCTGGGGCATCCCCAAGCTTAGTTGCTTGGATCTTCCTTTAATATTAACTTTTGGGTGCCTTGGGCATTCCCAAGCTTAGGGTCTTGTCACTCCTTATTCTCTTCATATCGATATCTCACTCGAAACTTGAAAATGTCAAACACACAAAACTTAACGGAACTTTGTGAGATGGGTTAGTATGATAAAGAGCAAACCATTTCACTTTGGTACTGTCAAAGAAAAGATTCATAATTGTTTCCACAGAATGCCTACTTTAGCATATCATTTCCACAATTTATATTGAGCCATATAAGCCATAGAAACTAGAAAACAAGCAAACTATGCATTGAAAATAGAATCTGCCAAAAACATAACAATCTATAGTAATCTGTACTCCAACCATACTTTGGCTACTCCAATTTTTTTGAGAAATTGAGAAAACCTGGGAAATTTGTCTATTAATCTTTTGCAAAAAGAATCAGTATTTTATCGCACTACTATTATAAATTAGAATTATTTTCCTGAGCGCATAAGTTACTGTTTTTCAGCAAGATCAAATCAACTATCACCATAGGCCATCCCAAAGGTCTTACTTGTCACTTTATTGAAACGAAAGATACAAAACATGATTACTACAGTACCTTAATCATGTGAATACACAAAAACAGTAGGTAAAAGTGTTGGGTTGTCTCCCAACAAGCGCTTTTCTTTAATGCCTTTTAGCTAGGCATGATGAATTCAATGATGCTCGCATAAAAGATAAGGATTGAAACATAACAAGAGCATCATGAATCACAAGTTCCTCTCTCATAATAATTTTTAGTAGCATCATGAATAGATTCATCAATATAACCATCACAAAAAACATTCTTTTCATGATCCACAAGCATAGAAAATTTATTAATCTCCACATAAGCAATTTTATTCCCATTCACAATAGTGGGAGTGAGGGAGTCCTGGATTAGGGGGTGTTCGGGTAGCCGGACTATACCTTCAGCCGGACTCCTGGACTATGAAGATACAAGATTGAAGACTTCGTCCCGTGTCCGAATGGGACTTTCCTTGGCGTGGAAGGCAAGCTTGGCGATGCGGATATTCAAGATCTCCTACCATTGTAACCGACTCTGTGTAACCCTAACCCTATCCGGTGTCTATATAAACCGGAGGGTTGTAGTCCGTAGGCAATCAACTCCATACACAACAATCATACCATAGGCTAGCTTCTAGGGTTTAGCCTCCTTGATCTCATGGTATACCTACTCTTGTACTACCCATATCATCAATATTAATCAAGCAGGAGTAGGGTATTACCTCCATCGAGAGGGCCCGAACCTGGGTAAAACAAAGTGTTCCCTGTCACCTGTTACCATCCGGCCTAGACGCACAGTTTGGGACCCCCTACCCGAGATCCGCCGATTTTGACACCGACATTGGTGCTTTCATTGAGAGTTCCTCTGTGTCGTCGCTTTTAGGCCCGATGGCTCCTTCGATCATCAACAACGATGCAGTCCAGGGTGAGACTTTTCTCCCCGAACAGATCTTCGTCTTCAGCGGCTTCGCACTGCGGGCCAATTCGCTTGGCCTCCTTGAGCAGATCGAAAGATACGCCCCTGGCCATCAGGTCAGGTTTGGAAGCCTAAACTACACGGCCGACATCCGCGGGGACTTGATCTTCGACGGATTCGAGCCACAGCCAAGCGCGCCGCACTGTCTCGATGGGCATGATATAGCTCTGCCACCGAACAACGCCTTGGAGGCCGCACACGCATCGGTCCCGACCATTGATTCGGAGCCTACTGCACTGATCGAGGATCAGCAGTTAGACGCTGCCTCAGGGGCTGCGATCTCAGAGGCAATTGAGCCGAACTCCAGCCCCGCACTCCGCATGGCCCGTGACTCCAAGGAGCCGGATTCCTCTCCGAGCTCCGAGCCCCCCGCTCCCCGGCCGATCGAATCTGATTGGGCGCCGATCAGGGAGTTCACCGCCGCGGACATCTTTCAGCACTCGCCCTTCGGCGACATCCTGAATTCTCTAAAGTCTCTCTCTTTATCAGGAGAGCCCTGGCCGGACTACGGTCAGCAAGGTTGGGATACGGACGATGAAAAAATTCAAAGCCCACTCATCACCCACTTCGTAGCCACTGTCGACGACTTAACCGACACGCTTGACTTCGACTCCGAAGACATCGACGGCATGGACGACGATGCAGGAGATGAACAAGAACCAGCACCTGTAGGGCGCTGGAAGGCCACCTCGTCATATGACATATATATGGTGGATACTCCAAAAGATGGAGATGGTGATGGAACAGTGGGGGATGACGCCCCCAAGAAACAGCAAAAGCGCCGGCGTCAGCGGCGCCGCTCTAAATCCTGCCAAAGCAAAAACGGTGATTCCGGCACGGGAGATAATACTACCCCGGATAGCGCCGAAGAACACCCACCTCAGCAAAATTCGGCAAAGGAAGATGGAGAAACCAGCCCTCATGAAAGAGTGGCAGACCGAGAGGTCGAGGATGATAACTATACGCCTCCCTCCGAAGACAAGGCGAGCCTCGATGACAACGAATTCGTCATACCATCAGACCCCGCCGAACAAGAGCGTTTTAAACGCAGGCTTTTAGCCATGGCAAGCAGCCTCAAGAAAAAGCAGCAACAGCTTAGAGCTGCCCAAGAATTGCTAGCTGACAGATGGACTGAAGACCTTGTGGCCGATGAGTATGAACTCGAACGCCCCTCCAAGAGTTACCCGAAGCGCAGGCCGCTACCCCGACCAAAGGAGGAAGCACCTACATCACCAGCGCATGACATGGCAGACTGGCCACCTCGCGGCCGCGACAGAGAGGCCTGTCGGCCCTCCACCCAAGCCATGCCCCGACGCCGCTCAACTAAGGCATGGGAAAATGTGCCCGACCTGCGAGACATACTGGAGGATAAGGCAAGACAAACAAGATCGATCTACGGATCGCGCAGGCGCCCTACGACATGTGACAATGACCTTCACTCCGGATACAACAAATCCGGCCGGGCCGAACACAACAGACATAGCTCTTCCGAGCTGCGTCGTGATATAGCCCAGTACAGAGGCACCGCACACCCGCTATGCTTCACGAATGAAGTAATGGATCATAAAATCCCAGAGGGTTTCAAACCCGTAAACATCAAATCATACGATGGCACAACAGACCCGGTGGTATGGATCGAGGATTATCTCCTTCACATCCATATGGCACGCGGCGATGACCACACGCCATCAAGTACCTCCTGCTCAAACTTAAAGGACCGGCCCGGCATTGGCTTAACAGCTTGCCAGCAGACTCAATCGGTTCTTGGGAGGACCTGGTAGCCGCATTCCTCGACAACTTCCAGGGCACTTATGTGCGACCGACGGATGCCGACGACTTAAGCCACATAATTCAGCAGCCAGAAGAATCGGCCAGACAATTCTGGACACGGTTCCTAACAAAGAAAAACCAGATAGTCGACTGTCCGGATGCAGAGGCACTAGCAGCCTTCAAACATAACATCTGCGACGAGTGGCTTGCCCGGCACCTGGGACAGGAAAAGCTGAAATCCATGGCAGCCCTCACGACACTCATGACCCACTTTTGCGCGGGAGAAGACAGCTGGCTAGCTCGCAGTAACAACTTATCAAAGAACCCTGGTAATTCGGATACCAAGGACAAAAGTGGCAGGACACGTCGGAATAAGCAAAAACGCCGCGTTAACAGCGACGACAATGAAGACACATGGCAGTTAATGCCGGATTCAAAGGCTATAAATCCGGTCAGCGGAAAAACCCATTAAAAAAGAATACTCAGGGCCCGTCCAGTTTGGACCGAATACTCGATCGCTTGTGCCAGATACATGGCACCCCCAAAAGGCCAGCCAATCACACTAACAGGGATTGTTGGGTGTTCAAGCAGGCAGGCAAGTTAAGGGTCGAAAACAGAGACAAGGGGCTGCACAACGACGACGAGGAGCCCAAGACGTCGAACAACAATGGACAGCAGGGCTTTCCCCCACAAGTGCGAACGGTGAACATGATATACGCAACCCACATTCCCAAGTGGGAGCGGAAGTGTGCGCTACGGGACGTATACGAGATGGAGCCAGTCGCCCCAAAGTTCAACCCATGGTCCTCCTGCCCGATCACTTTTGATCGAAGGGACCATCCCACTAGCATCCGTCATGGCGGCTTCGCCGCATTGGTTCTCGACCCAATCATCGACAGATTTCATCTCACAAGAGTCCTCATGGACGGCGGCAGTAGCCTGAACCTGCTTTATCAGGATACAGTGCAGAAAATGGGCATACATCCCTCAAGGATTAAGCCCATGAGAACGACCTTGAAAGGCGTTATACCAGGTGTAGAAGCCAACTGTACAGGCTCAGTAACACTTGACGTGGTCTTCGGATCCCCGGACAATTTCCGAAGCGAAGAGTTAATCTTCGACATAGTCCCGATTCGCAGTGGCTATCACGCCCTGCTCGGACGA
This sequence comes from Triticum urartu, assembly GCF_003073215.2. Lineage (NCBI taxonomy): Eukaryota > Viridiplantae > Streptophyta > Magnoliopsida > Poales > Poaceae > Triticum > Triticum urartu. The sequence goes on along the minus strand of NC_053027.1, from coordinate 243,523,590 downwards.
ACCGCATTCGCAAAGTTCAATGCGGTGCCGCACTACGCGTATCTCAAGCTCAAGATGCCAGGCCCTCGAGGAGTAATTACGGTCAACGGAAACACCAAACGCTCCCTCCGTACAGAGGAGCATACGGTGGCTCTCGCAGCGGAGGTACAAAGTAGCCTTCTCAGGCAATTCTCCAGTCTGGCCATTAAAAAGCCAGACACTGCCAAGCGCGCCCGGAGTAACCCACAGCAAGACCGCTTGGCACACTCTGAGAAAGCGTAGCAATGCGGCCCCAACCCCAGCTTTCGCGATATAGCGAAACCAGTACCTCGCGTACATAACTACGCCCTTGAAATACCATGGGCACAGGGGAAGGGGCACAATAACGGCACGCCCAAAATATGGCTTAAAACGTACCAGGGGCTGCCAGATTCTTTTTTTAATTTTTTCTTACTTTTAGGACTCCATACTTCGGACGACCTGTTCGGCAATTCGACTGCCGCACAAACGATGCAAGATCCTGGGAGGCAGACAAGCCATGCCGCATTATGGAACTCCCAGGTGGTCTCAGTTACGAGCGGTATACCTGTTTTAAATACAATTCCGCGGCCTGCCCCTGGCCAGGACATACTGAATAGTCCAATATCTTTTGCTTACCGCACTATTTGTATCGTTCGGCTTTGATAAATAGCCTCTCTATAAACAATGCTTAGCTTTTTGTCTATTTTTTGCATTACTCTCTTTTATATATGTTCATTAATGACATGTTGCACCCGTACACTGTGGTACGGAAAGTACGCCAGGGGCTTCAGTACCCTTTAATATGGTGTGAGAAGCCCGTACACTTTCACAAGTGCGGCACCCCGAACTTATAGCACTATATGCATCGGCTCCGAATCATGATTTGGGTCAATAGTTGGGTTTGCCCGGCTCCTATGTTTTGGTGCCTTACGTTCCGCTATATCAGCTAAGGTAGCACTAGGAGAACCACTGCGATTGTGCCCGGTTGAGCTGGGTTAAGCACCTCAGTGGAGAAAGCTAAAACCGACTGTCATGATGAGGCGAGAGACCGGTCGCTGTTCGAGAGGTTTTTCGAGTCCCTAAAGACTTATGCCGCTTCGAGCGAGGAGCTGGATAACCCCAGCCAAGGTGTGGACAGCGCCCCGAACTCGGTCTTCCGAACTAGGGGCTTCACCGAAATTTAAAATTATAAAGTTCTATGGCTAAGTGATAGTGTTCAAGCATTATAGTCCGATTGCCTGGTTCGTCGTGCTGAGCGCCTCCCTCGAAGGACCCAAACATGGGAAAAAGAGCACATAAGTTTATCACCGAACACCCCAGCACTAATGGCATGGGGGCAGAAGCCGACGACTGGCCATCTCTCAATTTTTGATAAACGGCCGCACAGAAAATAATATTTTAAATTCAATAAGCATTGCTTAGCGCATATGAACAAGTTTTCAGCGCACAGGATAAAATTCAGCGAGTTCATTCAAAAATTACATCCTTGGTACACTCATCCGCTACAAGGCGGGCACCCGCAAGAACATCCTTATAGTAGTTCTCGGGCTTGCGATGCTCCTTCCCCGGTGGCGGCCCATCCCTAACAAGCTTCTCACCGTCCAACTTACCCCAGTGCACCTTTGCACGGGCAAGGGCCCTACGGGCACCTTCGATGCGGACGGAGCGCTTGATGACCTCGAGCCTTGGACAGGCCTCCAGCAGCCGCCGCACCAGCCCGAAGTAGCTCCCAGGCAGGGCCTCTCCGGGCCATAGCCGAACTATGAAGCCCTTCATGGCCTGTTCGGCTGCCTTGTGGAGCTCGACTAGCTGTTTCAGCTGGTCGCTCAAGGGCACAGGGTGTCCGTCCTCAACATACTGAGACCAAAACACCTTCTCCGTCGAGCTGCCCTCTTCAGCTCGCTAGAATGCGACGGCGTCGGATACGCTGCGGGAAGATCTGCGAATGCCCCTGGAGATCTCCGGATTCGAGTAAGTAACAAGTAGTTTACTTTTATATTTCTGCTTTGCATAAAGAATGCCTTACCCGCTGCTATCTTTTTCAGCTCCTCCAACTCTTGGAGGGCCTTTTGGGCTTCGGCCTTGGCAGACTTGGCAGTCTCAAGGGCCGCCGCGAGCTCGGACGCTTGGGTCTTTGACTCAAGCTCCAAACTCTCATGTTTTTTCATGAGAGCCTGAAGCTCTCGCTGCACCTCGCCGACCTGAGCCCCAAGTTTCTCTTGCTCGGTGCGCTCCGCGACCGTTTTCTTTTCGGCCTCAGATAGAGCCTGCTTGAGGGTCGCCACCTCAGTCGTGGCCCCTACAATAAGCAGTACAATCCTGTTATTTTTCGCAATCACGCCTCTCTATAGGCACCCTTTTCAGTAAGGTATTTCTTACCTTCTTTCTCCTCGAGCTGCCGCTTGGCAAGGCCGAGCTCTTGCTCGGTCCGCCCGAGGTCCTGTTTCAGGACACCCACCTCCGCAGTCAGTGCGGCGGTGGATAGCAGCGAAGCCTGCATACACATATTGACTCTTTATTGTTAGACTCCTACGAAATTCAATAGATCCTCTATTCGGCTTTTCTTTCCGAACGCCAAACAGAGCATCAGGGGCTACTGACTATGCGGTAATATTTTTACATATTTTTTACTTACCTCGAAGCCTGTTAGGAGGCTAGCACGAGCTTCACTCAGTCCGCTCTTGGCGGACTGAACCTTCTGGATCACCGTACTCATAATAGTACGGTGTTCCTCGTCGATGGAGGCGCCTTCAAGCACCTCCAGCAGATTGTCCGGCACCTCCGGTTGGACGGAGGCTGCCGGCTCAGAAGGCTTGCTCCTCCTGGAAGGAGTTCGCCTGCCGCGGTCCAGAATCGTTGAAGATTCCGGCACGGTGTCCGGCTCAAAGCCGGACTTGGAGCCCTAGGGGGTCTTGTCCCCTTTACTCCTGGAGTCCGGGAGGTCGCCTTGCGGCTCCTCCAGGACCACCTCCTCCTGCCTCGGAGCTCGTTGCGACGCCACTTCAGCGTCGTCCACGGTGCGGGGGGAGACAGCGGGCGGAACTGAGTTCACGTCTGATGAATCCAGGGAGCCGCTCGACGACTCGTTGAGTTCGGCCCGGGGCAGGCTGCATGATTATATTCGACATTAGGGAAAGCTGTGCAACAAAAGGAATATCATGAGTTACTCTGGTATCCGAACACTTACGATTTCGCCGGATGCCTGGCCCTATCCGGCCACTCCTCTTCGTCCTCGTCGGCATCGGGGCCGTAGTCCGGCGGAGGGGTTTTCCTCTTCTTGGACCCTTCGGCCTTCCCCTTGGGGCGGTCTTCCTTTTCTTTCCTCCCTCCGCTGGGAGGGGAGAGTTTTCTTCTTGCTCCTCCTCGTTTTCACGGGAGGAGGGCGTCTAGGACTCGTCGTATGACGAGTCCGACAACACCACATTGCCAGTACTCCTTCGAGTCCCCGTGGTCTTCTTCTTCTTGGCCTTCTTTTCCGGCACCACATAAGGCGCCGGAGCCAGCAGCTTCACTAGTAGAGCTGGGGCTGGGTCTTCGGGCAGCGGAGCCGGTCAGTTAATCGGTCCGGATACCGCCCGCCAAGCCTGTCAAAGGTAAGGGAGTTTAGATCCCGCATAGAGTTAAACTATGAAAAAAGCTGAACATCCTGTAAAAGGTGAAAATAGCTTACCTCGCTAGCGTGACACTGCGAGCTGTATCCGCGGTCCTCGGAAGCGGATGCGGGAGCCTCGGCACCTTTGATTAGCGCCTTCCAGACGTCTTCATACGTCATGTCGAAGAGCCTGTTAAGGGTTCGGTGCCGTGCCGGGTCGAACTACCACAGAGTAATGTCCCGTTGTTGACACGGGAGGATTCGGCGAACGAGCATGACCTGGACTACATTTACAAGCCTGATCGACTTGTTTACCAGGGACTGGATGCATGTCTTCAGTCCGGTCACCTCTTTCTCGTTACCCCACGATAGGCCCGTCTCTTTCCAGGACATGAGCCGTGTGGGGGGTCCGGATCGGAACTCGGGGGCTGTGATCCATTTCGGATCGCATGGCTCGGTGATGTAAAACCACCCGGCTTGCCACCCCTTTAGGGTCTCTACAAAGGAGCCCTCGAACCACAGGACGTTGGCAATCTTGCCCGCCATGGCGCCTCCGCACTCCGCCTGGTTGCCGCGCACCACCTTGGGCTTGACGTTGAAGGTCTTGAGCTAGAGGCCGAAATGGGGGCGGACGCGGAGGAAAGCCTCGCACACGACGATAAACGCCGAGATGTTGAGGATGAAGTTCGGGGCCAGATCGTGAAAATCCAGGCCGTAGTAGAACATGAGCCCCCGGACGAATGGGTGAAGTGGAAAACCTAGTCCGCGGAGGAAGTGGGGAAGGAATACTACCCTCTCATGGGGCCTTGGGGTGGGGAGAAGCTGCCCCTCCTCGGGAAGCCGGTGCGCGATGTCTTTGGACAAGTATCTGGCCTTCCTTAGCTTTTTGACATCGCCTTCCATGATGGAGACCTTCCACTTGCCTCCCTCTCCGTACATCGCTGGAGAAGGTTGAGGTGGGAAGTGCGGGCTTGGGCGCTGGAGCTCGAGTGTGCAGGAGATGGATAGGCAAAGGAGGAAGAAGGCGTAGGTAAAAAAGGTGGACCCTTATCCCCTTATATGGGCGGATGCGGTTGTGCTCCCCACCTGCCTAATAAAACTCGCTTGCCTCCCAAGCGTCGTGGTAAATGGCGCGGTTAGGGTTACCCACGTCCGTATTGATGAGAATCCCGTAAAAAAGGTGCACGATCTCTGCTTTGACAAGACGTGCCAAGGAAACTGCCTCGCAAAACATGCTGAGGTAGAAAAGTAAAAACGATTCGAGTAAAGGACTTGTCCGTAGTGTGATGACGCACTGTGGAATACGTCGGCAGATTTGATTTGTGTCAATATTATTCTCTCTATGGCAATATGTGGAAACTTATTTTGCAGAACCGGACACTACTCTTGGTGTTTACAATCTTCTACGAAGGACATGGAGGAGGAACCCGCCTTGCAATGCCGAAGACAATTTGTGCGCCGGACTCGTCGTCATTGAAGCCTGGTTCAGGGGCTACTGAGGGAGTCCTGGATTAGGGGGTGTTCGGGTAGCCGGACTATACCTTCAGCCGGACTCCTGGACTATGAAGATATAAGATTGAAGACTTCGTCCCGTGTCCGGATGGGACTTTCCTTGGCGTGGAAGGCAAGCTTGGCGATGCAGATATTCAAGATCTCCTACCATTGTAACCGACTCTGTGTAACCCTAACCCTATCCGGTGTCTATATAAACCGGAGGGTTGTAGTCCGTAGGCAATCAACTCCATACACAACAATCATACCATAGGCTAGCTTCTAGGGTAGCCTCCTTGATCTCGTGGTAGACCTACTCTTGTACTACCCATATCATCAATATTAATCAAGCAGGAGTAGGGTATTACCTCCATCGAGAAGGCCCGAACCTGGGTAAAACAAAGTGTTCCCTGTCTCCTGTTACCATCCGGCCTAGACGCACAGTTCGGGACCCCCTACCCGAGATCCGCCGGTTTTGACACCGATAGGGAGCATCATATGAAACTTAGACACTAAAAATTGTTCCCACATTAAGAGAGTAATGTTCAGTAAAAGGATATTCAAAATTATGACAAGTTTTATAAATATAATCATTAGTACTGTTTATAACATAAGTATCATCACAATAATCATCATAAGTAGCAACTCTGTTCTCATCATAGATAGGAGGCATGCAATCATCATAGCAAATTTGATCATTCAAAGTAGGGGGACTAAAAAGATCATCTTCATTAAACATAGCATCCCCAAGCTTGGAACAAACATTAATTGCAGCAATACATTCTCAAACATGTCATTCTCATCAAACATAGCATCCCCAAGCTTGTGGCTTGGCATATCATAAGCATAATAACTCTCATCATTAATAGTATGAATAGCACCAATGGTATGAAAATTGCTATCATCATAATTTCCCATGTTGGTCCCAAAAAGATTTCCAAGATTATAAGAAGTATCATTATTTTCCCAATCATAATCATCACAACAAGTAATAGGCATAACAAAATCATCATAAATAGTGCTTTCAGACATTGTGCCATAAGACATAGAAGCAATATCATCATCAAGTGCATCATCTTCCACAATTATTTTTGATTCATTTTCATGAGGCACAATAATAATAGGAGTAACATTATTTGGGAGATATACCTTTTTACCTCTATTCTTTCTTCTTTTCTTCTTATTCTTCTTCTTCACCACATCATGTGTGGGTTTAACTAATTTTTTCAAGCTTCTTATTGCTGAGATTGGTTGAATGTGGAGCTCCTCCTCATCACCTATTTCATCATGAGAGACAATAGGAGGGAAAGTGGAAATCTTTACCCTTTTGGCAATATAAGCATTCTCATTGCAATTTACCATGCAAAATGTATAGATATTTTTTAGTTCAGTTTCAATGTCATCCATGAGAATGAATACTTCAAACCAACTATTTTTATATCTCAATTCTTCACTCCCCAAAAATAGACAAATATCATTATAAAGTTCAAGGGTGATCAAGTTATTGCAATATTTGGACACGATTCAATCATGAAAAAGCATGCATTGGAAATTAAGGTGACCAACTTTATTGCAAAGATCACAAATAATAGGACAAAGAGAACATAATTTTGTAGCGAATTCATCTATCAGTTTGAGCAAAGAATTGGTTCTATCATGTATGTGCTTCTTACAAAAGCTATCTTCCCTATAAGGCTCGTCTTCACAAACTTTATGCACTCCACAAAAGTTGACATGCTTATAAGAAACATTTTTCTCATGACTAGTGCAATAATCATTAGCATTTTGGATATTAAAATAATTCGTACTTACAAATTGCAATCATGCTCATCATTCAAATATTTTGTGCCAAACATTTTATTGACTTCTTCTTCTAATAATTGGGCACATTTTTCCGATCCATCATTTTCAAGAAAGATATTATAAAGATGATCAATAATATGATGCAACCTCGATTCCATTTTTTATGTAGTTTTCTTTTATGAACCAAACTAGTGATAAAACAAGAAACTAAAAGATTCGATTACAAGATCTAAAGATATACCTTCATGCACTCACCTCCCCAGCAACGGCGCCAGAAAAGAGCTTCTTGTCTACTACACAACTTGTTCTTGTAGACTCGTGTTAGGCCTCCAAGCGCAGAGTTTTGTAGGATAGTAGCAAATTTCACACAAGTGGATGACCTAAGGTTTATCAATCCGTGGGAGGCGTAGGATGAAGACGGTCTCTCTCAAACAACCCTGCAATCAAATACAATAAATCTCTTGTCTCCCCAACACACCCAATACAATGGAAAATTGTATAGGTGCACTAGTTCGGCGAATAGATGGTGATAAAAGTGTAATATGGATGGTAGAAATATATTTTTATAATCTGAATAAATAAAAACAGCAAGGTAGCAAATAGTAAATGGGCACAAAAATGGTATTGCAATGCATGAAAATGAGGCCTAGGGTTTGTACTTTCGCTAGTGCAATCTCTCAACAATGCTAATATAATTGGATCATATAACCATCCCTCAACATGCAACGAAGAATCAATCCAAAGTTCCTATCTAGCGGCGAACATACGAAGAAATCGTTTGTAGGGTACGAAACCACCTCGAAGCTATTCTTTGTGATCGATCCATCCAAGAGTTCGTTCTAAAATAACACCAAATAATTTCAGATTCATAATACTCAATCCAACACAAAGAACTTCAAAGAGTGCCCCAAGATTTCTACCGGAGAAACAAAATATGAGAACGTGCATCAACCCCTATGCATAGATTACCCTAATGTCACCGCGGGAATCCGTGAGTTGAGTGCCAAAACATACATTAAGTGAATCAATATGATACCCCATTGCCACCAAAAGTATTCATTTGCAAGACATATAACAAGTGCTCTCAAATCCACAAAAGTATTCAATCCGATAACAAAGAAATCTCAAAGGGAAAAACTCAATTCATTACAAAAAGATAGAGAGGGAAAACACCATATGATCCGACTATATTAACAAAGCCCGCGATATATCATGATCGTGACATCTCAAGAACACGAGGGAGAGATTAAACACATAGCTACTGGTACAAACCCTCAGCCCCAAGGGTGGACTACTCCCTCCTCATCATGGTGGCCACCGAGATTATGAAGATGGCCACTGGTGATGATTTCCCCCTCCAGCAGAGTGCCGGAACAGGGTATAGATTGGTTTTCGGTGGCTACAGAGGCCTGTGGCGGTGGAACTTCTGATCTAGGGTTACCCCCGAGGGTTTTGGAATATTTGGCAATTTATAGGGCAAAGAGGGGTACAGGGGGCGATCGAGGTGGGCACAACCCACCTGGGCGCGCCTGTGCCTCCAGGCGCACCCTGGTGGGTTGTGACCCCCTTGGGGCACCCCCCCAGGTGCTGCTCTGGGCCACTGGTGGTCTTCTGGTCCATAAAAAATCCACAAAAAGTTTCGCGGTGTTTGGACACCGTTTGATATTGATTTCCTACGATGTAAAAAAGAAGCAAAAAACAACAACTGGCGCTGGGCACTGGGTCAATAGGTTAGTCCCAAAAATGATATAAAGTTGCTATAAAATGATTGTAAAACACCCAAGAATGATACTATATTAGCATGAATACTTCATAAATTATAGATACGTTGGAGACGTATCAGCAACTAGGATTGCTAAACAGGTTAGTACTAAACAAGATAAACTGGATAAGAACAAACCTATAGTTGGCATGCATATTGTTTCTGTTAAGATTGGAGATAATTTCTATCATGCTTTATGTGATATGGGTGCTAGCGTAGGTGTTATTCCATTTACTTTATATCAAGAAGTTATGCATGATATAGCACCTGTTGATATTGAAGATATTGTTGTTACTATTAAGCTTGTGATATGTCTCCAGCGTATCTATAATTTTGCATTGTTCCATGCTGTTATATTATCATTCCTGAATGTTTTATATTCATTTTGTAGCAACTTTATATAAAATTCTGGGACTAACCTATTGACATAGTGCCTAGTGCTAGTTGCTGTTTTTTGCTTGTTTTTTACTTCACAGAATATCCATATCGAACGAATTCCAAATGCAGTGAAAGTTTTCGGAGATTTTTTTCTACCCAGAAAAGACCCAGGGAGCCCAGGAGGTGTACTAGAGGAGGCCAGTGGGGCCCACAAGATACCAGGGCACGCCGGAGGCCCCTGGCGCGCCCTGATGCCTTGTGGGGCCCACGGGAAGCTTCTCCACCGCCTCTCAGCTCTATAAATACCCAAATATTCTAGAAACCCTAGGGGAGTCGCCGGAACACAATTCCAGCTGCCGCAAGTTCCAAAACCACGAGATCCAATCTAGAGCCCTATTTCGGCACCTTGCCGGAGGGGGAAACGATCACGGAGGGGTTCATCATCCTCATTGGTCCTCCTCTGATGATGCATGAGTGGTTTACCATAGACCTATGGGTCCGTAGGTAGTAGCTAGATGGCTTCTTCTCTCTTTTTGGTTCTCAATACAATGTTCCCCTCGATGTTCTTGGAGATCTATTTGAGGTGATGACTTATTGCGGTGTGTTTGTTGGGATCAGATGAATTGTGAGCTTATGATCAGATCTATCTATAAATATTATTTGAGTATTCTTTGAACTCTTATGTGCATGATCTTTATAGCCTCGTATTTCTTCTCCAAAACTTTGTTTTGTTTTGGCCAACTAGATAGATTTTTCTTGCAATGGAAGAGGTGCTTTGTGATGGGTTCGATCTTGCGGTGCTTATTCTTAGTGACAGAAGGAGACATGACACGCATGTATCATTGCCATTAAGGATAAAAAGATGGGGTCTATTCCTACATGAATATATCTTGTCTACATCATGTAATCGTTCTTATTGCGTTACTCCGTTTCTCCATGAACTTAATACACTAGATGCATGCTGGATAGCGGTCGATGTGTGGAGGAATATTATTAGATGCAGGTAGGAGTCGGTCTACTAATCTTAGACGCGATACCTATATACATGGTCATTTCCTTGGATATTGTCATAATTATTTGCTCTTCTATCAATTGCCCAACAGTAATTTGTTTACCCATCGTATGCTATTTTCTTGAGAGATGCCACTTGTGAAATCTACGGCCCCCGGGTCTATTTCCTCTCATATTGTTTTCAGATCTACTATTCCAAAAAACCCAAAAATACCTTGCTGCACTTTTTCTTTATTTATTTTATTTCATGTTTTTGCTAAATCTATTTATCCAATCTAATACAATTTAGTCTATCTCAATACCGAGGAGGGATTGACAACCCCTCTTACACGTTGGGTTGCAAGTATTTGTTATTTGTGTGCAGGTGTTGGTTACATAGTGTTGCTTGGTTCTCCTACTGGATTGATAACCTTGGTTTCATAACTGAGGGAAATACTTACCGTTGTCATGTTGCATCATCCTCTCCTCTTCGGGGAAATATCAACGCAGATACAAGCAATCAACTTGCAATAAGAGATATTGTTTCACCCCTTGGGATTGTTAGGGCTGTTGAAGTCTTGTGTGGTAAGATCAAATACCCTACTAATTTTCTAGTTCTCGGTTCATCACAAGATGATTTTTATCCCATTATATTTGGTAGAACTTTCTTTAATACTATCAATGCTGAAATTGATTCTGTTAAAGGGAAGGTTAGTGTTATGTTCGGTGATGTGTCTCATGAATTTAATTTCTCCAAGATTTGTAGACAAACTCATAATAAAGAATTGTCTAGTAAAGATGAATTCATTGCTCTTGCTTCTATTGTTGTGCCTCCTACTGATCCATCAGAAGATTAATATGAAGCTTGACGCTAAACCAGTCATCAATCATCCACGCCGCTTGAATTCCAAAATGAAGGATGTGGTAAGAACTGAAATATTAAAGCTTCTGGAAGAAGTTATTATTTATCCTATAGTCACTGGTACAATGAGGTGCTATACAAATGGTTATAACCCCTTTCCATGATAACATTTGGAACTGTCACCAAGTGAGTGTGGGTGATAGGGGGGTCCTTCCCACACGACCCAGAAACCGTCGGGCATATGCCCTCCTGGCACATACGCTCGGCAAAATGAGGTCGTGTGTGATTGGCAAGCGATCAAATATGGTTATACGTACAGTAGTGCTAAAAAATACAATTATACAGGCGAAATCATTTCCGGTCATAAGTACATCCCACACAATCAGTCCCCACTAAACGTTTCTGTTTGTACATACATCCTACACAGTCGCTCCAAGGAAAATGTTTACATTCGCAGGTACATCACACACAATTTTCCCTATTAAATCGTTTGTGATAGCGTTGCCATTGCACACGATATTAACAATTTTATCATTTGTGTTATTGAATGCATCACACACGGTGCGTAGAAGAAACTATGAGGCGAAGGCTATCCATCAAACATAGTTTTTATGTGGTAAACATTTGCGCAAGGTGGCCTAACGCAAAAAAATTTCAAGAGAATATCGTGTGTGATTGTTCATTGATCTAACACGGTTTATTCCTAGAAACTATGTGTGTTGCCTGAGGTCATCGCCCATGGTGTTTTCTGAATAACCATTTGCAACAGAAAACCCAATTAGTAGGCTAATTGGCCATTAGTAGGCTAATTTCCCTATTATTAATAATCCATATATTAATCTAATTGGCATTCATATTAAGCACATAACATATTTCATTTCCATATTAAGGAAGCAGGATTTCATAATTGAAATACATCAGAGTACAATATGATATAGCTTCAGCACTCAGCTACCCCATTACACAACTGCACCAGCACCAAGTTTCACATGCAACATCTAGAACCTTTTGAAATTAGCATCATAGATGTTACATAGACAGATGCATCTCATCTAGAAAAACTACTAAAGCGGAAGGCGAATATTGAGCCTTCATTGATGTTGAAGGTCTTTGCAACTTTAGGCCAGGGCCTATGGATGATTGACCGTCCATCCTTCGTCCTCTTCAGGAACACTTCAATATTTAACCGTGGGTGTTGTATGAAAACCGTACTCGCCTCCTGACCATAGAGGTGGTTCGAGATTTAATCATCAGTGAACTGCTCTGGAAAGGCCTGAAAACAAGGATGTGCATAAATATCTTCTCTATATTGGAAATGGGGCAAAGGAATAAAAAGGGCAAGGTATAATAGTTAGTACCATGTTGTAGTTAACTGATGTCTTCTTCATTGTGCGGACAAAGATCTTGTTGTTTTTTGTCACTAATTTCTTTATCCTAACAATCTTTATGACTTTCTTGACTTGATTGATATTCATGGACAACTCATTTACCCATATGCAGAAGGGTCGAACAGTGGGTCAAAACCTTTGACAGCAGGACCTACATGTGCAAGACCAAATTGTTAAAAACCTAAATATTAGAATGGTTCTTGCAATTGCACAATAATGTGCTATTAGACCACAGACCATGCACGTGCTAACCTTGATTGTAAACCTCAGTGCTTCCCATTGTTTCCCTCCAACACATATAAGGTAGTTAGTCATCAGGTTAAGTAAGGGTTCGCATGCTATCAGTAAAATATGTTGATGAAAAATAAGCACATTGCAGATTCATCAGATTAATTCAAGCCACATGGAAAACCCATTTATCCAAACCAAGCATGATTAAGAATTAGGAAATATAGCAGCTGTATATGTTTCTCATGTATTAAGTGCAGCCAAATTCGATTTATTCCTCACATGCACAACAATACAAAATTCTACCCACGACAATTGGACATCGCATTGCAGAATTGAACCAAGCAGATAACTAAACACCGCAACAAATGAACCAAACATTAACTGAGCACCACATTGCACAATATAACATGCTCCTAATAGAAGATCAGACAGTTAACCAAACCAAGCAGGCTTAACAACTTGGAAATATAGCAATTGTATTTGTTTATCATGTATTTAGTACAGCCAAATTCAATTTATTCCTCACATGGTATAAAATAACAGAATGCACCCACAACAATTGAACATCGCATTGTAGAATTGAACCAAACAGTTAACTAAACACCACAACAAATGAACCAAACGTTAACTAAGCACCACATTGCACAATATAACATAAACGTAATAGAAGATCAGACAGTTAACCAAACCAAGTATGTTTAATGATACGTCTCCAACGTATCTATAATTTTTGATTGCTCCATGCTATATTATCTACTGTTTTGGACATTATTGGGCTTTATTATCCACTTTTATATTATTTTTGGGACTAACCTATTAACCAGAGGCCCAGCCCAGAATTGTTGTTTTTGCCTGTTTTAGGGTTTTGAAGAAAAGGAATATCAAACGGAGTCCAAACGGAATGAAACCTTCGGGAACATGATTTTCTCAACGAACAAGACCCGGGAGACATGGACCCTACGTAAAGACACAAAAGAGGAGGCCGCGAGGTAGGGGGCGCGCCATCCACCCTCGTGGGCCCCCTATTGCTCCACCGACGTACTCCTTCCTCCTACATATACGTACGTACCCCCAAACAATTAGATACGGAGCAAAAACCCTAATTCCATCGTCGTAACTTTCTGAATCCACGAGATCCTCTCTTGGGGCCTGTTCCGAAGCTCCGCCGGAGGGGGCATCGATCAAGAAGGGCTTCTACATCAACACCATAGCCATCCGATGAAGTGTGAGTAGTTCACCTCAGACCTACGAGACCATAGTTAGTAGCTAGATGGCTTCTTCTCTCTTTTTGGATCTCAATACAATGTTCTCCCCCTCTCTTGTGGAGAACTATTCAATGTAATCTTCTTTTTGCGGTGTGTTTGTTGAGAATGATGAATTGTGGGTTTATGATCAAGTCTATCTATGAACAATATTTGAATCTTCTCTAAATTCTTTTATGTATGATTGGTTATCTTTGCAAGTATCTTCGAATTATCAGTTTGGTTTGGCCTACTAGATCGATCTTTCTTGCAATGGGAGAAGTGCTTAGCTTTGGGTTCAATCTTGTGGTGTCCTTTCCCAGTGACAGTAGGGGCAGCAAGGCACGTATTGTATTGTTGCCATCGAGGATAACAAGATGGGGTTTTCATCATATTGCATGAGTTTATCCCTCCACATCATGTCATCTTTCTTAAGGCGTTACTATGTTTTCATTAACTTAATACTCTAGATGCATGCTGGATAGCGGGCGATGAGTAGAGTAATAGTAGTAGACGCAGGCAGGAGTCGGTTTACTTGTTTCGGACGTGATGCCTATATATATGATCATACCTAGATATTCTCATAATTATGCTCAATTCTGTCAATTGCTCAACAGTAATTTGTTCACCCACCGTAGAATACTTATGCTCTCGAGAGAAGCCACTAGTGAAACCTATGCCCCCCGGGTCTATCTTCATCATATTAATCTCCCAATACTTAGTTATTTCCTTTGCTTTTACTTTGCTTTTATTTTACTTTGCATCTTTATCACAAAAATACCAAAAATATTATTTTATCATATCTATCAGATCTCACTCTCGTAAGTTGCCGTGTAGGGATTGACAACCCCTTATCGCGTTGGTTGCGAGGATTTATTTGTTTTGTGCAGGTACGAGGGACTGGCGCGTAGCCTCCTACTGGATTGATACCTTGGTTCTCAAAAACTGAGGGAAGTACTTGCGCTACTTTGCTGCATCATCCCTTCCTCTTCGGGGAAAACCAACACAGTGCTCAAGAGGTAGCACTTCACAACTTGGAAATATAGCAATTGTCTTTGTTTCTCATGTATTTAGTACAACCAAATTTGATTTACTTCTCACATGGTATACAATAACAGAATGCACCCACAACTATTGAACATCGCATTGCATAATTGAACCAAACTGTTAACTAAACACCACAATAAATGAGCCAAATGTTAACTAAGCACCAGATTGCGCAATGTATAACCAAACCAAGCATGCTTGACAACTTGGAAATAGCTTCGTTTCTCATGTATTTTTTAAAGATAAATTCGATTTATTTCTCACATGGAAGACAATACAAAATTGCAGGCTGAAGAATTGAACATCACATTTGCAGAATTGAACCAAACAGTTAACTGAAGACGACAATTAATTAACCAAACAGTGAATAAGTGAGCACCACACTGCACGACATATATATACACTAGAGCAACAGATTGCAAGGTAAAATTAGATAGCACAATTCACTAGAATTTGTTAAGGAAAGGCAGGAGCAACACATGCAATGGGTAAACCGAGCATGCTTAACTGGCACAAATGGCAAGGTGCTTCTCCAAGATCTGGGGATCAGCACAAATGGCAGCCATCGCGACCTCATCCACGCGTGCGGCCCCGATTTGCTTCTCCGCTGCCAAATGCTCCTTGAGCTCCTGGCTATATTGCGTGCACCTTGGCTTAGGACATCGCTTATTTGGTGGAGGGGTCGGTGATTTGGGTGGAATGTATCGCGCCGGCGGTCAGGGCATGTGGGATGTGGAAGGAGGAGGAGGATGGGGGTCGGGTGTGGATTACCTACCTGGATAGACGAGGCCGAGCAGCGTGAAGGAGGGTCACCGACGAGGAGGTGGCGCTACAAGCAAGGAGTGGAGGTTTCAACTTGGAAAGGAAGGCGGAAACATGAGAAATGTGGCTTTTGGTAAGGAGGAGGGGGCGGGGAGGCAGATATTTCTGTGGAGGCCGAAAATTTTAAATCACTTCAGCAAAAAAATTGGCGCGCAAAGTGTCATCAGACACGGTCCCTTATTCAGAACTGTGTACGATATGTGAACATAACAAATGATTCAGATAGCATAAACCGTGTGTGATGAGTTTGAACGTCAAAAATTTTGGTTCGAATTTCCATGGTTACGGTGGTCATCCACGTCATTGTATAATTTGGGTACACAAAGGAGACTACATCACACCCGCACTTCTTAATCAAGCAAGTTGAGCAATTAAACAGAGCTAGCTGACCTAAACATTACTCTAACAAATTAGAGACCGACACTCTTAATTAAACAAAACAAAGAGTACTATTGCAGCTGGTGCTCGTCGATCTCCGTCGCCGCCTCCATGTCCAGCTCGCGCCCGACGGTCTCCTGGGGAAGGCGCACCATGGCATCCATCACACCATAATCGGCAAGTATCTCGCCATCTGCTTCCGCCATCTCTTTGTAAAAGGCCGCCATGAGCTGGGCTCGGGCGGCCGTGATCTGGGCATGGACGAGCTCCATTGTGGCAAGGTATGCGGCAGAGAAACGGACGACTGCTCGAACACTCTCGGCGATTGCCAACTCTTCGGCGTGGGTTACCGACCGTTGTCGGAGAAGCTTCGTTCGATTTGTGCGGTGACTGCCACGAGCTGGGCGTGGGCGGCCTCGACATGGTCGTGGGCGGCCTCCATTAGGGCTAAGGTCGCCACTGCTGAATGGACAACTATTTTGCCACTCTGGCCAGTTGCTATCCCCGAGGCAGATGTTGCTATCCCCGATTGCGGCCGCGCTCATGCACCTTGTTAGCACGCGCATGCCGGGTGCGCCCGCGCTCTCGCCGGAGTGGTCCGCCGAAGTTGCCCTCACGATGTGGGTCCATGTCCCCATCTTTCATCAGCGACGATTGCACAATGAAATGATATTTGGGAGTGAGCTACTGTGCTTGACACGCCCGCTGTGGATTGTAGCTGACGCACCTGCTCGCGTAAGCCATAGGCGTACTATACACCGATGGTGCCCCAGGATATTTTGTACTGCATCTCACACGGTTGGTGATAATAAACTGTGTGGGATCTACTTGATTTTTTATCTTGATTTGAATTACATAATTGGGTCATAGCGGCAATGGACAGTGTTTGAATTACTAGAACTTTTATCAGCAGTGAACATGCAACTACATGTGTGTCGTAAAAAAATTGGAATTATTCAGGGTTCGTTTAGACATTTTATACATTCAATTGGTTTTCTAGCCATTTCAGGTGCACAATTCAAAATTAAACTACATGCACATGCTCCGGTGCACCAACATGGGTTGTAAAATCATATATGTGTCCATGGGTTTATGCTTATGTTCCATGCAAGAAATGGGGATGAATTTCGAACACCACGACACCGTGGCTCTCCGGCAAACATTGATGTACTTCCTTTTGTAATTCTAGTAAACCCAAAACTCGTCGGAAATTCATGAAACTTGGCATGCTATCATGGAGCGGCATCAACATGCCATGGTAATTTTTTTGTCCCATTTGGGGAAGGTTCGGGTATAAACTTCTCACAAACCAGAGCTTCTCACAACAAGCCTGATGGTTTCGGTAAGGAACATGCCACCTTTGGGGACGAAACGATATCCGTTGCCTCTTATTGCTTTCAAAAAATTTCTAGTGTCAACATAGAACAACAGGAGTGTTGTGTTAAATTTTGGAATTTTTGGGGTCCGTTTGGACATTCTATACAGTAATTGGGTTTTCTAGGTATTTTATGTGAATAATTCAAATTTCAAATACATGCACATGCTCCAATGCATATAAATTGGTTGAAAAGTCAAACCTGTGTCCTTGGGTGCATGCTGCAAGAAATGGGAATGAATTTCAAACACCCTGCCACTGTCACTCAGCCACAAACATTGAGATACCTGGTTTTTAAATTCTAGTAAATCCAAAACTCATCTAAAATTCATGAAACTTGGCATGCTATCATGGAGCGAAATCAACATGCCATGGTAATTTTTTTGTCCCATTTGGGGCAGGTTGGGTTATAAGCTTCTCACAAACCAGAGCTTCTCACAACAAGCCTGATGGTTTCGGTAGGGAACGTGCCACCTTTGGGGACGAAACGATATTCGTTGCCTCTTATTGCTTTCAAAAAATTTCTAGTGTCAACATAGAACAATTGGAGTGTTGTGTTAAATTTTGGAATTTTCGGTGTTTGTTTGGACATTTTTACACATTAACTAGGATTTCTAGGCATTTTATGTGCACAATTCCAATTTGAACTACATGCACATGCTCCAGTGCATATAAATTGGTTGAAAATCAAATATGTGTCCTTGGGTGCATGCTTAGGTCCCATGCAAGAAATGGGAATGAATTTCAAACACCCTGCCACCGTCACTCGCCGCAAACATTGAGATACATGGTTTTTAAATTCTAGTAAATCCAAAACTCGTCTGAAATTCATGAAACTTGGCATGCTATCATGGAGCGGCATCAACATGCCGTGGTAAAAAATTTGTCCCATTTGGGGAAAGTTCGGGCATAAGCTTCTCACAACAAGCCTGATGGTTTCGGTAGGGAACGTGCCACCTTTGGGGATGAAACGATATCCGTTGCCTCTTCTTGCTTTCAAAAATTTCCTAGTGTCAACATAGAACAACATGAGTGTTGTGTTAAATTTTGGAATTTTTCGGGGTTTGTTTGGACATTTTTATACATTAAATGGGTTTTCTAGGCATTTTATGTGCATAATTCTAATTTGAACTACATGCACATGCTCCAGTGCATATAAATTGGTTGAAAAATCATATATGTGTCCTTGGGTGCATGCTTAGGTCCCATGCAAGAAATGGGAATGAATTTCAAAAACCCTGCCACCTTCACTCCGCCGCAAACATTGAGATACCTGGTTTTTAAATTCTATTAAATCCACAAACTCGTCTGAAATTCATGAAACTTGGCATGCTATCATGGAGCAGCATCAACATGCTGTGGTAAATTTTTTGTCCCATTTGGGGTAGGTTTGGGCATAAGCTTCTCACAAACCAAAGCTTCTCACAACAAGCCTGATGTTTTCGGTAGGGAACGTTTCTCCTTTGCGGACGAAACAATATCCGGTACCTCTTCTTGATTTCAATTTTTTCTCTAGTGTCAACATAGAACAACAGGAGTGTTGTGTTAAATTTTGGATTTTTTTGGGGTTCATTTGGACATTTTTATACATTAATTGATTTTTAATGCTTTTACGTGCATAATTCCAATTTGAACTACATGCGCATGCTCCAGTGCAACAAAATTGGTTGAAAAAACAAATATGTGTCCTTAGGTGCATGCTTAGGTCCCATGCAAGAAATGGGAATGAATACCAAACACCAGGGCAGTATTGATTGCCAGCAAAACATTGAGATACTTTGTTTTTAAATTCTAGTAAATCCAAAACTCGTCTGAAATTCACGAAACTTGGCATGCTATCATGGAATGGCACCCGACATGCTGTGGTATTTTTCGTGTCCATTTTGAGAGGAGGCGCGCTCGAATAACAGCCAACAAAGGCATTTTGAAAAAAATAGCTGCCACTTTAATATCTCAAACGTTTGTATAATTCAAATCGTGTGCGTTCTGTTAACCATTCACATGACGCCACGTGTCTTGGTTTTAATGGCTATAGGAGGTGCCATGCAGACAACTGCTTGACTAAACGGGAGGCGTGCGAGCACAGTCCGGTGCACAAGCTGACCGAGAGGCGTGCAAGCTGTCCTCCAATGTGCAGGCTCTCGGGGAAGCGTGCGAGCTGTATGCTGCACAGGCTTACTGGAAAGCGAGCCCTTTGACTTCCATGGCTGCCCGCCTTCCTCTCCATTAATGGTGCCCGAGCCGCTATTTAACATGGGTGGCCTGACTGTTCGCCTCCCATTTCCCTCCCTCCGACAGACCTCCACCAATGCCATGATGCATAATGATTATCTACCACTAGTCTTTAAGTTTGGTGAAGTCGACTCTGAGCCGGAGGAGATGGAAAATAAGGAGGAATGGGGCCTCATGGACAAGGCCCCGAATGAGCTGGCCGCGGCGGTTGCTGCCCCCACTCCCATCCCAGCTCCCATTCCCGCGCCTGCGCCTGCGCCGACGACCATCCCCATAGCATTGACGGTCTGGTCACCGCACACTATCACAGAGCTGGAATCCGTGGGAGTCAGCGAGGTCTCCGCGGACCCGTGCGAGATCGTGTACATGCCAGTGCCAGCGCCCGTGCCCATGCCCGTGCGCTCCACTCCACCCACCGTGGCACCGGTCCCCGTGCGTTTGGCTGCACCCGCCACGCCCGTGCCCATGCGCGCGCCCCCTCAGCGGCATGGGATGCCTCCATTGACTGCTACCTCTTAGCGGCGCCATTTGCCATCCTCCCGCGCCCCGCCCATCGATCGTGCGACGACATGATGTTTGATGTACAAGTGAAGAACATTCTGTACTGCCTTGAGGACTTCAACAACGGCGTCACGGAGGATGACAATGACAACGACGGCGCGGCACGCCACCTCCGCCGCCGCCGAAAATAGTTTTTTTTGGGGTTTAATACTATATCTCAAATTCTCGATCATATGAATATAAATTCGCAGTGTGGCTGAATGAAGGATATGGTTTGAACGAACTTGCATTTTTCTATCTTAATGTACATACTTATCAAATGATTTTATTTTGAAAATAACGTCAATGGTTTTTAAATCTACAACACTCATCACAAACGTTTTAGTTAGAACACCCATATGCAAACCGACAGCTTCCCTAGGAAGCCAAGGGAAAATGTGCTGAGCAGGATTTGTGTAGCTCTTGATCGCAAACATTTTAGATAGAATGCCCATATGCAAAGTGAGAGCTATGGTCTTCCCCCTTAAGTCAAGGGAAAATTCGCAGCCCAGGATTTGTGCATCCCTTCAACGCAAACGGTTGTTTTGGATGACCCGTGTGCAACCATGTACAAATAATTTGGTAAGATTTGCATCTGTCATATTGGGTATGTGTCCATTTGTCAAACTGGAAAGATTGACATTTGTTGATCTAGTAACATTGCCATTTTTCAACAATGTAACATTGCGATTTGTCAAAATATGCAGCTAAAAATCACTAGCACTATATAATTTTTGCAACTAAAATCCAGTAAAGCATAGATTTTATTCATAGATTAAGTAGTCGTTCTTTATACAAACAGTTCAACTCGACAGCTGAACCGACCAAACTTTTCCCCAATTGTTGCCAGCCAAATACTGAAATAGCTAGTTCAACTATATATACTAGCTAATTTTAAGTACGTTGTATAGTTCCACCACATGTATAGTCAGATGAACTGAACAAAATATCCCCTAAATACGCTACTACGGAGGGGCTTTGTACTACTTCCGGTAGCCTGTCCTTTGCTGAGCACGCTCAGTAAGAGGCAGAGGAGGAGGAGCCTACCGACGAGCTGGACAACTTCAATATGGTGCATGTCACTGCTGCAGCTCCAGCAACGCTCACCTCGAACGCCCTCTATCGCTCCAGACGACTCCTCTCGAAGTGGTGGTTCTCCTCATAGATCTCCTGATTCCTCGCCTCTGAGGTGGCGTGTGCCGCGGCCACTGCGGCGGTAAGGATCTTTGCATGCTCAACGTGGCGCTCCTTCTACTCCCGTAGGAACTGGGTGTAGCACGCAAGGTCGCTGACGCACGTTCCGGCATCCAGCTCCGCCTCCCGCCTTCGGGCGGCGGTGGCGGAACGGGTGATGACGCTGGCAGTCGACGATGGGCTGGCGGCTATGGCGGCCGATGATGGGGTGGCGGTCACGACCACCACCTCCCACCTTCGGGCCGCAGTGGCGGAGTGGGTGATGGCCGACAGTGGGGTGATGACCACGACGGCCACCTCCCGCCTTCGGGTCGTGGCGGCAGAGTGGGCGATGGCCCTGGCTTTCGACGGTGGTGTGGCGGCAATGGTGGCCGGCAATAACTGCTGACGGCTAGCGCTGGAAGAGCGTGTGGTGGGTGTTCTGCGCACACCCAACAGGGATGCCATGCACACTACACTACGCTAGGGACTGCTCCTCCGCCACGGTGTAGCCTCCCAGCTGAAGTTGTCCTCTGATGACGGCAGAGTGGCTGAGCGATGACGATGGACCGGTGCCATTGGCGATTGTGGGAGAATCAGACAAGATAAGCTACCGGGAGGGATGGGAAAATGCGACGCAGGACTCGCCGGCCATCAGGGTTTATATAGGAGGCCGGTAAGCATTGGGATTTTGGAGGATTTCACCGAGTCGGGCGGGAAGCTTGGATGGGAACCTGCGAGGTTGTGCGGGAACAGGCTCACCGATGATTCATTGGTGCCAGTTTGAACCATAGTTTGGCCAAAAGAACGCCCCCGCGCACTGCGCAAGCATGCGCTGTAAGCCGTCTACGACAACAGGGTGACAAGACATGCGAGAGGAGGACGAAAGGCTACGTACACATACGGGTTAATATAAAAAAACCATTGGCGGTTTAATTACCTACTATACCCCCGTCCTGGTTTACAAGTAGGATTTAACTAATAAAATACGATTGCATGTCACCAAAGATTATATAGTTGGATTCGTATTTCAACATAGTTTTCAATTATATAATTTTTATAATATGCATTAACATTTTGTTGGTTAAATTTAAGGGCAAACTATGGCATATAATATAATGGGGACTATAGACCAAGATTGAGGTAGTAGCACACGGCCGCTCTCTACGCAGCAGCGTAACTGTCGGCCAGCTTGTAGGTAACCATTTCCTGCGTGTTCAACTCCTCTATGCATGCGTGTGGTTGCTTGCGGTTGAGGCGGCCGCAGGGTGCTCTGCTCGCGTCCTGCGGCATGCGCTCTGCTCTTGCGTCCCTCCTGGTGCTCTAGCCTCATCCCTCCATGCGCGCTGCCTGTGTTTGGGGCCGGCGCATGATCACGCACGTTCGTGTACATGCGGTTGCACCGGGCATGGCATGACGATGCAATTACCCACTTCAAAAACTGCCATGCAGACGCGCCGAGATACCAAGTCGCTCGGCCCCCTTTTATTCTTGCGGCCATTTACCTTCATCTCTTGTGTCACATAACACAATAAGCACACCCATGATGACACATACAAAGAGGACATCCAGTGGTTCCAATGGCGCTCATCGTGGCTCCAATGGCGCTCCCAGCGGCCGATGACGACAACGGTGGGTAGTTCACCATGCATCACATAGTGGACACCCACATGAGGGGGAAGGCCCCCTTGGTGGTGTACACGAACGACCCGGTCTCGGTGGAGAGGTCCATCGAAACTATGGAGCAGTTCCTTGCCGAGGAAAAGTACCAAGTGGTCGGCTTCGACCTCGAGTACACCATCGGTCGTGCCGGGCACGATCAAAAGGTTGTCATCGCCTAGTTGTGCGTACGACATGACGTCCTCATCTACCACTACCACCTGGCCACAAGGACTTGCGAGTGTTTCTCCAGGTTTATCAACAGCTCCGACCATAGTTTCGTTACGGTGGACACCACCAACGATCTAAAAGCGCTCAAGGTTTCAGGCTTGAAATTCCCGAATCTTGTCAACATCCAACACCACTACAAGGTTTGGTGCAGTGACAACAACAAACTGAACTCCCTGGTTGACCTCGCCTCGGCCATCATTGACCCCTAGTACATGAAGATGAAGGATGAGAGCAAGAAGGACAAGATCATCTGTCATAGTGTTTTGCATGAGAGACTGGATGAACAACACGTAAAGTACGCGGCCAAGGATGCGTACACAAGATACGAGATGTACAGGTGGATTGTTGACATGAGGAAGTGTCTTGTTCCTGCCCCAGATGAGGGATCGAGCCACAGAGCAGTGGTGGGAGCGTCACAAGTAGTAGATGACTAGGCGATCGTTTCTCCTCCTTTAGAATGCATGCAATTTATTAAGGTGTGTGCGAATGATCTGTATAGTCACTTATGTAATTAGATGTTTATTTCAGTTATATATATACATGTTATTCTTCTATAGACAGAGAAAATCACACAGCTTATTAGCATCAATCTTCTGTGTTATTATTGGTCTTTGCACACGTTTCTGATTACAGACCTATTTGCCATGTATCACACACATCTTCTTCAGTTGAACCATTTCCATTGCGTTGCCTAATTACACATAGTTCATCCTAGTGAACTGTATGTCGTATATCGCACACACCCTCATCTGGCTGCCCATTTCTGTTGTTCTGCATCATCGCAGACAGTTCTTCTGGATTAACCATTTGCCACTCATCACACACACAAATCTAATATGAATCGTGTTTGATGTCACCACCATGGCAAACCTTTTGCACCTTTTTTGACGGTTTTACACCACTGTTCGTGATTATTGCATCGCACACAGTTTCATCAAAGGGTTTCTGATTCGATTATCGCGTTTGGACCATCCTGCAGTAGTGAGTGATAATAGATGGGTAAGTCATGTTCATTGTGTCCCTAAGAAACACTACCAAAAATACACATCCGTGACATTTTGGTCCGAACGGATTTTTTTCTGTCATATGACACTTCTATGATGATAATTGTGACAAAACCCGGTATCATCATAGATGTGGTGGGCTCCTACTTCTATGACAAAAAATCATGATAGAAAATGCAGTTTTCGTTCCGGGCGGGGCGGAGACGCGGCTGCATGACATTCTTTGGGCCGTGCATGACGGAAAAAACCTTGGTAGAAGCGAGGGCAAGGAAAATATCGGGGAGTTCTCCGTTACCGTGGGTGGTCGGGGGCCGAGCAATGCGCGTTTCCCTCGTACACGTACACACGTGGGTGCAAGGTGTTGGGCTCTAACTAAACCCGAGCGAGGCGTTCGCCTACTGCACCCGATCGATTGCACTATAGGCTACGCGTTACTGAACCCGAGCCATCGATCGATGGCTGTTAACTGAACCCGATCGAACTTCGCCACACTGCTGCTAACAGAAGCCGATCGATGCTACCTATGGATGAACAATGAGCGTTGTTGGGGGGTTTGGATGAACAGTTCCCGATGGTGGGTTGGATGAATAGGACCCCGTGGTAGTAGAGGCTGTTGCCGCTGGATGAACAGGACCCCGTGTGTGGAGGGCTGGATGAACAGGACCCCATGGAGGGCTGGTTGAACAGTAGCCGGTGAAGAGCTGGTTCAACAGTAGACGGTGGAGGGCTGGATGAACAGTAGCCCGTGGAGGGGTGGTTGAACAGGACCCCGTGGAGAGGGCTGGTTGAATAGTAGCCGGTGGAGGAGCGGTGGAGGCTGGATGAACAGGAGCCCGTGGATGAATAGTCGCAGGTGGAGGCTGGAGGAGGTCGACAGTGGATGAACAGTAGCCCGTGGAGGCTGGAGGAGGTCTACGGTGGAGATGAACAATAGCCCGTGGAGTCCCGTTTCGAGGTATGCCACACCCCTCCCGATGAACAGGACCCCTGTTTTGACCATAGCGCTCCAACAAAAGTCTGTTTCCTCCGTTTTGCGGTACGCCACACCCCTCTCGATCAACCGGACCCCGTTTCGACCATAGGAGGTCCAAGAGAAGTCCGTTTCCTCCGTTTTGTGGTACACCAGACCCCTCCCGATGAACAGGATCCCGTTTCAACCGTGGCCGGTCGAACACAAGGTTGTTTCCTCCGTTCTGCGGTACGTCAGGCCTCGTTTTCGTCGGCTGTTACGTCCAAGACGGTTGGCTCCCGATGAACACAACATATTCCGTTGCCTCCCTATGAACATGACGCATTCCATAGCCTCCCGATGAACACGACGCATTTCGTTGGCTCCCAATGAACTCGACGATGACGTAGTTTGTCCGTTTTGACCTAGCCATGTACACGAGACCAGGCCGTATGTATGCGTGAGTAGGCGTTCGAGACCCCGCCTGTATGTACATATGTGGCTGTATTTACTTTCTTGCACCCTGGCCGTTGTACATACGTGTACATGCTACGTGCGTGCCTCTACTACGACACGTGCGCGCCTCTACTACGACACGTGCCCTTCCTTACACGGCCACGGTTCATCGTTGCGGCCTGCAGACAGACCGATCTTATGTACGTACACGTTCGCGACCAGAATGACAACGCTATGTACGCTTCGACCAGGTGGGTCCCGACTGTCGGGCACTTCCTTGCATGCGAAGAAGTAGCTGGTGGGTCCCAGCAGTCGAAAGGGAAACATTTTTTTGAGAAATACGATGGCCCGTCCGGTGGGTCCCCGCTGCCAGGTGGAGGAATCATTATTTTCCGCATAATAAGGAGGCACTTCCTTGCGACGGTCGTGGACCCAGCTGTTAGCCTCTCCACGTACAGTACTCTTCCGATGGAAGTCGTTCCTTGACCACGTTGACCACACCATGCCGAGAGCACCAGGGCGATGTACGACCACGAGGCCTAGGAAGGGGACGACGCGGAGCCAGGGAAGACGCGGCAGTGGAAGCCCACGCGGAGAGGAGTATGAGGGTTCACTAGCTCGGATGTGGTGTGAGCCTGCCGTCGCCGTATCGCATGGCCAGCAGTGGGAGTAGTAGGGGCGGTGAGGCCTCAATGACAGCACAGCCGGCCACTGGAGGCAGGAGCAGGCGGTCTCGCCGGCGCTGGTTTGGGCGGCCGGTGCAAGAAGAGCAGCGATTGAAGAAGCAGCATGATTGTTCGATTCAAATCCAATGGTCACTGCTTCTAGAATCGTTTGTTGTCTAAGTTGACAATGCCCTGCGTACGCGTCAACTTAGTAGGCCCATAGATCAGCCTCCAAACTGGTGCGCCCCAGATGTCAGTGGGAGGAATCATTTTTTCACGTAATAAGGAGGTAGTTGATTGCGTGCGGCCATGCCAGCGGAGGGAGTAGGATGGCCGATGAGGCCTGCGCGGCATCACAGCGGGCCACAAGAGGAGGGAGCAGGCAGTCCCGCCGGCACTGATTTTTTGGCTGGAGCAGGAAGATCAGAGATTGAAGAAGCACGTCGGCCGTTGGATGGACATCCAACAGTCACTGCTGTTAGAATCGTGTGTTGACTGACAAAGCCTTGCGTAAACAAGTCAGCCTCGAAATCTATGGCGTGTACAGCCCATTTGCTATTATTTTTATAATTTTTACTCATTTTCTAATTCATATGGAATTTATTGCAGCCCCTTTTCCATTTTTAGAATTGCTGCCCATTTTCTAGTTAGTACCAGGGTTAAAAATTGAACAAAAATGTGTGAAATTTTGAAAATTCACAAATTTTTGTTGGGGAACAAAATATTCTTAATCCAAAAATTACTAGCCATACAAAAACAAATTTAAAGATAAATCAGTACTGTGTCATGTTAAAATCCAATGAAATATAAAATATCAGTGAAGAAGAAAAAAAACTAATTTCCCATTTGCTATTTTTTTTGGAATATTCAACCCCTTTGATATTACTTTTAACAGATACTGACCATACTCTTTGGCCAGGCCGTAATGCATCCCTCCTCGTCTTGAAAGATTTGCAGCCCAGTAAGTCGGAGAAAAAAAAGGCCTAGCTTGGGTATTCTTCAAAAAGAAATAGTGGTCTACCTATTTTCCCAAAGAAAAAACTGCCGGGCTGGTCATGTTGTTAGACGGGCCATAGAGACCACACAACCCAGTTTATAGCCTGCTCCTCCGAACAAATCCTCAAAAAAGTTGTGCAATTATGTCATTAATTGACTATATGTTGAAAATGATGTAGGTTCCAGATATCAGCAGGGTGGATTAGAGTAAAAAAACGAGGGGTGCATCTGAATGATAAAAGAGGCGCTTTCTTGTGTTCGGGAGTGGACCTGGTGGGTCCATACTATCATACTCACAACTGCAGTCCTCTCCCGATTCACTATGTTGACAGGGCCGGATGGCGGCGCCACGGCGAGTGCACCAAGGCGGAGGATAAAGTGCTATCGCCAATGTGTTGGGCTGGGTTGGACATTCTTATTGAAAAACAAAAATGGACCGGAACTATTTATGACGTTGACTATGATTTGCATGGGTCCGCTGGTTACAGGAAGAAAATGGTGGGAGAAAGAAGACCGGTCGCTATCTTTGCCTAAGAATAATATCGACTGAATGTAACGACACTATCATAGGAAATAATATCCTCCTATTAAATCGTGAATTTAAAGAACTAGTGCACGAGCATTTAGCTTTATTTTTTATTTACTTATTTATGTTTAGGGGACCATGAGCATGTACCTAGGCCGGATTCATGTGAGAGGCTCCCTTCCAGTTAATTATGGGCTCCTCTATTGGGCCTTCATCAGTGGGCTGCATGTTATCAACAAGTGGAAAATGTGTTCCGTACCAAAAATAGTATGCGCTACGTACGGTACGGGGCACTAAAGGATCGGACTGTGCAACGACTTCCAAAACATTGTGTTTGTCGTTCTAACAACACATTTATTCAACCAACAGACGAAATATACTACTGATTGTACATTGAAAACAGCAGCAGTAGCAACCAGGGCTGGGGGTGCAACAGAAGCAGTAAGCAGGCCAGAAGAGTAAAGACGTGGCTCTCTCTTCCAAACCAAACATCAGCCATCATTATAAAAGGGCTACCAAAAAAGAACTAGTGTATGCATCAAACTAAATAAAGATCCTACTACACCAAGTGTACACATCTAACTAACTGGCCAGTTAGACGTTATTATTTATTAAGCTATGGAGATTGGCTGATGGCTTGAACCAGATGGATGCCTGACGGGGGAAACTCTAGCCAGCAGGTCGAAGTCTGATACTTGTGACCCTCTCTCCTACTTTGGGCTGCAGAGCGTGGCGGCACATATCAGGGTATGGTGCATGCAGAGACGCATGGTACGCTGTGTACACACAGTTTTGCCTGATGAACGAAACCACGCTGCCATCATGATCCTTGTACTACTGCAGGATGCTGCTAACGCGACACTACGATCAGCGACCCTTCGAGAAACTGTGTGCGATGCAGTAATCACGAACGATGGTGTATGAAAACTGTCAAAAAAGGTGCAAAACGTTTACGATGGAGGTTGCATCAGACACGGTTCAGATTTTAGTTGCGTGTGTGATTTAGGCCACACGGTTAACCCGTTCGAACTGTTTACGATGAGGCAAAACAATAGAAACGGGCATCCACATCAATGTGTGTGATATACGGCATACAGTTCGCTCCGATGAACCGTTTGCTATTAGGGAGTGCAACATAAACGGTTAGCCACATAAAGGTGTGTGTGATATAGGGCATACAGTTAACTCGGACGAACTGCTTTCGATTAGCGAACGCAACAGAAATGGTTCAACTTAACAAGATGTCTGTGATACGTGGCAAACAGCCGACTAGGATGAACTGTTTGCGATGAGAATTTACAACACAGACGGTTAATACAGTTAGTTCGTGTGCGATTCTGTGTGTACAAAAAACTTTGAAAAATGCAAACTAGTTGCTTGCGGTGGCTAGGAGTATCACACACGATGCGTCTAGGAGTACTCATGTGCGATGATTAGTAAGTTACACATGCATTTCCTTATGTTAACACGTGTGTGATAACTAACACGTGGCACCGGCTACGGTATTTGGGTTGTGTGTGTGCTCCACTTAGTCTTCCCGCACTCTAGCGAATGCTTCCCGCGCTCCACATGGGTGAATTGTAAAATCCGCACCTATTCCCTCACTGGTTTCCTGCCACCAGCTAATGGCTTGCTGCATATAACCCATGCGGCAACGCACCGTCGCGACACTCTGCGAAGATCTAGTCCTCACCCATCTACCATTAGCTATTCCAAGCATGCCAGACAACGACCAAAGCTTCGACGTCGACGCCTACCTGCGTTACATCTTCGGCGAGGAGAACGAGCCGGAGTAGGTATGGGAGCAAGAGCTTCATCGACCGGTGCAGGCACCATGGCACATCGGCAGCGATATCGGTGTCACAGTCCTTGGGAGCACAATCGACATATTGCAGAGGAGGTGTGATTAGCAGTTTTCCATCCACCATGCAAAAGATCCAGAGCTGCTTGGCGGCATGATCGACAACCCACCTGAAGAACCGCCGTCACCAGTGCTCATCAAGATCCTGATGCCCTGCAAGGAATGGGCATAGGACCTCTGCGGTTCAGTCAAGACAAAGGCAGCCTGCGGCTTCATCATTGCCCGCGGTGGCCATGTCAACCTCGATCCCGATGATGTGGTGGCCAGGCTCGAGCGCATCCTTGTCGGAGGTGACATCCCCGACAAAGTAGAACATCGCCAACGTGATATCTTGAGGATGGAGGTGATCGACGGATTTTGCTACCAGGCCAGAGACATGGAAATGGAGCGGTTCCGCGGAGTTGTCATGCGCGCGATTGCACGCTGTCAAGCTCTTATGGAAGAGGCCCAGTAGCCCCAAGAACCTCCCATCAGCGCCAGCAGCTCCGTAGGTGAGGCAGGTCGGGACACTCGGAGTGAACGGCCACAAGGGTGCTATGCTGATCATGGAGTCCGAGAAGACCATCGTCGAAAGGCCGCCAGCTCAGCCTTTTAGCTTATATTTTATTATAATTTTATGCATATGTAGGTCGTGAGTGTTCTGGGCCTTGCCGCATTTGGCATTTTAAATTATCCTGAATATGTAAGACAATTATTAAGAATTATTAACAGTTGCCATTGTAACTTTGCCTCAACGGTGAGCAGAGCGCGCGCAGGGACACCAGAGCGGAGCACGCCACGGCCGCCTCAACGGCGAGCAACCACGTGGTCAACCTTCTGACATCAATAAATTTTGACCTTGTTCTTGTCACATTGCTGATTACAATGCAATAAGTAATTGCAAATCTGTTCACACCTCTCAAACTAATATGTGTTCACACTTAGCACCGGGCTATAAAAACTACCCACTCGAAAATTACTTCATAGTTCCTCTCCTCATCACCCACAAAACTGGTTTTCTCTGTCATGTCGTTCCGCCATGACCGGTAGGAGGAGTTTACGGTGGACACATAACCAGGCAGCAAAGACCAAGGCCGTGGAAGCACTAGAGAGGTCCCGCCGCGAAGCCGCAGCCACAACAGAGATTTCCGGGCGTGCCACGGAGCCCTCGAACGAGCTCTCACGGGGACGCGAGGGCTGTCACAAGCGCATTCGCAGCATCGGCCATCGCGATGTGCCGGCGTTCCTGAAGTCCTTCGCTGGCGACGATGACATTCTCGCTGGCGTCACTACGTAGCAGGAGCTAGTCGACGACTTGATGAAGCTGCTCAAGATCAGCGATGCGTCGGTTGACAAGGCGACGGACCTCGTCGAGCAACTCATGGATGACAATGCGAAGCTCCTCAAGTTGGTCGCCGAGAAGGAGGAGGAGGCCACCGTATGGAAGATGCTGCATGAGCAGAGAAGTGCCTCGGAAATGACGCTGAAAACGGTCATCGAGGAACTGATGGGTGGCTTGAGGAAGCTCCGGATCGAGCGTGAGCAGGAGGTGTAGGAATCCGTGGCTGTTTTCAAGCAAAGTCGTGAGGAATTGAAGAAGGAGCTAGAGGATTTCGCCGCTCGGTGATCCATCGACGAGTAGAGGAAGTAGCGACCCAGATCGTTGTCTACAATTTCCTTCTCTTGTCCCGTGTCTTCCAGGCTTTGCCGCATGTGGCATTTTAAATTATCCGGAATATGTAAGACAATTATTATGTGCTCCATTGTAAATTTGCCATCGTATTATCCGTTGCCATTTTTCTATGGTCGTATTATCCGTTGCCCTATGTGGCAATTTAAATTAGGACGGAATACTAGTTGAAAACACGAACAAAGCAAATGTTGCCATGGGATCACAAGCAAACACCCTCCGTCCAAGTGCTTTAATTAACCCATTAATGGAGAAGTTGTGAGCGCCTGGTGCATGGAGGTCAAAGAGCTCACTTCCCGGTGAGCATGGGCGGCCTTGCTGCTCGCACGTGTCCCGTCGAGCCTACGAGATGGACAGGATGCACGCGTCCCATCGAGCCTGCGGGGCGGACTCCTCGCACGCGTTCCGTCGACGCTGCATGGCGGACTTCTCGCGCTCATCCCGTCTAATCAAACAGCTGCACGCATGCCACCGAGTATGGTTAAATTTCCACACGGTAAATATAATACAACCGTTTTGCGATATTAACGTGTCAGCTTTTTTTCAAAAAGGACTTCATTTTTTTCTTCTCAAACTGGACGATTTTCTTACCACGACATATATGTGCCATGTCATGAAACCATGCCAAGTTTCATGTTTTTGGGTGACTTTTTTATTTACTGGGATTTAAAAACCAAGATTCTCATTGTTTCAGGATGACGACAAGTTTGTAATTCGTTCTGATTCCTTAAACGAGACCTAAACATGCACCCAATGACACATGTACGATTTCCCACCCATTTTGCTTCACTCGAGCATGTGGTTATAGTTCAAATTTGAATTATGGACTACATTAAATGCATAGAAAACTTAGTAATTAGTAATATATATACAATGGCCAAATGAACCCAGAACAGTTTCAAATTTCAGCCCGATACTCCTGTTATTCTATGTTTCCTATAGAAAAAAAAGTTCAAGGCGAGAAGAGGCATCGATTATCGTTTCGCCCACAAGAGGGGCATGTTTCCCTACCGGAACCACGAGGGTTGAGACAGGCTCCGGTTTGTAAAAGGATTGTAATATAGCTTCGCCCAAATTGGACAATTATATATACCATGTAGTGACACCATACCAAGTTTCATGATTTCCTGGTGAGTTTTGGATTTAGAGACATTTAAAAACTGACATTCGCAATGTTTGTGGCCAGGACGGTGAGACGGTGGAATTTGTTCCCATTCGTTCCATGGGACCTAAACATGCATCCCAAGGAAACATGTACGTTTTTTCTAGCCATTTTGGTGCACTGGAGCATGTATTTGTAGTTCGGATTTGAATGATGGACATTAAATGCCTAGAAAACTCAATTAATGAATAAAAAAGGACAAACGAACCCTGAAGAATTTCAAAGCTCAGCCCGAATCTCTAGTTGTTCCATGTCGCGTGTAGAAGAAAATATGAGGCTAGAAGAGGGAGTGATTATCGTTTGGCCCACAAGGGGACACGTTTCCCTATCGAAACCACGAGGGTTCTCGCGATAGGCTCCGGTTTGTAAGAGGTTTGTAATAAAGCTTGGCTCAAATTGGCAATGTTTTTACCACGACATATATGTGCCATGGCATGACACCTTGCCACCTTTGATGACTTTCTGGTGAGTTTAGGATCTATGGGGACTCAAAAACCAAGATTCGAAATGTTTGAGGAAGAGCCAGGACACCTGTACGGTTGTAATTCGTTCCCATTCCTGGCATGAGACCTAAGCATGCACCCAAGGACACATGCATAATTTTTCTAGCCATTTTGGTGAACTAGAGCATGTATTTGTAGTTCATATTTGAATTATGGACATTAAATGCCTATGAAACTCAATTAGTGTATAAAAAGGCCAAACAAACCCTGAATAAGTTTAAATTTCAGCACTGATATCCTGTGGTTCCATGTTGCCCATGGACGAAAATACAAGGCGAAATGAGGCAGTGATTACGTTTCGCCCACAAGGGGAACACGTTTCCCTATCAGAACCACGAGGCTGAGGCAAAGGTGTCCCAATGTTTCGATGAGATAGATATCGTTTTCTTTGGGAGTCAACTTTGACAATCCGACTACGAACGTGCGAAGACGTCGCGCCTTAGCAATCGTTAAACCAACTTCCGAGGGTTATTGACCACGCCGGAGCATGATCAACCTGACCACGAGGGTCTATTTCCTGTGAGCAAACGGAGAACAAGCAAGAAACTGAGATTGCAATCTGGATATTGTGAATAAAAGAGGAAAGCTTTATTAATGAAGGTGGGGTTCTGTGACGCCTTTGTCTGGTCCTTGAACACAAACGAAGTACGCGAAGTTGCAGCTATGGCAAACTTTAATCTAAACAAAAACCCCAGTCTAAACGACGCCCTAAGGGCTGTATATATGGAGGAAGAGGGGGGCGGATTTCGTGGCCCTTGGAGGAGGGGTCTGAAACCAACCCTAATTCTTGTTTCCCCACACATACGGACTCTAAAAACAACCTATACTTAAGTATTTCGAAAATACATGGGCCTGGCCCAATAATAAGGTGACACAACACCTAAAATAGCCTCCGGACGAAATTTATGAATTGGCATCTTGTATATTTCGTCCAAGGCTTCATGCACTCCTTATGGTGGCTTCAAAGTCCTGAAATCATCACTTGTAACTCCGTTCTGGATCCCCTTGCGCATGCCATCATCTCCATGCTTGAACTTGTTCCAAGGTTCATCTTTCTTGTCCAAGATAGGCCCTTCATTTGTAAGCAAAACAAATGTATCCAATTTAGGCAGCATCATATTCTCATGAACATTAGAATCATTACCAAGAAACGAAAGTACTTGATAATTCAATTGGCGTGCGCGAGCTCTAGTAATTGGTCCAGTATGTATAGCAGCAGGGGCTGTGGGTGTAACAATGGTATTGATGTCCTCATCATCCTCCCCTTCTTGAAATGAAGTCATCCTCGACGAAAGTTCATCGTCCTCACCCAAATAAGGCTTCAAATCTGCAATGTTAAAAGTGGGACTAACCCCAAAATCTGCAGGCAGCTCAAGTTTATATGCATTATCACTTATTGTCTCTAACACCTTAAAAGGACCATCAGCATGTGGCATTGGCTTTTATTTGCGCAAATTAGGAAATCTATCCTTACGCAAATGTAACCAAACAAGATCTCCAGGTGCAAACACAACATGTTTTCTACCCTTATCTCCAGCAAGTTTATATTTAGCATTCATACGCTCAATGTTTTCCCTAGTTAACTCATACATTTTTAAAATCAATTCAGCACATTCTTTAGCATCAAAATTAACCTTCTCCGAAGATGGAAGAGGCAACAAATCAATAGGTGCACGAGGTAGGAAACCATACACAATTTCAAAAGGGCACATCTTAGTAGTAGAATGCAGTGAACGATTATAAGCAAATTCAATATGAGGCAAGCATTCTTCCCACATTTTCTTGTTATTCTTCAAAACAGCCCTAAGCATAGTAGACAATGTTCTATTGACTACTTCAGTTTGTCCATCAGTTTGGGGGTGACAAGTATTACTAAAAAGCAGTTTAGTCCCCAACTTAGCCCATAAACATCTCCAAAAGTGGCTAAGAAATTAAGTATCACGATCTGAAACAATAGTATTTGGCACACCATGCAAGCGAATAATTTCACGAAAGAACAAATCAGCAACATTAACGGCATCATCGCTTTTATGACATGGTATAAAGTGTGCCATTTTCGAGAACCTATCCATGACAACAAATATGCTATCACTCCCCTTATTTGTTTGAGGTAAACCTAAAACAAAGTCCATAGATATATCCTCCCAAGGAACAGTAGGTACAGGCAAAGGCATATATAAACCATGAGGATTGAGTCGTGACTTAGCTTTTTGACATGTAGTGCAGCGAACAACAAAACTCTCAACATCCCATCTCATCCTTGGCCAAAAGAAATGTGTAGCAAGTATATCCTCCATCTTCTTGACGCCAAAGTGTCCCATTAATCCTCATCCATGCGCATCTTGCAACAACAAAAGACGAACGGAGCTAGCTGGAATGCATAGCTAGTTAGCACAAAACACAAATCCATAGTTAAGAACGAACTTGTTCCAAGTTCTCCCTTCCTTAAAATTATGCAATACATCTTCAAATTCAGCATCATGAACATATTGATCTTTGATGGTCTCCAAACCAAATATTTTAAAGTCAAGTTGTGAAAGCATAGTATAACGACGAGACAATGCATCAGCAATAACATTTCTTTACCCTTCTTGTGTTTAATGACATAAGGGAAAGTCTCAATGAATTCAACCCATTTAGCATGTCTAGGGTTCAATTTTGCTTGACTTTTAATGTGTTTCAAAGATTCATGATCAGAATGTATAACAAATTCCTTGGGCCATAAATAATGTTGCCATGTTTCTAAGGTCCGAACAAGAGCATATAATTCTTTATCATAAGTAGAATAGTTCAGACTAGGCCCACTCAATTTTTCAGAAAAGTATGCAACAGGTTTGCCATCTTGAAATAACACACCTCCTAATCCAATTCCACTAGCATCACATTCAAGCTCAAAAGTCTTATTAAAATCAGGAAGTTGGAGTAAAGGAGCATGTGTCAACTTATCTTTCAATACCGTGAAGGCTTCTTCCTGTGCGGTACCCCAAACAAAAGGCACATCCTTCTTTGTAAGCTCATTGAGAGGTGCAGCAATGGTGCTGAAATCTCTCACAAAACACGTATAGAAACCAGCGAGGCCAAGGAAACTCCTCACTTGTGTGACCGTTTTGGGCTGCGGCCAACTCTCAATAGCTTCAATCTTGGCTTTATTAACTTCAATTCCCTGTGGAGTAACAACATAGCCAAGAAAAGATACTTGGTCGGTGCAAAAGGTGCACTTCCCAAGGTTACCAAACAAACGTGCATCATGTAGAGCAATAAAAATAGCACGTAAATGTTCCAAATGTTCCTCCAAAGAATTGCTATAAATCAATATGTCATCAAAGTAAACTACCACAAATCGTCCAATGAAAACATGTAAAACTTCGTTCATTAATCTCATGAAAGTACTAGGTGCATTAGTTAACCCAAAAGGCATGACTAACCACTCATATAATCCAAACTTAGTTTTAAATGTTGTTTTCCATTCATCTCCCAATTTCATACGAATTTGATGGTATCCACTACGCAAATCAACTTTGGAGAATATTGTAGAGCCACTTAATTCATCAAGCATATCATCTAGCCTAGGAATAGGATGACGATAACGAATAGTAATATTATTAATGCCTCTACAATCAATGCACATACGCGACGTCCCATCCTTTTTCGGCACTAAAATGATAGGAACAGCACAAGGACTAAGGGATTCACGTATATAACCTTTGTCGAGCAGTTCTTGTACTTGACGCATAATCTCCTTCGTCTCCTCTAGATTGGTACGGTATGGTGCATGGTTGGGTAATGATGCACCGGGAATTAAGTCAATTTGATGCTCAATCCCTCGAATAGGTGGTAATCCCAGTGGCACGTCTTCTGGAAAGACGTCAGCGAACTCCTGCAAAATGTTAGTGACAGCAGGAGGCAAAGAGGAAGGCACATCCTCGAATGAAAATAATGCCTCTTTGCACACAAAAGCATAGCAAACAGATTTGCTGAAATCTAGCTCATCAATATCAGATTTGATGGCAAGTAAACATGCACTTTTCAATTTAATTTCTGAAGCAACACTAGATGGTTTATTATTAGGTTTCATGTGTTGCTCAAATTCTTTTGCCACAATATGATTTTCACTCTTATTTTTCTCATGTTTTGCTTTATTAGCTCTATTAATATCATCTTTCAAAATGGATTCAGGAGTCATAGGAAGCAAAGTAATATTTTTATCCTTATGAACAAGAGTATAATGATTGTTTCTACCATGGTGTACAGAATTTTTTATCAAATTTCCATGGTCTACCAAGTAATAAGGAATATGCTTGCATAGGTGCCACATCACAATCAACATAATCAGCATATGTAGAGATACTAAAATGCACATGAACAGTATGTGTTGCCTTAACCTTGCCGCTATTGTTGAACCATTGGATGTAGTAAGGATGTGGATGTGGTCTTGTGGTGGGAAAAAGCTTCTCCACCATCTCCATGCTAGCCAAGTTATTGCAGCTCCCTCCATCTATGATGACGCGAACAGAACGTTCCTTCACAACTCCCTTTGTATGGAACAAATTATGCCTCTGATTTTGCTCAGCTTGTGTAACCTGCACACTCAAAACACGTTGAGCAACTAAACATTCATACCTGTCAGCATCTTCAGCAGCCATGTATTGCGTCTCATGATCAGAATCCTCTCCACCGTGTTCTTCATGTGTAATAAGAGCCAAAGTCTCCTCATCATAGTCACTAGCGGACTCATACCCACCATCCTTAGTAGCAATCATCACACGCTGAGATTGGCATTCTCTTGCAAAATGTCATCTTCCCTTACAACGACGACAAATAATATCACTTGTGTGCCCTGTTGATGCCATGGAAGAAGAAGAGCTTTGCGCAGGTCCGGCAGGTGTGCTCTTGGCAGATAGTGGTGGTTGTGCCTGCTTTCTTGTATCACGGCTGGAGGTGGCACCTGATGGAGGTGCTGGTGGAGTGGAAGTAGAGGATGCATGTAGTGTCCATGATGAAGATCGACCTGCAGAAAAGTTAGTTCGCGCCAATGCCTGTCGATCCTGCACTTCACGTTTAGCTTTACAAGCAAGATGGAATAAGCGAGTGATATTAGTATACTCCTTATACTGTAGAATGGTCTGAATCTCTCTATTCAATCCACCCATAAAATGTGCAAGCATTGCTTCATTCAACTCAAAAATACCACATCTAATCATGCCAGTTTGTAATTCCTGATAATATTCTTCTACAGAATTTTTTCCTTATCTTAAACGCTGCAATTTTTGAAGTAATTCATGTTGATAATATGGTGGAACCCAACGAGTATGCATAGCAGTTTTCAAAGCAGC
The DNA here is from genome assembly GCF_003073215.2 of Triticum urartu. Lineage (NCBI taxonomy): Eukaryota > Viridiplantae > Streptophyta > Magnoliopsida > Poales > Poaceae > Triticum > Triticum urartu. The sequence continues at coordinate 243,485,271 of NC_053027.1, read as the reverse complement.
CCAAGTAGTTGGAATAGGATATAATCTACAATGTTCAGGCCACCAAACACATGCAAAGCTAGTGAAAGCACAAACAGCAGCAGGAACACGTCTCTCCTCAGGATATTGTAAACATGTAAATCGTTGTTCAGTTTCTAACTCCCAAGTAAGATATATATCATGAACATATCTACCCTCGAATGGTGAAATATTCAATTTTAGTTTAGGAAGATGGTCATGTACCTCAGATGGTGGTGCAGCCCTACCGTTGCGATGATATGCATGATGAAGACCTGGTGGTGGTGGTGCTGGTGGTTGCACGTAGTTCTGATTTCTGTCAACCTCATCCTCGTAATGGTCCCCCACCTCTGCAGTAGCAGCAGGAGCGGCAAAAGCATCAACAGCGGCACCAGAAGTTTGCCCAGGGTCAATGGGAACACGCTGTGCTCATCCCACTCGATTTGGAAAGCGGCATTGTTGTTGTTGTTGTTGTTGTTGTTGTTGGAGAGGTGCGTTAGGGGCAGCCGGTGGTGGTAGTGGAAGACGCGCGAGCAATTCATTAAACTTGTTATCGAGCTTTGTTTCAAACGTCTTCTCCATGCCATCTATCTTCTCCATGGCCTCTTCAAATCTGTTTAGCACATCTTGCACCTGTCCACTCATCATTTGCTGAAATTTATCATGCAACTCCTTATTCGTCATGTTCTCCCAGTCAGTCTCGTCGGCTTGTGATCCTACCATGGTTAGCAGCAATAGAAACACACAAGAATATGATCCTATAGACTACTAACAAGAGGTGGTGGTGGATGTCACAAATCCGTCAAGCAAATCTCAAATTCTTACCAGTTCTTACCCAGCAGTAGGCGGTGATCAGCAACCGTCGTAGTCAAAACACTCAAAGCTTGGATAGAGCGATTACCAGGGAGAGTCAAACGCACGAAGTAGATGTATGTGGAGCTGGGAAGGCTTATAATATGGTAGCAAAAAGGGTCAGCAATAATCAATTCAGAGATGCAATGTTGAATAAACGCTCAACGACGGTACTGTGCTGGTCCTAGGCTAGACCGTGCTAGAGACGCGAGCCTAGAACACTAACAAAATCACGGCGCTGCACGTAAACAAGGGAGGATCACTCTCTGATTTTTTTCACTTTTTTTACACTTTGTTCCTCTCTTTTTTTGCTCCGCAATATTTTTTTTTTCGAAAAAGTCTACAAATGGTCTAAAAACTGCCTAGCTAGAATTTTCCAGACTTAGTTTTTTTTTTGAGTTTGGAACTATTTTTCTTCTGTGGGTAGCACGGAATCTCAGGAATCCTAGTCTGTCACGAATCGAAGTATCGCGTGATCTGGAACTCAAAAACAAAGCAACAAATACTGGACTCGGACTGGTAGCGGAGATAAATCTAGTGGAACTCGGACTGTTGGCGGCGATGAATCTGGTGGAACTCGAACTGGTGGTGGTATATGGCGATGGTATATGCGGACTCGGATTGGTGGTTGTATATGGCGATGGTATATGTGGACTCAGATTGGTGGTTGTATATGGCAGCAGCGATGTATATGGTGGGGTGGTGGTATATGGCAATGATGATGACGATGGTGCGGCGGCGGCGTGACAACCTGTGAACAGAACTCGAAACTCTAAGGGACTAGACGCTAAGACCAGCAACTCGACACGACGATGCAACCGCAAATTCAACAAAGGCAAAACTCTAAAAAGACTATGCAAAGGCTCAGATTGGTTCGGATATGATGAACTAACCCTACTTTTTTTGGCTTTTTCGTGGACTATAGGTATGAAGAACAGACTCGATCTAAACTATGAAAAACTGTAAAATCTCACCGAGCAACCTGAAGCTCTGATACCACTTGATAGAGGCAAAGGTGTCCCGATGTTTTGTTGAGATAGATATCATTTTCTGTGGAAGTCGACTTTGACGATCTGACTACGAACGTGTGAAGACGTCGCGCCTTAGCAATCGCTAAACCAACTTCCGAGGGTTATTGACCACGCCGGAGCATGATCAACCTGACCACGAGGGTCTATTTCCTGCGAGCAAACGAAGAACAAGCAAGAAACTGAGATTGCAATCTGGATATTGCGAATAAAAGAGGAAAGCTTTATTAATGAAGGTGGGGTTCTGTGACACCTTTGTCTGGTCCTTGAACACAAACGAAGTACGCGAAGTTGCAGCTATGGTGAACTTTAATCTAAACAAAACCCCCAGTCTAAACGACGCCCTAAGGGCTGTATATATGGAGGAAGAGGGGGGGGATTTCGTGGCCCTTGGAGGAGGGGTCCGAAACCAACCCTAACTCTTGTTTCCCCACACATACAGACTCTAAAAACAACCTATACTTAAGTATTTCAAAAATACGTGGGCCTGGCCCAATAATAAGGTGACGCAACACCTAAAATAGCCTCTGGACGAAATTTATGAATTGGCATCTTGTATATTTTGTCCAAGGCTTCATGCACTCCTTATGGTGGCTTCAAAGTCCTGAAATCATCACTTGTAACTCCGTTCTCGATCCCCTTGCGCATGCCATCATCTCCATGCTTGAACTTGTTCCAAGGTTCATCTTTCTTGGCCAAGATAGGCCCTTCATTTGTAAGCAAAACAAATGTATCCAATTTAGGCAGCATCATATTCTCATGAACATTAGAATCGTTACCAAGAAACGAAATTACCTGATAATTCAATTGGCGTGCGCGAGCTCTAGTAATTGGTCCAGTATGTATAGCAGCAGGGGCTGTGGGTGTAACAATGGTATTGATGTCCTCATCACTTCTTTGAGAGAAGCTCCAGTTTTTGTAAGAGGTTTTTAATAAAGCTTGGCCCAAATTGGACAATGTTTTTACCACGACATATATGTGCCATGACGTGACACCATGCCACCTTTGATGACTTTCTGGTGAGTTTAGGATTTATGGGGACTTAAAAACCGAGATTCAAAATGTTTGAGTATGTGCTATGACACTAGTACGGTTGTAATTCGTTCCCATTCCTCTCACGGGACCTAAACATGCACCCAAGGAGACATGTATAATTTTTCTAGCCATTTTGGTGAACTGGAGCATGTATTTGTAGTTCAGATTTGAAATATGGACATTCAATGCCTTGGAAACTCAATTAGTGTATGAAAAGGCCAAAGGAACCCTGAATAAGTTTAAATTTCAGCACAGATATCCTGTTGTTCCATGTTGCCCGTAGAAGAAAATACAAGGTGAGAAAGAGGTAGTGATTGTGTTTTGCCCACAAGGCTTCTTTGAGAGAAGCTCCGGTTTGTAAGAGGCTTGTAATAAAACTTGCGCCACAATGGACGAAAACAATTCCTCGACATATAAGTGCGATGTCGTGACACCATGGCTGGTTTCACGATTTTCAACTGAGTTTTGGATTTACGCGGATTTAAAAACCAAGATTCTTCTCACAAAATGTTTTCAAATAGCACACGGTTCACTCACGAAAGCCGATATTCAATGAAAACTTCGTGGAAACCATATTTTAAAATTTCATAAAAATATGAAAAAAATGTGGGATGTTAGGAAGGTGATGTTTTATTGCAACACAAAATTTCAAGTTGAAAAACATTACGAGATGCGAGCTATGAAAAAGATAAATTCTGCCCTGAATAGTGACATTACTATTTGGCACTATTCAACACTGATTTTGTCTTTTCATAGCTCACATCTCTTAATGTGTTTCAACTTGAAATTTTGTGTGCCAATAAAACATCATCGTCTTAAAATCCTGCATTTTTTTGAAACATCAAAACATATTTTTCTCGTGGTTTTCACCGGTTTCCACCGAATGTTGGTTTTTGTATGATATTCCCCCCTTCCCCCGCTGCGTGCGCGATCTAAGTCCTATGTTCTGACTGGCCAGAACCCAAACCCCACGGATCATACGTGTGCACCGTTGGATGCTCCCAGATCGAACGGCAACCCTGAGCCCTTTCGACAGCACATGCAGTACATGGGTAAGCACTGTGCGCATGCGGCGTGTAGCTCACGCTTCCTTCTCTACTAGGTTTTCATTCAAAACAGGCTACCGTTTCTCGCCACTCCTATCATTGGTTTCCCGCCTCTTCTCCCAGATATGCATGATGTAGATGTTCGTTTAATTCTTATAGTTCATCTCATCCAAAATCTATTAGTTTTGTGAAAAAACTGTTTTAAGATTCATCGAATTGTGCATTGTAAAGGTAAAAACAAATAGTGACAATTCATTTCGAAAAAAAGGTTTGGGCAATTAAGATATGGAAGATTCTAGAGAACAAAGGAGAAGTGCTTGTGTTTAGAGGTTTGTGCATTATGCTTAAGTTCAACGATGGAATCTTCTAGATTGTACATGTGGTAGAATCTGGTGGAATGTAGATGATATCCAACGACCAGTAGTGCTCGGATTTTCCATCTCTCTACCATCGGATTGGCTTCATCCAACGAGCAACTTTCATAGTTATTCGCACACTATATATGTGTATAGATGTATATATATATATATATATATGTATCCCATGCTAGACAAAATAAAGTTTGAGCAGCATGCGTGGGACGACCCCCCCCCCGCTGCGCCTCGAAGTTGGGAAACTGACATCATAGGTATTGAACCAGGCTTGGAGTCGGGTACGGTGTGTTGGTTTGTAATGTACTTGGCGTGGCCCATCGAAGTTGTGCATTTGGGATTTAAACACATCATACACCATCGTACCCATACATATTTTTGGGCCGCGTGCAGTGTATATGGGGTCTTCTTATCGACCACGTCTCCCATGTGCGGTTTTTTGTGACGACATGGATATATGTGGGCTCCTCGAGTGTATATATATCATCCCTTTGACCGATAGTGAGGGGTATGTGTTTCCCATGAATGGTTTCTCCTAGTTCATGTTACGGCCGGTCACCGTCAAATGTCGGTCAACCAAAACTCGAGCTCATGCGTTGTCAGGATTCCCTCCAGATGCTCGGATTGCTGGGTTCAACCTACATCAAACCCTGCGTACGTATCTCGTCCTTAACTACCTTGCCTTCATGGTTTTTGTCTGTATCGAGAGGTAGGCACCACATCTAAATTGTACATTATTCTATATTGAAAACACACATGACACCTTCACAACGTACATCATTTTGGGCCGCATGCAAGAGGTGTTGGTCTTGTGGTCCCTCTCGGGCGATGTTTATGATGGTTCAATCTATTGGCCCAAGCGGTTTATCGACAACAACAACTGTCATTTGACCAAACGAAAGAATCATTGGTCCGTCTTATGGTAGGTCATGTCGACATGCATGTATGACCAAAGTATCGATCATTACGTGCATCCGCCCCACTAACACGAAGTGGGAGGTGGTGGGCCAAGCATCCTAGCTAGGTACGACATTATGTCATTATATATATCCTAGCTAGGTGGTTGTTAGGGTACTTTCGGGTTTGCGGGGCAGGTGCAACCAAAGTTATGCATTGTGTATTTAAAGTTTTAAACATCCCCAATATTCGTACATATATTTGGCCACTTCCAGGTGGTTCTTGACATCTGGACCCTCTCATCGATCTTCAATGACATGCCCAACCATGGGCCCGCGGGGTCAAAGTTGTGCATTGGAATTTTGAACATCACATACCACCCTTTTCACTCATATATATATTTGGGCCACATGCTGGTGTGGCTGTCTTTTGACCCTCCCTAACGTTATATTTTGCAGCAAAGACTCTGATGATCCTCAGCGGACACGGGGTATAATATCTATACCGTGTGCGATACAAGTGCGATGTGAATCACCACGACCATGCAAGCGCAAGCAAATTAAGGTGGAGGTATTGGCTCAACCGTGTGCGATGCAAGTGCGCTGAAATCACCACGAGCGCGCAAGCGCAAGCGAAGGGTGGAGGTACTGTCTTAACCGTGTGCAATGCAAGTGCGCTATAAAACCACCACCTGTGGAAGCTAAACACGGGTAAGTTTATTTGGAAATTAGGACGAACCGTGTGCGATAGACCAGCTAGCTAGAAATATAAAAAACAAACTACCCACCTTGAGCGTTGCCAAAATCGGCGGATCCATGCCACTTTTCCTCATTATCATAAACACATATTGTTATTGGACCGTGCGCGATCTTGGGCACTCCCGCCCCGCATCAATTCCTTTACCCAAATTTTAGTAGCCGCGGTACTTCAACCGTCGCCCACACTCCTCCAGCATCGACCTTATAGTAAAATTTCAGTAGCCGAGGCATTTGAACCGCCGCCCTCCCTCGTCCACCACCATCTCCACCCACCATTACTAAAATTTTCAGTAGCCGCGGCGTATCCTCAAACACCCCCCTCCATAGTCCCCCACCCGCCCTCCCCCCTTCGAACCCTAGCTGCGGCCGCCGCCAGCGCCGCGCCAAACCCTGCCGATCTGCCCGTTCCTCCTAGCTTAGATAATAAAGTTCAGGTTATCCAGCGATTCCCATACCGTTGCCCCACTCCCCTGAGTTTTTAGATGAGGCCTGCGGTGTCCCTCCCCGCCAGATCCACATCCCCTGATCCAGAATGTCGCAGCCTAAGCTTGACCACGTATCCCGGGGAGCCCGATGAGCGTTCGGCCAAGAAGAGGTTTATCATGGCCTCTCCGACGGACGTTGGAGAGGTGGCCGCCATTCGCACCGACTTGGTGATCCCGGAGCAAGACGTCGCCGCAGAAGCCGGCGAACACGTTGACTATGTTTCCATGCCGAAGGCTTCATGTCAGCGGGCTAGCCTATTACTGTATCTCAAGAAAGCTGGCTACGACATCAAGCTCGTCCACACCGACGGCTTCACGCGGGCCATGTCACAGGTTAAGTGGTCCATCCCCCACCCCTCTGGTTCAACCGTCGATCTCTTCGACGGCCCTGCCGCTGATCTCCTCCGCCAAGCGGTCAAGGATTTGCGAGCTTTATACGCCATCGAGCCCATTTTTGTCACTTCTGAAGGACATGTTCTACGGTGGCGGCTTGGGATCCTCAATTGCCAAGTCAGATCTCATCGACCACGACCATGAGGAGGGCACCCACGAAGGTTCTTCCAAGGTGAAACAGCCCATCTATGACATCAGAGAGCGCACCATGGGTTTGTGCTCTTCCAGCTGGAAGGATACCATCCATGAAATGTGAGGCAACATTCTATCAGCAAATATTACCTTTTCTAGCTTGCCAACCCGTACCCTTTGTTGTAGTAGCATTTGTTGTGCGGTGCTTTAACTGTGCCATGCTTAATTATTTCAGTTATGCAAAAATGTATTGTTCAATAGGTATTTGTGATGTTTAAGTATGAATTGTCCACTTTAGTTTCACGAATGACTATATTTGGTTGTTTATAGTGAGTAGATGCCTTGTTTATCTGATTTTGGTTGTTAGGTTGTTGGAGTGAGCATTTTTTCAGTTATCGAGCAGATGCCTTGTTTATCTGTATTTGGTTCTTAGTTTGGTTGTAGTGAGTATTTGTCCAGTTATGAAGCAGATGCCTTGTTTATCTATATTTGGTTGTTAGGTTGCTTTTTTTAGCATTTGTCTAGTTATCAAGAAAATTCCTTTTTTATCTGTATTTGGTTGTTAGGTTGCTTTTTTAGCATTTCTCCAGTTATCAAGCAGATGCCTTGTTTATCTATATCTTCTTGTTAGGTTGGTTGAAGTGAGAATTTGTCCAGTTTTCAAGCATATGCCCTGTTTATCTGTATTTGCTTGTTAGGTTGGTTGTAGTGAGACTCTGTCCAGCTTTCAATGGCTATATTTGGTTGTTATACTGGTCATTTATGCCTTGTTTATTTTAGTCATTCACAATAAGTGGTTCATTATGTGCAAGTCGGAACTGTGCCGCTCGACTACATCAATACCAGTTTGAACAGCTATATTTGGTTCCAGTTATTCCTGGTGTAGTTAACACATGCCCTTTATGTTCAGTTTTACACATTAATCCAGTGTGATGTTTAAGCATTACCTACGTTCTACTCCCTCCGTTCCAAATTACTCGTCGCAGAAATGGATGTATCTAGAACTAAAATACATCTAGATACACTCATACTTGTGACAAGTAATTCGGAACGGAGGGAGTATTCATTTTCAACAATACCAGTTTGAATTGCAATATTTGATGCCTGTTAAGCCTGTTGTTGGTAACATTTCCTTCCATTTTATATCTGCTTTAACAGCATGCTAAAACCAACACATTCAAGCTATCATTTGGAGATGATGTCGTTTACCTTTGTTATATTTGTTTGATATTAAGATTGTTGTACTTATCATGCCTTTCCACTACTTATGCAGGACAACAACGGGAGTGGCCACCATATTCCGCCGAGGTTAGCTTCATCCCTCGGCTTGTATTCCCCCCGTCGTTCCATAATTTAGTGCATATAGATCCAGGCCTGGACACTAGTTAGCTTCTAATATTGACTTGTTGCTTGTAGGTACATATGCCCTTGGCAAGGATCCACATATTGGCCCTTTTTGCGTATGGGGCAATGAGATATTTAGGAACAAGCATCAAGTGAGGAAACTGATAAGGAGTATTAGCAAAAAGATACGAATGGTGGCAAGCAAATTATTTGTTTACGCTCTATCCAACACAACAGTGAGCTGTAGGATGGTAACTACAAACTCTGCAGCCTTCTCTTTTTACTGCCCATAATGAGTTGTTAGACAATAATGTTTGAATATTTTTCGTTCCCGGTGGTACCGAAGCAGCTCACTCAAGATTACCTTGCTAAGTACATGATTGGTGGACACGCAATGAAGGTTAAAGTATTTCATCCAGACTACAATGAGCATCGAGAAGTCCTAATGAAGACAGTGAAGGATGGACGGACAGCCATCACAAGGGGTTGGCCTAGAGTCGTGCGCGCCTTACGCATGGAGGAGGGCACAATATGGGCATTCTGCTTCACCTTCTCCAGCAACCAGAATGTCTTTCGCCTCTCTCTTTACAGTCTTTAGTATAATTGTGGTTCAGCATTCTTTACTTGGTGCTTCTGTAGTTCTTCAGTATATGTACCTATGCATTGAATTATGGATTCGTGGTTGAACCTATATTTGTAATAAACATGGTTGGATATGAAATAAGTGATTGCCTACTTTCAAATTCATAACATTTGATTTTGAAATTAGGGATTAATTGGATTAACTATGGATTAATTATGGATTAAATAGGGATTACACTGCACACGATTTGCAAAAGCGAAATGTCTGTGATATACGTGGAGATCAAAACCGTTTCTAGGATCCACTACGTGTGCGATCAATTTCTACTGCACACATGACTTTCTCTTCAAAACTGTTTGTGTTAGGCCATCTTGCGCAAATGTTTATCACATAAAAAGTGTGTGTGATGGACAGCCTTTGCCACATAGTTTCTTTCTACGCACCGTGTGTGATGCATTCAATAACGCAAACGATAAAATTATTAATATCATGTGCAATGGCAACACTATCACAAACGATTTAACGGGAAAAATTGTGTGTGATGTACCTGTGAACGTAAATGTTTTCCTTGGAGCGACTATGTGGGATGTACATACGAACAGAAACATTTAGCCGGGACTAACTGTGTGGGATGTAATTTCGACCGGAAACAATTTCGCCGTATAATTATATTTTTTTTACCTCTACTATACGTACTTTTGTATTTGAGCGCTCGCCCACGACCTCATTTTGCCGAACGTGTGTGCCAGGAGGACATATCCCCAACGGTTTCTGGGTCGTGTGGGAAGGACCCCCCTATCGCTATAACATCCCAAATTTTAAATTTGGAATGTTATACATAGGTCATCATATGTATATCATATTTTATTTGCATTTTGGTTTTGTGATCCTAAAAATCCTAAGCAACTCAAGGACCCAAAGAGAGAGTTTGGGATTTATTATTTTCATATTTAAATTTTCTCAAATATTGAAAAGTGGATCACTTTGGTTTTAATTATTTTTCTCTCCAAATAATAATAATTCCAATATTAAAATATATGAGAGAAGATAATATGACTTCTCCAAAATAAAAGGAATATTGGAGGAAAAATGTTAAAATCAAATAAATAATTTTATTTGGATTTTATTGCTATTTTATTTGAACTAGCAAAAAAGCCCGTGCGTTGCAACGGGAACATACTTTGTCATGAACCAATATTTATCCAACAATCCAGCGTGAGTATGCCCCTAAAAAAATTAGGATGCGGGACCATGACCAGTGCCGAAGACCAACCATAGTCGCACCTGGAGAGGTCAGCTCCCTAAGCTTCTCTATATGCACGTGTACACGCCGCCGTTTCATGCATTCTGCAGCCGATCCAGCTGGTTCCCCCATCCGTTAATCTTCGCCGACGAGCTTGCCGCTGCCGTGCTGCTCCTCTAGCCGCCGGCTGCCGCTTCTTCCCGGATCGTCCTTCATGGACGTCATCTGATGTAGATCAAGCTTTCTCATGTCCGTTAGTTAATCTCCCTCAAGACCCAATCTCACAGCCGCCGATTCAACTGGCTCCATGAACTGCCACTTCTGCCGGCCCGTACTCCATGGGCTGGCAATTATTTTTGTATTTCCTTGGGCTAGCTTCGTGTGCGCGCTGCGGCCCAACCCTGAAATTTTGTACGAAGTGATATATATAGATAGATTAGCAACACCTTGGATTTTGGAAAAAATATGGATATGTTGAAAGAAAACTGAAAGCGTAAATTTACGGGAAGAAGCGTATTTGTGACGGTGAACCCGAGAGACTCAACCCGTGCTTTATTATTAGGGGGAAAGATTAGAAAAATATGCATTTTTCAAAATTGCATTTTAGGCCAAGAAAATGTTCACTTAGTTATAAATATATTATTTCTTTTGGCGGAATTATTTAAAAAAATCCTAGACCGCTTTAGGACAAAAGCCCAGCCGGCCCACACCCGCGCCGCCATCGCCTTCGTCCCCGAGCCGGACTCCCGAAGGAGTCCGACGCCGCCACACCGCCAGCTGGCCCCCTCCCCAAGGCACACCCCTCCCCCCCTTATAAGCCGCTCGCCGCCGCCCCTCGCCTCCCCACCTCGAGCCCCGCACCACCCGCAGTAGCCGCCGCCTTGCGCCGCCACTTGCCGCTGTCCCGTGCCGCCGCTAGCCCCCCGCGCCGCCGCCGCATCCCCCGCGCCGCCGCCGCATCCCCGCGCCCGCGCCGCCGTCGCCCGCGCTGCCCCGCCTGCCGGATCTCACAGTCCCGCCGCCGGCGTTGACCTCGCGGATCCGCCGCCGTTTTTTCGGTCTTAGGTAAAACCACCGGTTTTATAAAACCCTAGGTTCGGTTTTTTTAGATCGGTTCGGTTCGGTTTTCTTCGGTTTCATTATTTAGCGAGCGTTCACTCATTAGTTCGTTTTTAACGAACACGTTCACCCGTTCTTCACGGTTAGCGGATGTTCGTCCGATAGATTTTTCTTTTTATTTTCTTTTTCCGCGAGGGACCTATCCGCGATTTCTTTTATCGCAGATTAGCCCCTGATCTTCAAACCCTCACCATTTCTTAACCGTTTGTCCAAATGCAGTGAAACCAACGCCAAAATCTTCGTATCGAGACCCTCTTTCTTTTTAATCAACTTGAACAAGGTTTTGACAATTTAAAATTTGGTTTCAAGCAGATTTGGTTTTGAAATTCTTTTGACCATAGTTTCAGTTCCGTAGCTCCGATTCAATTGATTCTTTTTCCAAATCATAGCTTTTCAGTTGAACTTTCAGATTTGACCTTCTTATTTGAGGTTTACCCATTCATCATTGCTTGAGTGCTTATGTATGCTACTGTTTGTTTGCGATAGAATTTTCGGGGTGCGAAGCGTGCTACTACGAGTCTCTAGGGTTTGCGGATCGTCAGCAAGGCAAGTAACACATTGATCATACCCCTTTATTACCCAGTTTTTATGCATTAGTTCAACCCCTCAAACATTGCATGAGTAGGATCTCTTAACATGTGGGTTTTGGGAAGTAGATGATGAGGTAGAACCTATCGCCCTTTATTATCAAACCTTGGGAGTTACTTCTATGTTATGCTTATAATGCCATGCTATGCTCGTAAATGTGGAATGGGTTTGACTGTTGACAGATGTGAGATTGGTAATTAATGGTTAACTTAAGGTGGCTACTTAAATACACATCTGGGTGGATTGGTTGTGGGCACCTGGGGACCAGTGCTGTCCTTTTGGTTCGCCACCCAGGCTCAAAGGGATCATAAGATTATTCATGCTAGAAACTTCCGTGTGCAGTCACAAGCTATTATGGGCTCTACCATAGTTGAGTATGTTGCATGACCTCTTCCAGTGGTAGGCTAGCAGATGTAGGGGATGTAGGTTGGTACTGTCTACCCGGGGTTAGAGTTAATGCATATGAAAGACTGTGTCTCGGTCATCCATTTCTCAAACACCGTGTAGTGCAAGAAATCCAACGGAGGAGATAGAGTCTTATGGGGAAAAGTGCGCAAACCTCTGCAGAGTGTACAAACTAATCATGGTTAGCCGTGTCCCCGGTTATGGACATCTTGAGTATCTGGTTCTTGGATTATCATGTTGATCTCATCACTCTAAATTAATTTGTTGGGTTCTTAATTACCTTTAATTGGGATTGAGATGGGAATTTACCATTCTCAATGTTTATCAACTACCATGATAGTTAAACGAAAAATATTCCTTTGATGTAGGGAAAAATTGGCTTTTCGTAAAACATTATAACCATAGAGCCTCCACCAGCCATATATGCATGTAGTGATAGCATTTATTCTTGTTCATTGCTCTACTATGTTACATTGCCAGCATATTCCATGTGCTAACCTGTTTCGGGCTGCAACATATCAAGTTGCAGACGTTTCAGACGACGAGTAAGGTGCGCTAGGTCGTTGTCGTGCACTCAGCTATGCCGTTGGAGTTGATGGACTCACTTTATCTTCCAAGCCTTCCGCTGTTATCTTTTAGATGGCCTTAAGCCATATTTGTTGTAATAAGTTATCTCTTGAGACTATCAATGTAATAAGTGTGTGATTGCTACTCTGTTATAAATCCTTTGAAGTACTGTGTGTGTCAGCATTACCGATCCAGGGATGACACTTATGCATAGAGATTTGACTGTTTGAGGTCAGATCGCTACAATCGCCCACACTCACTTGGCGACGGTTCCAGATGCCGTCGCGGAAAGGGGTTTTAAATCGTTTGTTTAGGACCGGCGTGCACCAGTGTTGTTGTCGGTTATATCCTGGTTAATTGGATAATTCAGTCCGAGAAACAGAGAGCGTGTACCAAGGCTACTTACCATCTTCCAGTCAAAAATTCTTGAAGGCCCAGAGTAGCTGGGATCCTCCTCAAAGACCTTGCAATGACTGTGATTGTATTCCGTGAAACAACACGTCCGGTACGTGCGAACGATCATCAATTTTTCGCCATCGTCTGATCGAGTCAGGAACCACCTGCAACTGCCATGCCGCTTTTCTTTGAAAGGTTCTGGGATTAGGAAGGGTAGGGACACTAGGCGGCCTACAACATCATATCAAGTTGGAGTCAAATAAAAAAGGGCTCTTAATGTAGTCAATCTTAAGAACAACATGTTATGAGCATGAATATTTTTTCAGTAAATGTTGACAGTAATATAAGCAAGCTATCATGATATCATAGGAAAGTAACATACTGCTGTAATAGCCGTTTGTAGCGATGACTGGAGTAGGCCAGCAATATGTCCAGCCATAGAAGGAGTCGACAACATAAATGAAGCCTTTGTGTTCAATGGCATCAGAGAACCATGGAGGATGTATGATCCTGCGATGGACGTGCAGATTTGTCACCGCAGTGACCTGTCAGATAGGCAAGACCGCTGTTGAAGAATGCAATTAGCCTGAAGTCTTTATAATTCGTAGATCTTGTGGGCACTTGGCAGATTACAACCTTGAGCAAATCAAACTTGGTATGAGGTTGGCTACTGTAAGATTCCGAGTATTCTGGGCCACGGTGCCAAAGCAGTGCAGTGTTAATCAAAGGACGGGGGATCAATCGCCGGGTGTAGACCTCCACGAGCATCTAGCTGCCGCCACCGTCGACGAGCACCATCCAATCCGTGTTCATGCCAACCCAGTACATACCGTTAATGTAGTTGAGAGTGACAGGGATCGGATCGCAGTCAAGAGGGTTGATGCTCGCCACCCTACAATTGTTATGCTGCGTGACACACTGTTCCTAAAGATTAGGCGGCATCAGCAAGCAAGGAGATGGCTTAAAAAGCTCTAGCCTAAGGGATTTAAGTAAACAGTACAGCCCCGACAAGCACGCGGCGAGCGGCATGGTACTAAGATTGTTCACACGTGAAACAATGAGCTTGATTACCTCTGTGGGGAGCGAATTCCAGACACTCTTTTGGCGGGCGCTGCTCGGTTCTGCCATTGTTAGTGCTTGGGTTTTGGAAGAGGGGGGAGGCGCCTTAGCGGGGATGGAAGATTGGACGATTATGTGCGGACAAAGATGGAGAAGCGAAGATGTGCTACGGGAAGTGGACAGGTGATGATGACTACAGCATGCCGCTTGACTTACGAGACACATACCAACAACGTAGGGTCATATCTATGCCAGACAACTTGCTTGAGTAATCACAGTACTGGTACTCCCTACAGTACCTACTAGTATGCCCTAACTTGCTTGAGTAGAGTAGTAGTGGAGTAGGACTCTGCTCTACTACTAGCACCGGAGGATTAGTATATTCTAATCTAAAATAGTTACAAACTTCAATGCCCGGGCGTGGAACGACTACGAACCGCCATCGCTGCTAACTCCAATCCCCAACAAACATTCGCTGGTAGACATGGCAATTGAAAACGCCCATGACGTAGTTACTGTATGTGTGTAAGGGTGGCGGTTTTCTCAAATACTATGGCTTAAAAATAGGAAACCGTCGGATGGAAATCTGACGGTTACGTGGGATTCGCCAGGATTGAGCTCGTGGTGAACAATCGCCAGATATCATTACTAAAAAAGGGTTAAAACACCCGGGTCTATAACTTGCACCGTCTGACCACTAACAATGATACTAACATAGTTGTAAAATGGTCAAAGACCGTGTCTACATGGTGTTTGGAATTATATGAAAAAACTATCAAGATGCACATGCATTGCACGGAACATCAAGATGCATTTTTTACAAAACACCGGTTGTGATTGACCCATGCAGGAGTAATCCCATGTGTAAAAACTAATGATATCTCGAGAATTTTATCGAAAAAAATGGTATCTCGACCATTTCATCGAAAAATGATATCTCGAGAAAGATGATAGATAAGGTGAGGAGGAGTGGGGCGTGGTGGTGACTGGTGGTCGGACTGGGCGGAGGCATGGGGATGGACGGCGCCAGCAGCGGCCACCATGCTAGATTGTTCTGAGACTTCCTTTTTTAATTGCTCAACAATGAGGTTGTGGGAGATAAGGATGAATGAGGAAAGGCCTTATCTGTAAATGTGGAGAGAGGCGCAGGTATCTTTTGTAAAATTTTCATAGTTTGCTTTCTATCCGTCAGATATAGATCGGACGGTCTATACTATAAGATGGTAGGAACACCATCATCACCAACTCAGATTTTTCTCTACTCCTACTCCTATATTACTTACTCCTATAAAAGACTTACTTGGTGATGATGGTGTGTCTGCCATCGGCCATTTTTGACCATTAGATCTGCATCTAACGGATGTGATGTAAGTTGTGGCCTTTTGCAACAATTCTCACTTCTCTACTCCAGTTTACACAAAACCCCTTAGTATCTTGAAACCAACCACATTCCTCCCTTACCTTATCAAAACAGCCCAAAGAATATATTTGGAGTGAAACATACGATATTTTTAGTGATATGTATATCAAAACTAACTATTTTCTCTCTAATTTGTGAATATGTATTATTCTACTTTGGATCAGTTGCAATGGACGGGCTCATTTCTATAAAGGTTTATCTCTTGCATCGTCCGCAATGAACACCTGATGTACTGGTCCGGGCCGGATGCTTGCAGCGCGATGACCTGAGTTCGAATTCTTTCCCAAACTGTAGCTTTTTATATATTTTTAATATATACTTCTTTCGCTACTGTACTGGGAGTGGAACCCACAGAGTACTTAGAATACAGGATTAAAGATGGATTTGTTTCTTTTTAACTTTTTGTACGAATCTGTAGCCAGCTTGCAAGTCATGTACACTGTACTAATAGTGGAACCCACAAAGTACTTAGAATACAAGATTAAGGATGGAATTAACTTTTTATAGAGTGAGAATCATACACGCAATTAACTCAAATGGATTGGACGTGACTCTATTATTCTCCAACGGCAACCTGCAAATTTCCACCCGCGGGTCGGAGTAGGTTTCTCGATTTGCATGTGGGTTTAACGGAGGGGTTTGATGGAGGCGAGGAGGCGTGTCAGCCGGGTGTACAGCGGGCGGCGCAATACTATTCCATTTGAGAGGTACTAGTATATTATAAAAAAGAAAGAAGAGTAGTAGAGATAGAGATAAGAGTAGAGATAGAGACTAGGGAGGAGCACCATCTACTGCTTCGTGTGCTACTCCTGCGCTCCATTATGCAGCCGCAACGTCCCCTACAGCCACTCCCTCCTGCACTCCATTCGGCGGGAGCTGTTGAAATTTGGGGAGCGCACTCGCGCGACTGTTGGCAGCGAGGACTTCACCGACGACGACTTCTTCCCCGACATTGGCAACCTCTTCCTCAACGACATGGGCGAGAACCTTAACACCAACGGTGCT
This sequence comes from Triticum urartu, assembly GCF_003073215.2. Classification (NCBI taxonomy): domain Eukaryota; kingdom Viridiplantae; phylum Streptophyta; class Magnoliopsida; order Poales; family Poaceae; genus Triticum; species Triticum urartu. The sequence continues at coordinate 243,468,548 of NC_053027.1, read as the reverse complement.
GCTCCCGTTGCACCGTATGTGTTTCTATCCTTCCTGTTCGAAATCGTGGTAGAATTCATGTTTCTAGTCTGTGTCCTAGATTCGATCTGTTCATCTACTATGCTAATCCACTAATATGCCTCCAACGTATCTATAATTTTTTATTGTTCCATGCTATTATATTGTATGTTTTGGATGTTTAATGGGCTTTAATATACCTTTTTATATTATTTTTGGGTCTAAGCTATTAACCAAAGGCCTAGTGCAAATTGCTGTTTTTTTGCCTATTTCAGTGTTTCGTAGAAAAGGAATACCAAACGGAATCCAAACGGAATGAAACCTTCAGGAGAGTTATTTTCGGAAAAATGTCATCCAGGAGACTTGGAGTGGACGTCAAGAAAGAAGCGAGGAGGCCACGAGGCGGGAGGGCGCGCCCCAGGGGGGTGGGTGCACCCCCACCCTTGTGGGCCCCTCGCAGCTCCACCGACGTAATTCTTCCTCCTATATATACCCATATACCCCGAAAACATCCAGGAGCACTATGAAACCCCATTTCCACCACCGCAACCTTCTGTACCCGTGAGATACCATCTTGGGGCCTTTTTTGGCGCTCCGCCGGAGGGAGAATCGGTCACGAAGGGCTTCTACATCAGCACCATAGCCTCTCCAATGATGTATGAGTAGTTTACCACAGACCTTCGGGTCCATAGTTATTAGCTAGATGCTTCTTCTCTCTCTTTGGATCTCAATACAAAGTTCTCCTCGATTCTCTTGGAGATCTATTCGATGTAATTCTTTTTGCGGTGTGTTTTTCGAGATCCGATGAATTGTGGGTTTATGATCCAGATTATCTATGAACAATATTTGATTCTTCTCTGAATTATTTTATGCATGATTTAAATATCTTTGCAAGTCTCTCTTTGAATTATCAGTTTGGTTTGGCCTACTAGATTGATCTTTCTTGCAATGGGAGAAGTGCTTAGCTTTGGGTTCAATCTTGAGGTGTCCTTTCCCAGTGACAGCAGGGGCAGCAAGGCACGTATTGTATTGTTGCCATCGGGGATAAAAAGATGGGGTTTATATCATATTGCTTGAGTTTAACCCTCTACATCATGTCATCTTGCCTAATGCGTTACTCTGTTCTTATGAACTTAATACTCTAGATGCATGCTGGATAGTGGTCGATTTGTGGAGTAATAGTAGTAGATGCAGAATCGTTTCGGTCTACTTGTCGCATACATGATGCCTATATACATGATCATGCCTAGATATTCTCATAACTATTCGCTTTTCTATCAATTGCTTGACAGTAATTTTTTCACCCACCGTAGAATCTTCTATCTTGAGAGAAGCCACTAGTGAAACCTATGGCCCCCGGGTCTATCTTCCGTATTAACTTGCTATTTCTGTCGTAGTTTATTTTGCATTCTTTACTTTCCAATCTATATCATAAAAATATCAAAAATATTTATCTTATTATCTCTATCAGATCTCACTTTCGTAAGTGACCGTGAAGGGATTGACAACCCCTTTATCGCGTTGGTTGCGAGGTTCTTGTTTGTTTGTGCAGGTATTAGGCGACTTGCGTGTTACCTCCTACTGGATTGATACCCTGGTTCTGAAAACTGAGGGAAATACTTACGCTACTTTGCCGCATCACCCTTTCTTCTTCAAGGGAAAACCAGCGCATGCTCAAGAGGTAGGAAGAAGGATTTTTGGCACCGTTGCCGGGGAGGTTGCACCTAGTCAAGTCAAGACATACCAAGTACCCATCACAAACTCGTATCCCTCGCATTACATTATTTTCCATTTGCCTCTCATTTTGCTCTCCCCCACTTCACCCTTGCCGTTTTATTCGCCCTCTTTTCCGCTCACCTCTTTTCTGTTCGTATCTTTTTGCTTGCCTCTTGCTTGCTTGTGTGTTGGATTGTTTGTCACGATGGCTCAAGACAATACTAAATTATGTGACTTTTCCAATACCAACAATAATGATTTTCTTAGCACTCCGATTGGTCCTCTTACCGATGCTGAATCTGGTGAAATTAATACTGCTTTGCTGAATCTTGTCATGAAAGATCCGTTTTCTAGCCTTCCTAGTGAAGATGCCGCTACCCATCTAAACAACTTTGTTGATTTATGTGATATGCAAAAGAAAAAAAGATGTGGATAATGATATTGTTAAATTGAAGCTAATTCCGTTTTCGCTTAGGGATCGTGCTAAAACTTGGTTTTCCTCTTTGCCTAAAAATAGTATTGATTCATGGAATAAGTGCAAAGATGCTTTTATCTCTAAGTATTTTCCTCCCGCTAAGATCATGTCTCTTAGAAATGATATTATGAATTTTAAGCAACTTGATCATGAGAATGTTGCACAAGCTTGGGAGAGGATGAAATTAATGATACGTAATTGCCCTACACATGGATTAAACTTATGGATGATCATACAAAAAATTTATGCTGGATTAATTTTGCTTCTAGATAGATTCGGCCGCGGGAGGCAATTTTATGGAAATCACTTTAGGATAAGCTACTAAACTCCTAGATAATATTATGGTTAATTATTCTCAACGGCAAACCAAAAGATCTACTAGTAAAAAGGTTCATGCTATAGAAGAAATTAATGTTTTGAGTGGAATGATGGATGAACTTATGAAATTGTTTGCTAATAAGAGTGTTTCTTCTGATCCTAATGATATGCCTTTGTCTACTTTGATTCAGAATAATAATGAATCTATGGATATGAATTTTGTTGGTAGGAACAATTTTGGTAACAACACGTATAGAGGAAACTTTAATCCTAGGCCGTTTCCTAGTAATTCCTCTAATAATTATGGTAATTCCTACAACAAATCTTATCGAAATTTTAATAAGATGCCTTCTGATTTGAGACTAGTGTTAGAGAATTTATGATTTCGCAAAAGAATTTCAATGCTTTGCTTGAAGAAAAATTTCCTAAGATCGATGAGTTGGCTAGGAACGTGGATAGAACTTCTCTTGATGTTGATTTAGATCTATTCCACCTAAGGATGATATCAATGAGTCTCTCAAAGCCATGAGAATTTCCATTGATGAGTGCAAAGAAAGAACCGCTAGGATGCGTACTAAAAAGGATTGCTTTATAAAAAGCGTGTTCTTCTAGTTTTCATGATAATAAGGATGAAGATCTAAAAGTGATTGATGTGTCTCCTATTAAATCTTTGTTTTGCAATATGAATCTTGATAATTATGGGACTGGAGATGAGTCAACTTTAGTTAAAAGGCGTCCCAATGATTCAGAGTTTTTAGATCTTGATGCAAAAATTGGTAAAAGTGGGATTGAAGAGGTCAAAACTTTACATAGCAATTGGATTTCAAGGAATTTAATTATGATAATTGTTCTTTAATAAATTGTATTTCCTTGTTGCAATCCGTGTTAAATTCTCCTCATGCTTATAGTCAAAATAAAGCTTTTACCAAAGATATCGTTAATGCTTTAATGCAATCCTATGAAGAAAAGCTTGAATTAGAAGTTTCTATCCCTAGAAAACTTTATGATGAGTGGGAACCTACTATTAAAATTAAAATTAAAGATCATGAATGCTTTGCTTTATGTGATTTGGGTGCTAGTGTTTCCATGATTCCAAAAACTTTGTGTGATGTGTTAGGTTTCTGTGAATTTGATGATTGTTCTTTAAATTTGCATCTTGCGGATTCCACCATTAAGAAACCTATGGGAAGGATTAATGATGTTCTTATTGTTGCAAATAGGAATTATGTGCCTGTAGATTTCATCATTCTTGATATAGATTGCAATCCTACATGTCCTATTATTCTTGGTAGACCTTTCCTTAGAACGATTGGTGCAATTATTGATATGAAAGAATAAAATATGAGATTCCAATTTCCTTTAAGGAAAGTCATGGAACACTCTCATAGGAAGAAAATTAAATTACCTTATGAATCTATTAGGAGAGCCACTTATGCATTGCATACCAAAGATGACAATAAGCCGTAAAGCATGGTGCACTAAACTATTAAGTAGTCATCATACCGAGCTTTGTTAAACGTTCATAACGTGTGCATCTGCTCCGGCAATAGGTCTGTCACCTAGCGGTGCATCAAGGACATAATTCTTTTGTGCAGCAATGAGGATAATCCTCAGATCACGGACCAAGTCCGCATCATTGCTACTATCATCTTTCAACTTCTTTTTCTCTAGGAACATATCAAAATTAAACGGGAACCTACATCACAAGCTATTGATCTACAACATAGATATTCAATTACTATCATAACTAAGTTCATGATAAATTAAAGTTCAATTAATCATATAACTTAAGAACTCCCACTTAGATAGACATCCCTCTAATCATCTAAGTGATCACGTGATCCATATCAACTAAACCATGTCTGGTCATTCCGTGAGATGGATTAGTTTTCAATGGTGAACATCTCTATGTTGATCATATCTTCTATATGATTCATGCTCGACCTTTCGGTCTCCAGTGTTCCGAGGCCATATCTGCATATGCTAGGCTTGTCAAGTTTAACCCAAGTACTCTACGTGTTCAAAACTGGCTTGCACCCGTTGTATGTGAACGTAGATCTTATCACACTCGATCATCACTTGGTGTCTCAGCATGAAGAACTGTCGCAACGGTGCATACTCAGGCAGAACACTTATACCTTGAAATTTAGCGAGGGATCATCTTATAATTCTACTGACGTACTAAGCAAAACAAGATGCATAAAAGATAAACATCACATGCAATCAAAATATGTGACATGATATGGCCATCATCATCTTGTGCCTTTGATCTCCATCTCCAAAGTATCATCATGATCTCCATCGTCACCGGCATGACACCATGATCTCCATCATCTTGATCTTTATCAATGTTTCATCACATGGTCATCTCGCCAACTATTGCTTTTGCAGCTATTGCTATCGCATAGTGATAAAGTAAAGCAATTACGTGGCGCTTGCATCTTATGCAATAATGAGACAACCATAAGGCTCCTGCCAGTTGCCGATAACTTCAACAAAACATGATCATCTCATACAAATTTTTTTATCTCATCACGTCTTGACCATATCACATCACAATATGCCCTGCAAAAACAAGTTAGACATCCTCTACTTTATTGTTGCAAGTTTTACGTGGCTGCTACGGGCTGAGCAAGAACCGTTCGTACCTACGCATCAAAAACCACAACGCGGTATAGTGATTGCTTTTTGATCTTCAGAAAGAACCCTGTTCATTGAATCTGATTCAACTAAAGTTGGAGAAACTGACACCCACCAGCCACCTGTGTGTGAAGCACGTCGATAGAACTAGTCTCGCGCAAGCGTACGCGTAATGTCGGTCTGAGCCGCTTCATCCAACAATACCGTTGAATCAAGAATCAACTAGTGATGGCAAGCAATATGTATATACCCACGCCCACAACTCCCGTTCATCAAATGACAACACATGTCCATGGCTAGGAAAGTTAACCATCTTAGATTAACGAGCTAGTCGAGTAGAGGCATACTAGGGACACTCTTTTTGTCTATGTATTCACACATGTACTAAGTGTCCGGCTAATACAATTCTAGCATGAATAATAAACATTTATCATGATATAAGGAAATATAAATAACAACTTTATTATTGCCTCTAGGGCATATTTCTTTCAGTACTCTAATAGCTAACCTTGTTGTGCTGACTAGATAGGACATGGCACGCACCTGGATGGAGGAACTAGTCTGCATTGTGCATTTAAGTTTTGTCGAAAGTCAATGTACCTCTACTTTGACCAAAGTTATAGAAAAATGTACATCAATGTTCACAATGTCAAATCAATATTTTATACTCATTATAAAACGTAGTTTTTATACTCATTATAATCAGTATTGTAGATATTGATATTTTTAGTATAAATTTGGTCAAAAACTTTGCAAATGGTTGACGGAGGTAAAAAGGATCAGAGGCAGTATCATGCATGTGAAGTAGGCAAAAAATTGCTCATTTATAGCCGGTCAAAGTCTCAAATGGCGCAACTGCGCGAGGGAGGCGAAGGTCGTGGGAGGCGCAACGGTTGAGGGAATTAAGTGAAGTTACATCCACGCGCCGGCATGGTGTGCGAATAGGCAGAAGCTATACCGTCAGGCCTACGATATGGGTCTAGTAGACATGACATCTAGTGGGTCCCGCATCGTACTTGAGAACTCTTTGGGGGCTATCAGCAGTTTATCCATCGGGCAAGCCAACAACCCCACGCCGTTCGCACGCCCTACTCGTCCCCGTCTGCTACCTTACAATAGTTCGCTCCTAGTCATCCCGTCCTTTCACATTACACCAGTTCGACTTCTCTCCTAACCCTCCTCCAAAATCCATGGCCTCCAAAATCTCCATGGTCGCCGCTGAGTACCAGGTTATAGCCATCACCGGTGATGAGTTCATCGTCATCTACACCCGTGGATCCGTGACGGTGAGAGCATGCCTTGCTCGCTTCCTACGCATGTTCAACAGTTCAAAGGATGAGTGGGTCGCTGGGCTAGATGTTGAGTATACCACAGTTCTGGAAAGCAAGAAGATTCTAAAGGAGGCAGAGAAGAAGAAGCATGCCTGATCCAGGTTTGCGTACATAATGTGTGCTTGGTCTACCACATATGCCATGCCGACATTGAGTGCCAGGATTTTAAGAACTTCCTCAAGGACGAAAGAGTGAAATTCATTACTGTATACTTTAGGAACGACAGGGATGTCCTGGGTCGGATAGGCCTCGTTGTAGGCCAACCATTCGATCTCCAGAAGGCAAGCCTGGTGTCCTCCTCTCAGCCTTCAATGCTGACCCTGGCAGCAGCCATGATTGATCCTTCGTACGCTAAACTGAAGGAACCTCACCACGAGTTTCATAATGCATGGGAGTCGAAGACAATAGATGAAGATCACATCCTGGACACAACAATGGATGCCTACCATTGTTTAAATATCTACAAGTGTTGGATGAAGAAGCAGAGCCCGGTGTCCGGTTCAAGCAAAGAAGTGGCGGCGATGATCAAGAGGAAGAGTGACGAGGACAAAGTCGAGGACGTGGACTCGGATTCCGAGTAAGGTGGCAGTGCCGTCGCTCATGCTGGTTCTACTACAGTGTCAAGCGGACTAGTTGCTTAGTTTTATTTCAGGGGTGTGTTGTGCTGAGCCCCCAGTAGAACTTTGTTTATGTTCTTTGTCGTTATTTGAACTTTATGTTCTTTCTTGTTATTTGAACTCTTTAGTACGTACAATAGTACTCGTACTATGTCTTATTACTATTCTTCTTGCAGTTGGTACTACTTCTCGTATCTTCTTGTTCCTACTGTACTTAATACATTCGTACTAGTAGTATAATTTGGGTCAGTCGATTTGTAAAAGAAGTTTGACAGAGCGAAGGAAGAAGACACCAGAGAAGCTTCCCAAGTATCTATATTAGGGTGGCAGGATGCCCATGATCTATCTTATGAGTGTTGGGTGTGGAATGCATTTCAACTGAAAAATGGATCGTGCCCGGGGTTAAACGGATGGTGGGGGTGGGGGAGTATGGCGGTGGCAGGCGGTTTAGGGGAGGGCGGGGCAGCGGCGGCAGGTGGTTAGGCGTGTGGCGGGCTGAGAAGATGACCAGTGCATCAATTTCGGAGATTGAAGAAGCCCTTCTAGCCATCCATGTTGCATCCAACGGCTCACAAGAGTCGACTGACCCAAATTGCTCCTTCAGATTGCAGGATCCTTGTGGCATTTAAGGTCTCGAAGGTAGATTCTGCGTCCGCACCTGGTTTGCGGGCTCGGCGCGGGTGTGACCGGCTTCCGCCGCGATAGCCACCATGTGCGCCTCCTCCATGCGGGCAGAGACGACAATGATACGCTAGTTCCTCCTCGCCGGCGTGCTAGAGCACGTGCTCATGCTCCTCTTCGTACGCTGCATGCATAGACGCGGCTCCACCAACTGCTCGCGTGCTTGGCAGTGCGGCAGCATCGCGAGGAGGGACTGAGACGACGTGAGCAGGCGAGCCTTCGGCTTCATGGCACAAGGATGGCTGCGACACGGCGGTGATGGGCTAGAAATGGTTGGCCGGAGCAGGCGGGCACCTGCATGCGCAACGGCGTGGCGGCATATTGATGAGTGCGCATATGGGAGCTTAGTTTAATTTTATACAGGGTTGGTCGAACTTAAAAGAAAACCGTACTAGCACATGTAAACATTAGACTAAGGTAACACTTATATTAGTTACCACAACCACGATACAGAATCCTATGCAAGCGCGTTAACCGCGGCCGCGCGGTCGATCGAACAGTGCATCACCATGTCGCGCTCCATCCACTGAACCTTTTTGTGTGTGTGAAAACAATCCCCGAATATTACTCAACTTTTTTTCCTAGAAAAGTTCTTGATGCTGCAATATTTCCATATATTTGAATTTAGCTCCAGTTCATGTTTATTGGATTTGGACCTTTTAAGTGCGCCCTAGTTTTTTTAATACTGATTTTGTGTGTGTGACTCAGAGAGAACGTGTGTATGTGTCCATATGTGTGTTGTGGCGGAATGGCAATGTGGAGACGGTGTGCGTGTGATAGAGACATAGAGAGGTGTGAATGTGCAAATGATCATGCATGAGTGAGACATAGACAGATGTGGATATGTTGTATATACATGAGAGAACGGTCTTCTATTTGTACTTGTGTGTGTGAGAGAGAGAGAGGAGCATTCGTAACACAACAACCATCTCTCTCGATTCGTCCGTCTCTTGCACGATCGCATGTAACACATGCATCAACGCACACATTTTGACACCCTCACCTGGCCCCTGCCCACCTCAAGGCCCGCACATCGCTCTCTATCTTGCACGCACAATCTCTTCGTGAAAACCCTATTTAGCATGTAGCTTTCCATCACATACACACACATTTCTCTCCATAGGTTTGATTTCTCTCAATATCACACACACACACACACACCACACACACACACTCCCTCACCTCCGAGCACACAATTCATCCCCATCCAAGGTTATATGGCGACCACTCTTGCTTGTGCTTCTCTACACCCCAGCATGCACAACAACCCAATCTTCAAAGAGGGCATCAAGGGGATTGAAGATGGCGACCACACTGCACTAGAGAATGAGGGGCCATTTGGAAGGAGGATGATGTGACGACAGCTGACTAACTCCTCCCCCCTCTCCCTCACCAACAAAATTACCAATCCCTCTCTCTCCCGCACAAAATTATCATCCCTCAACCCACGAGATCCTTCCCCTCTTGTCCATGTTTTTCTAGCTCTCTCATCAAACCTATTGTCTCTTCTCCTTCCACATGTACAGAATCAGGATGGACACACATCTCACGTACATTACATGTCTCCATCTTTCTCACAGACCTAACGTCTTCCTCTCTCTTTCTCTCTCTATCTCTCTCCCATTAGGTTTGTCTCCTACTCTCTTGTCCACATGTACACAATCTTTCCCGCCCTATCAGCTCCATCTTCGCAAGCTCTCTCTACGTGTTTCATTCACACATTGGGATGTGTTCAAAATGTTGTTTTTATAATGGATGATGTAGAGTTATGGTTGGTTTTGTTGCATCCTACAAAGTAATAACTATGAAATGCATTTAGATTCTCATTTGACTGGGATTATGTGAGTTTGATCATATTGTAAAGTACTATAGACCTCATATACATCTTCGAATTCAACAATGATTGTAAATATTGAATTGTATAGACCATTATATTCGAAGTCAGTAGCCTAATATATTTATTTCACAATTACAACAAATGATTAATTCACTACAAACTAAGAAAACAAATGTGTACTCCCTCCGTTTTTATTTAAGTCCGCGTGTTAGCACCGGTCAAAGTCAAGTTTTGTAAATTCTCAAAAAGTTTATAACAAAAAATATTAACATATACAATAACATATAAATACCATTAGATTCGTTATTGAATGTACTTTCACATCATACATATTTGTTATGGTAAATGTTTATATTTTTCTATAAACTTGGTCAAACTTTAGGAAGTTTGACTCCGGTCAAACCTAATATGCAGAGTTAATAAAATCGGAGGTAGTACTAGTAGTTACTAGTACTACTCGCTAGTTGCTTAGCCCAATCACCCAACTCTAATAATGATGATCATCACACTTTTATTTACTTACAACTCAAGAATTACAACTCGATACTTATAACAAATATGACTCTATATGAATGCGTCCGGCGGTGTACCGGGATATGCAATGAATCAAGAGTGACATGTATGAAAGAATTATGAACGGTGGCTTTGCCACAAATACAATGTCAACTACATGATCATGCAAAGCAATATGACAATGATGGAGCGTGTCATAGTAAACGGAACGGTGGAAAGTTGCATGGCAATATATCTCGGAATGGATATGTAAATGCCATGATAGGTAGGTATGGTGGCTGTTTTGAGGAAGGCATATGGTGGGTTTAAGGTACCGGCGAAAGTTGCGCGGTACTAGAGAGGCTAGCAATGGTGGAAGGGAGAGAGTGCGTATAATCCATGGACTCAACATTAGTCATAAAGAACATAGATACTTATTGCAAAAATCTATTAGTTATCTAAAAAAATTACCACACGCATGCTCCTAGGGGGATAGATTGGTAGGGAAAGACCATCGCTTGTCCCCGACCGCCACTCATAAGGAAGACAATCAATAAATAAATCATGCTCCGACTTCGTCACATAACGGTTCACCATACGTGCATGCTACGGGAATCACCAACTTAAACACAAGTATTTCTCAAATTCACAACTACTCTACTCGCATGACTCTAATATCACCATCTTCATATCTCAAAACAATCATCAAGTATCAAACTTCTCATAGTATTCAATGCACTTTATATGAAAGTTTTTATTATATCCCTCTTGGATGCCCATCATATTAGGACTAAATTCATAACCAAAGCAAATTACCATGCTTTTTAGGACTCTCAAAATAATATAAGTGAAGCATGAGAGTTCATCTATTTCTATAAAATAAAACCACCACCGTGCTCTAAAAGGATATAAGTGAAGCACTAGAGCAAATGACAAACTACTCCGAAAGATATAAGTGAAGATCAATGAGTAGTTGAATAATTATGCAACTATGTGAAGACTCTCTAACATTAAAGAATTTCAGATCTTGGTATTTTATTCAAACAGCAAGCAAAACAAAATGAAATAAAATGACGCTCCAAGCAAAACACATATCATGTGGTAAATAAAAATATAGCTCCAAGTAAAGTTACCAATGAACGAAGACGAAAGAGGGGATGCCTTCCGGGGCATCCCCAAGCTTAGGCTCTTGGTTGTCCTTGAATATTTCCTTGGGGTGCCATGGGAATCCCCAAGCTTAGGCTCTTGCCACTCCTTATTCCATAATCCATCGAATCTTTACCCAAAACTTGAAAACTTCACAACACAAAACATAACAGAAAACTCATAAGCTCCGTTAGCGAAAGAAAACAAAACACCACTTCAAGGTACTGTAATGAACTCATTCTTTATTTATATTGGTGTTAAACCTAATGTATTACAACTTCTCTATGGTTTATAAACTATTTTAGCCATAGATTCATCAAAATAAGCAAACAACACACGAAAAACAGAATCTGTCAAAAATAGAACAGTCTGTAGTAATCTGTAACTAACGCAAACTTATGGAACCCCAAAAATTCTAAAATAAATTTCTGGACGTGAGGAATTTATCTATTAATCATCTGCAAAAATAATTAACTAAATATCACTCTCCAATAAAAAATGGCAACAATTCTCGTGAGCGCTAAAGTTTCTGTTTTTTACAGCATGATCGCAAAGACTTTCCCCAAGTCTTCCCAACGGTTCTACTTGGCACAAACAATAATTAAAACATAAAAATTCAATCATAACAGAGGCCAGATAAATTATTTATTGCCAAACATGAGCAGAAAGTAAAGAACAAGAATAAGATTGGGTTGCCTCCCAACAAGCGCTATAGTTTAATGCCCCTAGCTAGGCTTGATGATTTCAATGATGCTCACACAAAAGATAAGAATTGAAACATAAAGAGAGCATCATAAATAATATGACTAGCACATTTAAGTCTAACCCACTTCCTATGCATAGGGATTTTTTGAGCAGACAAATTATGGGAACAATAATCAACTAGCATAGGAAGGCAAAACAAGCATAACTTCAAAACATTAAGCACATAGAGAGGAAACTTGATATTATTGCAATTCCTACAAGCATATGTTCCTCCCTCATAATAATTTTCAGTATCATCATGAATGAATTCAACAATATAACTAGCACACAAAGCATTCTTTTCATGATCTAAAAGCATAGAATTTTTATTACTCTCCACATAAGCAAATTTCTTCTCATGAATAATAGTGGGAGCAAACTCAACAAAATAACTATCATGTGATTGAAAGTTAAGAACAAGATGACAAGTTTCATGGTTATCATTATTCTTTAAAGCATACATGTCATCACAATAATCATCATAGATAGGAGGAATGCTTTCATCATAGTAAATTTTCTCATCAAAGCTTGGGGAACAAAAAATATCATCTTCATCAAACATAGCTTCCCCAAGCTTGTGGCTTTGCATATCATTAGCATCATAGATATTCAAGGAATTCATACTAACAACATTGCAATCATGCTCATCATTCAAATATTTAGTGCCAAACATTTTAATGCATTCTTCTTCTAGCACCTGAGCACAGCTATCGAAATCCTTATTTTCATGATAGATATTAAAAAGATGAAGCATATGAGGTATCCTTAATTCCATTTTTTGTAGTTTTCTTTTATAAACCAAACTAGTGATAAAACAAGAAACCAAAAGACTCGATTGCAAGATCTAAAGATATACCTTCAAGCACTCACCTCCCCGGCAACGGCGCCATAAAAGAGCTTGATGTCTACTACACAACCTTCTTCTTGTAGACGTTGTTGGGCCTCCAAGTGCAGAGGTTTGTAGGACAGTAGCAAATTTCCCTCAAGTGGATGACCTAAGGTTTATCAATCCGTAGGAGGCGTAGGAAGAAGATGGTCTCTCTCAAGCAACCCTGCAACCAAATAACAAAGAGTCTCTTGTTTCCCCAACACACCCAATACAATGGTAAATTGTATAGGTGAACTAGTTCGGCGAAGAGATGATGATACAAGTGGTATATGGATAGTAGATATAGGTTTTAGTAATCTGAAAATATAAAAACAACAAGGTAACTAATGATAAAAGTGAGCGTAAATGGTATCGCAATGCGTTGAAACAAGGCCTAGGGTTCATACTTCAAGTAGTGCAAGTTCTGTCAACAATAATAGCATAATTGGATCACATAACTATCCCTCAACATGCAACAAAGAGTCACTCCAAAGTCACTAATAGCGAATAACAAACGAAGAGATTATGGTAGGGTACGAAACCACCTCAAAGTTATTCTTTCCAATCAATCCGTTGGGCTATTCCTATAAGTGTCACAAACATCCCTAGAGTTCGTACTATAATAACACCTTAAGACACAGATCAACCAAAACCCTAATGTCACCTAGATACTCCAATGTCACCTCAAGTATCCATGGGTATGATTATACGATATGCATCACACAATCTCAGATTCATCTATTCAACCAACACATAGAACCTCAAAGAGTGCCCCAAAGTTCCTACCGGAGAATCACGACGAAAACGTGTGCCAACCCCTATGCATAGGTTCATGGGCGGAACCCGCAAGTTGATCACCAAAACATACATCAAGTGAATCACGTGATATCCCATTGTCACCACAGATATGCACGGCAAGACATACATCAAGTGTTCTCAAATCTTTAAAGACTCAATCCGATAAGATAACTTCAAAGGGGAAACTCAATCCATTACAAGAGATTAGAGGGGGAGAAACATCATAGGATCCAAATATAATAGCAAAGCTCGTGATACATCAAGATCGTATCACCTCAAGAACACAAGAGAGAGAGAGACAGAGATCAAACGCATAGCTACTGGTACATACCCTCAGCCCCGAGGGAGAACTACTCCCTCCTCGTCATTGAGAGCACCGGGATGATGAAGATGGCCACTGGAGAGGGATTCCCCCCTCCGGCAGGGTGCCGGAACGGGTCTAGATTAGTTTTCGGTGGCTACGGAGGCTTCTGGCGGCGGAACTCCTGATCTATTGTGCTCCCCGATCGTTTTAGGGTATATAGGTATATATAGGAGGAAGAAGTACATAAGGGGAGCCACGAGGGGCCCACGAGGGTGGAGGGCGTGCCCAGGGGGGTGGGCGCGCCCCCTGCCTCGTGGCTTCCTCGTTGCTTCCCTTACGTGGACTCCAAGTCTCCCGGGTTGCTTTCCTTTCAAAAATAAGTTCCATGAAGTTTCAGGTCAATTGGACTCTGTTTGATTTTCCTTTTCTGCGACACTCTAAAACAAGGAAAAAAATAGAAACTGGCACTGGGCTCTAGGTTAATAGGTTAGTCCCAAAAATCATATAAAATAGCATATAAAGGCATATAAAACATCCAAGGTTGATTATATAATAGTATGGAACAATCAAAAATTATAGATACGTTGGAGACATATCAGTTCATGATTTGCTTATGGTGGGTGGCGTGAGTGATAGAAGCACATACCCGAGTAAGTAGGTTGTTTGCGTATGGGATAAAGAGGACTTGATACTTTAATATTATGGTTGGGTTTTACCTTAATGATCTTTAGTAGTTGCGGATGCTTGCCAGAGTTCCAATCATAAGTGCATATGATCCAAGTAGATAAAGTATGTTAGCTTATGCCTCTCCCTCAAATAAAATTGCAATAATGATTACCGGTCTAGTTATCGATTGCCAAGGGACAAATAACTTTCTCGTAACAAAAATCTATTTACTAAAACTAACTTAGTTGTGTCTTTATCTAAGCAGCCCCTACTTTTTATTTACATGCTCTTTATTATCTTACAAACCTATACAACAACATCTACAAAATACTTCTAGTTTCATACTTGTTCTAGGTAAAGCGAACGTCAAGCATGCGTAGAGTTGTATCGGTGGTCGATAGAACTTGAGGGAATATTTGTTCTACCTTTAGCTCCTTGTTGGGTTCGACACTCTTACTTATCGAAAACTGTTGCGATCCCCTATACTTGTGGGTTATCAAGACCTTTTTCTGGCACCGTTGCCAGGGAGCAATAGCGTGGGGTGAATATTCTCGTGTGTGCTTGTTTGCTTTATCACTAAGTAATTTTTAATTGCTGTTCTTAGTTGTTATTTATCTTTAGTTATGGATATGGAACACGAAATACCAAAAAAATTAGGTGTACTTGCTACTTATGGAGGTGAGGAACCTCCTAAAACCCTCGATGCTCATTATATGAAAGATATTATGTACTACTTTGATAATCCTGAGAAAACCCCATTCAATTATATAATGGGAGACACATTGGATCAACATGAATACTTTAGGGATTATCGCTTGACTCAAAAAGGGAAACTATTATGGTATCAAATTTATATGTTATATTGGTATGCTAGGCAACTATGCTTGAGATATGATTATACTTGTTGCTCTAGGATGAAGGCTCCACACCTTCCCTTTTCATGCAAATTTAATGATGATAAAACCTTGGCTTCTTATGCTAATGGTATATATGATTACTATGATGTCGAAAAAATAGAAGAATTTGTTTCTTTTATGGGTGCTTATGAAATTGAATCTTTGTTTAAAGAGTGTGAAAATTTTGAAGATTCAGTTTATAGACCTGAAAATTTAGCTATCCTTAAATATTGCTATGAGAATTATGAATAAAATGCCGATATTGATGCGTTTACTGAGAAAGTCTCCGCTGTCCAAGAAGAGACTAATATTTTGCAGGAGTCTATGGAACAAGAAATTGATGAAACTGTGAGCTCATTGGATGAAAAAGATGATGAGGAGAGCGAAGAACAAAAGGAGGAAGAGCAGATTAGCTACCCGTTCCCACCTTCTAATGAGAGTAACTCTTTAACTCATACATTGTTTAATTTCCCTTCGTGCTTACCAAAGGATGATTGCTATGATGATTGTTATGATCCCGTTGATTCTCTTGAAATATCCATTTTTGATGATGCTTGCTATGCTTGTGGCCAATATGCCAATATGAATTATGCTTATGGAGATTAACTTGCTATAGTTCCTTATGTTAAACATGAAATTTTTGCTATTGCACCCACGCGTGATAGTCCTAGTATCTTTTTGAATTCTCCCGACTACACTATATCAGAGAAGTTTACCCTTATTAAGGATTATATTGATGGGTTGCGTTTTACTATTACACACGATGATTTTGATAGATATAATATGCATGTGCTTGCTGCTCCTACTTGCAATTATTATGAGAGAGGAGCTACATCTCCGCCTCTTTATGTTTCCAACACGAAAAAATTGCAAGAAACTGTTTATACTATGCATTGGCCTTTACTATGTGTGCATGAATTGTTCTTTTATGACATGCCGATGCATAGGAAGGGAGCTAGACTTCGTTGTTGCATGATATATGTTACTTTGTTCCCACTACTAAATTACAAATCATTGTTAATTAAAATTGGCTTTGATATACCTTGGGATCCGGGTGGATTCATTACTTGAGCACTATATGCCTAGCTTAATGGCTCACGCTGCCAGGGAGACAACCCAAAAGTTTTAGAGAGTCATTTATTTCTGATGTGTTCTTTTATATAGTTTAAAAACAAAAAAATAAAGAGGGGAACCCAAAACTTTTCAAAAAGAAATATGAAAGTGAGTAGACGAGCACTGTGAAAGTGGGGGACGTCCTTGAACTTTGTTCATGCCCATGGAAACTTTTTGAATCTTAATTACAGAAACTTTTCAACAAAAATAATTATACCCTTGTACAATTCCATTGTATTATAAAAATAATGTGCCAAGGTTTGCCTTTAGGATGTTTACTTTGCTTGTTGGTTTGTACGGTGCGGGATAGAAACTTTGGCTGTAGCGCACAATTTTACATTTTTTGCTGGAATGTCAAATGGTTCTAAAACATTTTGCACTATCTTTTTATACACATTTTTTACTTTTCCTAATTTTGGCAGAAATTTCCAAGTATCAGCAGTATGGTGAATGTTCAGATTATTACAGACTGTTCTGTTTTAGACAGATTTCTGTTTTTGATGCATAGTTTGCTTGTTTTGATGAAACTATCGAATTATATCAGTGGATTAAGCCATGGAAAAGTTATACTATAGTAGCTATAATGCAAAAACCAAATATGAATTGGTTTGCAACAGTACTTAAAGTAGTGTTTTGCTTTATTATATTAACGAATCTTACCGAGTTTTCTGTTGAAGTTTTGTGTGGATGAAGTGTTCGAAGATCGAGGAGGTCTCGATGTGAGAAGAAGGAAGAGAGGCAAGAGCTCAAGCTTGGGGATGCCCGAGGTACCTCCAAGTAAATATTCAAGGATACTAAAGCGTCTAAGCTTGGGGATTCCCCGGAAGGCATCCCCTCTTTCTTCAACAAGTATCGTTATGTTTTTGGATTCGTTTCGTTCATGCGATATGTGTAAATCTTGGAGCGTCTTTTGCATTTAGTTTTCATTTTTATTTTATGCAACATGCTAGTATGGGATAGTCCTTGGTTTATTTATAGAATGCTCTATGAACTTCACTTATATCTTTTGATTATGGCTTTACAGAATGCTTCATGTGCTTCACTTATATCATTTGAATTTGGATTGCCTCTTTCTCTTTACATAGAAAACCGCCATTTGTAGAATGCTCTTTTGCTTCACTTATATTTGTTAGAGCATGGGCATATCTTTTTTAGGAAGAATTAAACTCTCTTGCTTCACTTATATCTATTTAGAGAGATGACAGGAACTGGTCATTCACATGGTTAGTCATAAAATCCTACATAAAACTTGTAGATCACTGAATATGATATGTTTGATTCCTTGCAATAGTTTTGCGATATAAAGATGGTGATATTAGAGTCATGCTAGTGGGTAGTTGTGGATTGTAGAAATACTTGTGTTGAAGTTTGTGATTCCTGTAGCATGCACGTATGGTGAACCGTTATGTGATGAAGTCGGAGCATGATTTATTTATTGATTGTCTTCCTTATGAGTGGCGGTCGGGGACGAGCGATGGTCTTTTCCTACCAATCTATCCCCCTAGGAGCATGCGCGTAGTACTTTGTTTCGATGACTAATAGATTTTTGCAATAAGTATGTGAGTTCTTTATGACTAATGTTGAGTCCATGGATTATACGCACTCTCACCCTTCCACCATTGCTAGCCCCTCTAGTATCGCGCAACTTTCGCCGGTACCTTAAACCCACCATATACCTTCCTCAAAACAGCCACCATACTTACCTATCATGGCATTTCCATAGCCATTCCGAGATATATTGCCATGCAACTTCCATCCTCATCATATACATGACTTGAGCATTCATTGTCATATTGCTTTGCAAGATCGTAAGATAGCTAGCATGATATTTTCATGGCTTGTCCGTTTTTTGATGTCATTGCTACGCTAGATCATTGCACATCCCAGTACACCGCCGGAGGCATTCATATAGAGTCATATTTTGTTCTAAGTATCGAGTTGTAATTCTTGAGTTGTAAGTAAATAAAAGTGTGATGATCTTCATTATTAGAGCATTGTCCCAGTGAGGAAAAGATGATGGAGACTATGATTCCCCCACAAGTCGGGATGAGACTCCGGATGGAAAAAATAAAATAAAAAAGAGGCCATAAAAAATGAGAAAAGGCCCAAATAAAAAATAAGAAAAAACTGAGTGAAAAAGAGAGAAGGGGCAATGCTACTATCCTTTTACCACACTTGTGCTTCAAAGTAGCACCATGATCTTCATGATAGAGAGTCTCCTATGTTGTCACTTTCATAAACTAGTGGGAGTTTACATTATAGAACTTGTCTTGTATATTCCAATGATGGGCTTCCTCAAATTGCCCTAGGTCTTCGTGAGCAAGCAAGTTGGATGCACACCCACTTAGTTTCTTTTTGAGCTTTCATACACTTATAGCTGTAGTGCATCCGTTGCATGGCAATCCCTACTCACTCACATTGATATCTATTAATGGGCATCTCCATAGCCCAACTATATGCCTAGTTTATGTGAGACTATCTTCTCCTTTTTTGTCTTCTCCACAACCACCATTCTATTCCACTTATAGTGCTATGTCCATGGCTCACGCTCATGTATTGTGTGAAGATTGAAAAATTTTGAGAACATCAAAAGTATGAAACAATTGCTTGGCTTGTCATCGGGGTTGTGCATGATTTGAATATTTTGTGTGGTGAAAATGGAGCATAGCCAGACTATATGATTTTGTAGGGATAACTTTCTTTGGCCATGTTATTTTGAAAAGAAATGATTGGTTTATTAGTAGGCTTGAAGTATTATTGTTTTTATGTAAAATGATAGACTATTGCTTTGAATCACTCGTATCTTAATATTCATGCCATGATTAGATATGTTATCAAGATTATGCTAGGTAGCATCCACGTCAAAAATTATCTTTTTTATCATTTACCTACTCGAGGACGAGCAGGAATTAAGCTTGAGGATGCTGATACGTCTCCGTCGTATCTATAATTTTTGATTGTTCCATGCCAATATTCTACAACTTTCATATACTTTTGGCAACTTTTTATACTATTTTTCAGACTAACATATTGATCCAGTGCCCAGTGCTAGTTCCTGTTTGTTGCATGTTTTATGTTTCGCAGAAAACCCATATCAAACGGAATCCAAATGGGTTAAAACCGATGGGGAATATTTTTGGAATATTTGGAGAATATGGGAAGAAAATCAACGCGAGACGATGCTTGAGGGAGGCACGAGGCAAGGGGTGCGCCCCACCCCCTGGGCGCGCCCCTGACCCTTGTGGCCCCCCCGTAAGGCGGTTAATGCTCTTCTTCGGCCACAAGAAAGCTAATTTTCGGGAAAAAAATCTCGGCGAAGGTTTCAGTCCAATCGGAGTTACGGATCTCCATATATATATGAAACGGTGAAAGGGCACAATACCAGAACGCAGAAACAGAGAGATAGATCCAATATTGGAGGGGCTCTCGCCCCTCCCATGCCATGGAGGACGAGGACCAGAGGGGAAACCCTTCTCCCATCTAAGGAGGAGGTCAAGGAAGAAGAAGAAGGGCCCCCCCTCTCCCCTTCTCTTCCGGTGGCGCCAGAACACCGCCGTGGCCATCATCATCATCATCACCGCAATCTTCACCAACAACTTCACCGCCATCATCACCAACTCTTCCCCCCTATATGCAGCGGTGTAACCCCTCTTTTACCCACTGTAATCTCTACTTAAACATGGTGCTCAATGCTATATATTATTTCCCAATGATGTATGGCTATCCTATGATGTTTGAGTAGATCCGTTTTGTCCTATGGGTTATTTGATGATCGTGATTGGTTTGAGTTGCATGTTTTATTATTGGTGCTGTCCTATGGTGCTCTCCATGTTGCGCAAGCATGAGGGATTCCCGCCGTAGGGTTTCCAATATGTTCATGATTTGCTTATGGTGGGTGGCGTGAGTGACAGAAGCACATACCCGAGTAAGTAGGTTGTTTGCGTATGGGATAAAGAGGACTTGATACTTTAATGCTATGGTTGGGTTTTTACCTTAATGATCTTTAGTAGTTGTGGATGCTTGCTAGAGTTCCAATCATAAGTGCATATGATCCAAGTAGAGAAAGTATGTTAGCTTATGCCTCTCCCTCAAATAAAATTGCAATAATGATTACCGGTCTAGTTATCGATTGCCTAGGGACAAATAACTTTCTCATAACAAAAAGATCTTTCCTAAAACTAACTTAGTTGTGTCTTTATCTAAACAGCCCCTACTTTTTATTTACATGCTCTTTATTATCTTACAAACCTATCCAACAACACCTACAAAATACTTCTAGTTTCATACTTGTTCTAGGTAAAGCGAACGTCAGAGTTGTATCGGTGGTCGATAGAACTTGAGGGAATATTTGTTCTACCTTTAGATCCTCGTTGGGTTCGACACTCTCACTTATCGAAAACTGTTGCGATCCCCTATACTTGTGGGTTATCATTCTCCTTCTCGATTGGTAATGTGTGTATTGAATCACTTAGCATTACATGTGCGGTTCCAATTTTGTTCATACCTACCCTTCAAATTTCCTGGTTGCTATTGTTCCCATCAAAGTAATTGGTTATAGCCTCCATTATCCAACAGAATATCAGCTTGCAATTGTGCGTCGCTCCTGTATCGCGCTGTGCTTGGGTAAGTTCTTCATCTGCAACTAGTAGTGTGGCAAAATGATGGAAAGTTTTTTAGAACTAGCAAGATGCCGATGCATTGCACGGAACATCAAGATGCATTTGTATGACTAGTTTATCTTGTAGGAGAAAAGGATGAATGAGGGAAGGCCTTATTTGCAAATCTGGAGAGAGGTGTGGGTATCTTTCTGCAAAATTGCCATAGTTTCCTTCCTGTCCGTCGGATATAAATCAGACAGCCTATATTGCAGGATGGCAGGCACACCATCATCACAAACTCTGTTTTTAAAAGAAAAAAAGAGTAGAGAGTACAGAAGTAGATATAAATACTAAATAGAAATAAATATAATAGTAGAGAAGAGAGTAGAGATAAATATAAAATATAAAATATATACAACAGTAGAGAAGAGAGTAGAGATAGCAGGGACGTCGGGAAAGGATCACGCGCGCGTGGGAACTAGCGGCCAGGAGCACGCTAGTTTTGGCACGCGGCATCCGGCGCGCTTTATAAAATCCAACGCTCTCCCACCGCTTTGTGCCTTGCCACCGCTCTCTCCCTGCTCTGTGCCTTGCCACCGCTCTCCCCCACTCTACGCCTCGCCACCGCTCTCTGCCCGCTCTTTCTCGCCTCGCCGCCACCGTGCCACCATGTCGCCGCGTCGCTGGGAAACTTGGGGATACCGCGGCGTCCGCGCGCGCCGCTCGGGCGGATTCTCCGCCGAGATCCGGTTCCACGGGATGCACCTCGGCCTTGGCAATTTCGACACCGCCAACGAGGCCGCCCGCGTGTATGATGCATCGGCGTGGCGCATCCGGTGGCCTCATAGAACATTGAACTTTCCCAACGTGCCGACGTGGGAGCGGGCGCAGGAGCTCGCGCCTCTGCCGCGGCTTATCACCGACGAGGATCGTCGCGACAACCGAAGGAGGGAGCACCGTCTCGGCATCGCCAAGATGGACGAGGAAGCCATGGCGCTGTGGCGCCAATGCTTCCCATAGGACATCATCAATGAGAGCGAGTTCTACGCGCAAAGGAGGGCGGAGAGGGAGAAGAGGAGGGCGGAGCGAGCCGCCTGTCATGAGGACAAGCGGACGCTCAATTCAACATGAGGCTAGGAGCAGCGTCGCCCTAGGAATCTGACGACGATCGGTATCTTCACGCCTACATTGAGACATCGGAGGAGGACATCACCGAGGAGGAGTCGGATGACGAGCAGTAGTTGAACTATCTATTTTTTATCTATCTATGCTCAAGACTATCTATGTATCTACTCTCTAGCCTCTACTTTCTATCTCTACTTCTTGATCTCAGCACTGTAAACGCTTTTTTAAAGTGCCGCTCATTGCGATTCTGTTGGAGATGCTCTAACATGGCAGACGAGTGCTTTAATGTTTCCCACAAGATGCTTGAGTATTACTACTAGTATATTTTCCTTGCCATGTTGAGATTTTAAAACCACGAGTGCGAACATGCAGAGGAGCAATGAAGACCAAACACGGGATATTGGGGACATCTTCAAGGAGCGTCGCAAGTTAAAGAGGAGCTGCACCGAACCTATAAAACGAGCTTTGGTAAGTAACAGCCTTTCAATTACTTTCGTTTAGCCTCGTGTTCTTCGATGTGTATATGTTGTAGTTTCTGTTTCTCTTAGCCTTGTGTTCTTTGATGTGTAATAAGAAGAGTCTTAGTCGTCCTAGTGCTTTCGTTTTTAGCTTGATGTAGGAAGTGGGTGTTCTCACCTTGTAGTCTGTTTTTATATATTTTTCCTTTTGAATTCACTTCTTTGAGTCCTGTTTATCTGGCTTCTACTAAATGGATCTGGGTTGCTCTTAGTGTTGATCTAAAAAAGAAGTAACTTCATGCCAGGATGCAGTTCCTGCTAGGAGGGAAGTATGGTCAACCTCAAGATCATGTTTCAAAAAAATGAGGCTAGATTACACACAAGGTGCCAGTTCCCTAATGATGCTGGATTAGACACAAGGTGCAAATTCCCAGATGATGCTGGATTACACACAAGCCAGGTGGAGTCGTCAACTGTCTATGTCCTTGTAGCTCTAGTAAAGGCTGAAAGAAAGCGTGCAGCAGCCCTTGAGAATGTAGTTGATTTCTTGAAGAAGCGAAAAGAGCAATCAGATGCTCTCTTCACCCAAGCCAAAGAAGAGATGGCAGAAGCCAGAAAGAAGCTAGCAGAGGCAAAGCAGGCTAGGCGTCTCCTGCTATCTAAAACTTTTGTCAATACAAATTTTCCTTCATAATAGCTAGGTTCAAATGTTTATCCAGTCGGCATGCGTATTGTGATGTCCATGCATCTACTGATGTGGCACAAAATATTTTTTTAGGGTCATGTAATAATAGCAATTACTTTCCAAACAATAACAGACGAAGCATTGGACATGGTTCCAAGTTCAACTTCCACATCAAACTCATGTTCACAGATATCCGCACATTCATAGATAATGTCCACAACCATGATTCACTTCAAAGCCAAAAAAATGTGAGGAGAGTTATAAATAAAGAAAAACCTCTAGTTCCTGTTACCAGTGCGAGCACAACAAGTCAAGACCATGCATAATTAATTATATTTTGATCATTTTTTGTGTTCTAAAATGCCGCCCGGCTCGCGGAAGGACGTCGGCACACATGCGGATTCAATGGAGGCAGGCGGGGCTGTCTAAAGCCGGTTGCATGCGGCGTGGAGGCGTGTTCAGCCGGGCCTGCAGCGAGTGGGGCCCTCTTGGCCGGGCACCGGTTCAATGCATGCGCTATGAGAGGTCACGTCCGTGTTAGAGCAATAGCTCCCTCCAGTCCTTTTTTGTTTGAGTATACCAAAATCTCGTTTTCCATTCACATTTTACAAGTAAAATACATGGACAAACTTTGACCCAAAATACGATGGGGACTAGTAAACCAGGACGGAGGTAGTAGTTTTTTTAATCATATAAGGGTTTCCCCCTTCCGATTTTCATTACTGAAAACCAACATCTAAACCATAGTATTTTCCCTAGAACTACCAGGTTCAACATCTCGCAACATAAACCCATACAACCATACACCAAGGAGGTAGTAGTTATGAATTCCATTTTCTCTCCATACCAATCGTTCTAAAAACTACTTAAGTACTTATAACACGCCATTGAAAATCGGAACTCTTACCCTGCTAAAAAAATGATATTTTAAACGTGGCTACTCGATCTATGGCAATTGGCGAGCCATCGCCTCCAGGTCATTCACCTATTGTCCCGACCATCAACTCCTACGGATCAAATTATCACGCGAGCTGACTATTCCTACAAAGGTGCGTTCCACCACGTACCTGGTACCCACGCATGCAGCAATCGTGCACCTAGGGTTTTAGGGTTTATTTGTTAATGGTGCCTTTACATAACTGTCATGTATGCGAGACAGCGAGAGACCGACAGTGTGCGTGCGCCTCTTCTCTTCGTATATGTACTTCACCATTTGTCTGGTGTCCAAAAATTATGCATTAGTAATAACTACTAGTAATGTGCCAATGCGTTTCCACACGATCAACTTAGATTAATACATATTCACCGATTTGATAGAAAAAAGAGTCTAGTTTTGAAATACGTGTATCACTAAAAATATGTTATGTTTCACTCAAAATATATTCCTTTGGCAGTTTTGATGAGATATGGGAGGAATGTTATTGGTTTCAAGATTCAAGAAGTGGTATATCTCTAATTTCTATTCTTACTAGCAAGATGCCCGTGCGTTGCACGAAACATCAACATCTTGTGGGAGAAAATGATGAACGAGGGAAGGCCTTATCTCGAAATGTGGAGAGGAAGGCGGGTAAATTTCCATATTTTCCTTCCTATCCGTTAGATATAGATCGAACGGCCTATATTGCAGGATGGCAGGCACACCATCATCACTGACTATGCTTTTTATAAGAGTAGAGATAAAAAACAGAGTTGGTGATGATGGTGTGCCTGCCATCCTGCAATATAGGCCGTCCAATTTATATCTGACAGATAGGAAGGAAACTATGGCAATTTTGCAAAAGGATATCCACATCCCTGTCCACATTTGCAAATAAGGCATTCCCTCGTTCATCCTTTTCTCCCACAAGATAAACTACTCATACAAATGCATCTTGATATTCCGTGCAACGCATGGGCATCTTGCTAGTTGTTGAAAAAAGCCCATGTGTGTGTGTTTGTGTGTCTGTGTGTGTGTGAGAGGGAGAGAGGAGGAGGACGGAGTGTAAGTGTGACAAAGACACAAAGAGTGTGTGTGCGAGAGGTATCAGCTTAAAATGAGGCAATAGTGTGTGAGTGCACGATCGAGAGGGCGTGTCTCAAGAAGGGACGAAAAATCTATATAGATACAAGGAGCGCGAGAGAGACATGTACGTGATAGTGGAAGCACGAGTGTGCAGCTGTATAAACCTATCTGGAGGCTAGTTGATCAATGTTTGTGAGAGAAATACAAGTCGGGAGTGCGAAAGCGAGAGTTTTGTGTGTATGAGAGAGAGACGGTTGTCGAGAAGGGGAGTGGAAGCAGGAGTTGTGTGTGTGTGTGAGAGAGAGAGAGAGAGCAGGGGGAGTTTGTCTAATCGGTAAACAAATGAATAATGTCAGTTTTATAACTGGGATAGAGATGGAAAGGAGATAGCAACTGTATGTGGCGGTGAAAAAGAAAGCTTAGGTACCTAGTGATACCAGAGAAAGGTAGAGACGTGAGAGATAATGAAAATTGTGTAATGTATAATGATAGGGAGAGTGTGACACTTCTCAAGGGAGACGTCGAGAGACCATGTTCGCGAAGATAGGAGGGACATGAAGTGAGCGTGCGGGTGAGCTGGAGAAAAGAGAATGATAGCTACATGAAGGAGCATGCGAGAGAGATGGGCGTGAAAGGAGTCAACATAAAAGGGATTCAAATATTTGAATTCGAGATGATGATACATGTAATTCATACTCAAGCCAAAATTGATCTATCAAACATGCATACTCATATGAATTCATGCGCATCTATGTTATTTAATATGTAGATATTACTGATCCATACATTTTAGTAGAACATAATTTGGTTTAATTTTTTTGAATTCAACCTTATGATTTTGAGATCATTGTATTTGTAAATCATATTATACATATAAAGGAGCAGAATTTTATATATAAAAAATGATGTATATAGAATTTTATTCCAATTGAAAATGGATCCTGCCCGAACAAAAATAGAATGCAAACTGGATTCGAATTGAGTAGGCACGGTAAACATTCACTCTTGCTCTGCAAAAATTTAAACAAAGTGGGGAAAGTCGCAGTAACCGCTCGAAACCAAAATCTGCGAGATGGAAATTACTGCCGATCCCTGACACGCAAAGCCTATCAGCTCGATTTCTATAGGTTTCAATATGGGTAGGTTTGTAATTTCACTCAAACATGACATAACCGCCTCTCACCCGAATTCATACATGGTTGGCGCCAAAACACAGTGTCTCCTCGGCCAAAATCGACTCCCTCCCTGATTCATACATAGTGGGCACCAAAAACAAACTCTCGTCGGCAAATATTCGGTGTATGCGAGATTACCGTCCTATCCCCAACCGACTAATATTGCTGTGATGTAGGAAATTTTATACGAGGGCTAAGTTTGTAAATTTCCTCGCATTTGAGACAAGCACGCCCTGAAGACATGGTTCCCCCTTCCTCTCTCCCACCATTTCGCCATTCGTACTCCGTGGGCGCCAAAACACCATCTCCACCCCAGCCCCCTCCGTCCGCCACCCCATCCACCGCCGTCCTCCACCACCATGCCGGAGCTGATACCCCGACACCCTCGTCCATTAAAAGAGATCGGTGTCTCTCATCCACAGCTTCCGACCGCGATCCTTGCATCCCGTCCTCTCGCTTCATCCCCGCCGTCGTTCACCTTGCCGGCGCCGCTCCTACGATCGTCTCGTCCACCGTGCCCCACCGCCATTGTCTATCCTCCTAGATCTGCTTCCACGCCGCCGACAGCCATCACTACCACAACACCGTCAAATTCTCAGCAGATGCATACAAGACGCCGCACCAGAGGAGGTACTCTTTCGTATCTGCTCAACTTATTTATCGCAACAAGAAAATAGATAGCCACTGCTTTACTCTGATTTTCTTGTCCATCACTTACTTGTTAGTTGAAAGCAAACATTGGTTGCGAAGTTGCCTTTGTCGGGTTTGCACCTTCAGATCCGCCATGGCACGCTCAACACTATACTCGCAATGCTTATGGTTTTCCCCTTTTATATTCCACACTAATTAAATGACAGTAGACTAAATTTCAAAGTTGGGTCAGTCGATTTTTGAGAGCTCACCGGAGTTCGCCGGTGCGAAGGAAGGGGCTCGGGTGGGGACGGTGGTTGTGGGGGCGATGGTGGGGCCTTGTCGAATGAAGAAAACTCGACGCGGGTGGGGGCGGGGGTGGACGTGGCAGAGGAACACAGGAGGTGGGGCGGTTCAGGGGAGGGTGGGGGGGTCGGGCCCGGTGGTTCGGCCAGCGGCCCATGCTGTGTTCTGTATGGGAAGAATCAGAGATGAGGAAGAAGAAGGGTTAGGAGACGTAGGATCTTCATCCAACCGGCTGCAATGGTCGACTAGCCCGAATGACAAAAGTCGCACGACTTGCATGCAGACATGCCTTTATCTTCAGTACCAACATCGTACTTGCTTAGCATTGCTCCTGAATCCATCAAGCTAAACAACGTGCCACTCATAATTCCAAACTTCTTGCTCAAATACGAATATGATATGATGCTGATATTACTAAAACAGATAACGTTTAATTGGTCAGCTAATGTTCCTACTTTACTTTCAAAAAGCATGTGCACCACATATAGAGAGACAGCAGGGAGTTGCATTCTTAAGGCGCTCTGGTTCATCATCTGTGGGCACTGCGCAACGAACATTTTATTATCCAAAATCTGCTTGCTCTTCATTAGCATGTTCCTCTTCCGTTCTTCTTTAATAAGTACTCTCTCCTTTCCTAAATACAAGTCTTTGTATAGATTCCACCATGGACTACATATGGAGCAAAATGAGTGAATCTACAGTCTAAAATGTATCTGTATACATCTGTATGTGATCCATAGTGGAAATTTCTACAGAGACTTATATTTTTGAATGGAGGGAGTATGATAGTAGTACACTATGTTCCTTGTAGTGAAGATGAGTAGGGACATTTGTAGTGTAGAGGTCTATACGGTCGGTTGTGATGGACACTTTGAACTCTTCGGGCCTCTTTGATTCATAGGATTTTGTAAACATAGGAATAGGATTTATAGTGGCCTGCCCACTTGAATCCTATAAGATTAGCAAGGAAATGCGGGGAGCTGTGTCGCCTTTGAGAGTTACACTGATATTAACAGTACCGCACCTTCAGTTGAAGAGAGCTGGTATCTGAAGCCTTTCTAGCCGTACCGGCAATACTAGCACATATATTCCAGCAAGTTCAACTTTGCTGATTTTACTCCTGATGCTTACAGTTTTCTCGTTATATCTACACTATGATCTGTGTAGCTGCTTTGTGTCGCACTAGCAGCAGTCCACTCTTGAAGCTAAACCACACACCAATCATAAGTCCAAAGCTTACTTCTCCAAATACGAATTGTGATATGATACTGATATTAGTTAACAGACACACATTTAATTGGTCAGGTAATGCTCCCACTTGATTTTCCAAATGCATGTGGCCACATATAGAGAGACAGCATGGAATTGCATTTCTTTGGGCGCTGTGATTCATCATGAGTGGGCAACCAACATTGTATGCAATGAAGCGGAACCTCAAGAATATGCTTCCTCTTCTGTTCTTTAACATGTTCCTCTTTTGTTATTCTGTATTTACTACATACAGCATGTTCCTTCTCAGGAAGGGGAGCAGGGACATCTACAGTCAACAGCTGATAGAGCTGGCATGTACGTGATCGATAGGCTTTCAATTAGTAGCGGCAATATAACACAGTATTTTCTAGCCAGTTCCACTTTCCCGATTTATATATCGTGGTTATGGTGTACCCCTTTTATGTACACTACGATCTGCCTAGTTGATCTGTGCTCTTGTTATCATGGTTTGGCAATAAACTCTCTATATAGTATATTATGAACCTATCATCTTCCAACTATCCTTACTTCTGGAGCCTATTTTTGTGTCTACTTGTGCCAGATTATATTAATGCACGCACCATATTACAGCACACATGAGCTCTCTCATCAAAATCCAGTGATAGCACACAAGGGTTTATAGGGACGCCCCTATATTTGAATATCCTCTACATTACAAATATAATCTCACTACTATTTATGTTTTCATGGTTTTCAGATATTATATGTAATTATAGTGAATATCAGAATCCGCGCATCAGAAGAATATTGCGGAACACTTCAATGACTTGCAAAATTGGCACTAAGGAATTGAGTGCCATTGTGGATGCAATGAAACTCATACGCTCCCCACCTGTAGATTCTTGTTCAGAATATGATCCTAATGACCATTCTAACCTCGAGGAGTCAAAGGCAGATGGCCCGTCCTGTTAACCCATCAAGGTGCTTGTTCTAATTTGGCAAGGTTTTATTGATTGCGCGTATCTTACATATGCTGTCTTGCATTTCGTCTACTTGTTGCACCGCCATCTGCTTAGTTTACTCATCATATATGTCAAGATGTCATGCCCATCCATTATCAATAAATATTCCATCTTTCATCATACCATGTTTTTCCACTCAAATGATGTTCTTGTGCATCAGACATCAAAAAGGAAGAGGGTGATTGCCGAATCTGAAGGAGCACCAACAAAGTCCTTGAAAAACATGGTGGTGCCGGAGAAATCGGGAAGCACCCCACTTATATTGGTTGTACAACCAATGACACAAAACATAGGACCGACTCCAACAGACTGTACCCATACTTCACTGGCCACACCACTAGCCCCACCGTGTAGGACCTGCACTCCAGCAAAAGGTATGCCGATTTCAGTTGCCATAGCTCCAGCCGTACCACAAAAAAATCCCACTCCAGCAAAAAGTACAGCAAGTCCACCGGCCGAAGACCTATCCCAATTGTAGAGACGGCCAATTCCTGCAGATTGGAACCCCATTCCAGTTATTCCATGTTTAAAAGACAATGCTTTCAATGTTGTTAGGGACTACATGCATATATTCCCATCATGGGAAGATTATAGTGAAGACAAACACCATTTTCATATCTTCCTGTCCCACTTACGTGTAAGTGCTATTATTCATGGTGATTATTTTCCTGTTTTCTGCTGATTGAACACATCAATGATTTACATTACATTGTTGTAAGTAGGCAAGGTTCAATCTGGATAGTCATGATGAGCAAAGCTTGCTTGCGCTTTTCAAGGAAGCATTACAGCAGTATCGGTGTTACCTGAGGAAATCACACTTTGATGGCAAGTCTATAAACAAATTTCTGGTGAAGTCTCATGTGCTAAATTTCGAAGACATTGAAAGGAAAACCCTTGTTATGCATTGGTCTCATTCCCAGGATGAGGTACTGTCTATGATATCACATGACAATTTGAACTTCTACTTTTCCGCATGTGCCTTAAGGATCTTTTTTGCAGGAAATCAGCTCGAAGAAGAATCCCGGTTTGAAAAGAACAACATGATATCGCAAATATGTTGCTCGCTGCTTTCCTCTTGTTAGTACATGTTGTCCTCTATCACTATACTTGCATTCATACCTGGTTCATTATGTGATAGCAGTATGCATGATAGCTTGCTTATCAATTGTTCGCTCCAAATTATATGATCTGTATGAATGGTTATATTTTTGTAGAATATATCCAATGCCAATGAAATTTTTTAGCTCTACATTTTTCTTGTAAGTACCTGCTGTCCTTTATCAGTGTACTTATATTGACAGGTAGTTGTTCATGTACCATCACTCTGCAGCTTATTTCCTTTGCCCTCCATTTTCTACACATCAGATCTATATTTACTCTTACCATAAGGTTGGATAATACCGATGGTCCTGAAGAAGTTTAGCTCTGCATTGCTCTTGGCTGTACCTTTTACATGTATCATTGTACTTCCATTTATAGCTACTTGGTTATGTAGCATCACACTTCATCTTATCTTAAATATTCTCCATTTTTTCTTATATTATCACATCGATATTTACTCTTAACAAAATGTAGAATAAAGGCAATGCTTATGAAGAAGATTCTGTGGTAAACTTCTTGAATTGCTCCCCCCCCCATCAGCATGCACAAGGGCTTTATAGAGCCTTCTTCACCAATAATGTAAGTTTGTCCTTCTCAAGCTTTTAAACTTTGTTGTGTATATTTGGTTAGGCATGACTGCAACAACTGTTTATTTTTTGTGTTTGCATCAAATTGCATGTTTAATGTTTATTATGTAGTTCATAAACAAAAGTTTGTCCTTCTCAATTTAAGTTTTCAGTTGTACAACCAAGTTCCTTCTTCATACCATGTAAATTAAACTATACAAAGCAAGTGACCTTCTTTTGCACTGCATGTACGCTTCTGTTCTTGATCCATAATCCAATGGTGTGGTGAACCTACCCACTACGACACAATTTCATATTTTGCAATGTCTTAACTATGAACAATGTCATATCAGTCTACTATTATTTAAACCGTCTCTTTATTTGCCAATCTGAAATGGGATAAATTGACAGCACACTAACCATTGATACTTATGAGTTCTTGATCTATAATCCAGTGGTGTCATGAAGTTGCCAACTCCTTCACAATGTCATTTCCTGCCATGTCTTAACCTGAACAATACCATATTGTGTTAATGCTATTTTAAACTATGTCACTTTATTCGTCAGTAAGAAATGTGATGAATTGTCAGCACTGATACTTATATGTGCAAAACCTTTCATCTGTCTGCTTGTTTATCTTTCAGAGTGAGGAGGATATAAGTGTCAAACAAGCGCAGTCTCATCAGCTTGCTCAGCTGCTTGCGCTGCAGCTCCCGAGCAGGGCTAACCTTTCTTGAACTCTATTGAAGTGTTGTCAGTTTTGTATATTATTTTGTCGGCATGGTTGTTTGCACTGGTGACGATCTTTGATGCGCAGTGTACGTAATCTGCTGTCTACTTGTGCTTTATTATCATAGTGGCGAACTTTGATGCCTAGTGGATGTAATATGCCATAATTTCTTTATAGTATAGTCTAGTTTTTTTCTTATTCACGATGATGCAGTTATTTTACTGTATATATATCCTGTCTTCGCAGTAAACCGGCCAAAATGTAAAATTACGGTACATAATCGGGTCATCATGCAAATCACTACATAATCGGTACATTAATAGGCCTAAATGTAAACTGACCCACTAGTATATGCGGGCCTCTAATAGGCCGAGTAAACCGCCGACCCTATTTTCGCAAGAAAACTCAATTGGCTTTTTGGAGGCTGAAAAGTAGGTTGGGCCTGATACGTGTCGAACAGCTCATGGGCCGGCAGCAGGCCGAAATAGACCCCAACCCATGATTGTGCCAATCACATCACGGGCCGTTAACAGGCCAAAATTGTCTCGGTCCTTGTTTGGCCCAATCAGATTATCAGATGTGAGCAGGCCGGATGCAAAACGAGCCGTAGTTAGGCCCAACTATATGACGGGCTTTTAACAGTCTGAAATAAATATAGGGCTGAAATGTTAAACATGCCTTTAACATGCCGAAACTAATATCAGGCTGAATTACTAAATGAGCCTTTAGCAAGTGGGCCCAAAAGCATAGCGTCTGGTTGACGAGCCGAATCTGATATGGGCCATAATTTAGCCCAAATCCTCTTAAAGGGCCCGATCTGATCTGGGCCGTAATTTGACCCAGAACGTGGTAGGATTTTACGGGCTGGATCTCATATGGGCCTTTATTAGGCCCGAAACATGGCAGGCTGTTAATGGACCAAATCAAATATGGGCCGGCATTTGGGCCTTTAGTTGGGCCGACCCATTATGGTCCGCAAAATCTTGTGGGCCTTTAGTTCGGCCGACCCATTTACTCTTTATGGGCCACTTTTGGGCTGGTCCACGTGTCAACATATCATAGGCGCATCTCGCCCATTGGATGAGTGACACATGTGCTAACGCGGAGCTGACACATGGTTCTGTCGGCCAATGAGAATTTTACACATGGAAAATCGTCATTGGTCGTGGCTGTTAGCGGGTTATCGGATCCAAAACTGGACCTGATAGCTTAACGGCGACCCGTTACGGTGGATGCCACGTGTCGGTCACCCTTGACAAAAGCACTTCCATGACGTGGCATTTATCGTCATGGAAGTGAACACTTCTGTGATGATAATTTTGGTAATCTCGTGGAACACTTCTACGACAGCACAAGTATTACTATTTGATTCTGTCATAAATTCGTCATGGATGTACATGCATGACCGAAAACGTGACCTACTGTGACAAACACATATCATCACAGAAGTGTATTTTTTGTAGTGAAATGAGGCATTACTGTTGTTCCTAATGATAAAAATGAACTTATCCCACAAAGAATCGTAATCAGTTATAGGATGGTAATTGATTTTAGAAAACTAATAGAAAAGATCATTACGCCTTTGATTGATCAAATGTTAGAAAGATTGTCTAAGAACACACATTTTTCCTTTCTAGTTGGTTATTCTCGTTTTTCTCGAATATCTGTATCACAAGAATATCAAGAGAAACTACTTTTACCTATCCTTTTGGAACATACGCTTATAGACGTATGCATTTTGATTTATGTAATGCACTCGCTACTTTTCAAAGATGTATGACTGCTATATTCTCTGATTTCCGTGAGAAATTTTTGGAGGTATTCATGGATGATTTTTCCTTTCATGGAATATCTTTTGATTATTGCGTAAGCAAACTTGACCAAGTTTTGCAGAGATGTGAAGAGACAAATCTCGTCTTGAACTGGGAGAAGTGCCACTTTATGGTGAATGAGGGTATAGTCCTTGGTCATAAAATTTCTGAAAGAGGTATTGAAGTAGATAAAGCTAAGGTTGGTGCAATTGAGAAAATGCCATGCCCTAGAGATATTAAAGGTATACGAAGTTTCCTTGGCCATGCTAATTTTTTTAGAAGGTTTATAGAAGGTTCTTTAGGGCATGACAAAAGGATTCTAAAGAAAGAATTTAATGTCGGTGACCAAGTTCTATTGTACAACTCCCGTTTTAGATTATTTGTTGCAGAACTTCACTCTAAATGGGAAGGACCATACATCATCAAAGATGTTTATTGTTCCGGAGCTCTTGATGACATACAAGTGCACATGGCTATTGTAGCACTTTCGTGATAAGACAAGTGTCGAACACACAGGGAGTAAATAGGAATGAACTACAAACCCCTCAACCACGCTATCAGATACGTAGTTACGTACGCACCCAAACCGTAATTTTGAAATAGCCTACTTTAGTAAGTTGCTAGGACGACATGTAAAAGGATAGTGTTTGTCCAAACTACAAACAAAAAATAAAAGATTGAAAATTAAAGGAACTAAACTAAGTGAAACCGTATTTTAGTAGTAAACGTTCTCAAGGGAATTGGAGTCATCACCACAAGTATGATGCTGACAACACATGATAAACATGGCTCTCTAATTGTATCATTAAGCCACTTATATATGATCTCGCGTGGGCGGAGCCAAATAAAGTATGCATACCCACTAAGGTTACCGCGTACACTCGTGTCACCACCGTGTTTCCCCACTCCGGTTATCATAACGATGATTCTGGGAAGTAAACTCATTGTGGTCACGGACTTGAGTTCTAGGGTTCTCCACAAATCCCTATTGCAATGATTAGGGTGGAAGCGAGAATAGGCCCTGTCACCACCTACCCTCTACAACTACCCTTCTCACCAATATGACTTTCCTCAAGTCCACAAGGGGCTAATGTTGCGCGAGCACTCTTCACAACACCATTAGATAATCAACACAATACATATAAAGAGAATATTGGATTGCTTATTCAAAAGTAATAATCATGCAAGGGTTCACCCAATTCCTCAAGAACTAACACAACTACTCACACACAGGAGAGTGAGAAGGAAAGTTACAAGCCAACAGAGAGTCGGTGGAAGAAAGGAGCATGCTGGTCATGGTGATGGCAACAACGGCCACTGTGAAGATGGTGATGGTGGCGGCGGTGATGAAGACCACACCTGCCCGAAGAACGGTGCTCGTGGTGGAGGCTCCCCTTCTTCTTCCTCTTGGATTGGCACTTCTCTTCTCTATGGAGGTGGTCTTGGAGCAGTAATGGAGATGGATGATGATTGCATGGATGAGTGAATGTGTGCGGAGCGGCAGCCAGGGTTGATGGTGCTTATATGAAGGCCTCCCGATATTTGCTGATCCACTGATGTGGTCATCCATGGGCTCAAGATGAGCCTTATCTTCTCCCGATCCCTTCATTATGGGCCAAGGACCTCGTGAGAACAATTGGGGAAAAAATCAATGAAGAATCATGTCTAGAAGGGTAACTATCTCGGAGCTGTCTGCATGTTAAACAACCGTGCCTGGTCGTTCGGAACGCCGTCTTTCATGCTGTCTTTTTTGCAGTCTTTCTCTAGTAAAACGGCTGCCATTTCTTCATACGAACTCGGAATTCTATGTTATTGGGCTCATTGGATTCGTATGAATGACGCCGATCCATTTTTTGTCTTAGACCTTGAATTGGAGAACTTTGGAAAAATGACTTCTTTCGACCTTTGAAATGGCTAAGTCCGACCCATGGCTGACTCTGTATTGAACTTATCCTTGCTCCTTTCATCGTGCTTGGTCTTAGGTTCCTCCGGTACACCTATAGACACAAGAAAACAATTAAAACTAATGAAGAACAAATAAATACAAAAATGTGCAATGCTCATAATGATTAATGCAAAAACCGGTAATCATGCATAATGGGCATATATTTGCTTCAATGGGACATAATATATGAAGAGAACATGCAACATATAAGCTCTAAAATATATAAGTAAAATATAGAGCCATTAGCTATCAAGATTAATAATGCTAATGGAACAAATATGAAGGTGGTTACTTGATAGAGGTGAGGGTCCCAATCTTTCAACAAGATAATAACTGTCGATTTGGTAGAGTCTACTTTGCTAATCCGACTACAAACATGCACGATGTTGTGCCTTATCACTCGCTAAGCCGATCTCCTAAGATTACTGACGATACCGAAAACACGTTCATCCTAACCACAAAGGTCCATTCCTGCATGCAATCAAAGATCAAGCAAGAATATGATAAAGCAATATGAATATTGTGAATATATATATATGAGGTATTGATAAAAGTGGGAATCTGAAATCGGTTTGTCCTGGTCATTGGACACAAACGAAGTACAGAAAGTTGGAGTGGCTAACTTTTAACTAAATAAATCCCAAGGAAAATACTACTAGATTTATCTATTTATGTAGGAGTAAGGGGTGGCGGCCAAGGAGGTGGGAGGACATCCCAAGGCAGACAAAAAGAAACCCTAGGTTGTACAAGGCCCATGGGCCCAAGTGGAGGTGATGCAACACCCTTGGACTTGTACTTTGACTCGGATTCTACTGCAACGTAAGATTGTTTCATCAATATCTCAACTCTCTTGATGAATGAAGGTGTATCCAATTGGGTTGGAAAGTGCATTTAATAAGCTTTCCAACAAAAAAAGAATCACCCAATTCGGAGTTCGGATGCAAAATTTCTTGGTGTTTTGATTCAGGTATGTCTGTGCAGTTCGAACATGAGTTCAGAACGTGAGAGACTTGACTATATCTTCTCTTGGTCTAGAAATGACTCGAGAGAACTTCTTGAACAACACCTAAACGTATCTTTTCCCTTATCTTCATATGTGGATTGTACAAATGTCCGGTAGTTCTGCAATTAGGCATGAAATAAAAAGCGGTGAAGTACTTTTGTTCTGTATAGTATAAATAACGCATTTCATAATGTTTTTGAGAAATCACCTCAAATAAATACGCATATGCAATCTTTGCAATCATATCCAAGGTAGAAATTTCATCATCATCCTCACCTTCTTGAAAGCAAAGCGGTTCTCGATATTGCTTAATCTGGAATGTGGCTAACAAAAGGGAAAAGGTGTACATGTTGTATACGTATATGTCATCCATTTTTACTCTCTCGATTTTCGCACATGTGACACATTTATACATGAGTTACTTTCATACACTACTAGGGAAAAGCCTAGCAGCAGCGTGGGTTTTCGGCCTTTTAGTAGCGCGGGGGCCGGCGCTACTAATAAGGCACTACAGCTAACGTATAGCAGTAGCGCTGGTCCACCCACGCTACTGCTACACAAATGTTGCAGCAGCGCACTTAAAGGAACCTCGCTGCTGCTAATAGCTATAGCGTGCTTCCCCTGTGCGCGCTACTGCTAACTTTTCTCCACTCGCTACTGCTAATTTTAGTAGTTTTTTTTCCGGCATATTTGTTTTGTATTTGAACAGGCTTTATAGAAGAATCTTTAGCACATACAAATGTCATCATGATACACATACAAATGCCTGCGAGACCACAAATGTAATCATAGCATATACATACAAATAGTCTCGTCATAATCATCATCCAACACAAAGTGGTATCTTGTCATCATCTTGAAAATAGCGATACATGCAAGTCTCGAATACTTGCAACTACAACGTCATCCATCTAAACAAAGGTATACGCGAGAAGAGCTATCACTATGAGTGAGAGCGGAACTATGTAGTACATGAGATGGCGGTTACGAGTCCTCTCTCGCGCTAGCCTGAACCTCAAGTAACTAGCTTCTCCTTCTTGTCTGCTTTTGAAGCCTTTATGGCTGGCGTCCGAGAACCCATTCACTTGCGCCTGACACTCATGCCACTCGTTGTACACCCCCGGAACCTTCCCTTTGTACACGACATAGCAGTTCCATCTTGCCATAAAAAACTAGGTACCTGTTAGAGATGCATGTTCATGAAGAGGATGTACAATCATATATATGCAACAAAATATACTAGAGAACACCGAAAAATAAAGGGTTAGCAACTAGATGCAACTAGGGATCGTGGACATCACAAAGTTGCATCGCTACAAATAGTATACAAGTTCAACCGACACATATCATCATCGTCGGCATCATAAATCACTAGAAGTTCCATCCTTCCATATCATCGAGGATGGACCCTAGCTTCTTGAACGGTGTGAGGTCTAGACGTTGCATGCCTATGCGAGTTCGGACGTCAGCTCACGATATAGGGCCGTGGTGGAACATCCCCTTCTCATCGACGACTTCTTTCATGATGATCGTCGCAATGTCGCTTTGGATGCAAAAGAAGTCATCTCTAAGTTTATAATCCGCTTCTCCATGAGATTCTAGCCACTTGTGGATATGATCATCATTTCTGCTTCTCATGCGAAGCTTTTGGTGATCCGTGTTGAACTGAATCATGAGATGGAGGATGTAGAATCCATCCTTCTTGCTTGGTTTTGGGACTTGGATGCAGGAGAAGTTAGTTTTATGCGCGAAACCCATCTTCTTGTTCCTTTGTTTCCTGAACTGCATGTGGCCACCTCTAAAGCTGAAGCCTTGGAGAGCATCATCTAGAATATTCATTATGTGGGTGTAGTCTTTTTTCTCGTAGTCTCTGGAAGGGTCAAAATACACGGCGTGGGAGACTTGCGGATAAAGAACGATAAGGACGGCGCACCCGTTGCTGCGGGGAAAAGACACCTCAAATTATTCCCCATAGAGAGAGAAGGAATGATTGAAATGTATGAAAGGGTTGTTCAAAACTGACTTACTTTGGATGATAAGGCACGCGGACAATTTCGGCATGACCTTTGCTAAAAAATGGACATATCGAGCGCCTGAAATTCACCGGAACGGAAATGAATCAACATTCCGGCGTAACATAGGAAACTCGGATCATTTACCAAAACATGACATGTCCAAAACATGACATATCCACATATCACATGTCCAGTTCAAATTTGCATATAAATTCAGCAAATTTTGAAACCTATATAAATTCATAACTAAATAGATAACCTAATTAACATAACTAAAACCTCAGTAAATTAACCCTAGCTAGCAGAGAGAGAGAGGGGGGTGGTTTACAGAGGGTGCAGGGCGAGGAGGCAGGCCCGACGACGGCCGAGGTTGGGAGGGGAGGAAGCATAGGAGGGAGGCGAGGGCCGACGGGTCGGGGGCGAGCGCCGACGCCGGGAGCGAGCGCGCCTGGGTCGGGGGCGGCGGGGTCAGGGGCGAGCGCGCCGGGGTCGGGCGCGGCGGGGTCGGGGGCGGCGGGGTCGGGGGCGAGCGCGCCGAGGTCGGGGGCGGGCGCGGCGGTGCGACGGGCCGGGGAAGAGAGAGTGGAGATTTGGGGGAAAAGAGGCGGGGTGAAGCAGGGAGAGGGAGAATTTTGGGTTAAGTGGACGTAGCAGTAGCGCGTTTTCACGAAACGCGCTACTACTATTACGAGCAGCTATAGCGATTTTCTGCAGAAACCGCTACTGCTACCTTGACTAGCTGTAGCTCTTTTTCACTAAAGCGCTACTGCTATAACCAGTTTCCCTTTTTTCTTTTCCTCAGCATAATAGGAACATATATATTACATCATTGGACCCTTGCATAATAATGGCTAAGTGTGTATACAAAATAGGAACATATATATATATTACATCATTGGACCCATGCATAATAATGGCTAATTAAGTGTGTATACAAAATAGGAATATATATATATATATATTACATCATTTGACCGATTCCTCAGCGCTGACGTTTTCGTTTTTGAGTCAGCTTCTTTCCCTTCTTGTTCGTCGAAGAATAATTGAGCCCCTCATTGTGACTTTACCTTTTCCATGGAGTACGATTTTTCCTTGGTAATGTAGTATTGATTCTTCTTTTGACGTATACTTCATCGTCGTCGTCATCTTCCCTCATTGGGTTGCCGTACTGATCATAGTCTTCCTCATTGGCGACTTCATCCATTCCAATGATGTTTCTTTTGCCTTTCCTCATGACAACACGACTGGGATTGCATGGGTTGGTTATGAAGAAGCATTGTGTCACATGCTTAGCATGTACCCATGGCTCGTTTTTTGCGATAGCATTCACGGTAGCGCTCTTGGCGTCGGGTATAGTCATGGTGGTGAAAATCCGGCTTTCTCTTTAGACATTCTTAGCCCATCTGACACGGAACATCGTCGTGTTGTGCAGTCCAGAGTAGTCAAGCTCCCAGATCTCCTCGACCCTTCCATAAAATCGTTCAGTTGCGCCGTTGTCGCTGCCGGTCATGCATTCCATCGTCACCCTTGAGTTCTGATATTCATCACTGTCCATATCTTTGGCCTCCGTGTAGAACGTGTATCCATTGATATCATATGCCTGATAGGTTACGAGGTTGGGCGAGGGGCCATGTGCTAAGGCGTATATGAGCAATCCGTCCTTAGAGCCCTCCTCCGGGGGATTAGCAATAATATGCTCTTTGAACCAATGCAGGAAAGTGGAGTTGTGCTCTCTAGTAACATCGGCGTCCGTCCTGCATACCCCCCAGTCACGATACTTCTTTGCGATAATTTCTTTGTGCAGTGCCACGAAAGGATCTACCTCGTCTAGGTGATGTAGCACTACCAAGTTTGCTCTGTCAAAGTCGCTGCGTCAATCTGAGTATGCCACGTGCAGTTCCCTGCGACCGTTGCAGTGACCTTCTCCTTTGAGCCTCCCATCGTGCTTGTTAACGGGCAAACCAACACTAACACCAGGCGGCTGGTCTGCGCCATATAGAAAATTCTCACAGAAAGAGATGCACTCTTGTGTCAAATAGCCCTGGACGATGCTTCCATCCGGACGGGACATGTTACGAATGAATCCTTTGATGATCCCATTCATCCTCTCAAACGGCATCATATTGTGCAGGAATGACGGCCCCAGGTCTATTATGTCATCCACAATATGGACACACAGATGCACCATCACGTCAAAGAACGCGGGCGGGAAGTACATCTCAAGCTCATTCGGTATCACAACGATCTCTTCCTGTAGCCTTCGGAGCTGCTTCACACTGATCGACTTTCGAGAGATGATGTCGAAAAAGTTACAGAGACCAATAAGCGTGTCACGGACGTGCTTGTCCTTTATCCCTCTAAGGGAAACAGGTAATATCTGCGTCATCATCACATGACAGTCATGAGACTTCATCCCGCTGAACCTTTTCTTGTCCATGTCTAGATATCTACTTATCTTGCCACAGTAACCGGAACTAACTTTGACTCCGGTAAGGCACTTAAAGAATTGATTGATCTCAGCCTGACTTAAGGTGAAGCAAGAAGGGGGGCAATAATCCTCATTCTTTATTTTCTTGCCCTTCTTCTCCCGTGCCTCTGTCTCCGTCTCTGTCTCGTCTGACATTTTACGGGGCGGCATGTGCAGATCTTCCCTGATTTTCAAATCTTGCAAGTCTTTTTTGCCTTCGGCCCATCCTTGGTCTTATCCGGCATGTTCATCAGTGTTGCGAGCAAGCTCTCAAGGACATTCTTACAAATATGCATTTGATCCAGGCAATGAGGTGTATCGAGTTTGTGCCAGTACTCCAAGTCCCAGAACACAGACCTCGTCTTCCATACCTTCAGCAGCGGCTCCGGCGCCTTTCTCATCGTCTTTCCCGGCACGGGGCACTCCTTCCAGTTTGTCAACAGCTCATCGATTTCGGCACCGCTCCGCTTACGTGGAGGTCCTCGATGCTCAGCGTGACCATTGAATAGATCTCCACGGTTTCTCCATGGGTCGTCTTGTTCGAGCCATCTTCGATGCCCCATGTACACGATTTTCCCAGACCTGCCATCTTTCCTTAACGTTAGCTGCTGAGACATCATACCATCCATGCACCGCGTGCATCCACAATATCCATGGCACACCTGGCCTGCCACATATCCGTAACCAAGATAGTCGTGCACTGTCATGATCTGCGCGGCTCTCATGTTGAAATACTCGCCTTTGCTGGTGTCCCATGTCTTGGCCGGTGTTTTCCATAACGTGTCTAACTCCTCCTGAAGTAGCCCCAGATACAAATTAATATTATTTCCTGGTTGTTTCGGCCCTTGAATAAGCATGCTCATGTGAATGTACTTCGATTTCATGCACAACCAGGGGGGAGGTTGTACATCCATACAAACACGGGCCATGTGCTATGGTTGGTGCTCTGGTTGCCAAACGGATTCATGCCGTCGGTACACACGCCGAGCATGATGTTCCTTGCATCACATTCAAAATACCGATAGAAGCTGTTCAACGCTCTCCACTGGCTTCCATCCTTGACGTGTCTCAGCTTCGGATCATCTCCATCGTCGGGCTTCTTCCTCTCTGCGTGCCAGCGCATTAGCTTTGCTTCCTTGGGATCTACAAAATACCTCTGGAGACGGGGAGTGATCGATAAGTACCATACCACTTTCTGGGGACATTTCTTCCCGGCCTTCTTGTATCGAGAAGCATTGCACACTGGACAACTTGTTTTTTCCGCATGTTCCTTTCGATAAATTATGCAATCGTTGATGCATGCATGGTATCTAACGTGTGGCAGATCAAGAGGGCACACGATCTTCTTGGCCTCATCAACACTACTAGGACATAGATTACCCTCGGGAAGAA
This sequence comes from Triticum urartu, assembly GCF_003073215.2. Classification (NCBI taxonomy): domain Eukaryota; kingdom Viridiplantae; phylum Streptophyta; class Magnoliopsida; order Poales; family Poaceae; genus Triticum; species Triticum urartu. Next base: position 243,425,666 of record NC_053027.1, on the reverse strand, counting down.
CATCCTTTAGGTACTTGAGATGCTCATCGAGGCTAGTGTCGGTCCATTTGTTTTTAGCCTTCGTCTTCAGCACTTGGAGCGTGAAACTCAAGCGGGTCACCTCAGGATTGCAACCATCATACAATGGAGTGTTCGAGTCTACCACCAGTTGCTCCAGCTTAGCCTCCTCTCTAGAAGCAGCTCTCTCAGTACTCGTCTCCTTGCGAAGCAATGCTTGAATATGAGGGTCCCGCACGATTGAACTTAGTACCGACGAACTCTGCTGCCTTGGAGTCCATGTCGTTCTCTCCGCCGCCATGTCCGGCCCCTTCTCCGCCGCCATGTCCGGCCTCTTCCCCGCCGCCATTATCGATCATCTCTTCGTCTTGCCCTGTGTCATCATTGCCTGCCCCGTCGGCATCCTCAACATCGTCATCCTCATCTTTAGTTATCCACCGAGTATAGCCATCCATTAAACCAGTCATGAGCAGGTGCGTTTCAACACGACCATCGACATGGGGGTCAAGCCAAACTATTCCTTCGCATTTTCGACACGGACATAAAACCTCTGTCAGGTTATTTTCCTTCATGTCCTGCACCGCCGACCGCAACCACCTGTCCACCATCGTTCCACTGACCATCGTCAACTCTGCACGATAATAAGAAACAAATTGATTATAAAAATGCGTGCATTCATCAAAGTCATACAAAAATTCGGCATGACCTTCCTTAAAAATAGGACATATATAGATCTAGAGTTTGCCCGGAATTCGCCGAAACGGAAATAAATCGACATTTCGGCAAAACATAGGCAACTCAAATGCACAATTTGGCGTCAACTCATGCCACACACACAATTTCCATAAAAATATCACACACACATGCATAAACATATTTCCATTTTGCAAAAGCATGAAATATTAATCACACCTCTATCTCGAGATCGAGCACACGGTGGAGATGATGATGTAGGGAGGTCAAAAGTGCACAAAGCTCTTCTTGACAAAGAAAGATCTAGTTAGGGGGCAAATAGGTCGCTTAACTAAATGCTACATCTACCTAGCTAGCTAATTTGGGAGGAGACAACTTCAACTAGTGGAGGGGGGAGGAAAAAGAGAAAGGAGATGAATTAATGGAGGTGGTGTAGTTATAGCTAGGAGTAATGAAGAGAGAGAAAGGTAGGTAGAAGAGGGAGAGTAATGGGGGAAGAAGTATTGAGGAAGAAGAAGAGTGAGAGAGGAAGGATGTGGGAGGTAGGGGAAAGGGAGGAGAGGAGATGGGGAGGGGGAGGTGGAAAAGGTGGTGGGTGCTGCGTCTTAGCAGTAGCGTGGGAGAGAAAGCGCGCTGCTACTAAGAGCGTAGCAACAGCGCGCTTTCCTGTCACGCGCTACTGCTAAACGGGCCAACCCTGTGCACAATTTCAAAATTAGCAGCAGCGGGCTCCCTGGCGCCGCGCTACTGGTAAACTTATGTCGTTGTGTACTGTCGGTGAATTTTTGTAGCAGCGCGGTTTAAGCGTCACGCGCTACTGCTAAGTTTGCACCAGTAGCGAGCTTTCCGTAGCCGCGCTGCTACTACTTAGCAGCAGCGCCTATTTTTATGCCGCGCTGCTGCTAAGATTCTGTGTATAAGGTTTTCCCTAGTGATATGTCTTGAAATATAAAACCAAACTATTCCCACAAGAAGTAGAATGCATAAAAATACTGCAACATAGTTTGCACGTTTAAGTGAAGCTCTTATTCATATCAAAGGATTGACAATGTCATCATTAAACTATCCCAACATTGGTGAAGAAACTTTAATTGCTTTAAGTTTACATGATGCAACATGCTTAAATAATCCAACATGCAACAAGTCATTTTACATAGAATCGTCACCAAGATTAGAGGTCATATCGAAATGATTAAGCACTGGCATAATTATTTTCAAATGTATTTGATCCAAATCTGATTTATCCCTTGATTCACATGGTTCTTTCAAATTTAATTCAGTGGGTGCACTCAACATTATTTATATTGCAGTTGTGTGATCACATGGCAAACTCAAATCATCAACATAGTCCTCTAAAATAGGTAGTGTGTTCAAAGTAGTAGGTAGCTCATCACATGGTGAATTTAAAATGACAAGGCATTCATCATACTCATGTGGAGGTGGAAGATCAGTACCTTTGTCATTATCTCTTATAATGAACTCAGATGATGTAGGCACTCTCGGTGGTGATGTGTCACATGGTGGAGGTGATCTAGTCCTCACAACAACAGATGTATTTGTCATGGTACGTCTAGTAGTTTAAGGAGCAACCGTATCAACTCTCAGAATGTGCATGTACGCTTGTTCTCCTTGTGGGGAACACGTCATTCTATTTTTGGTTCAGCTTTGCCAGCAAGACGAAACAAACGGTCCATAGGAAAACATTTTTCATGAGTTAGTCTCTCCTGAATATCATGGTTTAATCCTCCCCAAAATCTATCCATCAAATCTTCTTCAGTTTATTCTAAGAAAGAGTGCAACTAGGTAGTTTGTAAATCATCATAATATTTTGTTAGGTGTCACTACCTTGTTTGAGATAGTTTAGTTTTTTAATCATGCCACGAGTATAATAAACATCGGCGAATCTATCTCTCACGGCAAGTTTTAAATCATCCCAAGTAGTAGGTATAAAATCAGGGTATAACCAACAATATTCGCTCCACCAAACTAAAGCAAAGCTGCTGAAAATACTAACCGCAACTTTAACTTCTGTACACTCATCAAAATTATAGGATGCAAATGTAGCATTCATTTCGTACTCCCATTCAATATATAAATCGAGGCTAAAATGACCATTAAAAGGTGGCATTGGAACATTAACCTGATTATGCGCATTCTGATGTCTTTGCTTCCTCTTGTCATGGTTGCTTTATTTCTTAGGTGGTGGCACATCCCCCACGATCAATGAAGCCCATGAACTGAGAACTATGTATTTTGCCAAGATTAGTAGAAACAAGAACAAAATTTTAGAACAATGTTCCTATGAACTACTAGGATGTGGTGGTAAAACACTCACATTAAAACAAATATCAATGTCTTACAAGTTCTTACCTTGAAATAGGCGTTGACAGGCAACCAGCGGTGTCGAATAATCCAAAGATTAAGTAAAGCAATTACCAAGTGAACATATGTATACATGGTGTAGAAATATATGGAACTTGGAATGCTTAAATATATGGTAGCGAAAGATTAGCAATAATCAATTCAGAGATGCGATGTTGAATAAACGCTCAACAACAGTACTGTGCTGGCCCTAGGCTAGAGCGGACTAGAAACGCAAGCCTAGAACACTAATGGGCTCAAATCATAGCACAACTAGCAGCAACAAAGGCTATGAAGTAGCTATGGATAGCAAGATATAAGTGAAGATCACAATGGTAGTATAGATAATGATGAGAAACAAGCTCCAAGTAGGATATACCAAACACTCTCTCTCCAAATTTCCTCTGGAAAAGTTTGTGCCAATTTTCTCATAATTTGTTTCAATAATGATACTGGCTCAAGCTTTCAAATGCGAAAAGAATCACTCAATTACGAGTTGGTATTAGGAGGCAAAACATTCTAAAACTCGCCTGGAAAACTATAAAAAACTGTGTTCGCAAACTTCGGAGGGCAAAAAGACCTATTTAGAAGCCGATTTTGAGGTTCCAAATATTGCACTTGCCTCTACAACTATTCAGATGCGGCTCGTCGCTGGCTTTAATTTTAATAGTCGTGGAGCCAAAACGGACTTCGTATCAGAAAGATATGCTTGTTTTACTGAACACTGCACAAAAAGATTCCAATACAAATTCAGATACGAGATTGAGTCTAGATAGATCCGAAATTTCTCTCTTTTTTCTTTCTTTTTTTCTCTCACATTTTTTTTACTTTTCTCTCTCTTTCTCTCTCATATTTTACTACTTTCTCTCTCTCTCTCTCTCTCTCTCTTCTGTTTACCAAACAAATTAGATAGGATTCAGATTGGATCAAGCGAAGATGCGAGCGACCTCAAGTGTGATTATGGCAATGAATGATGGGGAGTATGTGTTGGAAACAGATGGATGGTGGTGATCGACAATGAAAGGGATGATAATGTAGTAGTGATGTGACTAATGTGGATAGAACTCGAAACTCTAAAGGAACTAGATACTAAGACTAGCAACTTGGCATGCTGATGCAACCACAAATTCAACAAAGCAAAACACCGAACAGAAAATTGCAAATGTCTCAGATTGGTTCACATATGATGATCAAGTCCTATTTTCTTGGATTTTTCATGGACTATAGGTATGGGGCACATATGCAATCTCGACTATGATAAAGACGAAATCTCATCGAGCAACCTAAAAACTATCGATTTGGTAGATTCGACTTTGATGATCCGACTACAAATATGCATGACGTTGTGCCTTATCAATCACTAAAGTGATTTCCTAAGGTTACTAACGATACCAAAAGCACAATCAGCATGACCACGAAGGTCTATTCCTGCATGCAATCGAAGAACAAGCAAGAATATGATAAAGCAATATGAATATTGTGAATATATATATATGAAGTATTGATAAAAAGTGGTGATCCGATAGTGGTCTTTGCCTGGTTGTTGGACACAAATGAAGTACATGAAGTTGCAATGGCTAATTTTTAACAAAACAAATCCCAAGGAAAAAGCTACAAGATTTATCTATTTATATAGGAGCAAGGGGTGGCGGCTAAGGATGTGGGAGTACGTCCCAAGGCAGTCTAAAATAAACCCTAGGTCGTACAAGTCCCATGGGCCCAAGTGGAGGTGATGCAACATGTTTGGACTTATAGTTTGACTCGGATTCTGCTGCAGCGCCAGATTATCTCATCAATATCTCCATGCTTCAGACGAATTTGAAGGTGAACCGAGTTGGGTTTGAAAGTGCATGAAATAAGCTTCCCAACAAAAAATGAATCAGCTAATTCAGACTTCCGATGCAAAAGTTCTTGGCATTTTGAGTCAGGCATGTATGTGCAATCTGAATCTGAGTTCAGAACATGAGAGACTTGGACTCTATTTTCTCTCGGGTCAAAAATGACTTCAGAGAATTTCTTGGATAACACCTAAACGTCTCTTATTCTCTTATCTTCATATATGTGGATTTTACAAGTGTCCGATAGTTCTACAATTAGGCATGAAACAAAAAGAGGTGAAGTACTTTTGTTCTGTATAGCATAAATAACTTATTTCATAATTTTTATCAGAAATCACCTCAAATAAATACGCATATGCAATATTTGTGATCGTATCCGAGGTAGCCATGTCCTCTTCAATAATGGTCAAATAATTAAACATTATATTGCAGGTACACCCATTAACGCCGAAACAAACATTATTCAAACAATTAACTGGACGAACATATAAAGGAAACATTCCGGAGCGTTCCAGAATTCTGAAAAAGGTAAGTAAACCGTTTGTAACAATTCCATAAAATTACTTTTTGATCATTTTGGAATATATAAAAATTTAGGAAAATTAGAAATAGCCAAGAAATTGCATGAGGGGGCCACAAGCTTAGGTGGTCCCCCGGGGCGAGCCACCAAGGCTTGTGGGGCCCTCGTGCATTTTCTCGACTCCGTACTCTTCCTGAAGACTTGTACTGCAAGGAAAAATCATTATATATATGTTTCGCTGTTTTCACCTCCATATAGCAAGTTTCTCGTCTGTTCTTGTTTTGTGCTACTTTTTTGATAGATCTAGATCGCTATGTCATCATTAAGCTCATCCAAGGACAAGTTCTGCGAGAAGGTCATCAACCCCTATCTTTCGAAGGTGATGACGCACCCTCAAAACATGGAGTTTTGTGAGGGGTGCTTCAGATCCGGGATGTTCAAGGAGCCCAGAAGGATGGGAGCGAAAAGGCCGGGCTTGAGGAGGTGGAGGAGGAAATCTGCAAGTGTTAAGGGATGGTGGAGCGTGGACTCAGTGCTAACCACTCCATGATCATGGATTTTATTTGAGAGCATAAGTGGGACAACAAGGATATTGGAGAAGCCATCTTCAAGCTTCACGACCAGGTCGATCATCTCCAATCACAAATCTATGACCTACAAAACCAAAATTGTGAGTATGAATCCAGATTTAGGAGGATGAGCCTACCTGCAGATTTCAGGATTCCGGAGACTCGTCCCTCTTTCTTTGATGGAGAACCCATGCCTTGGAATATGGAGGACAAGCTTACCACTTCTTCACCACCATCACTGAAGAAAGAAACTCGAGTACACGGGTATGTGCACCACCCTTGGCTTGTTCCAATCTTGGGGGAGGTACCCTGGTATTGTATCACCATCACTTTTATCATCATCATCTATCTTAGTTCGATCCTTAGTTATTTCGTGATTTAGAAGAATAAAATGCAAGTATGAATTAGTTTCGAGTGCTTGTTTCGTGATCTATCGATCTGTATAATTGAGTGTGAGAGTTATATAATAAAAGTAGTTTGAGTTATGATGCTTTACTTTCTTGTTTCAATCTTAGCAATGAAAATAACAAATAAAGGAATCATATGCTAATCCCATGGGGACTAATGACTTCACATAAAAGGAGCATGATGGATAAATTTTGTTGAAGATTAACAAATATAGCATTGGTCATTGATGCAATTCATGAAAGATTAATAAAGGAAGAGAGGTTGCACATATACATACAATATCTTGGACATATTTTATGATTGTGAACCCCCATTAAATATTCTCTACTTGATCAAATATTTGATGTTGGACAAGGAAGACATCGTAATGAGTTATGTTCGCTTATATTCACATAGAAGTTATATTGTCATGGATCCTCTAACATGCGGTGCTTGCTCACAATCTTTTGCTAGTGAAAATTTCATACTAAGTAGAAATACTAATTGTGCATCCAAAAAAACCTTCAATCCAGTTTATTTTCATGAGAGTCCACCATACCTACCTATGGATTGAATAAGATCCTCCAATAAATTTGTCATCGGTGCAAAAAGCAATAAAAATTGCTCCATATATGTATGATCTTTTATTGTAAGGAAAATAAGCTTTGTACGAACTTTCAATGGTAAAGAAATGAAAGCGACAAATTGCATAATAGATGTTACTATCACAAGGGGCAATATAAAGTGACGTTCCTTTGCATTAAGAGCTTGCACATCCAAATAAAATGTGCATGACAACCTCTGCTTCCCTCTATGAAGGTCCTATCTTATTTTTTTTTATGCAAGAGTCAATAGTGTTCATCCTTATTCCATTCCTAATTATTCTCCACTTGGCAAGAATCATGTGGTAGGCAAAGATCCAGGCACATATATCCAGCTGGATGTACGTAATCATGAGTTACTATTGTTGACATTATCCCCGAGGTAATTAAGTTGGGAGGTGAAAACAATAAACCCCTATCTTCCTATGTGTCTGATTGAAAATTTTGTTCCAAAAATAATCTTTGAGTGTCAACAATCATATAAGAGTATATGATAGTTGAGTATGTGGAACTTGCTAAGCAAAAGCTCTTACATAGACTCTTTCTAGAAATACGATGAACTACAATTGTTTTAATGACAAAGAGCATAGTTTGTTGGTTCTCAAGGAAGTTTATGCTTTTATAATTTAGCATTGTGTATGAATTTTTACTTGATCATGAGAAGTTTATGATGATATATTGCTGCTATAATAATAAATCTGATGCTTCCATATCCGTATTTTGTTTCATGGACACCTCTCTCTATAAACATGTGGTCATTATTATCGAGTTTAGCATTCACTTGAGGTCAAGCGAGATCTAAGCTTGGGGGACTCGATACATCCATTTTGCATCATATTTTCCTACTATTATTAATTATGTTTTGGGTCACTATTTCACTTTATAATACAGCTCTAATGCTTTTTCTCTTTATGTTTTGCAAGTTTCACATGAAGAGGGAAATTGCTGGCAGCTAGACTTCTGGACACGAAAAATCTAATGAACAAATAGCTACTCCTAGGATCTCCAAATGATCTAAAAATTTATGGAGAATTATTTTGTAATTAATAAAAAATACTAGAAGAAGAATTACCAGTAGGGCCCCCACCAGTGAGCCACAAGCTCGGGTGGCGCCCCCTAGGGCGTGCCATGTGAGCTTGTGGGCCCACCAACAGGCCTCCATGGCCCCCTTCTACTATATGATGCCATTTTCCATAGAAAAATCCAAGAGAATACTTTCGGGACAAAATGCCACTGTCTCGAGGTGAAACCTGGGTAGGAGCACTTCCGCCGGGGATACTTCTTCGCCGGAGGGGGAAATCGAAGCAACATCACCAACGAACCTCTCATCGTGGGAGGACCAATCTTCATCAACATCTTCACCAGCACCATCTCATCTCAAACCCTAGTTCATCTCCTATATTCAATCTTAGTCTCAAAACCTCAGATTGGTACACGAGAGTTGCTAGTAGTGTTGACTACACCTTGTAGTTGATGCTAGTTGGTTTATTTGGTGGAAGATTATATGTTCAGATCCTTAAGCATATCTGATACACCTTTGATCTTGAACATGAATATGATTTGTGATTAGTTACTTTCATTTTTGAGGCATGCGAGAAGTATTGTTATAAGTATGATTATGTGAAGTTAGTATTCGTTTAATATTTTGATGATATGTATGTTGTTCTTTGCTACTTCTTGAGCTTGCGTTGGTTTTTCCCTCGAAGAGGAAAGGGTGATGCAGCACAGTAGAGATAAGTATTTCCCTCAGTTAAGAACAAAGGTATCTACCAGTAGGAGAAGAATGTGCAAATCACCAATACCTGCGCAAACAATCAAACACTTGCACCCAATGCGATAAAGGGGTTGTCAATCCCTTCACGATCACTTGCAAAGGTGATATCTGATAGAGATAGATAAATAGAACTAAATGAAATATAAACTATTTTTGGGTTTTTTGGTTTATAGATATGAAAATAAAAGATTGCAACATAGTAGATCGGAAACTAATATGACGGAAAATAGACCCGGGGCCATAGTTTTCACTAGAGGCTTCTCTCTTGAAGGCAAATAATACAGTGGGTGAACAAATTACTGTCAAGCAATTGATAGAAAAGTGTAAAGTTATAACGATATCATAGGAAATGATTATGTAATATAGGCATCACTTCTGTGTCAAGTAGACCGACTCCTACCTGCATCAACTACTATTACTCCACACATCGACCGACTCCTGCCTGCATCTAGAGTATTAAGTTCGTAAAAGAACAGAGTAACGCTTTAACTAAGATGACATGATGTAGTGGAATAAACTCAAGCAATATGATGTAAACCCCATCTTTTTATCCTTGATGTCAACAATACAATACGTGCCTCGCTACCCCTACTTTGTCAATGGGTGACGACACCGCAAGATTGAACCCAAAGCTAAGCACTTCTCCCATTGCAAGAAAAACCATTCTAGTTGGCCAAACCAAACCGATAGTTCGAAGAGAATTACAAAGATATCAAATCATGCATATAAGAATTCATAGGAGATTCAAATAATATTCATAGATAATCTGATCATAAATCCACAATTCATCGAATCTCGACAAACACACCGCAAAAGAAGATTATATCGGATAACATCGAGGAGAACATGGCATTGAGAATCAAAGAGAGAGAAGAAGCCATCTAGCTACTATATATGGACCCATAGGTATGAGGTAAACTACTCATGCTTCATCGGAAGGGCAATAGAGTTGATGTAGATGCCCTCCGTGATAGAATCCCCCTCCTGCAGGATGTCAGAAAAGCCACCAAGATGGGATCTCATGGGAACAGAACTTTGTGGTGGTGGAAAAGTATTTTTGTGGATGCTTCTGGAGGTTCTGTAATATATGTGAATATGTAGGGCCAAGGGCTAGGTCAGAGGAGTCCTGAGGGGGTGGCGAGGTAGGGGGGCGCGCCCTCCACCCTTGCCGCCGCCTCTCGGCTCTTCTGACCTGCACTCCAAGTCTCCTGGATGTCTTTTGCTCCAAGAAAAATCATCACGAAAGTTTTATTCCGTTTGGACTCCGTTTGATATTCCTTTTCTGCGAAGCTCAAAAATAAGGAAAAAAAGAGAAAACTGGCACTGCGCTCTAGGTTAATAGATTAGTCCCAAAAAATAGCACATAAACACCCAAAATAGATAATATAATAGCATGGAACAATAAACAAATTATAGATACGTTGGAGACGTATCAAGAACCCCCAAGCTTAATTCCTGCTTGTCGTTGAGTAGGTAAATGATAAAAATGGAACTTTTGATGTGGAATGCTACCTACATATTTATCCATGTAATTTTCTTTATTGTGGCATGAATGTTCAGATCCATAAGATTCAAAACAAAAGTTTAATATTGACATAAAAACAACAATACTTCAAGCATACTAACAAGGCAATTATGTCTTCTCAAAACAACATGGCCAAAGAAAGCTATCCCTACAAAATCATATAGTCTGGCTATGCTCCATCTTCATCACACAAAATACTTAAATCTTGCACAACCCCGATGACAAGCCAGGTAATTGTTTCATACTTTGGTGTTCTCAAACCTTGTCAACTTCCACGCAATACATGAGCGTGAGCCATGGACATAGCACTATACACTACTAGGGAAAAGCCTAGAAATAGTGCGGGTATTAGGTGTATCAGTAGCGCAGGCTCCCGTGCTACTGATACGGTGCTACAGCTAACCTGTAGCAATAGCGCATGTTGGCCCACGCTACTGCTATACATGTGTAGCAGTAGCGATCTTTACAGCAATGTGCTACTGCTAATAGTTGCAACGCTTTGAATTAAGCCACGCTATTGCTAACTTTTCTCCCCTCGCTACTGCTAGTTTTATTAGTATCCGATTTTTTCTGCATATTTATTTTCTATTTGAACGGGCTTTATACAATAATATTTAGCATATACAAATGTCATCATCATACACATACAAATGTAATCATATGATATACATACAAATAGTCTCATCAAATCATGTCATCATCGAACACAAAGTGGTCTCCCGTCATCATCTCAAAAATAGCGATACAAGTCTCGAATACTTGCAACTCCATCGTCATCCATCTAAACAATGATATACGCGAGAAGAGCTATCACGCAGGTCATCTGTAATGCCCTCGATGCGGCTATATCTCCCACGTGTCGAAGCACGACTTAGAGGCATAACCGCATTGAAAGCAATGTCGCAAGTGAGGTAATCTTCACACAAACCATGTAATACATAAGGGAAAAGAGATACATAGTTGGCTTACAATCGCCAGTTCACACAATTACATGAATAAAGCATTACATCAACCAGATACAATCAAGGCCTGACTACGAAGCCAAAATAAAAGAAGACTACCCCAAAAGCTACACAGATCCCCGATCGACCCCAACTAGGCTCCACTACTGATCAACTAGAACGAAACAACACCAAGGACAAGATCTTCATCGAGCTCCTCCTTGAGCTCGGTTGTGTCATCTGCACGGTTCAATGGCACCTGCAAGCTGGTTTTGGAAGTATCCGTGAGTCACGGGGACTCAGCAATCTCACACCCTCGTGATCAAGACTATTTAAGCTTATAGGTAAGGTAAAAGGTATGAGGTGGAGCTGTAGAAGGAGACTAGCATATTTGGTGGCTAACAACACAAATGAGAGCGAGAAGAGAAGGCAAAATCACGGTAAAAAATCTATGATCAAGAAGTGATCCTAGAACAACCTACGTCAAGCATTACTCCAACACCGTGTTCACTTCCCGGACCCCGCCGAGAAGAGACCATCATGGTAACACACGCGGTTGATGTATTTTAATTAAGGTCAACTTCAGGTTTTCTACAACCGGACATAAACAAATTCCCATCTGCCCATAACCACGGGCACGACTTTCGAAAGTTCAAATCCCTGCAGGGGTGTCCCAACTTAGCCCATCACAAGCTCTCACGGTCAACGAAGGATATTCCTTCTAGCGGGAAGACCCGATCAGACTCGGAATCTCGGTTACAAGACATTTCGACAATGGTAAAACAAGACCAGCAAAGCCACCCGAATGTGCCGACAAATCCTGATAGGAGCTGCACATATCTCATTCTCAGGGCACACCGGATTGTCCAAACTTCCGGTAGGCCAGCCCAGAGTTGCCCCTGGTGGCCACCGGCGGCTGACAAGGTGGACCAACACTCAGAGGAGCACTGGCCCGGGGGGGTTAAAATAAAGATGACCCTCGGGAGCACGACTCCCAAGGGAAAAGAAAAGGCTAGGTGGCGAATGGTAAAACCAAGGTTGGGCCTTGCTGGAGGAGTTTTATTCAAAGCGAACTGTCAAGGGGTTCCCGTTATAACCCAACCGCGTAAGGAACGCAAAGTCCGGGAACATAACACCGATATGATAGAAACTAGGGCGGCAAGAGTGGAACAAAACACCAGGCATAAGGCCGAGCCTTCCACCCTTTACCAAGTATATAGATTCATTAATTAAATAAGAGATATTGTGATATCCCAACAAAATATCCATGTTCCAACATGGAACAAGCTCCAATCTTCACCTGCAACTAACAATGCTATAAGAGGGGCTGAGCAAAGCGGTAACATAGCCAAACAACGGTTTGCTAGGACAAGGTGGGTTAGAGGCTTGGTTTAACAATATGGGAGGCATGATAAGCAAGTGGTAGGTATCGCAACATAGGCATAGCAAAAGAGCGAGCAACTAGCAAGCAAAGATAGAAGTGATTTCGATGGTATGGTCATCTTGCCTGAAATCCCGCAAGGAAAAAGAACGAGTCCATGAAGAAGACAAACAGACGTAGTCGAACGGGTCCTCACAATCATGACATTACCGGAACCAACCCGAAGAAGCAACATCGCAAAGAAACAAACCACATAGTAAACAAACCACACATGAACATGGTATGATATGCGGGATGCGGTATGCGGTGCATATGCATGATTTGGAAAGGAATGATTGAACCTGGCCTCAACTTGGAAATCCAAGAGTGCCACTAGAAAGGTGAGGTGATTTCGGTTGAAATCGATATAAAGATCACTGGAATCGGACGCACAGTTTGGAAATGGCAAGCAAAACAAATATGGCACCGGTCTGCGATAATCAGCAAGTGACCAAATAAATGCATCAAGATAAATATGCTACAGCACTCAAACATGGTAACAAAATACATGGTAGGGATCCACTCAAGATGCTTGACAAAAGATGAACACTGAGCTATGGCTAATTCACTCATTAACAGGTTCCAACAAGCATGGCAAAAGGGCAAATGATAACAGGTTTCAGACATAGTGAAATTAACACAAGTCTGGAATTTATCATCAGGAAGCACACTTTAGAGCATGAAAACTACATGCTACAGGAACATATCATGGCAAATAAAGGCATGGCATGAAGCTACTCAAAGCACTTAAGAAAAGTCCCTTAGTGACCTTGAGCCAAAAGGGATCAGAAAATACAATTGCACGCATGTGAACATGGCAAAAACATAAACAGATCTCAGACAGTGAAAAACTGGAGCATGCAAATCATTTAACGAGTAGGCATGTTCATGAGCATTATGCACTCACTACAGAGCATGGCATGACAAACGAAGCATACACCCATCAATAAGACATGGCATAGAAGCTAGACATGGCAAGAACAACAACATAGCATGCACGGATCAATAGCAACATCCTCGGCAAAATCGCTAATCATGTCAACAATCTGCCAGGATTCACGATATAGCAAAAGTAGAGCTCGATTGACTCAAGCTAGGGTGCTCCATAAATGCAAACAAAGACATGGATGGATAGAGCACCACAATGTTAACAAAAATCCTTACTGATCATCCTCAAAAGAGGCACGGATCACTAGAAAACAACATGAACATATGGCATACCATCAAAATCAGGACAAGGTCTTGGTGAAATTCTAAGTCCCTGAAATCAGCATTACCGATTACACTACTTTGCAAGCCTGTGCTAGTCACCACAAATATCACCAAAATACATGGCATACACCCCTGTAAAGATGGCATGGCATATAACAAAACACATGTAGAGCTCAGGATCATAGCATGCACACATTAATCATGGCAAAAATGACAAAATGCCATTTGCTGAAACAGATCTGACAAATTCACCACATAGCCCTCTTCCAACAGCATTTCGGGCATCAATATGAGCTCAAATGAAAATGATGCAGTGAGATGAAATGATGTACTCGTCGAGACGAACATTTTGATATGCTACACGCTCAAAACGGAGCTACGGATGCAAAGTTATGACAAGATGAACATGGACATATGAATCTGGAAACTTCGGGGACTTCGTGGAATTTTACCTCTGCGAAAGTTAACGCGGGACGGAGAGAAGCATGAAGAAGAGATCCAAGATGGGGACGGTGTTTGGATGGCGGGACTGGTCGATCTCATCCATCTTCTCCGGATCTGACCGGAGAGGAACTCCGGCGAGACGAACTCCGGTGAGGGCGCCGATCCGGGTGAGGTCCATGGCGAGGCACTCCGGCGACGGGGCAGCGCGGTCCCGCGGCCGGAGAAGGAGCGAGGCGGCCGGCGGAGCTGGTGCGCCACGGCGGCGATGGGCGGTGCCGGCGATGAGGCCCAGCGGCGAGGGGCGACGCGGCGGCGCGGCTCGCTGGCGACGGGCGACGGGCGGAAGGCGCGGGGCGCGCAGCCAGGCGGAGACGGCAGCCGGCGGGCACCTGAGGCGGCGGGGATGCCCACGCATGGGGCGGCGGCGGTTCGGGCCCCGCGGGCCAGATCTGGGCCGTGCGGGCCCGCGGCGGCGGAGGAGAGAGGAGGCGGTGAGGTGGCGGTGTTGGATAGGCTGGCGGCGGCGACGAGGTGACGTGGCACGCTGCCATTGGGCGGAATGAGGTGGCCGGCAGACGCGTCCGGCACGGACGGACATGTCCGGCGGTGCGAGGAAGAGGAAGGCTAGGATTTGATATGCGCAGAAATTTCGGAGGGAGACACATATTTATAGGTAGAGGGAGCTAGGAGAGTCCAAATGAGGTGCGGTTTTCAGCCACGCGATCGTGATCGAACGACCGAGATGATGGATGGGTTTTAGGTGGGTTTTGGGCCACTTTGGAGGGGTGTTGGGCTGCAACACTCATGAGGCCTTTTCGGTCCCTTGGTTAACCGTTGGGGTATCAAACGAAGTCCAAATGGCATGAAACTTGAGAGGCAGTCTACCGGTAGTAAACCAAGGCCGCATGACAAGTCTCGGTCCAATCCGGAAACTTTTAACACCCGCACACGACAAGAGGAAGAAAGGGACACCGAGTGACATAGGAGCGCCGGATTGCAAAACGGACAACGGGGAAAATGCTCGGACGCATGAGACGAACATGTATGCAAATGAAATGCACATGATGACATGGTATGCAATGCGTGACACGCAAGCAATGACAACGCAACAACGGCGAAACACTGGAGGACACCTAGCACATCGGTCTCGGGGCGTTTCATCATCGTACCCAAGCTAACAAAGTAGTGTTACGCAACTTCGGCAGGGACCATGGACATCACAAAGTTTCATCGCTACAGAAACTATACAAGTTCAACCGACACATAACATCATCATCGGCCTCGTAAATCACTAGAAGTTCCATCCCTCCAAATCATCGAGGATGCACCCTAGCTTCTTGAACGGTGTGAGGTCCTGACATTGCATGCCTATGCGAGTTCGGACGTCAGCTGGCGATATAGGGCCGTGGTGGAACATCCCCTTCTCTTCGACGACTTCTTTCATGATGATCATCGCAATGTCCCTCTGGATGCGAAAGAAGTCATCTCTAAGTTTATAATCCACTTCTCAATGAGATTCTACCCATTTGTGGATATGATCATCATTTCTGCTTTTCATGCGAAGCTTTTGGTGATCCCTTCCGAACTCCATCATGAGATGGAGGAGGTAGATCCATCATTCTTGCTTGGTTTTGCAACATGGATGCAACGGAAGTTATTTTATGCGAGAAACCCGTCTTCTTGTTCCTTTGTTTCCTGATCTGTAGGTGGCCACCCCTCAAGCTGAAGCATCGGAGAGCATCATCGAAATACACGGCGTGAGAGAGTCGCGACTAAAGAACGATAAGGACGGCGCGCCCATTGCTGCGGGAAAAAAACACCTCAAATTATTCTCCATATGAGCGAGAAGGAATTATTGAAATGCACAAAAGGGTTGTCCGGCACTAACTTACTTTGGATGATAAGGCAGGAGGACAATTTCCTGGTCCTTATTCTGTACCATGAAGTTTTCGAGGTACTCCCTAGCATTTTTACGCTCAAAATCGCCGAGACTCAAGAAGGACTCGTGCATGTAGTATGGCTTCCCCACATAGATTTGCGAGACTTCTTCTCTCTTCATGATGGAGCTCATATGTAGCGCAAAAGGCAGACAATTGTACAATCGAGCCACCTTGTCAGAAACATCTTGAATATATGCTCAAACCGCTTGAAGAACACCTCCGAGGGCCGTGTGTCGACGTAGCACTTCCCCTCAGGCACACGAGCCGTGTATGTTGTATATCCTGGATCCTTCGAGGCTAGTAGGCTTTTCTCAGTCGACAACACATCGTCGTGCAGTCTCATGAGATCCCCTGATATTGCCTGTAGCAGTTTCGGCGGTAGCATCGGCTCGCCCGTGACATGGAACATGGCTGCACCTTTGATAGGTACGCACTCTTAAAAATCTGCCGTCTGGATGCTTTGGCTTGTTTGTAGGCAGTAGAGCCTCTCTTCCCCGGTCTCTTCCTCTCATTTTTTGGGTTGACCTTCCAGACCCTTCCTTAACCCCTGCCCCAGTGTTGTCGGGCTAAGCACTATGCGACCCTTGACTAGTTGAGCCTGTGTTGAGGCGGCATCTTCAGGCGTGTCCTGTGAGAATTGCATGAAGAGAGACTTCTTGCAATCCCTGCTAGGACGTTCCTACCCGGGCAGATCATCCATATCCTCATCAGCATGTTGATAGCCCGAGTTGTCATATGGCTGACTCACCATATCTAAGTCACCATCATAGGTGCCTATATTGAGGAACCGAAGAGGGTCCTCATCCATCTCATCATCCATTCTTTGTTCTATGGGGGCGATTACATCAGCCACTATTGGACCCGCTTCATCACGTCGTTCGCCGCTCTCAGCTGGTGTCGTGGTTTTGTCACGACAGATGTCCTCGTGAAAGGACTTAGTCATGGAGCCATCGCTACGGGTTAGCTTAAAGGGGTTAAACCGGACAAGGGACACGAGAGTTTTATACTAGTTCGGCCCCTTCAATGAAGGTAAAAGCCTACATCTAGTTATGATGGAATTGTTGGGGTTTCGATGACCAAGGAGCAAATCCGCTTTTCCTGGCCCTCGAGTAGTTGTTGTGTGTTCTCCCTAAACCACCACCGGGTCATCCCTTTATATACATAGGTCGACGCCCATCGGTTTACAGAGTCCCGAGGCCGGATCATCAATGTGTCCAACTCGGTCTCTATCTTTCCTATCTTACAATGCAAGTTACATGAGAAAGTCGATTTACATCTAAAGGCCTTAACCCGCCTTTGGGCCTTGGGCCTTCGTTAAGCTCCACCATCCTCACGTCTTCATGGGCTTCTAATCTTCATAGAGTTAACCCAGCTACTCATGGCCGGTTTATGTCCAGTAGTAATATCCCCAACATTAGGCCCCATATTGATTTGAACTTGTTTATGTCAATCTTCAACACTTAGAAATATTCTTGCCCTGGCACCTTCGCATGGATCTTGTAAACCGCCGTGACGTCATCCTTCAGATCCACAGTAAACCGCCATGATGTCACCTATTCGTTGAAGCCGAAGATTCCCTTTATTAATGAGTATCCAACCATCGAGGCGACAACCTTATTAAATATCCATTTTTCAGCTCCTCGATTTCCGCACCTATTGCTTATCTCTTTGCTTTATAAATAGGGTTGAGGCCCCTTTTCCTTTCCCTCCGCTGCCTCTTCATCTCTTCTTCCTCCTCACGACGCCCTTGCACCCGAGCGCCACCGCCGTCGTCAAGCTTTCCCTCTGCATCACCGTCGGCCGCTACATCAACCTGACTGGACCAGAAAAGTGCGACGCATCTCCTCCATTCCTGTAACACTGGTAAGCCCTCTCTCTTTCCGCCCTAGATCTTCGCCATTAGGGTTTTGTATTCATCAGAGTTCATCGAAGTTCTAGAGTTGTTCTTCTTTGTCCTTCTTGGTAGCATCGTAGGCTAGTCTTAGATCTGTTTTAGCCCTTGCGCAACTGTAGCCACAAGCTCACCCTTCCTTATTAGATCACTCCTTTACATAGACAACAACTCATCTGATTCTGACGAATTGGTTAAGCACCTCAAGATTTTAGGTCTAAATATATTCCAGTTTTCTATCACCCCTTAGATCTGAAATCACCATATAAATTTGTGAAACCTGTTTCCCTCACTTAGGTATTTTTAGATCTGTACCCTTCACACCAATATAGGCGGTTTAACTTTTTGAAGTATGATAATCCGGATTGGTACCATTAGTCCCCTTTTAAACCGACGATTTATTTATACTCCGGTTTAACAGTATGCATATGCCTCTGCTTCTGTTCATTGCTTTATCATTCATAAATACTCTGTCGTCGGTGGTTTATAACTTCTTCCGTTTACCAATTTCACATACTTGGAGTCCTTTTCCTTGTTGTACCTTATGCATCACCATTAATGAATCGTAAACCCACATTATTTTCTTCCCAGCTTTTCACTTGCAATGGCCAAGAAGTTTTATTCCTGCAACTGGGTCCCCTCCCGGGTTACAGAGGAGCAACTGAATGGAATGGTCAAGATTGGTACCTTACCGAAGAAAAATGAAATCCTGTGGCGAGTTCCTGGGCCGGAAAATCCTCCTACCCCCAAGCAGGGTGAAGTAGTGGTGTTTTTTGATCACATAGGCCGTGGCTTTAAACCGCCTGGATCGAAGTTTTTTTGAGATGTACTTGCCAGCTTTCAGCTCCACCCTCAAGATATTGGACCCAACTCGGTATCCAATATATGCAACTTTCAAGTTTTTTGTGAAGTGTACCTACAAGAAGAACCAACTGTCGAGCTGTTCCAGGATTTGTTCCATTTAAACCGGTGCACTGAATTCGTAGACGGACCCAATACTGTACTTGGCGGCGTCTCTATTCAGAAAAGGAAAGAAGTTGAGTTTCCTCATGCCAAACTTCACAGTCACCCAAAGGAGTGGAACCAAACTTGGTTCTATTGCAGAGACACCTCTCCCGAAGATGAGAATCCTCTACTGGGTTATCATGCTCACCGGCTTGCTAATACTCATCCACTTCCGCAACGACTAAGTGCCCAGGAACGGGCCTCGTACGCACCTCAACTCACCAAGCTTAGAGCCTTCCTAGCCAACAGTTTAACAGGCATGGACTTCCTCCATTGCTAGATATCCTAGAGCATTTTGCCGTTAAGTCGCCGCACTACTAGGAAAAGGCCTACTAGTGGCGCACCTGTTTTCGCTACTAATGGTGCACTACAGGTGCGCCACTAGTACCACGCCATTAGTATCTGGTATACTAATGGCGCACCATGCAATGCGCCATTAGTATAGCCCATGGTGCGCCATTAGTATGCCTCCCAGGGGGCCATATTTACCCATGTGCTTTGGCATACTAATGGCGCACTGGTGGATGATGCGCCATTAGTGTGCTCTGGCTTACTAATGGCGCACTATGTCGTGGTGCGCCACTAGTATGAATCTTACGCATTTTTTTATTTTCTGATATTTTCACAGGTTACAAAATATATTATTGGACAGAATTTAGACAACACCACACAGCAATAGCAGATTCATCGAATACAACAGAAGTTTGTCTCCGAATACAATTCATCATATTAGTCTCCGAATTCAAAAGACCGAACAAAGATAGAACATTACAAGTCTCGAGACCGCGAGTAGCGAGTTTGTCGGAAGTAATACTAATCCTAACAAGTCCTACTAATCATCATCATACAACTTCTACTCGTTATTAAGAACAAGTCATACGATCATCATCTTGATAGTCATCGAACCAACCATACTTAATTGTTCTTAGCACATGATCATCAGTATTAGGAAGGACCTAAATACCATATTTAAGGTAAAATAGCATAAAACAATATAGACCCTGACTCACCATTATGGAGAATGGAGATCATCCTGTCTCCAATTCTTGCGCTTCGCTTCCTTTTGCTTCCAAGAACCTCCTTATGACTGTCCATACATTTTTTCCATCCTTTGATTTGCATGTCTCCACTTGTTTTAGAAATCTTGTATGGACAGTTGAGATTCGTAGCATGACCTGGCGGTATGTTCAAAATAGTAAGGCTACCTTTCTGATACATCAAATGAGGCACACAATTCTCTGGGATTATCTGTTGAAAAACATAGTAATAACTTCATAGTTAGCAATGATGTACTAGTTTTAGAAGTATGCAAAAGATGCACGGATGTCGTAATAGTAAAAAATCTTACCAGGGTATCTCCATGGTAGTTACCGTAGTTGAACACATGCACTAGTGGCACGTATTGACCATAATGTTGAGGATTTTGATTGTAGATATTGTATTTCTCAATGTCAGTACAAAATCCGACCAGATGATTTTTCAACTTGTAAGTTGTTAATTGGAACCATTGGTGTAGTGGTTTTTGTCTACCATCTCCCGCACATTCTTTGAACAATGAAAATAAGATGTCAATGGAAATAAGCTGTCAACTATTTTGAAATAAACAATATAAATTAGCTAATAACTATGTTTGAGAAACTCACATAGTGGTAGAATTTGAGGCGTATCAACAAGGACCCAAATGTCCATATTGTCTTGCTCGATTTTAGGATCACCAAGATCCATGGTGACAAGCATACCCTCATCAAAACCATACATCTTGCAAAATGCTTCCCAATTTTTGCAACCAAAATGGGTTACGCTCCCAGAATTATACAGATTTACTTCAAAATCCACATCGTGATGAGTCCTTAGGTGAATTTTCTTTGTTTCAGAAATTTCATGGTCTTCAAAATCCATCCTCTCCAAGACATAGCATCTTGCATGGCATGGGATAAGCTATACTCGAATTGTAAAAGATGAAAATTACACGTTGAAATAGTTGAAGTCATGCTTAATTATGAAGAAAAAAATTGTCGTCGTTGCATACCGTTTCAACTTCGAAGGTCTCCTCGAGCTTAATGCTGAAGCGCCGATCATCGTCCAGGTGAGGCCTGTCGCACAGACCTCGATCGTCGTGGCACCAGTCACACTTCCCCGAGAGACTTTCGTCGTCCGATGATGACATTTCCTATGTTCATAATTCAAAACTACATCATCTCTGTTGGGTCCAATAAGATAATCCACAGTGTGGTGAAGTGAAGTGGTAATTTTGAGAGCAAATGGTTAGGATGAGTGGTTCCTCTTCTAGATTAGGGTTTATCGATGATGAGCAACTGACACTAGTAATAACTATGAGTTGATATCACACTTCTATATGTATAACAGAAGAGGCAGTTGATCCTACTTAATTAAGTACTAAGATACCCCGGCCCATGCATTTGTTGCAAGTACTCCATATGTCCTATTTTTAGCAAAGTCATGCTAAAATTCATGAAAATTTCAGCATGACCTTTGCTGAAAATAGGACATATGGAGTACCCAAATTTGCCGGAACGGAAGTTAATCGACATTACAGCAAACTCAAGGGCCTCTCGGGGTACCTGCAAAATCATCACAACACGATGGTCGGAGACAAAACCCAGCAAACTAGCACCAAATGTGAGCAGTGGGAAAGGCAAACAAGTCAGAGAAGACGCTGGCCAGCCAGCCAGCACAGTAACATGTAACAGCAAAAATGAACAATCCATAAAATCCCAACCACAATCTCTAAAGGTTGATTTGCATCATATGTATTGTTAATCAAGCTAGCATATTACAGACAGACAGAGAAGCAATTACAGACAAGCTTTGATCATCATATTGGTTGGTGATGACTCATCAAGCTAGCATATTAATCACTGAACATATGTATTGATCATCTGAGGAAACAAGATTTGAGAAACTGGTGATGACTCATCAAGCTAGCAAGCTGGCTAGTATTGTTAATTAGCCTAGTGTCGTTAATTACTTTAGTTAGTTAGGGAGGGAGGGGGCTAATTATAAACAGTAGCAGATGCACTTTTTTTTTCTTTCACAGCACACCTCTTTGTTTCAGCTATCTATATATCTTGTTCTATGCTGCATTTTTAATTCCTGATGTTAACAAGAGTGTTTGTCAAAAGGAAAAACAAAGTTCATGGCAGTGTAGCTAGCTTCTCATGCATCCCTCTTATCAACTAGTTCCTTTCCCTAATCTTTCTAATTCTTGTAGTTCACAAACTTCACAAGTTGACATATCACATAAAGATGTTTCTATACAATAGTAGAATTGGTAAACAGAGAGAAGAAGAGAGAGTTCATATTACCAACGTCCTGTTCAGCAGCGGAGGGAGTCGACCGTCGGTCGTCCTGTCTTGAGTGTGGAGAGGAGGGAGGCAACCGGAGGAACGGCTGGAGTAGCTGAAATTTACCTGATATGTTCCTTGAATGTGGAAGAACTATGATGAAAGAACTTGAAAAAAAGAGAATATATCTTATAGAATATACTCATGAAGTTTCTGAGATCAGAACTAGTTTAGAGGTTACCAGTAAAAATGTTCAGAGTTCTACAGTGGGCATGGCACTCAACTACATTGTGAAGAGCATTGTAATCATCTGGAGCAAAAAGGCGAGGAAATGACATGACATTTCATATCTAGAAACATAATGTGTGGTTTCTGTAAACATAATAGGATTAGAAAATGCTACATGATGGTTTGTTCAAAAGAGGAATAATCCCAGGATGTAGCATGTATCATGGGGTCAAAACCTGCGACTCCCTATTGTAATTTGATTTTGATTATGAATTTTTTTGTGAGCTCATGAATCGCAATCTGTGAGCACATGATTGATGAAATTCACTTTATAATTTATTTTTTCAAGAAAGGGCTGATAGACTAGTAAACCACAAAGATCCAATTCTACTAAGGATATAGTGGGGATCGAGCAGAGAGGGAGAGGGCAAGGAGGGAGGAGCAGAGAGGGGGGCGGGGGCTTATGGGCGGAGGAGGATGGGCGAAGGAGGAGGGGGGCTTACGGGCGGCGGCGGGACGATTGCGGGTCGACGGCGATCGTCGTCCTGCACCCCGTGCGGTCGTCGGTGGCGGGATGGTTGGGGGCCGCGGCGGCTTGCTGTCCGGTGGGCGTTGGAGGAGCTGCAGTGGTGGGGGCGAGGGGGCGGCGACGCACGTAGGGGTGGCGGCGTCGTGGGTCGTCGGGGCAGCGGCGCGCAGGGGCTGAGAGATGTGAGATGGGATCGGCCGGGGATTGGGGCCGAGATTTTAGTTGGGGGAGGTATAGCAATGGCTCACCACCTAGCGGTGCACCATAAGTAAGTTTTTTTAGATAGCAATGGCGCATCCCCCCAGTGGTGCACCATAAGTAACTTTTTTTTAGCATAGCAATGGCGCACCAGCCAGCGGTGCGCCATAAGTAATTTTTTTAATTATTTTTTGTTGCATTCATTAAATTTGTTATTTGAAAATATCATCCAATTTGTTATTTGAAAATATAATCAAATTTGTTTTTTTTGGATTTTTAGTTGCATTCATTTGTGACGGTGGAGCGGGGGAGGGTGCGGGGGGTCGGCGCGGCGGGGAGCGGGGGGAGGGTGCGGTGGGTCGTCGGCGGCGGTGGAGCGGGGGAGGGTGCGGGGGGTCGTCGGCGGCGGTGGAGCGGGGGAGGGTGCGGGGGGTGCTCAGCGGCGAGGGGGATCTGGCGAGGGGGGATAGCGATCGAGATGGAGGGGATCGAGATCGAGTGTCCTCATGAATATTCAATATTTTTTCATATTGAATATGAAAAAATATCATCAAATTTGAAAAAATATTCATGAAGTCAAAAAGTGCCCATGAATTAAATTTAAAAATATTCATGAGTTCAAAAAATAAAAATGATAGTAGTTTTGCAAAAAGAAATATAGTAGTGGTGCACTTTGTGGTAGGTGCGCCATTACTAGTTAAACTAGTAATGGCGCACTGTGACCTGGTGCGCCATTAGTATTTCTGGAAAAAATTAAAAAAAATGTTAGTGGTGGCGCACCGTGGGTCTGGTGCGCCATTAGTGTCTACCACACTAATGGCGCACCAGCTCATGGTGCGCCATTACTATATAGTAGTTGTGCACCACGTTTCTGGTGCGCCATTAGTGGCCATATCATCTATAGCCCTTTTCCTAGTAGTGCCACTCCGGCTTAATGTGTGAGTATACTGGTGACGTACAAGACTCTCAACGGCATATCAATATTCAGCTAACAGATGAAGAAGTCACTGAGTCTGTGAAGAAAATGTTGAACGAACCGGAAGTTGTCTGCAGCAAGACCGGCTTAAGTCCCTTTTACACGCAAAACAAACCGCCCGCTGTAAGTATTGTCTGTGCTTCCGCTTTACACCTGATATTTTTGGACTGTGCAATCTTTGAATACCCTCTGCCCATTCTTAAACAGGGTGATCACCCGTTCAGGAAAAAGAAACCTCAGGAGAAAGTGGTTAAGCCTTCTCGTCCTAAAACGAAACCCGTTAAGAAAACCACAAAAAGGAAGGCACCTGAACCCATCGGTTTAGAGCTTGACAACGACCTGAATGAACCAGAAGCAGAGGTAGAACTTGATTCACTTGGTTCACTTTTTATGCATCTCATTGACAATGATAATTATCAGGAGGACATTGAGGGCAACCAAGTTGACGTTGCAGAGGTAATTATCCTTTCCTCCGGTTCAGACTCTCTGCCAACACAAAAAATCCGTCGAGCAGTCCGGAAAGTAAGATTTTCTCACCCTTTTGCTCACTTGGACCCAAAATTTCTTTTGAAGGAGCAGCAGCACAAGCCTCGCCGCACAACCCAACATAGTGGCCAAACGGTCACTTCGACCGGTTTACCGAATACCCCGGCCTGGAAATGCCGATCTGAGGTCTCACCCACTTCCGACACTTCTTATCCCAAGGCCGGCTATTTCCGACAACCTCTTAATCCATCTGATTTGAATTATCAGGTGACACCTCCTTCATCCTCTGGCGAGTCAACAGCTACACAACTCCCTCCTCTTAAGACCATTGTTGGGTAAGGTTTAACTGAATCTGTTGACGCTTTGTATTTGCATGTTGTTTTCATCCTTGCATATTTTCCTTTTAAGAGCCAAGGCTAGACCCAGCAAGAAAACTCGGGTGACTAAACCATCTGAAGAATTGGTTGTTGAACCAGAGCAAACCGCTGAACCGGAAGGTCCCCATGCAGGCACTGTTGTTCATGAACCACCCCCTCCGGATCATGACGTGAATGAGCAAGCAGAAGCTGAAGTAGCAAACCATGCCGACAAACCAACGAGCCCGGTTCATAATGACAATGGACCGCCCAGTCCGGCGAAGGCTACTGATATCCCAACAACTCCAACACAGACTACTGGTAACAAGGAAGATGATGTTGTCATCACTGGTGTTGGTCATACCTCTCCTGGCAACCCTATTGCTTTATCCAAACATAGGGCTAAAGAATAACGTGCTGCAATGGAGAAGGGCAAGTGGATCACCGATCTACCAAGCTATGCCCACTTCAGTGCTGAAGAACTCCACTCTGGCTTTCTGAACTGTCTGCACACAAACCGTGATTATGAAGAGGGTTTGGTGAATCTGATGAAGGAGCGCTATGAGGTAATGACATAACTTTTCCTTTCTTAAGTCCAATTGCAAATACCAACTCTAGTAGCCCCCAAGGGTCCGTTTATGATAGCAATCATAAATCGGGACTTTGTAATATCTCAACCCTTGCATACTTATCCTCCATGTATCAGGTGATCCTTTGAAATAAACCGGTACTTTAACATTGTATTCCTGTAGTTTTCATCTATGTAGTCCCCAAGGGCCGGTTTATCTTTCCAAGGTGAACCGGGATTTTAACCATTGCTCTGAGTTGAACAAATGTACATTAGCCCCCAAGTGCCAAAGATAATGTTTGCATTGTATTTGGGACTTGCAGAAATTTCTGATAACAGAGCAAATAGGCATTAGCCCCCATGTTCAAAGTGCATAACTTGTTATGTGCTTGGTACATCAAATATATATATCCCACCGATGATATGTCATTCCTTTACAGGCTGAGGTGAGCAAAAAGGACTCCCAAACCACTGATCTTCAAGAAAACATCAATTCTCAGCAAGCGGAGGCTTCTAAAGCCAAGGAAGAACTGACTAAAGCCTTAGCAGCCATGAAGAAGTTGAAGGAAAATTTTAAGAAGGAACATGCAGATTGGGATGCCAAGAAGGCCAGTTTGACAAAGAAGGCCGAAGACGCAGAAGCAGCCCTGAAGCCGGTGGTTGAAGAACTGACTGGCTTAAAGCGGCAGATTAATGCCATGACCTCCGCTGTATTTGGTGAGTATGCTCATATGAAGTTTTTCCAATCCATAATATCGTATCAAAGGCCGGTTTACTGATGCTTTACCATGACAGGGACCCGCATTACTCATCTGAGCTCCGACATGCGGATGAAGCTTAAAGCGGCCTATAATTTGATAGAACAGTTGTATCCTGGATCCCAGCGAGCCATTTGCACTGCAGCTTATAACAAACCTCCTCCAGCGCTGATAAAAGAAACCATCGAAAAGCTGGCCATGCTGCCTGCCCGGTTGGATGAACTGAAGAGATCAGCCGCAAGGTCATGTGCGCTGACCGCACTAATCTGGGCCAAGGCGTGGATTCTAGATCTTGAACCGGCAGATATCAACCAAGGCTACCCCGGCGTGAAGGAAGATGGCACATAATTCAACAACAATGATCTCTGAAGGCTGACAAAGGAAATGCGGCCTATAGCAAGCAAGTTGGCGGATGACACAGATCTATCTCATTATTAACCGATTCATGATGTAGAAGATCTTGTCCCACCAATCCGTAAGCACACTTACGCTCCTTTCATTGATCCTTCCCCTCTTATAAGTGAAGAAGCCGTATTCCAAGTGTTAATCGGAATCGATTGGACAACAATTGATTTACAGCCACTAGGTAGAGAGGAGGAAGATACACCAACTCAAGATGATCCGCAATCTTCAAGTCGTCCTGGGGATGAATCTTGAACCGGAGGTCGGTTTAGCTGTCACATTCTGCCACTTGTTATTGAAACAATTATTCTTGGTGGGCTTTTAAAGCACCTTGTAATAGGCTAGTTTAAACACTCGCTTGTTTTGCCATCGAGCATATTTATTTTGCTTGATACCGATAACTCGTCATGCCTTTGGGATCTGTTATATACATAGTCCATTGCGGCTTTTATTTAACATGTTCCCGCATATAAAAACTTGAAAGTGTCCTAGTGGTTTACCACTGGACGGGTCATGATGCCCAAATATATATAGCTTGGTGTGTAACCAAGACTGTAATAACTAGATATAAAATAGATGATACCTGTGATATATCTCGTTGGTTGTCCAACTGTTTGGCATAATAAATGTGATAAAACCAATCTGGAGTATTGATGACTCCTTTCATTCTTGTCGGTTCATGTTAAAACCGTACTGGGTTATGAGAAGCACCGATTTACTCATATAATTCTGGTGACTTCTAGTCAAAACCAGACTGGATCAAATTATTGCCGGTTTAGAACTGATCATGTACTGACAACTAAGCATTGAAAGCCATGCCGGGTTGTAATAAACACCGGTTTATCAGAAAATATTCATAAATCCCTTATTAGAAAATGTTAAAACAACAAATACAAAAGAAATATGCAAGGCTTTTCATGAGCTGCCAAGCCCTAAATCAAGGCTTTTCATGGGCTGCGAGGCCGCTGAGTTAAACCATTTGTCAAATCCTTTTAGGATGGACCTCAATCTTTAACCAATCATCATTTTTACTTTGACAAGTTCATGGTCTATGAGATTGACTTGTCAAACGTTCGATGGGTCATACCAGGTTTACCTGGACGGAGTGGCTTACTTCAAGAGGCAGGATAACCCAGGGTTTTAGGTGAATACACCTGGCTTCCAAACCTGGCTTGATAGCCTATTACAAGGGTGCAAGCTCGTTGTTCTTTGAGAAGCAAGGAGCCCCAAGTAATATTGGAGCTGTGCTCAGTGGGTACCTATGTTTGAGTTGTGCTTTTTGCAACAGACTCTCTTTGGTTCCACATAATTTCCTTTTTGGCTTGAAGCCTGTCAAGAGGTGTAGCTATGATGTAAATACAACCAAGCCCCCTAGTGATTTCCCTGTTTGGCCTTAAACCGACAAAGAGGCGTAGCTATGGTTCGAATACGACCAAGGCCCCTAGTGATTCCCTGTATATCTGTGTGGCTTATAAGCCGGGATAGTAGAACTCCATTTTATAAGTAGAAGATCCCATGTAACCACACACGATGTAAAAAACAACAGATGCCCCGCTTTAGCTGAGGCTCCGGTTTATTATATAATATATACATTGTCATAAGTATGTACATAAGAAGAGCCTGTGCTCAAGTATAGTAAGGCCGAAGAAGAGCTATATTCCACGGCCGCTAGGTCTCCTCCTCCGATTTACGCGAGTCTTTATGCTCTTAAGGTAGTATGATCAATTGTGCAAAATTTTCTAACCACAAAAGGTCCTTCCCAAGGTGGGGATAACTTGTGCATATTAGTCTGATCCTGGATTAGCCAAAGCACCAGATCACCCTCTTGAAAAGTTCTGGTCTTAACCCGGCGGCTGTGATAATGTCGGAGATCTTGTTGATAAATCGCCGAACACGCTGCTGCTAGATCACGCTCTTCATCTAACAGGTCCAGTGAGTCCTGACGTGCTTTCTCATTCTCAGCTTCAACATAAGCCGCCACACGGGGCGACTCATGACGGATATCACTAGGGAGAACCGCCTCTGCTCCGTAAACCATGAAGAAAGGCATGTAACCCGTAGATCTGTTTGGTGTGGTGTTGATACTCCATAACACGGAAGGTAACTCCTCCACCCAACAACCCGGCGTCCGCTTTAAAGGAACCATAAGCCGGGGTTTAATACCTCTCAAAATTTCTTGATTTTCCCTCTCTGCTTGACCATTAGACTGGGGGTGAGCCACTGACGCCACATCAAGCCAGATGTGCTCACGTTGACAAAATTCCTCCATAGCACCTTTGGACAGATTAGTACCATTGTCAGTTATAATGCTATGTGGAAAACCAAACCGGAATATCACCTTTTTGATGCATTGGACCGTCGTGGCTGCATCACACTTACTGACTGGCTCTGCCTCTACCCACTTGGTAAACTTATCAACCGCCACCAACAGGTGAGTCTTTTTCTCCTTGGACCTCTTAAAGGGTCCAACCATATCTAGCCCCCAAGTTGCAAACGGCCAAGTGATTCGAATCATTCTTAACTCCTGAGCCAGAACATGAGCGCGGCGTGCAAATTTCTGACAACCGTCACACCTTTTCACTAAATCGTCAGCATCAGCATGAGCCGTCAACCAATAGAAGTCGTGACGAAAATCCTTAGCCACCAAGGATTTTGAACCGGCATGGTGACCACAATCTCCTTCGTGGATCTCGCGCAAAATCTCACCACCTTCTTGAGGAGACACAACGCTGAATAGCCCCTGTCACGCTGTAACGATGTAACTCCCCATTGATAATGGTCATTGACTTGGATCGCCGGATTATCTGTCGGGCCAAGGTTTCATCGCCTAGTAACTCGCCCCGGTTCATATAGGCCAGGTATGGGACTGTCCAATCCAGTATAACATGAAGAGCCGCTACCAACTGGGCCTCCAGGTCAGGAATAGCCAATTCCTCCTCTGTGGGTATCTTGACCGACGGATTATGAAGTACGTCGAGGAATACATTAGGTGGCACCGGTTTACGCTGAGAGCCTAGACGACTTAAAGCATCCGCCGTTTCATTCTTTCGCCGGTCTATATGGTCAACTTGATAACCCTTGAAATGACCAGCCACTATGTCCACCTCTCGTTGATATGCAGCCATGAGTGGATCCTTAGAATCCCAAGTGCCAGATACCTGCTGAGCCACCAGGTCTGAGTCACCAAAGAACTTAACTCGGCTTAAATTCATCTCCTTAGCCATCCGAAGGCCACGGATCAAGGCCTCATATTCAGCTGCATTGTTAGTGCAAGGGAACATTAAGCGGAGAACATAACAAAACTTGTCACCTCATGGGGAAGTTAATATGACTCCAGCCCCCGAGCCCCCCAACTGCCTGGACCCGTCAAAATGAATAGTCCAGTACGTGTTATCTGGCTTCTCCTCCGATGCCTGCAATTCTGTCCAATCATTAATGAAGTGCACAAGTGCTTGTGATTTGATTGCAGCGCGAGGCGTATATTTTATCCTGTGAGGTCCAAGCTCAATAGCCCACTTGGCAATCCGGCCAGTCGCCTCTCTGTTTTGGATGATATCTCCCAGAGGGGCTGAGCTATCCACTATGATGGGATGACCTTGAAAATAATGCTTGAGCTTCCGGCTTGCCATGAAAACTCTATACACCAGCTTCTGCCAATGCGGGTACCTCTTCTTTGATTCAATAAGCACCTTACTGATGTAATAAACCGACCATTGAACCGGATACTCCTTTTTGGCCTCCTTGCGTTCCACCACAATAGCCACACTAACAGCCGGGCATTAGCAGCCACATATAGCAATAAGGGCTCTTTATCAACCGGAGCCGCAAGAACGGGCGGCTCGGCCAACTGTCTCTTTAAATCCTCAAATGCTTTATCAGCCGTGTCGCTCCAAACAAAGTCATCCGTTTTCTTTAGCATCTGATATAAAGGGATAGCTTTCTCCCCAAGGCGACTGATAAACCGGCTCAAAGCCGCAATCCGGCCCGCCAAACGCTGAACATCATTGATACATGTCGGCTTAGCCAGAGAGGTGATAGCTGTGATCTTCTCCGGATTAGCCTCAATGCCCCTGTTAGACACCAGAAAACCCAAGAGCTCGCCTGCCGGAACACCAAAGACACATTTGGCCGGATTAAGCATCATCTTATAAACCCGGAGGTTATTAAAGGTTTCCCTCAAGTCATCTATCAATGTTTCCTCCTTCCTTGATTTTACAACAATGTCATCCACATATGCATGAACATTGCGCCCAATCTTCTTATGAGGACAATTCTAAACACAGCGCTGATAAGTCGCCTGGGCACTCTTGAGCCCAAAAGGCATAGATACATAGCAGAAGGCTCCAAAGGGAGTTATGAAAGCTGTCTTCTACTGGTCCTTAACTGCCATTTTGAACTGATGATAACCAGAATAAGCATCCGGAAAACACAATCGGTCACAACCCGCCGTAGCATCAATAATCTGATCAATGCAAGGGAGGGCAAAGGGATCAGCTGGACAAGCCTTGTTCAAGTATGTGTAATCCACACACATACGCTAAGTGCCGTTTTTCCTAAGAAACAACACCGGATTAGCTAGCCACTCAGAGTGAAAAACCTCCACGATAAACCCTGCTGCCAAAAGCCAGGCTACCTCCTCACCAATAGCCTTACGCCTCTCTTCGTTGAAGCAGCGGAGAAACTGCCTGACCGGTTTGAACTTAGGATCTATATTCAGCGAGTTCCCTCGGTACACCTGGCATGTCAGAAGGCTTCCAGGCAAAGATGTCCCGGTTCTCACGGATGAACTCGATGAGCGCGCTTTCCTATTTTGGATCCAGGTTAGCGCTACTACTGAAATGCTGAGATGAATCACCAGGATCAAAATCAACCATGTTAGGTTCTGCAGCTGATTTAAATTTCAGCGCCGGATCATGCTCTGTAGTTGGCTTTTTCAGAGAAGTCATATCCGCCGCATCAACATTGTCCTTATAAAATTTCAGCTCCTCTGTGGCACAAACCGACTCAGCATAAGCCGCATCCCCTTCTTCACATTCTAAAGCAATCTTCCTGCTCCCATGTGCCATGATGGTCCCCTTATCACCCGGCATCTTAAGCTGCAGATAAACATAACACGGCCTCGCCATGAACTTAGCATAAGCCAGCCTTCCGAACAAGGCATGATATGGAGTCTTGATTTTCACCACTTCAAAAGTTAAAGTTTTTGATCTTGAATCATGATCGTCTCCAAAAGCCACCTCTAGGGCTATCTTGCCAACTGGGTATGCCGATTGACTAGGCACCACTCCATGAAATATGGTGTTCGACGGTTTAAGACTCTTGCCTGTCGGCCCCATGCGACGGAAGGTATCATGGTAAAGGATATTGATACTGCTCCCTCCATCCATAAGCACTTTGGTGAACTTGTAGCCCCCGACCTGAGGAGCCACCACTAAGGCCAGATGACTCGGATTATCAACCCGGGGCGGATGATCCTCCCAACACCATAAAATGGGCTGTTCACACCAGCGCAAATACTGAGGTACTGCCGGTTCAACAGAGTTCACGGCCCTTTTGTGAAGCTTCTAATCATGCTTACACAAGCTAGTGGTAAAGACATGATACTGCCCACTATTCAACTGCTTCGGATTTCTCTAATAACCCGACTGCTACTACTGATTCCCCTGGTGGTTATAACCTCCCTGATTGCCCAGATTACCTTGATTGCCATGTCCCGTCTGATTTCCTTGGAATCCTGAACCGGAGCTGCCGCCTCCATAACACGGCCCATGGAAACCGCCTCCTAAACAGCCGGGCGGGCCGTTGTCGTATTGGAACATATTGGAATTTTCGAACTCTCGCATGATGACGCAACCCTTCCAAAGATGCGAAGCTGGCTTCTCCTTCGATCCGTGCTTTGGACAAGGCTGATTTAACAGGCGCTCCAGGTTGGGGCCTGACCGTCCGCCCCTCTGGGGCGGTTTTCCCTTACGACGCTGACCATCATCCTGAGCCTTGGTGTTGGCCACAAAGTCCAGGCTATTGTCCGCTTTGCGCTTACCATTGTTCCCATGACCTGCCGGGTTATGCTGCTACCCCTTGGCACCGCCATTCTTTTTCCCTTTCCCTGGTTTGTCCTCTTCAGAATCAAGGTCCTTGGTACTATCTGAATCGGCATACTTGACCAAAGCAGCCATAAGTGTTGACATGTCATTACAGTGACGTTTGAGCCTTCCCAACTTCAGTTCTAATGGCATGAACCGGCAGTTGCCCTCCAATGTCAAAACTGCTATATATGCATTGATGCGGTCTGATGAATGCAAAATATCTGAGACTCGCTTCACCCAATGGGTCGTAGACTCCCCATCCTCTTGAACACAAGCGGCTAGGTCCACAATTGACATGGGCTGCTTACACAAATCCTTGAAATTCTGGATAAACTGGCTCTTTAACTCGGCCCATGACGCAATGGAATTAGCCGGTAAACTCTTTAACCAGGTACGGGCCGTTCCCTCCAACATCATGGTGAAATACTTAGCACACACCGCTTCATCCACATCCAGCATCTCCATTGCCATCACATAACTCTCAACCCATGATTTAGGGGGAAAATTGGCAGTGTAGTTGGGCACCTTACGAGGGGCTTTAAATCCTTGGGCAGTCGCACATTACGCAAGGCCGGGGTGAGGCATGGTACCCCCAAAGAGCTGGAGACCACATCCGGCTCCATTGAGGTGGTCAGACGAACCGGAGTAGGCTGACGAGCTGCGTGCTGAGCTGCTAACTCGGCCTCTCGACGTGCTCAGCCATGATCCACCACATCTTGGGCATTAGCACCACCACCCGCCGGGTTACGGTGTCGCGCACTGCTGGACACAGCCGGTTCATCAATATGCTTTTTGTAGCTCCGTCTTGGACGAGGGGTGGAATGGATCCTCTCATGACTATGCCAATAAGCCTGCTACTGGGTTAACGCCGTTTGGAGGAGTTCCCTTGCCCGTCGTGTCTCAACCGCCACCGGTGACTCACCTTCGATCGGGAGAGCTGCCAATCGTGAAGTGGCGGCCACAATGTTATCCAACGGGTTGGAGTAATGCCCCAAGGGCATCGGAACGCGCTGTGACACAATGTTGTTATGACAAGGCGGGTCCATTGTGCGCGGTTGAACCGGTGCTCCTGTTACCGGTGCCTCCGTCCGGTTTACCACTGGCTGGTTACTGGTTCCTGCCCCTGGCGTGTTGAAGAGATTTCTTGGCTCATAACCTAGTGGGAGGTGCGACCGATATCTCCTCCTCTTGAAATCATCTGAGGCACTCTGATCCAGCCTAAGTCGACAGGCCTAAGCCTATAACTCGGCCCGTTCCGTAGCCATCCTGGCGTTCTCTGCTGCCAGGTCCTCTTTAGCCTGAGTTATCTAATCTTTCACCTTTGCAATCTCCGCGTTGTGCTGATCTCGGTTTGCTGCGTCAATCTTCGCTGCTAGTAACGTTGCTAAAGAGTCGAACAGATCGGACAAAACCTGAGCTGGAGGCGGTGCGGAGCCCCCTGCTCCCACTGGCGTTGCCGTTGCTGAACCGGAGATCATTGCCGCGGCGGTAGAAGAGTGTTGCGCTGGTTGCGTACCGGCCATGAAGACCGCGACCCGGCTTGGCAGATCGAGGGGGTCCGGAATACTGTTGCCATCGGAGCCTCCACTAATCCGGCCATCCTGCAGTTGGTACAGGGACTCGGTCTCTCCGGTTGAAGACTCGTCGTCAGAACAGACAACGTATTCTCCTTCATATGCCGGTCCATCCTCGTATTCCGCTCCATGGATGACACCTACAAAGACATGCCTTGCTGTGGGCTGAACCTGGGCAGGGCTTGCATGCTGAGCCGTCTCAATGATGTCGGTGCATGTGTCCGGCTTAGGGCCCGGTTCGTCGATCTTGCCGGTGAAGACGTGAATTCCGCCAAAGGGGACCCGGTATCCGTATTCAATTGAACCGGCCTCGGGACCCCATCCTGCGTCGTTGATGTAGAGCTTGCCACGACGACTTTTAGTCATCCGGCCCACAGCGTATCCCTTGAGCCCTTTGAAGCTGCCTTCAAGAATTCGGAACCATCGTGCGATAGCACCAGGGTGGGCGCCAACTGTCGTGGTTTTGTCACGGCAGATGTCCTCGTGAAAGGACTTAGTCATGGAGCCATCGCTACAGGTTAGCTTAAAGGGGTTAAACCGGACAAGGGACACGAGAGTTTTATACTAGTTCGGCCCCTTCGATGAAGGTAAAAGCCTACGTCTAGTTATGATGGAATTGCTGGGGTTTCGATGACCAGGGAGCAAATCCGCTTATCCTGGCTCTCGAGTTCTTGTTGTGTGTTGTCCCTAAAGTGCCGCCGGGTCGTCCCTTTATATACATAGGTCGACGCCCATCGGTTACAGAGTCCCGAGGCCGGATCATCAATGTGTCCAACTCGGTCTCTATCCTTCCTATCTTACAATGCAAGTTACATGAGAAAGTCAGTTTACATCTATAGGCCTTAACCCGCCTTTGGGCCTTGGGCCTTCGTTAAGCGCCACCATCCTCACGTCTTCATGGGCTTCTAATCTTCATAGAGTTAACCCGGCTACTCCTGGCCAATTTACGTCCAGTAGTAATATCCCCAACACCCGGCACTACACCCGCTGGTAATTGTGTAGGCGGGGTGGTGGTGTTCATACCTGCTTATTGATGTGTGGTTATTGGTGTGCTCTCGGCCGGCTCCAGACGAAGAAGATTCTTCGGCCATAGCAGCACCAAACCCTTGATGTTTCCAAGCCGTGGAGAGGTCTCGTCGTCCTCTCCCCCTAGCCGTACTGGAGGAGGCAAATCCTCGTGCCCTGATTTCACACTCAACAAGGTAACCCTGAAGTGTCCACCGGGCATCGGCTGGCCATGGAACGTGAGTTCCAAGGGCTTCGTTATCACCGCCTTTCCCATGTCCACCTTCTGGCCTTTGATCAAGTAGAGTACGGTACAAGGGGTTTCATCGACCTGCAAATACATGTCTGCGGCATAAAACATCCGAGAGGCAACAAAAATGGAATATTCTAGATATATGTTGGTGCGACATGTAATTACTGTGAGGGCGTCGAGCTCAGCCAAAGACAAAGGCCTTCCTAGCATGCCAGAGACTAAGGACGGGCTGCTATGAGCGGGTGCGGGTGTGGGAGCAGGCACTGTTGTGTGAGTAGGTGATGGTGCGGTGGTGTTGTTCACCGAGTTGCTCCCGACGAAACTGGGCATTGGGAAATCATCTACCGTCTTGTCTGGATTTTCCTTCGTCCAGTTGATGATAGCCGGGATCAAGTTAGTAGCAAAATCATTTCTGCCGGCATCCACAACTGCAGCGACTGCCTGTTGTAGCAACTCATTTTTCTCCTCAGCTGCTTTTTTCGCGTCCTTCACTTTTTTTTTTCTCGAACGCGAGCATCACCTTCTCATCGATGTCCGCCTGACTAAACTTCTTTTTCTTCTTCTTGGCCTCCAGGCCCTCGTTGTAAAAGACCTTCCACGTGGCGCCGTCTCCGGCGTCGTGCACAGGTCCATATTACGGCCAATGGTCCAAATGGAGTCCCTTAAGTTCTTTCAAGGCCCGGTTGAGAGGGGTGTCCCGCTTGGGCCTCATCGACGAAGACTGGCTTTCGGCTGCAAGCTAGCGTTGCTTCTCCTACATAAGGAACGTGAACCGTTTACGAATGTGTAGTTGACTTGTTCAAAAGCTAAATGTACGGTGGTAAAATAATAATTACCAATATTCTAATCAATTTCCTTGTGATCGGGTCCATGTAAAAAACCGTCTTTTCCTTGGCCCACTTGTAGCGGGCCCTAACAAAGTCACGCTCTAAGGGGTTGCTGAACTTCGCGAAGGGGTCTGGGAGACCCGCGGCTTCACGTTCCGCGTCATCCTTATCCCATATGGGCCTTTTGCCAAGGTAGCCACGGCTTCCAAGGTGTTGGTTCCCCGTGTTCCTTTGCTGAAGGCTCTTGAATTTCGCAGCCTTAGCCTTGGCTACCTCGGTAGCGCAAGTGTCCTTGAACTTTTGGAACCTCTCTTCCATAAGTGTCGGATTTTCCTCCAGAATCATGGACAAGGGTTCCTCAACCTCAATAGCTCGTTTCAGCCTCCGTTTCTTGGAGGCCAAATCATTGTTGAGCATGCCCATGGCATGATTGTTAATATTTTTCATCTTCCGATCATCCCACGGTTGTTCTATGCTATCATCCTGGTCAGGGAACTTGAATCTCTTGTGCAACTTCATCAGGAGCAACTGCCTCAAGTGTTCTTTACTCCTTCAATCATTGTCGTTGATTGATACGTCCATTTTGCATCATGTTTTCTTACTGTTAATTATAATTTTTTAATCCATAATAATGCTTTTTAGAGTAATTCTAATGCCTTTTCTCTCATAATTTTCAAGGAACACACCAAGAGGGAGAATTCCGGCAGCTGGAAATATGGACCTGGAAAAGCTACGTCAGGCTACCTATTCTGCACAACTCCAAATGAGCTAAAACTTCACGGAGATTTTTATGGATTATTTAAGAAATACTAGAGCCAATAAACACCAGAGGGGGCATCTCAAGTTTTTCTGAAGTCAAAACAAGATCAGCTTGCATATCTAATTCAAGAAACTTTGAGGATTGAGAAGGGCTTGGCCACCTTGAACAAGAATCAGGAGAGCTTGGAGATGATCATAGAGACCAAATTTTATGATCTTGATCTTAAAGTAACCGAGATGCAGACAACTATTGAGCAGCTCCTAGAGGAAGCAGAGGATAAGAAAGGGAAGGCTACTACAGATGCTTTTCAGAGAGTGCCCAGAGGTTAGACATCTGCTGCAGTGCCAGTGCCTGACCCTAGAGCAACTACTTCAGCACTAGCATCAATAGCGTCAGTGCCACCTCCAGTTGCCACTCCACTAGCTCCAACAACATCAACTGATGCCTTCGTCCTTGGAGTCCTCTCTACACCACCTCCCGAAGATCAAGCCTAGAGAAACACAAAGCACTATGCATTTTCAAACTTTTTGGTAACTTGTTGCCAAAGGGGGAGAAGTGTATAGATCTTAGGTTTCGAGAGAGAGTGCTTTTCTTATTTGTTTTTTTCTATCTGGTTGATACTTTCGTGTGTGCTCGTTTGATACTTTATGTGTGTGTGATATACTTGTATGATCATGTGTTTGATCATATCCTACATGCTTATGCTTGGATGATATTATCTTTTATATCTCAAATATGATCATTCATTTTGCTTGGTGATGAGTGCATGTTTTAATTCCTATCATTTTAAGCGCTCCACCAAGATGTATGTGACATGGAAAAGTGACCCATGATCCTAATCTTTTGTGCATTTGCATTGAGAAGCAAATTTTAAATAATGCACAAATTTAGGGGGAGCTCTTGCTTATCACATACTTCTCAAAGAGACGATGTACTTTAAATCTTATTATCATTTGTCGAAGCTTTGATGTATATGTTTTCATCAATTACCAAAAAGGGGGAGATTGAAAGTGCAACTATCCCTGGGTAGTTTTGGTAATTCCTGACAACATATAGCTCATTGAACTAATGCTATTTCAAGATGATCATTTCAGAATATTCAATGATTGGCATGGTATGGATTAGGAATGTGGACGCCTCAAAATGCTAAGGACAGATATTGGCTCAAGCTCAAGACTCTACATTTTCATTTTAGTGATCCAAGATCACATTGATTCCATAGGAAAAGCCAATACTATTAAAAGGGGACGAGGTGTTGCTTAATGGCTTGCTTGCTCAAAATGCTTAGTGATATGCTCCAAAAGCCCTCAACCACTTTCTCATATACACATATGTCCCAAACCAAAAGTCAAACTTGGCCCTGCCGATTTGATCTATGTAGCGCCACCGAGTTCACTTGACATTGCCACTGCCAGAAACCCTAGTCACTTCGCTCTCACTGATAGGGATCTCGGTCTCACCGAGATGGGATTGCAAACTCTCTATTTCCCTTTGTAACGTTTTGGTCCAACCGAGATGAGTGATCGGTCCCACCGAGTTCGCAATGCAAACTCTCTGTTTCCCTTTCATAACATTTTGGTCTCTCCGAAATGAGCGAAACGGTCCCACCGAGTTTTTCCGACCAATTCTCTGTTTTCCTATTACAGAAATCGGTCCTACCGAGTTTATGTGATCGGTCTCACTGTGATTATGTTATGCCCTAACCCTATGTTATCGGTCTCACGGAGTTGACATGTCGGTCCCACCGAAAATCCTAACATTCACATTTTGAACTAAATCGGTCTGGCCGAGTTTCATGATTCCCTCCCACCGAGTTTGGTGATTTGTGTGTAACGGTTATATTTTGTGTGGAGGCGATATATACCCCTCCACCCTTCCTTCATTAGTAAGGAGAGCCATCAGAACGTGCCTACACTTCCAACATACATTTTTTGAGAGAGAACCACCTACTCATGTGTTGAGACCAAGATATTCCATTCCAACCACAAGAATCTTGATCTCTAGCCTTCCCCAAGTTGCTTTCCACTCAAATCATCTTTCCACCAAATCCAAATCTGTGAGAGAGAGATGAATATTGGGGAGACTATCATTCGAAGTCAAATGTTGATTCCATACCTTTCCTAAGTGGTGTTCTCATATTTCTATGTGAATACTAATCCTTCTTGATCATCAAGGTTGTCATCTCAATTCATTTTCCAACCGACGTGCCCCTCTTCAAGTGGATCCGATCTTTTTCAACATCTGCAAGATCAACTCTAAGTCTTCTCAACGATGTTCGTTTCATCCATCCCATGTTGTCTTTGTTTTCCCCCCCCCCCCCCCCTTTTTTTGCTTCAAGGACTCAGATTTCTTAATCAAGTATCCATCTTATTTATGTGAAGTCTCTCCATTCTTTTTTGTCAATATTCTTATTTGGTGATCCTCAGGAAGATACTAACAGAGCTTCTAGCTCATCATTCTCCGTTCTCTTTCTTCTCTGGTGGATTCAAGTCAAGCTTTGTTGATCATATCTTTTCCTCGTTTCAAATGCTTTACCATGCCGGTGCACCCCTGAATCGTTCACCTCTCGCTATTCAATTGTTCCAGAGTGCTGAAGATATCTCGAAGATTCATGTTTCCACTCTGCATCCGTTCAAGATTCAAACTATTTTATTCAACTCTCTTTCAAGTAATCATTCCAAAGGTGTTTCTTTTGAGTGGGCCCTAACCCACAGGTCTTTTCCCAGGATCTTACCTGACTCATCTTATTTTCCCGGATTTACTCTCAAATTCTTTTCCAAGCGTGACGTAAGAATGATTTGTCATGTGTCAAATGTCTTTCTCCAAGATCTTTCAAACCCTTTTCATCATTCGTTCAACCTTTCTAATTTTCATCCTGGACTATCCCAACAATTCATGGTGGTGTTTCTCATCGTCATTCTATGCATTTGAAGACCGAAGAAGAGTTTTTCTTGAAATCCTATCCGTCCTCTCAAAGATGTGTACTTCAAGCTTGATGCCATCCCCTCATATTTGTTTTGATTGTGAGAATTCTTTTAATCCTTCCGGAGCAATTCAGGAGTCTTTGCAGTTTGTTTCTCCGGAGCCCATCATTCTCAGCTTTCAGCTCTCATTCTCCAAATCTTACCGGTGCATCGTTCAAGTGTTCTCTAATCAGCTCGTCATCTCTTCGTTCTCATATATCTAAATTCTTTCAAGCATCTTCATTTACTTGCTAATCCTTCCCGGTGTTTCTTCATGTTTTACTCATTCTTTTTCAATTCTTACGGTGGTTCGTTCAAGAGTTCTCTTCCTTGGTTATTTATCAATTCATTCATTTCTTTCCAATCCTATCGGTGGTTCATGGAAGATTTTCTAAAGTTTGCGCTACATCTATCTTAACCCTTTTTCTACAAGAATAAGTAGTATGCCATATCCATTGCTTGACATCAAGCTAAAGGGGTGAAGGATACGCATAACATAATTCTTATTCGTGTTTCATCTGGGTGATTAATTCCTTATTCTGGAGGTTCATTAAAATTCTTGATTTCTTTTGTTCATCTTTCTTTTCCGGAGTTGCAGGTCTTCCGCATTATCTCGTCGCGAAGCTCCATCTAAATCATCGCAAGGCTTCACCTTATGTTTTCAACTTCACTTTCCTTTCGTTTGATCATTCTTTGTTACCGGAGTTCTTCATGGAGGCACTACATGATGGTTCTTCAAGGATTTATTTCCTTCTCAAAGTGTTCATTGAGATTCTTTTCAGAGGAGCCCAAGCATTCTTCATCTTGCAATCCGGTGTGCAATTGTTCTCCCTTATCTTTTGAGGTGGTAATATATAATTCTTCATTCACAAGAACGAGGTATTTAAACCCATCACTTTCTTCCATGGAGTTATCTTGGTATAGTTTTCACCTAAAGCCTTCCATTGGGAATGTAGCTCTTTGTGGTGATTATCTATGATCCAAGTTCTTCATCTATCCTCCCGGTGAAATAAGTTTCTCGTCTCCTTGTTGATATCAATCCAATCTTGTTTTCGTTAGTGGCAGCATTTCAACTTAAGTTTTGAGATGTTTTCCATAAGCCCACAACAAGCATAATCTTTTCGTTGTTGGTTTTCCAACAACTCCGTTTTAACTTTCTTTGAAGGGTGATCTTCAAGCTCACTTGTGGCATAAGTTGGCCTTTTCTTCTCCATTCTTTTATTCCAATGAGCTATCTTCTATTATTTCCTCCGGAGGCATTGTGATGTTGCTCTCTTCGATCCATCATCTTGTTTTGTCAAGATTATGTTCCTTTCCTTGCTTATCCATTTAACCGGAGTGTGGTGTTCTCCTTTCAAGTTCATTTCATCTTATCAAGTTTTGCCTCCCTTCTCAACTGGAGTGCTGTCTGAAATCCTTCTTACCCCTTGTGCCATTATTTCAATAGTTTCAGAGGCAGTGTGTTGTTGATTTCATCAAGTATCCTCTCATCTTGTCAAGCTCATCTTCAATTCCTTCCATTTTCAGTCGGAGTGCTGCCCAAATTATATCATTCTTATTCCTTCTCTATCTTGTTTTAACCGGAGTGGCTCCAATATCTATCTTGGCATTTAACCTCAAAGTTTCTTGTAGTGTTCCTTGTTCCTCTTTTCTAACGAAGTTTTTTCAACTTTGTTCATCGTCGTTGTATTCTATTCTCGAAGATGGTTTAACCTCGCAAGGTTCTTTGGTTTCACTCCTTTGTCAAAGAAGCAACTTGGTTTTTACCTCTCCTCTTCCTCTTCCGTTTTCCCTCCGGTGCCATCCTAGATCTCGGGACGAGATCCTCTCGTAGTGGTGGAGTGCTGTAACGCCCAGAGACAGTTGCGCCAGGTGTCTTCCAGTTATTCACTGTTGTTGCCTTGTCATTTGTTTGCGTGTCATGCATTTCATATCATGTCATCATGTGCATCACATTTGCATACGTGTTCGTCTCATGCATCCGAGCATTTCCCCCGTTGTCCGTTTTGCAATCCGACACTCCTATGTCCTCCGACACCCCCTTTTGTCTCTTTTCGTGTGCGAGTGTTAAACTTTCTCGGAATGGACCGAGATTTGCCAAGCGGCCTTGGTACACTACCGGTAGACCGCCTGTCAAGTTTCCTGCCATTTGGAGTCTGTTTGATACTCCAACGGTTAACCGGGGAACCATAAAGGCCTCGTGTGTGTTGCAGCCCAACAACCCTCCAAAGTGGCCCAACAACCCTTCCAAACCCCCTCCATCCTCTTGGTCGTTCGATCACGATTGCGTGGCCGAAAACCGCACCTTACTTGGACACTCCTACCTCCTCCTAGCTATATATATGTGCACCCCATCAAAATTCACGGACGAAACCCTAGTCATCTTCCTCCTCGCGCCGCCGGACATGTCCATCCGCGCTGGACATGTCCGCCGGACACGTCGTCCGGGCCAATCACTGCACGACACATCACCGCCGCCGCAGCTCTCCTCCAACCGGAGCATGCCAAGTGGTGCTCCGCCGCCAGCCGCCCCGCTCCACCCCGCCGAGGCCCGCCGAGCCCATCGCGAGCCCGCTCGGGCCCTAATCACCGCCGCTCGGGCTCTCGCGCCCCGCTCGCCTCCCGGCCCCCGCAGCTCTACTCTATAGGATCGAGAGAGACCCCGAGCGCCGCCGCATCTCGCCCTTGCTGGCGACAAGCGCCGTCCCCGCCGCCGCCGGAGACTTCCAGCAGGCCAGGCGCCGCCTCCCCTGCCCTCGTGCCTCTCCTTCCCCCGTCTTCTCTCTCTCTCTCTCTCCCTCACACATCTCTCTCTCTATACCGGGAGCTTCCATGGCCGCCCCGATCTCCACGCTCGCGCCGCCCCAAGCCGCCTCAACGTCGGGAATGGGTTCCCCATGCCCGGATCCACCCATCCCCGGCCTCCCCGACCCTCGCCGGAGTCCCACGCCTCCACCCCGCCGGCGTTGGCTTCCATGCCGCAGTTCTGTACGAGAGAAGGAGCCAACCCCGACCTGTCAGTTTTTTTCGCGAGGTGAAAAAACTGCTAAGTCACTGAGTTCGAAACTTCATGTGTGCAAGTTTGACCCATCATAACTCGGCATTCGTAGCTCCGTTTTGGGTGCGCCATATATCAAAATGTTCGTTACGATGTCCTATTCATTTTGTTCCATTGCATCATGCTTATTTGAGTCCATCTTGATGCCCAAATTGCTGATGCAAGAGTGTTATACAATGTTAGGTGCTCACTCTTATCAGTTTATGAGCATTTGTCATTTTTGCCATAATTAATGTGTGCCTCCTATGTACTTGATCCCTACATGTGTTTTGGGCTATGCCATGCCATCTTTACACGGGTGTATGCCATGCATTTTTGTGATCAATGTGGTGAATATCACAAGCATGCAAAGTAGCTCTCGCAATATTGCTGATTTCAGGGACTTAGAATTCTTCTAAGTCATTTCCCTGATGTTATTTTTATGCCATGTATTCATGTTGCTACAGAGTGATCCATGCCTCTTCTGAGTATGTTCAGTAAGGATGATTTTGAGATATGGTTGTGCTCTATCCATCCATGTCTTTGTTTGCATTTATGGAGTGCCCTAGAATGACTCAATCTTGCTCTACTTTTGCTATAAAATGTTCCTGGCAGATTGTTTACGTGCTAATCAATTTTGCCAAGATTGTTGTAGTT
The DNA here is from genome assembly GCF_003073215.2 of Triticum urartu. NCBI lineage: Eukaryota > Viridiplantae > Streptophyta > Magnoliopsida > Poales > Poaceae > Triticum > Triticum urartu. Next base: position 243,381,579 of record NC_053027.1, on the reverse strand, counting down.
GATCCATGCATGCTATGAGATTGTTATTGCCATGTTTAGCTTCTTGATCATATCTTCTTGCTGGGAGTATGCTTAGTTTTTCATGCAATGCCTTGTGTTGAGTGCATCGAGCTCGCAAACATGCCTTAATAATTCTGTTTATGCCATGTCCAATTTTCTGCTAAGTCTGAATCTGTTAACGAAACTTGCTATGTTTACATGGGTGCCATCTTATCTTCTGATCCTTTTTGGCTTATGGTCAGTAAGGGACTTTTGTTATATGCTTTGATTAGTTTCATGCCATGCCTTGTTTTGCCATGTTATGTTCCTGTAGCATGTTGTTATCTTGCTCTAAACATTGCTTCCTGATGTTAATTCCTGACATGTTATTTTCACTAAGTCTGTGAACCTGATATCTTTTGCACTTTTGCCATGCTTGGTTGAACCTGCTATTGTGTGATTTAGCTGTAGCTCAGTGTTCATCTTTTGTCAAGCATCTTGAGTAGATCACTTCCATGTGCTTTGTTGCTATGTTGAAGTGCAGTAGCTGAGTTTCTTGTTGCATTCTATATGGCATCATGCTGTCAATCGCAGATTTGTGCCATTATTGTTTTGCTTGCCATTTGCAAACCGTGCATCCAATTCCGGTGATCCTTATATCGATTTTGACTGAAATCAACTCATCTTTCCAGCGGCGCACTTGGTTTGCCAAGTTGATGCCTTGTTCAATCGCTCCCTTCCGGAGCACGCATATGCATTGCATATCACATCCCGCATATTATTGTTGGGATATCACAATATCTCTCATATTTATTTAATGCATCTATATACCTGGTAAAGGGTGGAAGGCTCGGCCTTATGCCTGGTGTTTTGTTCCACTCTTGCCGTCCTAGTTTCTGTCATACCGGTGTTATGTTCCTTGATTTTGCGTTCCTTACGTGGTCGGGTTATAATGGGAACCCCTTAACAGTTCTCCTTGAATAAAACTCCTCCAACAAGGCCCAACCTTGGTTTTACATTTTCCTAACAACCTATTACACTTCCCTTGGGTCGGCCAACCCAAGGGTCATCTTTATTTTAACCCCCCCGGGCCAGTGCTTGTCTAAGTGTTGGTCCGAACTAGAGCCCCTTGCAGCGCCACCTCGGGGAAACTTGAGGGCTGGTTTTAGTTGTACGGATTGCTCATCCAATGTTGCCCTAAAAACGAGATATGTGCAGCTCCTATCAGGATGTCGGCGCATCGGGCGGCTTTGCTGGTCTTGTTTTACCATTGTCGAAATGTCTTGTAACCGGGATTCCGAGTCTGATCGGGTCTTCCTGGGAGAAGGAATATCCTTCGTTGACCGTGAGAGCTTGTGATGGGCTAAGTTGCGACACCCCTGCAGGGTTTGAACTTTCGAAAGTTGTGCCCGCGGTTATGGGCAGATGGGAATTTGTTAATGTCCGGTTGTAGAAAACTTGACACTTAACTTAATTAAAATGCATCAACCGTGTGTGTAGCCGTGATGGTCTCTTTTCGACGGAGTCCAGGAAGTGAACACGGTTCTTGTGTTATGTTTGAACGTAGGTAGTTTCAGGATCACTTCTAGTTCACGACTGTGCTTTCCTTCTCTTCTCGCTCTCATTTGCGTAAGGTATCCACCATATATGCTTAGCGCTTGCTGCAGCTCCACCTCAATCCCTTTTCCTACCCATAAGCTTAAATAGTCTTGATCGCGAGGGTGTGAGATTGCTGAGTCCCCGTGACTCACAGATTACTTCAAACAGTTGCATGTGCCGATGATAACCATGCAGGTGACACAACCGAGCTCAAGGAGGAGCTCGATGAAGATTGTGCTCGTTGTGTTGTTTCGTTCCAGTTGATCAGAAGTGGAGCCCAGTCGGGGCGATCGAGGATCTTTTGCATCAGGGGTTGTCTTTCTTTATTTGTTTCCGTAGTCGGACCTTGTTTGTATCTGGATGATGTAATGCTATATTTATGTATTGTTTGAAGTGGCGATTGTAAGCCAACTCTTTATCCCTTTCTTATTCAGTACATGGGATGTGTAAATATTACCAATCTTGCGACATGCCTACAATGCGGTTATGCCTCTAAGTCGTGCTCCGGCACGGGGGAGATATAGCCGCATCGTGGGTGTGACACTATTACCTTTTGGAGAGTGGTGTCTCCTAGATTGGTTAGGTATCACTTGGGAGCCTCCGACAAGATTGTGGAGTTGAACCAAGGAGTTTGTAAGGGCAAGGAGATCGCCTACTTCGTGAAGATCTACCCTACTGAGGGAAGTCCTTCGTGGGCGATGGCCATGGTGGGATAGACAAGCTTGCTTCTTCGTGGACCCTTCATGGGTGGAGCCCTCCATGGACTTGCGCAACCGTTACCCTTCGTGGGTTGAAGTCTCCATCAACGTGGATGTACGATAGCACCACCTATCGGAACCAGGCCAAAAATCTCCATGTCTACATTGCGTTTGCCCCCTCCAATATCCTCCCTTTACCTTCATATGCAATGTTTTACATTCCGCTGCTATACTCTTAGACTTGCATGTGTAGGTTGATTGCTAGACTTGTGCTAAGTTGCTAAAATCTTCCAAGACTTAAAATTGGGAAAAGGCTAGACTTTTATTTGGTCAAGTAGTCTAATCACCCCCCCCCTCTAGACATACTTTCGATCCTACAAGTGGTATCAGAGCTTTGGTCACCATTTCCTTGATTTCCGTAGCTTTTGGTGATCATAGCCTTGGTTTCACAACCTAGGAGAGTATGGCGTCTAGCAAGGGAAATTACCACCGTAGAGGTCCTTACTTTGATGGTACTAATTTTGCAAGTTGGAAACATAAGATTAAAATGCATATTCTTGGACATAACCCCGCCGTTTGGGCTATTGTGTGTATTGGCTTGCAAGGTGAATTATTTGATGGGAGAGAACCGAACCGTAAAGCTACCGCGGAAGAGTTTAAGATGCTGCAATATAATGCTCAAGCTCGCGATATCCTCTTCAATGGATTGTGCCCCGAAGAATTCAAGAAAATCAGCTGTGTTGAGAATGCAAAGGAAATTTGGGATACTTTGATTGATATGCACGAGGGTGCCGACTCCGTCAAGGAATCCAAATTGGATGTGCTTCATAGTCAACTTGACAAGTTCAAAATGAAGGATGGTGAAGGTGTCGCTGAAATGTACTCTAGGCTTGCTCTCATCACAAATGAGATTGTCGGCTTAGGAAGTGAAGAGATGACCGATAGATTCATCATCAAGAAGATCCTAAGAGCCTTGGATGGAAAATATGATACCATGTGCACATTGATCCAAATGATGCCCAATTACAAAGATCTCAAGCCAACAGAAGTCATTGGAAGAATTGTTGCTTATGAGATGTCACTCGAGGATAAGGAAGAGCTTCACAACAAATCAAGTGGTGCTTACAAAGCCTCATGTGATGCTCCTACATCATCAAGTGAGAAACGAACCTTCAATGAGGAATTGAGCCTAATGGTGAAGAACTTCAACAAGTTCTAGAAGAGTAGAAGCAAGGAAAGAAGTTCCAAGTCAAGGTCCAACAATGACAAAAGATCTTTGAGTCATGAGCGTAATTGCTACAATTGTGTAAGACCCGAACACTACTCCAATGAGTGTACGGCCCCCTACAAAAGAAGAGAAGATTCAACCAAAAGGATAACTAGAAGAGAAGAATCACCACCTAGAGAGAGGAGGAGTAGAGATGATCGTTATGAACGAAGAACCTCTCGGAGAAGAAAGGATTCAGAAAGGAAGGACAACTCATCAAGGAGCTACACAAAATGAAGACATCAAGCTCATGTTGGTGAATGGGTATCCGACTCCGACTTCGACCATCACTCCGAAAGAAGTTATCACTCCGACTCCGAATATAATCAAGATGAAGGTGTTGCCGGTCTAGCGCTTGTGTCAACCAACTCCTACGGCATATTTGACTCACCAAATGAAGGAATTGGGAGATGCTTCATGGCTAAAGGCCCAAAGGTATCACACCCCGAGTATGTTGATTTCAATAGTGATGAAGATGACTTGCTAGGTGATGATGATTTACTTGTTGACAATTCTAGTGATGAAAACTATGATGAACTTGCTATTAATCATGCTAATCAAGATAAAACGAATGATGATGATAAGAAGGAGATTGAGCGTCTAACTAAAGAACTAAACACTCTTATGTCAACTCATGAAACTACCTTGGAAGATCATCGAGAACTTTTAAAGACTCATGAGAAGTTATGCCTTGAAAAGCTCAACCTTGAGCAAGAGCATGGGTTATTAAAAGCAATCAATGATGACCTTCGCAAGAAAAGTTCTTCTTACATTGCCAAGCGTTTACTGTTGTTTACTTATATGCCACAAGTTAAATCTAGCAACAAGAGTAAGAAAGATTCTTCTTCTAGTAGTAACAACAACAATCATGATAAATCCAATATTGTTACTTCTAGTAGTTCTCTTGATTCCACTAACGATTCTCTTAGCCAAGTTACACTTGAGCAAAAAAAATAGCTTATTGAAGGGAATTATAGAGAAAGGTGTTTACAAGAGCATTGCCGGGAGTAAGCAATTTGAGGAAATTTTATGTAAGCAAGGAAGGCGCCGGAAGAATCAAGGTATTGGTTTTGAATGAAAGTTCAATGACAATGGAGTTGAGTGGGATGAAGATCAATACCCCAAGATGAACTTTGTTCCTCGACAATAGAAGTATGATCCTACTACTTTCCGAGGGACACAAGTTCAAGATGATCTTCCACCATAGGACCACAAGCAAAAGGGCAAGGACAAGCTTCAAGAGAAGATTGATGCATTTGAAGAAGCTCCTAAGGCCTTGGTCAAGTTGGTTCCCAAGACTACATGAATTTCTACTTCATCAAGTACGACCACAACTCCAAGGATTCCCATCAAGACATAGAGAGTTCTTGAGGGTGACTCCGCCAACATACTTCACTCATATTATTTTGGTGAGGACAAGTGCAAACAACTTCCACAACTTTAACTAGTTCAAGGAGTCACAAACCCTCTTGTTGGTAAGACAAGGGACAAGGTAACCTAATGCTTTCATGGACATCATCTTGTGTGTACATCACTCTATGTCTATGGATATCCTTGTTTGTTCCTTGTGGGAATAACCCATGTAGGTATGGAAAGTGCAACTCACTCCAATGGATTGCTCCGAATGATCTACATCAACATTGAGCATCCACATCTTCAACATCTACATGAAGTCATCATCGACAAAACCCAAGGTTAGTTCATCCCTCTTAGGGGGATATCAAATCTAGGGGAGATTTACTCTAATCAATTGAGCTAAAGCAACTCTAATGGTGTGAACACAATAATGCTTTATGTAAAAGTGGTAACCCCATTTGTGCTTAAAAGATGGGTATGACCTATGATCAAGTGTTCTCATTTGACTCCTAAGTCAATATACTCTTATATAGATGACCTAGTCATCGCCAATTGCTTGATAGATGCTAGAGTGTTTGTGCATGCTTTGTCACATATTTCATTTGCCATTTTATTGTGGGAGCATGTTAATTGCATATTGTACTCATTCGAGGACATCCATTTGTTGCTTTGATTATTTGGCTTTTTCTCTTTTGCCAAATGGATGGACAAGAATGCCTAAGAACTTTCTCTAGCTATCTATGCTTTTCTCATCTCAAACTCTATTCATGCCACATCACAAAGTTTGATCAAGTCATATTCGAACCACTCTGTGTGAGGAGCACTCGGAGTCCTCGATTCGTCCTAGACTTAAACTTCCAAAACCTCTCTGTGCATTTCGTTCTGACTGATCCATCAACTTCAGTCACACTGAGTTCACTGAATTGATCTAGGTTCTCAATCTCGGTGCAACCTATTTGAACTTTTCGGCCACACCTAGTTGCAGTAACTGCTTACGATTCTGCATCTCGGTGCCACCGAGTTGTTCCACTCGGCCACACCGACAGGGTCGGTATATATAAACCCATCGGTGAGATTTTGGAAATTTCTTGTAAACTCCTCACCCGCACGGGTCCTTCTCTACGGTCTCGCGTCTCTGGATTGTCTTCTCGTCGCCAACGACCTCCCGCCGCTGGTTTCCGTCGCCGTCAACGGGATTCAACCCCACCGTTACCGCCATAGACAACTCACCGCCGAATAGGGTATGAGTTCGATCTTTTGTGCTAATTCGTTACTCTGATTCTTAGCACAGTGCAATGCCATGTTCTTTACCATGTATGAAATCAATCTATCCAGAGAAAACGTCCCTTAGATTAGGTTTGATTCGAAAATTTAGGGTTAGGTTTTCGCCGAACTCATCTCGGACCGACCGAGTTGTAGAAGTCGGTCTCACCGATTTGGCTTAGGCCACTGCACTTGGACTTGTTGGTCTGACCGAAAGTTGCAAATCGGTGTGATCGAGCTCGACTCTAACCCTAGCAATCTCAAAGCCACCAAACTGTGACTTGGTCTCACCGAGTTCACTAGTTTAGACTCCAAAAGTTGATTTGGTGTCACCGAGTTTGACAAATCGGTAGCTCCGAAATGCTTCCTGTGGAGAACTAAAATGAAGTTTTGGACTCATTTGTTTTGCAAAAACTCTGCACTTTGTGATTCTCATCTACTCTACCTCATCTATATCTATTCACGGGGTCTACTGTCAGTTTGCTTGCCAAAATGTCTAACAAGAGTGATAGCCAGAACAAATCAGAAGAGCAAGTGCACATGAGTGAGGGTACTAGTGCCTCAAGCAGCTATGATGAGGGTAGCAGGAGCACTCCAAGCAATTTTCCCAAGGCAGCAACCAAATCAAGGAAGAAGAGAACCTCAGACTTTGAGGATGAGGATTATGTGGCTGTTGAGGAAGAAGTGAGCTCCAAAAAGAAAGTGCTTAAGAAGGAATATGGTACTGCTGCTACAACAAAGCCTGGATCGCATAAGAAGGCCCCTGCCAAGAGGGTGCCAACCTTAAAGGCCATGGTCTCAACTGTTGGAACTTCTAAGCCAACTGAAGAGACTGCTAGAGAGAGTAAGAAAAGGAAAGAGATGGTCAATAAGACCACTGCCAGAGTCATTGGCAGATCCTCTATAATGAGAGATATAGCTGAAGAAGACGATGAGGAAGAGGATGCTGCACCAGCACCCAAGTCCCAAAAGCTTATGGGGGATGTTATTGATTCAGGTGCTGCTACTTCAATGCCCAAGACTGCCCCCATAGCTGCTGCTAAAGCTCAAAAGACTTCTAAGCCCAAGAGAAGCACTAGGAACATTCCAGCTGCAGAGAAGAACAAGGCCCCAGTGCCTGAAATGGAAGAAGAAGATGTTGAAGCCCAAGTGCTCAGGAAACTTAAACCAAAGATTCTAGATCATAATGACAGTCATCAAGTGGCAGAGGATATGAGCATCAGGAAGGATGCAGGTCTGAGACTTTGGAGACAGTTTGATCCATATGCTTTGAGAAGGAAGACTGTTGTGGACTATAGGTTCCACACCAAAGAACAACAAGATTTCTATGAGACCATTCTGCTGGACAAGAAACGTATAGTTAGTGACATGAAGTGGGTTGATTGGGAGTACATTGATGAGAATGAGGATCATTTTCCAGGTGTACATGAGAGCTTCAGATCATGTGGTGTTGACAAGTTTGTGGGACAAGAGCTGACAAAATGGAATGATGAACTCATCATGCAATTCTGCTCCACTACTCATTTTTATCCAGATGGTAGGATTGTATGGATGTCTGAGGGTACAAGGTACAAGTCAACTGTTGATGAGTGGGCCAAGTTGATAAATGCCCTTGAAGAGCATCAAGATGACTTGGATGTCTATGCCAAGAAGAAGAAAGACCACAACTCTATGGCCAACATGTACAAAGAGATCCATAGAAAGCTTTGGAAACACATAAGCTTGGATTTGTACATTACTTGTTGTCTGGTCTAGCTACAGTCAACACTATATCGAGGCATACATTGTTGCCCAAATCTGGACATCACAAGATGATCAGAGACCATTCAATCAACTTGCTGCAGATATTTGATGTGCCTAAAAAATTCAAGGTCATGAGCCCGATTGTTGAAACAATCAAAGGGACAGTTGCTGATCAAAAGAGATTTTGTGGGTATGCTCCACACATTCAGGTGCTCATCAACTCCAAGATGGGCACATGCACTTATTTCTTGGACAAGGAGCACTTACCTTTGAGACCAGAATTTGAAGATAACACAGTTGTGATGAATGAGGATGATGCCACATATGTGCAAGCACAAGAGAAGAGAGCAAAGGCAAAGGCTAAGAAGGTTGCAAAGATGCCAAGTGTTGAGGAGGCATCTCAAGTTTTTCTGAAGTCAAAACAAGATCAGCTTGCATATCTAATTCAAGAATCTTTGAGGATTGAGAAGGGCTTGGCCACCTTGAACAAGAATCAGGAGAGCTTGGAGAGGATCATAGAGACCAAATTTTATGATCTTGATCTTAAAGTAACCGAGATGCAGTCAGCTGTTGAGCAGCTCCAGGAGGAAGCAGAGGAGACGAAAGGGAAGGCTACTACAAATGCTTTTCAGAGATTGCCCAGAGGTCAGAGATCTGCTACAGTGCCAGTGCCTGACACTAGAGCAACTACTTCAGCACCAACAGCAACAACTTTAGTGCCAGCTCCAGATCCCACTCAACCAGCTCCAACAACATCAACTGATGCCTTCGTCCTTGGATTCCTCTCTAGACCACCTCGCGAAGATCAAGCCTAGAGAGACGCATAGCACTATGCATTTTCAAACTTTTTGGTAACTTGTTGCCAAAGGGGGAGAAGTGTATAGAACTTAGGCTTCGAGAGAGAGTTCTTTGCTTCTTTGTGTTTTTGCTATTTAGTTGATACTTTTGTGTGTGCTCGTTTGATACTTTATGTCTGTGTGTAAGATACTTGTATGATCATGTGTTTGATCATATCCTACATCCTTATGCTTGGATGATATTATCTTTTATATCTCATATATGATCTTTCACTTTGCTTGGTGATGAGTGCATGTTTTAATTCCTATCATTTTGAGTGCTCCACCAAAATGTATGTGACATGGAAGAGTGACCCATGATCCTAATCTATTGTGCATTTGCATTCAAAAGCAAATTTTAGATAATGCAAATTTTGTGGGAGCTCTTGCTTATCACATACTTCTCAAAACAACGATGTACTTTAAATCTTATTATCATTTGTCGAAGCTTTGATCTATATGTTTTCATCAATTACCAAAAAGGGGGAGATTGAAAGTGCAACTATGCCTGGGTGGTTTTGATAATTCCTAACAACATATGGCTCAATGAACTAATGCTATTACAAGATGATCATTTCAGAAAGTTCAATGATTGGCGTGGCATGGATTAAGAATGTGGACCCCTCAAAATGCTAAGGACACATATTGGCTCATGTTCAAGACTCTACATTTTCATTTTAGTGATTCAAGATCACATTAAGTCCATAGGAAAAGCCAATACTATTAGAAGGGGATGAGGTGTTGCTTAATGGCTTGCTTGCTCAAAATGCTTAGTGATATGCTCCAAAAGCCCTCAACCACTTTCTCATATCCATATATGTCCCAAACCAAAAGTCAAACTCGGCCCTAATGACTTGATCTATACGGTGCCACCGAGTTCACTTGACATAGCCACTGCCAGAAACGCTAGTCACTTCAGTCTCACCGATAGGGATCTCGGTCTCACTGAGATGGGATTGCAAACTCTTTGTTTCCCTTCATAACGTTTCGGTCCAACCGAGATGAGCGATCGGTCCCACCGAGTTCCCAATGCAAACTCTCTGTTCCCCTTTCATAACATTTCGGTCTCACCGAAATGAGAGAATCGGTCCCACCGAGTTTGCATGACCAACTATCGGTGTCAAAACCAGTGGATCTCGGGTAGGGGGTCCCGAACTGTGCGCCTAAGGCAGATGGTAACATGAGGCAGGGGACACGATGTTTACCCAGGTTCGGGCCCTCTTGATGGAGGTAATACCCTACGTCCTGCTTGATTGTTCTTGATGATATGAGTATTACAAGAGTTGATCTACCACGAGATCGGAGAGGCTAAACCCTAGAAGCTAGCCTATGGTATGATTGTATGTTTTCCTACGGACTAAACCCTCCGGTTTATATAGACACCGGAGGGGGCTAGGGTTACACAAGGTCGGTTACAAAGGAGGAGATATACATATCCGTATTTCCTAGCTTGCCTTCCACGCCAAGTAGAGTCCCATCCGGACACGGGATGGAGTCTTCAATCTCATATCTTCATAGTCCAACAGTCCGGCCAAAATATATAGTCCAGCTGTCCGGAGACCCCCTAATCCAGGACTCCCTCAGTAGCCCCTGAACCAGGCTTATGACGATGAGTCCGGCGCGCGGTATTGTCTTCGGCATTGCAAGGCGGGTTCCTCCTATGAACACTCCATAGAAGATTTTGAACACCAGAATGGTGTCCGGCTCTGCAAAACAAGTTCGACATACTACCGCAGAGAGAACAATATTTGCACAAATCTAATCTGCTGACCCATTCTGACAGCACGACGTTATGTCATGGCTCGGTCATTATTCGAACCATTTTTCTCAACCAGCACCGCACATAACATGGGGTGGTTTCCTTGACACGTCTTGTCAAAGCAGAGATCGTGTCCCCCTTATTACAGGATTCTCATCAATATGGACATGGGTAACCCAACCGCGCCATCAATTATGGCGCCTGGAGAATAAGCGGTTTTACCAGGCAAGTGGGGAGGCGCATCGCCTCTTCCGCCCTTATAAAGGGACAAGGATTCACTCTTTTCACCCACGCCTTCTTCCTCCTTGCTTACCCATTCCCGCACACTCGAGCTCTAGCGCCCAAGCTCACGTTCCTCTTCTCAAACCACTCCAAGCATGTCCGGAGCAGGAGGCAAGTGGATGGTGACGGAGGAGAACATCAAAAAGTTACGGGAAGCCGGATATCTGGCCGCGGATATCGCGCACCAGCTGCCAAATGCGGGGCCAATCATCCCAACACCCGAACCTCATGAGAGGGTAGTTTTTCCTACCCATTTTGTCCACGGACTGGGATTTCCCCTCCACCCGTTTGTCCGCGGGCTCATGTTCTACTATGGGCTGGATTTTCATGATCTGGCCCCCAATTTCATCCTCAACATCTCGGCGTTTATCGTCGTGTGCGAGGCCTTCCTCCGCATCAGGCCCCACTTCGGCCTATGGCTGAAAACCTTCAATGTTAAACCGAAGGTGGTGGGTGGCTAGCAAGCGGAGTGCGGAGGCGCCATGGTGGGCAAGATGCCTAATTTCACCTGGCTCGAGGGCACCTATGTGGATACCATAAAGGGGTGGAAATCGGGGTGGTTCTACATCACTGAGCCGTGCGACTCCAACTGGGTGGCGGCCCCAAAATTTTGATCCGGAATCCCCACACGGCTCACCTCCTGGAAAGAGAAGGGCTTGTCCTGGGTTTCTTTGGTAGAGTTGACCGGACTACAGACCTGTATCCGGAACATGACGAGCAAGAAAATCAAGCTCGTTGTTGGTGTCAAAACCGGCGGATCTCGGGTAGGGGGTCTCGAACTGTGCGTCTAAGGCGGATGGTAACAGGAGGCAGGAGACACGATGTTTTACCCAGGTTCGGGCCCTCTTGATGGAGGTAAAACCCTACTTCCTGCTTGATTTATTCTTGCTGATATGAGTATTACAAGAGTTGATCTACCACGAAATCGGAGAGGCTAAACCCTAGAAGCTAGCCTATGGTGTGATTTTATGTTGTCCTACGGACTAAAACCCTCCAGTTTATATAGACACCAGAGGGGGATAGGGTTACACAAGGTCGGTTAAAAAGGAGGAGATATACATATCCGTATTGCCTAGCTTGCCTTCCACGCCAAGTAGAGTCCCATCCGGACACGAGACGAAGTCTTCAATCTTGTATCTTCATAGTCTAATAGTCCGGCCAAAGGATATAATCCGGCTGTCCGGATTCCCCCTAATCCAGGACTCCCTCAGTAGCCCCCGAACCAGGCTTCAATGACGATGAGTCCGGCGTGCAGTGTTGTCCTCGGCATTGCAAGGCGGGTTCTTCTCCATCTATCGATCGTTTGTAAAGCAGTGCCCGGTCCCATAAATGTCTGGACCTCTTGGTTTCTGTGCCCAATAAGGGCTATCTCCCACGCGTCGAATGAATATGAGGTGCAAGGGCGTTTTTACATTCGCCCCCCTATCCAGATAAATAAATTGTCTATTAAAGGGATGGGGATTCTTAGATCCGATCCATACCATCCTCCCCCAGTGAGAATCCATCAGAGCACATTTCGGAAAGATCCATTCAAGCATGGACGACCTCCGCAGCTCCTCCTCCCGCCCCCGTAGCCCTAAGCCCGGTGATTGGGAGAGGTGTTCAGTCCTACATAGTTGATTAGTTGAACTGCAGACTAAGGGATTTCTCCCTCTAGCGTATTTGGTGCCCGTTCGAGCCGGGCTTGCCACCTACAATGGCGGGGAGCAAGCGGAGAGCTTTCCATGTCCCTCTATGGGGGAACGGGTCTGCCTTGTTCCTTATTTATTAAGGGTACTCGGATTTCCAATTCACCCATTCCTCCGCGGGCTCCTGGAGTTCTACGGCCTCCAATTACACAATTTCACCCATGCCTCCATTCTACATATCGTCGGCTATGTTGCTCTCTGCGAGTTGTTCCTGGGCTGCGAGGCTCACTTCGAGATGTGGAAAAGGCTATTTTGCCTCGTCCCTCGCACACAGAGGGGGTCACTTTATCAAGTGGGCGGAGCCGAAATATGGCGCATCACCGGTACCAGATACCTGTCCGGTACCCCGAAGAAGTCGTCCGAAGACTGGCCTTCAAAATGGTTTTATATGGAGGACGTTGCCCTTCCGGACCCTGTTCGGCGAGGTCTTCCTGAGTTCAACAATGCTCCCCTGAAGAAACGCCGAAGTTGGCGCCCACGAAGCCCCCAGGTGGAAGACAATGGAGAAGTCCTCTATCTGATGAACCGGATTAAAGCACTGGCTCAATCAGGATTGACAGTAATCGAAGTTATGTCGATTTGCATAATGCGGGGACTGCAACCACTTCAATATCGTGGGCACCCCTTGTGGTGTTTTAACGGGGCGGATGATGCCACCCGCTGCGAGCGTAAGGGTCCGGACAATGCTGCCGCTTTAGCGAAAATTCTGTCCGAATTGTTCAAGTGAGAGGAAGAGGAGTTCACCCGCATCAAGCCACGGGATGGATTCTCCATGTACATTCCTCCAAGCTGGGTAAGTTATATCTCCTTACTCCCATTTTTCCCGCATTCTTTGTCATAAGTACACCTTGCCACTTTGCGGCAGGAACTGTGAAAAAGCCATAAAGGAGGTCAACAGCCCTTCTCACAACCAGAGGACCCTGACCGGGCCCTCGACTCCGGACTTGAAGAAGATCCGGTTATACTCGTGGAGCTGATAGACCGGCAGTTCTATCAGTTAAGCTGCGATGATGCCATGGTGGCCATTACGGCCGACTATCCCGGACTGCTCCCTGCATCGCACGTAAGAAAAACCAAAAATCCCAACTCCAAAAACTAGGTTCCCCTTTTAGACACTTCACCCACCATATACATATGGCATTTTTACAGGGAAGGCATTCGGGACGCCCTGCCGAACCCGCAACAACTCGCCAACAAGAGGCACCGAGCCCGGGTAGGCCAAAAAGGAAGGAGGTCAGGACGGAGACGCCGGCGCAAAGGTATAACAAAAACCCCGCTCCATGGTTGTCGTCTTTCTCGAAATGTAATGATGCCCGTGTTTCTTTAACAGAAAAAACGCTCACCGGAATATGTCCGGCGTTGTTGCTAATCACGCTTCCACCAGTCGGGCGCCAGGACCGGACATAGAGGCGGAAGCCGATATGGGGCGGGCACTGGATAATCCCCCTACAGAGGATCCGGATAGATTATCCGCTACAAACTCAGAAGTGGAAAGCGCCATGAATCATAGGCGCCGCCGGGCCGTACTCCGTGACGCTTGTTTCTCACCAGAGGCATTTGATTCCTTCAATTCCGGAGAGGCGTACCTCCGTGCTGCTCAAGATGGTCTAGCCAGAGCCACGGATCACTATGTAAAGGATGTATGGGTAAGTAAATCTGACAATTTATATGTATCAGTAGCCCCTGAGACTTGAAACAGTTAGCAGAATTGATTTAAGGATCATCTTTATTGTGCAGGTTCTTACAGAGAAGAATACTAGGCTGTCACAGGAGCTGGAGGAATGCAAGTCCCAACTGCGGGCCGCTGTTGCCGCATTGCAGGAACCGAAAAAGTCTCCCCCTGGTAACATTTACTTTAAAGAATGATGGTTACCATATAGTGTGCGGTGTGGCTGCAGATCTAACAATAGATGTTGCAGATGAATCCGGAGAAAATCCGGAGGACCAGCATGTCGTGTGATAGCTAGAGGCTGGCAAACGCATGCTGACTGAGGTTAGGCGGGAGAAAAACAATCTCCAAGACGCCAATATCAAGCTGAGCATGGAACTAAAAGACGTTCGAGCCCAGCTTGTAGACTCCGAGAAGGAGAATAAGCGGCTTTGGCGCGGCATTTTCAGTAAGTGCTTGAACGAATCCTTTTGAAGGAGTTCGGTGAAGAAGCTGACTAAAAGCGTTATGTCTGTAGGTATGCTGACGGGTCGTCCCGCGGAGGAAATGCTCGGGTCTATGGGTGATCTTCTATCCGAGCTCTCACATCTGCACGAACAAGTTCGGTAGGTGATGCAAGGTGTTGCCCAGGCCTTGTGGCCATCTGCCTCCCTGCCAGAAGGCGTTGCAGAGCTTACGGAGAAGCTCAAGGGAGCACAGCGGCGCTTCCAATTATGGAAGATATCGACCTGCGGACGAGGTGCCAAAGAAGCCTGGGCCATGGTGAAGACGCGGTATACCAAGGCTGAACCAAATCACATGGCCGAGGTCGGACCTGTGGGGCCTGACGGAAAAGAGATCCCCGTTAGCTTAGTTTATGGGCAAGTAGAATTAACCACAAAGTATTCCCAACAGGATTGTAGGCTAGACCGCCTGTTGGATGGTATAGAAGAGGAATTTAGTTAGTGTGCATGACTATGTAATTAAAGTGACATGTATAATGCCTTCTAGCCGGATTGTAGATCATTTGTCATGGCGGACCTTTTCGCTTCAACCTGAGGACCCGATAGTCCGGAGTGTATCCGAATACCCGCTCAGTTATATAAGAACTGGGGTATGCGTGGAGACCAGGCGTAGGGGTCATTAGTGCTTGAAGAGACAAGTGCCCAACTAGTTATGTTATATTACATGGGTAGTAAGAAACATCTTCCAGGGAGAATAGTTCCGTTAAGGGTTCCTTTCCCTGGGTAAGCATGCCCTAAAGTGCATGTCCGGACTGCGATAGGAAACGCAGGAAAAACATCTGGGGGCAGAGATGGAAAATAAATAAAAATAATCTTTTTCTCACTGACCGAATATTCCCTTAACAACGCTAGCTTTCGGCTTCACCCAGTCCGAGGTACACATCCGGCTGACCCGATAGTAACAATCGCAGAGGTGCTCCCCTTATTCCCTAGCCGAAATAACGGGAACGTAGGGCATAAATACAGGAGCCAGGAAACCCAGCTTGGCCAAAACTTAAGTCATATCGATGCATATAATGGCGAAAAAAGGTACATGCGGAAGCATAACACATGTGCGGGGCATGAGGCTCAGATAGATAAATAGGCTTCTGTGAAAGAAGCCCCCATGTATGATGAGCGTGGCTAGCGCATCTATAATGTGCAAGCGAGGCACAAGTTGGCCTTTGAAGGCCTAAAGAAGGAATAAAAGAAAGAGAGAAAGAAAAACAAGGCAGATAATGTATATGCAAAAAATGGACAGACGAAGGAGACAAACATAGAGTCCGGCGCTAGGCGTAGAATCTTCGGAGCCTGGCTGCGTTCCATGGGTTCGGCTCGAGTCGATTAGTCGATGCATCCGGCACTCGGTACGCTCCACTGGTCAGCACTTGGTCAATAATGAAGGGACCTTCCCATTTGGGCTCGAGCTTGTTCTTTTTCTTATCCGGCAGGCATAGAACTAGTTCGCCAACGTTATAAGTTTTGGCCCATACTACTCTGCTTTGGTATTTGTGAGCCTGTTGCTGATAAAATGCAGAACGGGCTTTTGCTACGTCGCGCTCCTCCTCCAGGGTGTCCAGACTGTCCTGCCGATCAAGCTCGGCTTCTCTTTCTTCGTACATGTGCACTCGTGATGAGTCATGAATTATGTCACAAGGCAAGACTGCCTCTGCGCCGTACACCATAAAGAAAGGTGTATATCCGGTACTACGATTCGGCGTGGTCCGCAGCCCCCAGAGTACAGAGTCGAGCTCCTCTACCCAGTGTGTGTTAGACTCCGTTAAGGAACGCACTAATCTGGGTTTAATGTTGCTCATTATAAGACCGTTTGCTCGCTCAACTTGGCCGTTGGTTTGTGGGTGATAGACTGAAGCATAATCGAGCTTGATGCCCATTTTCTTGCACCAGAGTTTTACCTCATCGGCAGTGAAGTTTGTGCCATTGTAAGTGATGAAGCTGTGGGGGACGCCATAACGGTGTACGACCCCGGATATGAAGTCTATCACCGGTCCGGATTCGGCTGTTTTAACAGGTTTGGCCTCTATCCATTTGGTGAATTTATCCACCATGACTAGTAAGTATTTTTTCTTGTGGGTTCCCCCTTTAAGGGGTCCAACCATGTCAAGCCCCCAGACTGTGAAGGGCCATGTAATGGGGATTGTTTGGAGGGCGGTGGGTGGCATGTGGCTTTGATTTGCAAAGAGCTGGCAACCGGCACAACGTTGGACCAAGTCCTGTGCGTCTGCCCGGGCCGTTGGCCAATAGAATCATGTACGGAAGGCCTTACTTACAAGAGCCCAGGCTGCGGCGTGGTGACCGCCGAGTCCGGCGTGAATTTCTGCCAAAAATTTCCGCCCTTCCTCTTCGGAGATGCACCTTTGAAGGACTCAGGTAGTGCTATTTTTATACAATTCTCCCTCATGGACCCTGTAGGCCTTAGATCGCCGCACTATGCAGCGTGCCTCATTTTGGTCCTCCGGAAGTTCCTGCCTAGTTAGGTAGGCCAGGAATGGTTCTGTCCATGGGGCTATGATGGCCATCATTACGTGGGCTGAAGGTGTTATTTCAGTGGCGGAGCATCCGATTGTGTCAGAGTGTTCGGTATCGGGTATTTTGGCCGGGTCCGGACTATTGTTACCGGCGTCCCCTTCCCATACTACGGATGGCTTGAACAGCCTCTCCAAAAATATGTTGGAGGGGAGGGGGACCGCATCGCGTTTTGCACCGATGCGGGCGAGGATATCCGCCGCCTGATTGTTTTCCCGAGCCACATGGTGAAATTCGAGCCCCTCGAACCGAGCTGACATTTTTAGGACGGCGTTTCGGTAGGCCGCCATTTTCGGATCCTTGGCGTCAAAGTCTCCATTTATTTGGGATATTGCGAGGTTTGAATCCCCACGCACCTCTACGCGTTGAATGCCCATGGAGACTGCCATCCGAAGACCATGCAACAGAGCTTCGTATTCGGCTGCGTTGTTGGAGTCTGTGTATAATATTTGCAGTACGTACTGAACGGTATCTCCGGTTGGGGACGTCAGGACGACGCCAGCCCCTAGACCCGCCAGCATTTTAGAACCGTCGAAGTGCATGATCCAATTGGAGTATGTGACGTACTCTTTAGGGAGTTCGGCCTCCGTCCATTCGGCGACGAAGTCGGCCAATACTTGCGACTTAATGGCTCGTTGAGGTTTGTATGTCATGTCAAACGGGAGGAGCTCAATGGCCCATTTGGCAATCCGTCCCCGTAGCGTCGCGGTTGTTTATAATATCATTAAGCGGCACTTCCGAGGTTACTGTAATCGAACACTCTTGAAAGTAGTGTCGCAGCATTCGGGATGCCATGAATACCACATAGGCTATCTTTTGATAATGTGGGTACCGTGATTTGCATGGAGTGAGGATAGTGGATACATCATATACCGGCTTTTGAAGAGGGAATGTATGTCCGTCCGCTTCCCGTTCGAGACGAGCACTGCGCTTACAACTTGATGAGTTGCCGCAATGTACAACAACATTGGTTCGCCGATGTTTGGCGCGGCCAGGATTGGGTTGGTTGCCAAAATGGCCTTTATTTCTTCCAATCTGGCTATGGCCGCGTCCGTCCACTCGAAGTGTTCGGTGCGCCGAAGGAGGCGATAAAGGGGTAAAGCCTTTTCTCCTAAGAGGGAGATAAAGCGGCTTAGAGCCGCCACACATCCAGTTAACTTCTGGATTTGTTTGAGGTCTGTTGGGGTAGCCAACTGTGAAAAAGCTCGGATTTTGGCCGGATTAGCTTCAATACCTCTACTGGAGACAATGAAACCCAGGAGCTTTCCGGCTGGTATGCCGAAAACGCATTTTTCCGGATTGATCTTGATGTCGTATGTTCAGAGGTTGTCGAATGTGAGCCTCAAGTCGTCTATCAAAGAGTCGACATGTTTGGTTTTAATGACCACATCATCTACATATGCCTCTATTGTTTTGCCGACTTGTTTCTCCAGACATGTCTGAATCATGCGCTGATATGTTGCACCGGCGTTTTTGAGCCCAAAAGGCATTGTGTTGAAACATAAGGGACCGTATGGTGTGATGAATGCCGTTGCGGCTTGGTCGGACTCCGCCATCTTGATTTGGTGGTAACCAGAGTATGCGTTGAGGAAACACAATGACTCATGTCCTGCGGTAGCATCGATAATTTGATCGATGCGGGGGAGGGGGAAGGGATCCTTTGGGCAAGCTTTATTGAGGTCCTTGAAATCGACACAAAGGCACTAGGATTTATCCTTCTTTGGTACCATCACCAGGTTTGCTAGCCAGTCCGGGTGTTTTATTTCTCTGATGAACCCGGCCTCCAATAACTTGGCTAGTTCCTCTCCCATGGCATGTCTCTTAGGTTCGGAGAAACGCCGAAGAGCTTGCTTGACCGTCTTGAATCCCTTTAGGATATTGAGGCTATGCTCGGCCAGCCTGCGTGGGATTCCTGGCATGTATGAGGGATGCCAGGTGAATATGTCCCAATTCTCGCGCAGGAACTCTCATAGTGCGGCGTCCACTACGGGGTTTAACTGTGCCCCGATGGAGGCTGTTTTTGTAGGGTCCGTTGGGTGGACTTGGAATTTGACTATTTCATCAGCTGGTTTAAAAGAGGTGGACTTGGATCTCTTATCGAGTATCAAGTCGTCCCTATCCACTGTGGAGCGTAGCGTGGTTAATTCCTCGGCCGAGAGGGCTTCGGATAATGCCTCGAGGGCCAGTGCGGCTGTTTTGTTTTCGACGGGTAGTGCTGTGTCCGGATCACTGGCGAGGGTGATGATTCCATTGGGCCCGGGCATTTTGAGCTTCATGTACCCATAATGGGGTACGGCTTGGAATATCGTGAAGGCCACACGTCCTAAAAGGGCATGGTATCCACTGCTGAATGGGGCCACTTGAAATGTAATTTCTTCGGACCTATAGTTCTCTGGCGTACCGAATACCACATCTAGTGTGATTTTCCCAGCGCATCGTGCCTCCCGACTGGGTATAATTCCCCTGAAGGTTGTGCTACTTTGCTCAATGCGGTTCCAGCCTATTTCCATTTTTTGAAAAGTTTCCTCATAGATGAGGTTTAATCCGCCGCCGCCGTCCATGAGTACTTTGGTGAGTCGAAATTCGTGCACAACTGGACTGAGGACCAGTGCGGCTGGTGCCCAGGCTGTTCGGAATTTAGGTTCGTCACTGGCATTGAAGGTAATAGCCGTGTCACTCCATGGATTTATTGCTGCTACGTGGTAGATTTCGGCCATGTTGCGGAGTGTTCGCTTGCGCCTATTATTTGACGCGAAGGTCTCAAAGACTGTTAACACCATATTGTTATCCACAGGATGGTACTCTGTGGCATTTGGGATAAGAAGATCCTCACCACTTTTCGCCACCCGCTGGAGTATCCAACATGCTCTAAGGCTGTGCGTTGGTATTGTATCTGCTGTACTATGAATTTTTCAGGGTCCGTTAAGCCATCCCTCCAGTACAGTTCCATGCCCTGTTGAGGGTTTTTGTTTCTTTGCAACTAGCTCGGGTGTCTTATGATAGTGCACCCTTTTACTTCGGACTGGGTGTATATTCGGAGCCGGATTATCCCAAAATTCCATTTTGGTTTTCCAGGTGCTTTCCATCGCACAATACTTTCGTACTATGGACACGAAGTCAGCGAAGCGGGATATGTCATGGCGACTTAAGGCGTTAAGGATTCCCTTGTCCATGCAATTATTGCAGAAAAGTGAGACTGCATCTTCCTCGCGACAGTCCTTAACCTTGTTCATCACAAGGAGGAATTTGGCCCAATAATGATGTACTGTTTCATGGGGCTCTTGCCTGATGTGGGAAAGATCGTTTATGTCTGGGTGGGTGGGTGGATTTGAGTCCGAACCCCTACCCGATCTGAGACCCAGGGGCCGAGGAGTTTCCAACCTTGGAAGTTTGGGTTCCGGAGTGTTGCCCGATAAGTCTGGCCCGCTGCCTGATTCTAGGTTTAGGGCTTGGGTGATGTCCTCCTGAAAGCGGGTACCCGGCTCGGAGAGCTCAGGAATCCGGACATAGTTAGTCCTCAAAATAGAGGAAGAGTTGCCGCATTGTTCCTCCACCACCGCAACGTGATGGGTGACCGATGGAGAGTTAATCTCCCTTTGATCAGGTTTAAGCCCAATCCGATCATAGTCCGTAGCGACTCCCAAGGCGGCGATGCGATCTAAGAGTTCGTTTAGGGAAAAGAGCTCCATTGGATCCATCTGCTCGGCGAATTCCGAGCCGACGTGGAGGCTGTTTTTGATGACCCGAGAAGTCATCGTCGGTGCAGCGGCCGAACAGGCAGTCATGACGAAACTGCCTAGCCGAAGAGTTTGGCCGACAGCCAGAGCTCCCCGACGGTAATTTTGTTTTTAACAACAAGATGAGGCATCCTTCCTTACGGCGACATCACAGGAGAACTCTCAATGAAAGCACCAATGTCGGTATCAAAACCGGCGGATCTCAGGTAGGGGGTCCCGAACTGTGCGTCTAAGGCGGATGGTAATAGGAGGCAGGAGACACGATGTTTTACCCAGGTTTGGTCCCTCTTAATGGAGGTAAAACCCTACTTCCTGCTTGATTTATTCTTGATGATATGAGTATTACAAGAGTTGATCTACCACGAGATCAGAGAAGCTAAACCCTAGAAGCTAGCCTATGGTGTGATTTTATGTTGTCCTACGGACTAAAACCCTCCGATTTATATAGACACCAGAGGGGGATAGGGTCACACAAGGTCGGTTACAAAGGAGGAGATATAGATATCCGTATTGCCTAGCTTGCCTTCCAAGCCAAGTAGCGTCCCATCCGGACAGGAGACGAAGTCTTCAATCTTGTATCTTCATAGTCTAATAGTCCGGCCAAAGGATATAACCTGGCTGTCCGGATACCCCTAATCCAGGACTCCCTCACTCGTCAACGTGGTCCAGGTCATGCTCTTCTGCCGGATCCTCCCGTGTCAACGACGGGCATTCGATTTGTGGGAGTTCGACTCGGCCAAGCACCAGACGCTGTGAGGGCTCTATGACATGATGCACGAGGACGTCTGGAGGGTGCTGTTCAAGGGCGCCAAGATTCCTCCTTCCCTCACCGAGGACCACGGACTCAGCGCAAAACGCCGCGCCAATCCGGTAAGTTTTTATATCTCTCAGGGTATTTATTTGCCCCGGTTTAGTCATATGCAGGATCTATGCTTATATGCCATTAACAGGACTGGATAAAGATAGCGGAGCAGCTTGATTGCCCAGCACCCTTGCCCGAAGATCCTGCAGGCGCTCTCCTAGCGGAGATGCTGACTCCGGCACCTTACAAGGTGCCGGTGAAGAAGACCAAGAAGAAGGCCGCGGGGACCTGAAAGGGTCTCCGGCGCAAGGTTGTATCAGACTCATCGTCCGATGACTCCGACGCACACTCCTCCCATGAAGAGGAGGAGGAGGAAGAGGAAAGTTCTCCCCCCCCCCAGCCGGGGAGACAAGAAAAGGAAGGTTGACCCATCCGGGGAGGCCGAAGGGTCCAAGAGGGGAAGGACCCTCCCTCCGGACTGCGCCACGATGGCCGCCGACTGCGGCGACGAGTGGCTACCCAAGGTCAAGCCCCTGGCGAAATCGTAAGTGCTCGGGCACCATAGTACTTCATGGTATGTTTTATTACGCTGCCTCTCCTCATGCTGAACATGATTATGCAGTCCGTCCCGAGCTCGTCTCGACGTATCCTCGTCAAGCGGCTCTCTGGACTCGTCGGGTATGAACAGCGGTTCTCTCCCGACCGCTACCACCCCTCGCCCTACAGGAAAACGCCGAGGTGTTGTCTCAAAAGGCAACGAGCCAAGGGGATGTGGTCCCGGGGGCGCCTCGAGGCGACTTCCCGGACCCCCGATACCAAGGGAGCGAGGCTCCTACGGGCTCCGAGTTCGGCCCTCAGCCGAACACTGCGCCGGAACCTTCGATGGTTCCGGACTCAGGCAGGCGGTCCCCCATTAAGGGGGGCCAACCATCCGTGCGGGTGTCCTCTGTCCAACCAGAGGCACCGGACAACTTGCTGGAAGCGCTTCGCATCGCTTCCATCGATGAAGAGCAGTGCACTATCATGAGTGCGGTGGTCGAGAAGGTTCAGTCCGCCAAAAACGGACAGACCGAAGCTTGCGCCAGCCTCCTAACAGGCTTTGAGGTAGGAAATCAAAATATAAGAAAATATTACCGCATAGATACTAGCCCCTGATGCTATGTTCCGCGTTCGCGAAGAAAAGCCGAATAGAGGATCAAATGATAACTCAGGAGTCTAATTAGAGTATGTCTATGTGTATGTGCAGGCTTCACTGCTGGCCGCTGCCGCACGTACTGCGGAGGTCTCTGCGCTGAAGCGGGACCTGAAGCGGTCTGAGGACGAGCTCGGCCTTACCAAGAGGCAGCTTGAAGAGAGCAAAGGTAAGAAATACCCCTGTCTATATAGTTAAAAAGAAATTCAGTTGTAAAGTAATAGGATCATCATGGGTTTGCCAGGGGCCATGACCGAAGTGGCGACCCTGAGGAAGGCGTTGTCCGAGGCCGAAGACAAAGCGGCCAAGGAGCGCATTGAACGGGAAAAGCAAGAAGCCCGAGTAGGCGAGGTGCAGCAACAGCTCGAGGCTCTCTCCAAAAAGCACGAGTCCTTGGAGCTTGACTCTAAGACGCGAGAGTCCGAGCTCGCGCAGGCGCTTGAAAGCGTCCGGAGCGCCAAGGCCGAAGCCCACAAGGCCCTCTAGGAGATTGACGCGGTGAAGAAGATAGCAGCGGGTAAGGCATTCATTATGCAAAGCAAGCACGTGAAGGAGACTTTCCTTTTTCTTACCCGAGTTAGGAGCTCGCCAGGAGCGTTGGCAGATCTTCCCGTAGTGTACTAGATGCCACGGAGTTTTACCGGGCTGAGGAGGGGAGCTCGATGGAGAAGTTGTTCTGGTCCCAGTATACTGGGACCGAACACCCCGTGCCCTTGAGCGACCAGCTGAAGCAGTTGGTCGAGGTTCACAAGGCGGCCGAACAGGCCATGTGGGGCCTTATAGTCCGAATGTGGCCTGGCGAGCCCCTGTCCGGCAATTACTTCGGTCTGGTGAGGCGGCTTGTGGAAGCCTGTCCACGGCTTGAAGTCATCAAGCGGTCCGTTTGCATCGAGGGTGCACGCAGGGCTTTTCCCCAGGCACAGGTGCACTGGCGAAGCTGGAGGCCGTGAAGCTGGTGAAGGAAGGGCCGCCGGAGGGCAAGGAGCATCGCTGCCCCCAGAATTATTACGAGAGTGTCCTGAAGGGTTCCCGCCTAGTGGCAGATGAGTGTGCCAAGGATGTAATTTTTGAATGAACATGTTCATGTGATCCGGTAATATGAAACGAGTTCATTTTCTCCATGCGATGCTTTCTTAATTTAAAATATTACCTTTTGTGCGGCATTTCTTAAAATCTGAGAGTTGGCCAGTCGTCGGCTTCTATCCCCATGTAACTTGTACTGGGGTGTTCGGGATAAACCTGAACACTCTTTACCCCAATTTTGGGTCCTTCAAGGGAGGTGTTCAGTGCAACGAACTAGGCAGTCAGACTATAATGCTTTATCACTCTCACTTAACCATAGAAGTCTATGATTTTAAATTTTGGCGAAGCCCCTAGTATTCGGAGGGCCGAATTTGGGGCGCTATACACGCCTAAGCCGGACAAGGCCGACTCCTCGCCCAAAGCGGAAAAAGTCTTTAAGGACTTGAGACCTCTCGAACAGAGACCAGTCTCTCGCCTTATCATGACAGTCAGTTTTTGGCTTTCTCTACTGAAGTGCTCGTTCGGAAGAACCGGGACACAATCGCAGTAGTTCTCCCACCGCTACCTTAGCCGATATAGCGGAACATAAGGTACCAAAGCATGGGAGCCGGGCAACCCAACATTTGACAAAAGACATGATTCGGAGCTAATGCATATAATGCTATAAGTTCGGGCTGCCGCACTGTCGAAAGTGTTCGGACTTCTTGCACCGTATTATGGGGTAAACACGAACCCCTGGCGAACTGACCGTACCCGAACGTGTGGGTGCGGATTGTCGTAAGTGGACATATAAGAGAAAGAGAAAAACTTAAATAATGCAATGACAGATTAATGATATGCATTGTTATTTAAATAATACGTCGAAGCATACTTGGTACAAGTAGTGCAATAAGCATAAAGTAGGAAAATTTGAAATGTCCTATCCTAGGGCAAGCTACGCATAAATAGTGAAAAGCGGGTATATCAATTATTACTAGAGACCACCTGGCGGTTCCCCTATTCATCTTAGCTTCTTTCCACCTTGATTGTTGCTTCCGGAATGTGTCTGGCAATCGTACTGCCGGAAAGGGCTTCCAGAGAGTTAGGCCCTGAAAGAGAAAAGGAATGACAAAGGTATACAGCCCCTAGTGCGGTTAAGCCACAATGCGGGGCGTGTCCTGATCGTGCCCCCGCCTATGTCCATGGTATTTTCAATGCGTAGTTATGTACGCGCGGCACGGATTTCGTCGCTTCACTGGGACTGGGACGGGGGCCGAATTGCTAGGCGAGCTCTGATCGTGCCAGGCGATCCTGTTGCAGCTTGTTCCGGACTAGCTTGAAGGTGTCCGGGGGCTGTGACGCCGAAAGAGTGGTCTGCCTGAACATGCTGCTTTGTGCTTCTGCTGCAAGGGCCGCAGTGTGCTCTTCCATATGGAGCGAGCGTTCTGTGTTTCCATTTACTATTATGACCCCGTGAGGTCCTGGCATCTTGAGCTTGAGGTATGCGTAATGCGGCACTGCATTGAATTTTGCAAATTCTGTCCGTCCGAGCAGTGCATGGTAGCCACTGTGAAACGGGACGATTTTGAAGATTAACTCTTCGCTTCGGAAGTTGTCCGGTGATCCGAAGACCACTTCTAGTGTGATTGAGCCTGTGCAATGGGCCTCTACACCTGGGATGACGCCTTCAAAGGTGGTTTTGCTGGGTTTGATCCTCGAGGGATCGATACCCATTTTTCGCACTGTATCCAGATAAAGAAGGTTCAGGCTGCTGCCACCATCCATAAGGACTCGAGTGAGGTGACATCCGTCATTGATGGGGGTCTAGGACCAGTGCGGCGGATCCACCATGACGGATGCTAGTGGGGTGGTCCCTGCGATCGAAGGTGATCGGATAAGCTGACCATGGGTTGAACTTTGGGGCGACGAGCTCCATCGCATAGACGTCCCTTAGTGCACGCTTCCGCTCCCTCTTGGGAATGTGGGTTGCACATATCATGTTCACTGTCTTCACTTGTGGGGGAAACCCCTTCTGTCCTCCTGTGTTCGGCGGCCGGGGCTCCTCCTCGTCATCGCTATGCAGCCCCTTGTCATTGTTTTCGGGTTTAACTTGCTGGCCTGCTTGAACACCCAGCATTCTCTGTTGGTGTGATTGGCTGGCTTGTCGGGGGTGCCGTGGATTTGACACGAGTGATCCAGTATGCGATCCAGACTGGACAGAGCCGGAGTATTTCTTTTAAATGGCTTTTTCCGCTGACTGGATCTAGAGCCTCTGAATCCAGCATTGACTGCCTTATCTTCGGTGTTATCGCCATTATTACGGCGCTTTGGCATGTTACGACGCTGCCTACCGTTAACATCTTTGGTATCCGAGGTATCCAAATTCCTCGATGTGTTGTTGCTGCGAGCCAGCCAGCTCTCCTCGCCCGCGCAAAAGCGGGTCATGAGTGTTGTGAGGGCTGCCATAGATTTCGGCTTCTCCTAGCCGAGGTGGCGGGCGAGCCACTCGTCGCGGATGTTATGCTTGAATGCCGCTAGGGCCTATGCATCCGGACAGTCTACAATTTGGTTTTTCTTAGTCAGGAACCGTGTCCAGAATTGTCTGGCTGATTCCCCTGGATGGTGGGTTGTGTGGCTCAAGTCATTAGCATCTGGTGGCCGCACATAAGTTTCATGGAATTTGTCAAGGAATGCGTCTTCCAGATCCTCCCAACTGCCGACGGAATCTGCTGGCAAGCTATTCAGCCAATGCCGAGCTGGTCCTTTGAGTTTTAGTGGGAGGTACTTGATGGCATGTAGATCATCACCGCGAGCCATGTGGATGTGAAGGAGGAAATCCTCAATCCATACAGCGGGATCTGTTGTGCCATCATATGATTCGATATGTACAGGTTTGAAACCCTCCGGGAATTCATGATTCATAACTTCATCAGTGAAGCATAGGTGGTGTGCGGCGCCTCTGTGCCGGGCTATATCCCGACGCGGTTCGTATGAGTCTTGTCTGCTGTATTCGGCCCGGCCGGATTTACTCTTGGCGTATCCGATGCGATGATCATCGTCCCATGTTGGCGCGCGTGCCTGTGTCCCATTTATTGACCTTGCGATTTTTGCCTTACTGTCCAATATGTCTCACAGGTCCTCTGTGTTACCCCGGGCCTTGGTATTTTTGATTGAGTAGCGACGGGGTGCGTGCTGAACTTCAGCCTGAAACTCTTCTCTCGCTCGGCCGCGTAGTGGTCGGTCAGCCGCATCGTACACTGGTGAATGAGGTTTCAATGCTTCCTCCACGAGGTGAGGTAGCAACCTGCGTTTTGGGTAACTCTTGGACGGACGCTCGAATTCATGCTCCTCTGCCGCAAGGAATTCGGTCCACCTGTCTGCTAGCAGGTCTTGATCAGCTTGAAGCTGTTGCTGCTTTTTCTTCAGGATGTTTGACGTGGCCATAAGCTGGTGCTTGAAGAGCTCTTGCTCAACGGGGTCCTCAGGCACGATAAACTCGTCATCGCCGAGGCTCGCCTCGTCTTCAGAGAGAGGCGTGTAATTGTCCTCCTCCGGTTCTCCATCTACTGCTTTCTCTGGAGGGCTAGCTTGTTCGTCCTCCAGCTCTACACGTGCTGGAGGGGAATGTTGTTGTCTTCGGCGCTATCCGGAGTGTTATTATCTCCTGTGCCAGTATCACTGCTCTTGCTGTGGCGGGACTTAGAGCGGCGCTGCTGACGTCGGCGCTTGGGTTGCTTCTTGGAGGGGTCATCCTCTGCTGTCTCGTCGCCATTGCCTTCTTTGGGGGTGTCCACCATGTATATATCATATGATGAGGTGGCGGTCCAGCGCCCTGAGGGTGGTGGTTCCTGTTCGTCTCCGGCTTCGTCGTCCATACCATCGAAGTCTTCGGAGTCGAAGTCGAGCATGTCGGTTAAGTCGTCCACAGTGGCTACTAAGTGGGTGGTGGGTGGGCAGCGAATTTCTTCGTCGTTCGCATCCCATTCTAGCCGGACATAGTTCGGCCAAGGTTCTCCTGGCAGGGAGAGAGACCTTAATGAATTTAGCACGTCGCCGAAGGCACGAGTGCTGAAAGATATCCACGGAGGTGAACTCCATGATCGGCGCCCAGTCGGATTCGACGGGCACGTATGTGATCGGTTCGGAGTCCGTGGCCGGAGATGAACCCAATGGTTCGGCGATACGGCTCTCGTAAGGGGTGAAGTCAGTATCTGGCTCTATCACCACTGAGAGGGCGACCTCCATGGCGGGGTCTATCATTCCGCTCCCGGATGACGCGATTTGCTCCGGATTAACGGTCGGAGTGGTTGCGGATCCGATCTCCCGAACACTGTCCGACGACAGAGTTACGTCATGCTCGTCATGACTGTGCGGCGTACCCGACATGGGCTCGAATCCGTCGAAGATCAAGTCTCCGCGGATGTCGGCGATGTAGTTTAAGTTTCCGAACCTGACCTGATGGCCAGGGGCATAGCTCTCAATCTGCTCTAGATGGCCAAGCGAATTGAGCCGCAGTGCGAAGCCGCCGAATACGAAGATCTGTCCGGGGTTGAAAGCCTCACCCCGGACCGCATCACTAGCGATGATCGAAGGAGCCAACAAGCCTTATGGTGACGACACAGTAGAACTCTCAATAAAAGCACCAATGTCGGTGTCAAAGTCAGCGGATCTCGGGTAAGGGTTCCCGAACTATGCGCCTAAGGCGGATGGTAACAGGAGGCAGGGGACACGATGTTTACCCGGGTTCGGGCCCTCTTGATGGAGGTAATACCCTACGTCCTACTTGATTGTTCTTGATGATATGAGTATTACAAGAGTTGATCTACCACGAGATCAGAGAGGCTAAACACTAGAAGCTAGCCTATGGTATGATTGTATGTTGTCCCATGGACTGAACCCTCCGGTTTATATAGACACCGGAGGGGGCTAGGGTTACACAAGGTCGGTTACAAAGGAGGAGATATACATATCCGTATTGCCTAGCTTGCCTTCCACGCCAAGTAGAGTCCCATCCGGACACGGGACGAAGTCTTCAATCTCATATCTTCATAGTCCAATAGTCCAGCCAAAGGATATAGTCTGGCTGTCCATAGACCCCCTAATCTAGGACTCCCTCACCAACTCTCTGTTTGCCTATTACATAAATCGGTCCTACCGAGTCTATGTGATCGGTCTCACCGAGATTACATTATGCCCTAACATTAATGAAATTGGTCTCACCGAGTTGATATGTCGGTCCCACCAAAAATCCTAAGATTCACATTTTGAACTAAATCGGTCTGACCGAGTTTCATGATTCGGTCCCATCGAGTTTGGTGATTTGTGTGTAATGGTTAGATTTTGTGTGGAGGCTATATATACCCCTCCACCCTTCCTTCATTAGTAAGAAGAGCCATTAGAACGTTCCTACACTTCCAACATACATTTTCTGAGAGAGAACCACCTACCCATGTGTTGAGACCAAGATATACCACTCCAACCACAAGAATCTTGATCTCTAGCCTACCCCGAGTTGCTTTCCACTCAAATCGTCTTTCCACCAAATCCAAATCCGTGAGAGAGAGTTGAGTGTTGGGGTGACTATAATTTGAAGCGCAAGAGCATTGAGTTCATCATCAACACACCATCTATTACCTTTTGGAGAGTGGTGTCTCCTAGATTGGTTAGGTGTCACTTGGGAGCCTCCGACAAAATTGTGGAGTTCAACCAAGGAGTTTGTAAGGGTAGGGAGATCACCTACTTCGTGAAGATCTACCCTAGTGAGGCAAGTCCTTCGTGGGCGGTGGCCATGGTGGGATAGACAAGGTTGCTTCTTCGTCGACCCTTCGTGGGTGGAGCCCTCTGTGGACTCGCGCAACCGTTACCCTTCGTGGGTTGAAGTCTCCATCAACATGGATGTACGATTGCACCACCTATCGGAACCACGCCAAAAATCTCCGTGTCAACATTGCGTTTGCTCCCTTCAATCTCCTCCCTTTACCTTCATATACAATGTTTTACATTCCGCTGCTATACTCTTAGAGTTGCATGTGTAGGTTGATTGCTTGACTTGTGCTAAGTTGCTAAAATCCGCCAAAACTTAAAATTGGGAAAAGGCTAGACTTTTATTTGGTCAAGTTGTCTAATCACCCCCCTCTTGATATACTTTTGATCCTACATTGTGTTAAATCTTTTATGGATACTGATGCTTTTCAAAAGTATAGCACTAAATATGGACTTGACTCTGAGATAGTAGCCGCCTTTTGGGAATCATTTGCTATTCATGTTGAACTCCCTAAGGAGAAGTGGTATAAATATCACCCACCTGTTAAAGAAGAAATTAAAGAACCAGTACCAGTTAAAGAAGAAACTATACTTTATAATGTTGATCCAGTTGTTCCTTCTGCTTATATTGAGAAACCACCTTTCCCCGTTAGGATTAAGGAACGTGCTAAAGTTTCAACTGTGGTTAACAAAAGCTATATTAGAACACCTAAACCTGATGAA
Organism: Triticum urartu; assembly: GCF_003073215.2. Classification (NCBI taxonomy): domain Eukaryota; kingdom Viridiplantae; phylum Streptophyta; class Magnoliopsida; order Poales; family Poaceae; genus Triticum; species Triticum urartu. Next base: position 243,351,192 of record NC_053027.1, on the reverse strand, counting down.
CAAATTAAAGTTGATCCTAGTATTACTATGGTTAAAGATCTCCTGGAAGAAGATATGGATGGGCATGTTATTTACTTCTGCGAAGAAGCTGCTAGAATTGCTAAACCTGATAAAAGAGATAAACATAGACCTGTTGTTGGCATGCTTGTTATCTCAGTTAAAATAGGAGATCAGTGTTATCATGGTTTATATGACATGGGTGCTAGTGTGAGTTCTATTCCTTACACATTATATGAAGAAATCATAAAAGACATAGCACCTGGTGAGATAGAAAAATAGATGTTACTATTAAACTTGCTAATAGAGACACCATATCACCATTTGGGATTATTAGAGATGTTGAAGTATTTTGTGGGAAAATAAAATACCCTACTGATTTTCTTGTTCTTGGTTCCCCACAAGATGAATTTTATCCCATTATCTTTGGTAGACCTTTCTTGAATACAGTTAATGCTAAGATAGATTGTAAGAAACAAATTGTTGGTGTTAGCTTTGGTGATGAGTCTCATGAGTTTAATTTTTCCAAGTTTAGTAGAAATCATCATGAAAAAGAATTGACTAGTAAGGATGAATTAATTGGTCTCGCTTCTATTGTTGTTCCACCTACTGATCCTTTAGAACAATATTTGCGAGACCATGAAAATTATTTTCATATGCATGAAAGAAATGAAATAGATAAAAAAAATCTTTGAACAACGTCCTCTGCTTAAACACAATTTGCCTATTGAAACTCTAGGAGGCCGTCCTTCACCTAAAGGTGATCTTGTGTTTGAATTAAAACAATTGCTAGACACTTTGAAATATGCTTATCTTGATGAAAAGAAGATATATCTTGTTATTATTAGAGCTAACCTTTCAGAACATGAAGAGGAAAGATTATTGAAAGTTCTAAGGAAGCACTGAGCTGCTATTGGATATACTCTTGATGATTTAAAGGGCATTAGTCCCACTCTATGCCAGCATAAAATTAATATGGAACCTGATGCTAAACCTGTTGTTGATCACCAATGTTGGTTAAATCCAAAAATGAAGGAAGTGGTAAGAACAGAAATCTTAAAACTTTTGGAAGTAGGTATAATCTATCATATAGCTGATAGTAGATGGGTAAGTCTTGTTCATTGTGTCCCTAAGGAAGGAGGTATTATTGTTGTTCCTAATGATAAGAATGAACTTATTCCACAAAGAATTGTTACAGGCTATAGAATGGTAATAGATTTTATAAAATTAAACAAAGCAACTAGAAAAGATCATTGCCCCTTGCCTTTTATTGATCAAAAGCTTGAAAGATTATCTAAGCACACACACTTTTGATTCCTAGATGGATACTCTGGCTTTTCACAAATACATGTTTCTCAACCTCATCAAGAAAAGACTACTTTTACTTGTCCCTTTGGAACTTATGCTTATAGACATATGACTTTTGGTTTATGTAATGCACCTGATACCTTTCAAAGCTGTATGACTGCTATATCTCTGACTTTTGTGAAAAGATTGTTGAGGTTTTCATGGATGACTTTTCTATTTATGAGAAGTCTTTTGATGATTTTTTAAGCTATCTTGAGCGAGTTTTGCAGAGATGTGAACAAACAAATCTTGTCTTGAATTGGGAGAAGTGCCACTTTATGGTTAATGAAGGCATTGTCTTGGATCATAAAATTTCAGAAAGAGGTATTGAAGTGGACCAAGCTAAGGTTGATGCAATTGAGAAAAAAGCCATGTCTTAAGTACATCAAAGGTATTCATAGTTTCCTAGGTCATGCTAGTTTCTATAGGAGATTTATCAAAGACATTTCTGAAATTTCTAGGCCTCTTACTAATCTTTTGCGAAAGGATATTCCTTTTGTTTTTGATGATGATTGTTTAGAAGCCTTTGAAACACTAAAGAAAGCCTTAATATCTGCACCTATTGTTCAACCAACTGATTGGAACTTGCCTTTTGAAATTATGTGTGATGCTAGTGATTATGTTGTTGGTGTCGTTCTAGGACAAAGAATTGAGAAGAAACTTAATGTTATTCATTATGCTAGTAATACTCTAGACAGTTCTCAAAGAAAAATTATGCTACTACTGAAAAAGAATTCTTAGTAGTGGTGTTTGCTTGTGATAAATTTAGATCTTATATTGTTGATTCCAAAGTAACTATTCACACAGACCATGCTGCTATTAAATATCTTATGGAAAAGAAAGATGCTAAACCTAGACTTATTCGTTGGATTCTCTTGTTACAAGAATTTGATTTACATATCATTGATAGAAAAGGAGCTGAGAACCCGGTAGCTGATAATTTGTCTAGGCTTGAAAATGTGTTAATGACCCACTGCCTATTGATGATAGTTTTCCTGATGAGTAGTTAGCTGCAATAAATGTTGCTAATAGTACTCCTTGGTATGCTGACTATGCTAATTACATTGTTGCTAAATATTTACCACCTAGCTTTACATGCCAGCAAAAGAAAAATTGTTCTACGATTTAAGACATTACTTTTGGGATGGCCCACATCTTTATAAAGGAGTAGATGGTATTATTAGACATTCTGTACCTGAGCATGAACAGGGACAAATCCTACGGAAATGTCACTTCGAGGCTTATTGAGGGCATCATGCTGGAGATATAACTGCTCACAAGGTATTGCAATCTGGATTTCATTGGCCTACTCTCTTCAAGGATGCACGTAAGTTTGTCTCTTCTTGTGATGAGTGTCAAAGAATAGGTAATATTGGTAAGTGTCAAGAAATGCCTATGAATTATTCACTTGCTATTGAAACAATTGATGTTTGGGGATTTGATTACATGGGACCTTTTCCTCCCTCTAATGGGTATACACATATTCTGGTTGTTGTTGATTATGTTACTAAATGGTAGAAGCCATTCCAACCAGTAGTGCTGATCACAACACCTTTATTAAAATGCTTAAGGAAGTTATTTTCCCAAGGTTTGGAGTCCCTAGATATTTAATGACTGATGGTGGTTCACACTTTATCCATGGTGCTTCCCGTAAGATCCTTGCTAAGTATGATGTTAACCATATAATTGCATCACCCTATCATCCTCAGTCTAGTGTTCAAGTTGAACATAGCAATAGAGAAATAAAATTAATTTTGCAAAAGACTATTAATAGGTCTAGGAAGAATTGGTCTAAGAAATTAGATGATGCACTTTGGACTTATGGAACAACATATAAAAATCCTATGGGTATGTATCCTTATAAAATGGTTTATAGAAAAGCTTGTCATTTGCCTCCTGAGTTAGAACATAAAGCTTATTGGGCAGTTAAAGAACTCAACTATGATTTCAAACTTGCCGGTGAAAAGAGGTTATTTGATATAAGCTCCTTAGTTGAATGGAGAACCCAAGCTTACGAGAATGCAAAGTTATTCAAAGAAAAATTTAAAAGATGGCATGACAAAATAATACAAAAGCATGAGTTTAAAGTTGGAGAGTATGTTCTTTTGTACAATTCTCATTTTAGATTTTTTGCAGGAAAGCTCCTCTCGAATTGGGAAGGCCCATACATCATCGAGGAGGTTTACCGATCTGGAGCCATCAAAATAAATAACTCCGAAGGTACTAACTCGAAGGTTGTCAATGGGCAACGAATAAAGCATTATATCTCAGGTACGCCTATCAATGTAGAAAGTAATATTATCCAAACTTTGACACCGGAAGAACACATAGAAGAGTCCTTCCGGTACACTCCAGAATCATGAAAAATAAAGAGGTACATGATACGGTAAGTAAACGGACTCTGAAAAATCCGTAAAAATATTTTTTATCAGTTTTGGAATATTTTAAAATTTTGGAAATAAAGAAACTTCCAGAAAGCATCCCCTGGTGGGCACAAGACACCAGGGCACGCCAGGCTTGCCTGGCACGCCCAGGTTGGTTGTGCCCACCTGGGACACCTTCCGTATTCTGTTTTTCTACCATATACTTGTCCTCCAAGATAAACAATCTATATATACTTCCCAAACATGTTGATCACCGTATCGCGAAAAAATCCTATGTTCTCTTTCCTTGCTGTTTCTGGTCTGATTTATCAAGCCAGGCATCATTTCTTCTTGCTCCTCCAACAAGATGGAAGAAGATGCTTGGCTGATGAAGATCGAGACGAAGCAGGAGGAGCCTACGGACGCCCTAAAGGGAGACAAGGGCAAGAAAGCTACCTTGGATCCATCCCCGGTGGCAGCACGAGAGCTGCTGGTCGAGGAGGAGGAAGAGGATATCCTTAAACCCTACCTTCCTCATCTTACTCCCACTAAGATTGAGGCTTTTGTGTCATTGAAATAGTTCGCATACAGAATGAGTATCTTACTCACGAAAATATTCTGCACCACGAGCATATCATCCATCTCCGGAGCGTCATCCGACGGCTAGAGAACCTCTTGATCCTTAAGGATAGGAACGCTTCATCAACACCATCATATTCTTCCCCACCAAAGGAGAACTGAGTATCGGGTATGGGCACTCCCCTTGGCTTTCGCCAAGCTTGGGGAGGTGCCCCGGTATCGTATCATCCCATTATCTTTTTGCCTTTACTTATTTTAGTTTGATCATTTGCTTTTAGATGAAATAAAGTTTAGTTCGATCCTTTCTTCTTTGAGAGTTTGCTTAATGATCTATCCTTGTTATCGTGTTCACGTTATATAATAAAATTAGTTTGAGCTTTTGCTTTCTTTACTTTCATGTTGCAAATAAAGAAAAGAATAAGAAAGAAAGAAAAAGAGAAAGGAAATAAATCAATTAGATTGTATACTAATCCTATGGTAGGTGATGGCACCACATAAGGAAAAGTATAAGTAGAAAATTTTATTAGAGATTGACAAACATAGCATTAGTCAATGATTCAACTCATTAAAGAATTAATAAGCGAAGAGAAGATTCACATATAGATATACCATCCTAGAAATCTTTTGTGATTGTGAGCCCTCATCAAAATATTATATGCCAAAATTGTTGACGCTGGACAAGGAAGACAACTTAATGGTTTATGTTTGTTTATATTCACATAGAAGTCATATTGTCATAGATCCTTTAACATGTGGTGCTTGCCCCCTATCTTTGCTAGCCAAAAATTCCGTACTAAGTAGAGATACTACTTGTGCATCCAAAAACCCTTAAACCCAAATCTTTTTCAAGTGTCCACCATACCTACCTAGGGATTGAGCAAGATCCCTCAAGTAAGTTGTCTCGGTGCAAAAAGGCAATAAAAATTGCTTCTAAAAGTGTGAGATCATTTAGTGTAAGAGAAAATTGAGCGTTGTACGAACTTGGATGACAAAGAATAAAAGCGACAGACTGCATAATAAAGGTTGTCATCTTAAGGGGAAATACAACATGACATTATCTTGCACTATGGGATTGAGCATACAAAAAAATAAGTGCATGACAGCCTCTGCTTCCCTCTGCGAAGGGCCTATCCTTTATTTTTATGCACTTACTTTTATGCAAAGAGTCAATGTTTTCCTTCTATTCCTTTTATTTTTCTCCTTTGGCAAGCATCATGTGGTGAGGAAATATCTAGGCACATATGTCCAGTTGAATATAGATGGCATGAGTTATTATTGTTGACATCACCCTTGAGGTGAGTATGTTGGGAGGCGAAACTATAAGCCCCTATCTTTCTATGTGTCCGGTTGAAACATTTTGCTCATGGGTATGAGGCGAGTGTTATCAATCATAGAAGATTATATGATGGTTGAGTATCTGGACTTGCCTAAAGGCTCCGACATGTGACCCTTCCTGAAAAGATGATGAATTGTAGTTGCAAAGTTGACTTAGAACATAGTTTGTCGGTTTCTAATAGAGTTTATGCTTTATACTTCGATTGTGTGATGAACTATTACTTATTCATGGGAAGTGTGATAAAAGTTCTATGATAAAAGTCCCATGTTTAATGTTGTTGCTGTTATAATAATCAACATGATGCTTCTATGTCCGTTTTTTGTTTTTATCGACACCTCTCTCTCAAAGCATGTGGACATGTTTTTCGATTTCGGTTTTCGCTTGAGGACAAGCGAGGTCTAAGCTTGGGGGAGTTGATACGTCCATTTTGCATCATGTTTTCTTACTGTTATTTGTAATGTTTTTATCCATAATAATGATTTTTCGAGTAATTCTAATGCCTTTTCTCTCATAATTTGCAAGGAACACACCAAGAGGGAGAATTCCTGCAGCTGGAAATCTGGACCTAGAAAGCTATGTCAGGCCACCTATTCTGCACAACTCCAAATGAGCTGAAACTTCACAGAGATTTTTTATGGATTATTTAAGAAATACTGGAGCCAATAAACACCGGAGGGGGCCACCAGGTGGGCACAACCCACCTAGGCACGACAGACCCCCCAGGCAAGCCCTGGTGGGTTGTGGCCACCTCTGCCCACCTCCAGTGCCAATATTTTGGTATATAAGTCATTTTGACCTAGAAAAAAATAAGGAGGAGACTTTCGGGACGAAGCGCCGCCGCCTCGAGCCGAAACTTGGGCAGGAGCACTTTTACCCTCCGGCGGAGCGATTTCGCTGGGGGAACTTCCCTCCCGTAGGGGGAAATCATCGTCATCATCATCACCAACAACTCTCCCATCTTGGGGAGGGCAATATCCATCAACATCTTCAACAGCACAATCTCCTCTCAAACCCTAGTTCATCTCTTGTGTTCAATCTTGTTACCGGAACTATAGATTGGTGCTTGTGGGTGACTAGTAGTGTTGATTACATCTTGTAGTTGATTACTATATGGATTTGGTGGAAGATTATATGTTCAGATCCAATATGCTATTTAATACCCCTATGATCTTGAGCATGATTATCATTTGTGAGTAGTTACTTTTTTTCTTGAGGTCACGGGAGAAATCATGTTGCAATTAATCATGTGAACTTGATATGTGTTCGATATTTCGATAGTATGTATGTTGTGATTCCCTTAGTGGTGTCATGTGAACATCAACTACATGACACTTCACCATATTTGTGTTGGGGAACGTAGTAATTTCAAAAAAATTCCTATGCACACACAAGATCATGGTGATGCATAGCAACGAGAGGGGAGAGTGTAGTCCACATACCCTCATAGTCCTTAAGCGGAAGCGTTATGACAACGCGTTTGATGTAGTCGTACGTCTTCACGATCGACCGATCCTAGTACTGAACGTACGACACCTTCGTGATCTGCATACGCTCAGCTCGGTGACGTCCCACGAACTCACGATCCAGTAGAGCTTCGAGGGAGAGTTCCGTCAGCACGGAGCGTGATGACGGTGTTGATGAAGCTACCGACGCAGGGCTTCGCCTAAGCACCGCTATGATATGACCGAGGTGGATTATGGTGGAGGGGGGCACCGCACACGTCTAAAAGATCAATGATCAACTTGTGTGTCCATGGGGTGCCCCCCTGCCCCCGTATATAAAGGAGCAAGGGAGGGAGCCCGGCCAGCCCTAGGAGGGCGCGCCAAGAGGAGGAGTCCTCGTCCTAGTGGGAGTAGAAATCCCCTTTCCTAGTCCCACTAGGAGGGGGAAGGAAGGAGTGGGAGAGTGGAAAGGCAAGGGGGGCGCCGCCCCACCTTCCTTGTCCTATTCAGAATCAAGGGCAGGGGCGCGCGGCCTGCCTTGGTCGGCCCTTATCTCTCTCCACTAGGGCCCATCAAGGCCCATTAGCCCACGGGGGGGGGGGGGGGGGGGGGGGGGTTCTGGTAACCCCCCCCCCCTCGCACTCCGGTTTTCTCTGAGATCACCCGAAACCTTTCTGGTGTCCGAATATAGCCGTACAATATATCAATCTTTATGTCTCAACCAGTTCGAGACTCCTCGACATGTCCGTGATCACATCCGGGACTCCGAACTACCTTCGGTACATCAGAACACAAAAACTCATAATATCGATCGTCACCGAGCGTTAAGCGTGCGGACCCTACGGGTTCGAGAACTATGTAGACATGACCGAGACTCATCTCCGATCAATAACCAATAGCGGAACCTAGATTCTCATATTGGTTCCTACATATTCTACGAAGATCTTTATCGGTCAAACCGCATAACAACATACGTTGTTCCCTTTGTCATCGGTATGTTACTTGCCCGAGATTCGATCGTCGGTATCTCAATACCTAGTTCAATCTTGTTACCAGCAAGTATCTTTACTCATTCCGTAATGCTACATCTCGTAACTAACTCATTATCTACATTGCTTGCTAGGCTTATAGTGATGTATATTACCGAGAGGGCCCAGAGATACCTCTCCGACTACTGGAGTGACAAATCCTAATCTTGATCCATGCCAACTCAACAAACACCATCGGAGACACATGTAGAGCACCTTTATAATCACCCAGTTACGTTGTGATGTTTGGTAGCACACAAAGTGTTCCCTGGTATTCGGGAGTTGCATGATATCATAGTCATAGGAACATCTATAGTTATGGAGAAATCAATAGCAATAAACTAAACGATCATCATGCTAAGCTAACGGATGGGTCAAGTCAATCACATCATTCTCTAATGATGTGATCCCGTTAATTAAATGACAACTCATGTCTATGGTTAGGAAACATAACCATCATTGATTCAACGAGCTAGTCAAGTAGAGGCAAACTAGTGACACTTTGTTTGTCTATGTATTCACACATGTACTAAGTTTCCGGTTAATAGAATTCTAGCATGAATAATAAACATTTATCATGATATAAGGAAATATAAATGACAACTTTATTATTGCCTCTAGGGCATATTTCCTTCAGCCTCCCACTTGCACTAGAGTCAATAATCTAGATTACATTGTAATGATTCTAACACCCATGGAGTCTTCATGCTGATCATGTTTTGCTTGTGAGAGAGGCTTAGTCAACGGGTCTGCAATATTCAGATCCGTATGTATCTTGCAAATCTCTATTTATCCCTCCTTGACTTGATCGCGGATGGAATTGAAGCGTCTCTTGATGTGCTTGGTTCTCTTGTGAAATCTGGATTCCTTTGCTAAGGCAATTGCACCAGTATTGTCACAAAAGATTTTGATTGGACCTGATGAACTAGGTATGACACCTAGATCGAATATGAACTCCTTCATCCGACTCCTTCATTTGCTGCTTCCGAAGCAGCTATGTATTCCGCTTCACACGTAGATCCTGCCACGACGCTCTGTTTGGAACTGTACCAACTGACAGCTCAACCATTCAATAAAAACACGTATCTGGTTTGTGACTTAGAGTCATCCAGATCAGTGTCAAAGCTTGCATCGACGTAACCATTTACGACGAGCTCTTTGTCACCTCCATCTATGAGAAACATATCCTTAGTCCTTTTTAGGTATTTTGGGATGTTCTTGACCACTGTCCAGTGATCCACTCCTAGATTACTTTGGTACCTCCCTGCTAAACTTATAGCAAGGCACACATCAGGTCTGCTACACAACATTTCAGACATGATAGAGCCTAGCTGAAGCATGGGGAACACCTTTCATTTTCTCTCTATCTTCTGCAGTGGTCGAGCATTGAGTCTGACCTAACTTGACACCTTGTAATACAGGCAAGAACCCTTTCTTTGCCTGATCCATTTTGAACTTCTTCAAAACTTTATCAAGGTATGTGCTTTGTGAAAGTCCAATTAAGCATCTTGATCTATCTCTATAGATCTTGATGCCCAATATATAAGCAGATTCACCGAGGTCTTTCATTGAAAATTCTCATTCAAGTATCCTTTTATGCTATTCAGAAATTCAGTATCATTTCCGATTAACAATATGTCATCTACATACAATATCAGAAATGCTACGGAGCTCCCACTCACTTTCTTGTAAATACAGGTGTCGGTTCTATATCCGGCGTATCTCGTAGTAGGGGTCCTAAGCTTGGCGTCTTGGAGCGATGGTAACATGGACACGAGATTTTACCCAGGTTTGGGCCCTATTGATGGAGGTAGAACCCTACGTCCTGCTTTTGATTGTATTCATATGGGGATAGTACATAGTATAGGTATCTACCACGAGATAGTAGTAATGAATATTAGATTGTCTATTGACTAGCCTGGCCTCGGTTTATATATGCACCGGAGGCCTAGGGTTTTGGAGAGTCCTTGGCTTGGGCACAAAGTCTTGTGGAAACCTCCTTGAATGCGGCATGGGCTGCCCGAAGTGGCCCATGAATGAACCACCGTGGGGTCCTCGGCCCGATCCAGCTGGTCGGGGGACGACATGGTGAGTACCCCCTAGTCCATGACACCGTCAGTAGCCCCCTGAATCGGTCTTCAAGTTGGGGAGGCTCCTCGATTCTTCCGAACTGTTCTTCATCTTCGGTCTTCGGTCTTGAAAACTAGTTCAACAAATCTTCTCGTCTTCGATCTTGAGGATCACCGAAGTGCATCCGAAGGGTTTACACGTCGGGTATCCGAGGAGCCCCTTTATGTTTCCAGCCTTTATCAATGCCTTGTTATTTTTATGCCACACCTCGGGTTTGAAGTTTTCCCGGGTGGCAGTGTCCTATTGCGTCCGAGCTCCAACACCGAACTGCATTCGAGGTATCTTTTGCAGCCGAGCACCAATGCCGGACCGCTTTCAAGCTCCAACTCCGGACTATGTCCAAGCTCCAATGCCGGACTGTATCCAAGGTATCATAGATCACCTTGGTTCAAAAAATTTGAAGGAGTTTAGCTGAGCTTAATGCCGGAAATGCCCTCTATGGAGCCAGCCACTGCTGCCCGAGCTTTATGCCGGACTGCTTCCGAGGTGATGCACCACCCCGACTGCGGGCCGATTTTTTGTCAGTATTTTTGATTGGTGCAATTTATTCTCTGCCAAGATATATAGCCAATAGCCCTCAAGGTGTGTATCGGTCTAAAACCCGAGATGCACCTGAAGGATGACACAAGACCGCTGATCCCTGTAGCCCCTGAGACTCAGGTTGATTCGCAAAATCGGCCTAAGGATCAACTCCTAGCTCGGCAGAATACTTCGAGACACAAAAAGCGGTGTGCAAAGTCCTCGAGACTCAGGTTGGGTGCTGCTGACCAACCTGAGGATCAAAATCTCCTTGAAAACTATATTGCACTTTAAATTTTTTGCATTGGATTCTCAATGCAGTAGCCCCCGAGCCACTGGTCGGGTGGCAATATCCGAGAATGTTTTTGCCGAATCTCTAAAGGTGTCCGGCGTTGGACTGCGAGACTTATGCTGGAAACACACAAATAGTTTAAAAGTGCCATAGGCTTGGAAAACCGAAAAACTTCAGTAAAAACTTGACGTTCGAACTAGATCAAGCGTTCGATGCCAATCCAAAAATTGGAGAAAAAAATTGTGCTTCTGTCGTGCTTTAACATGACACATCCGATCTCGAGACTTTCAAGCGGGTCAGCCTACGGCTTCAAGCTCCTTAACCCGAAGGCGGAGTACTTCTCCGAGGCCAGTTTATTGAACTAAACTCGAGCGACTTTTAGAGAGAAGACATGCTGTCCGGCTATTGACCATATACTCGAGTCGAAAAAGGAGCGGTAGAAAAACACTTTGCAACGACCAAGAAGAAAACACGTTTACCATAAAACGGCTCATACTAATTTAAGAGACCCCAAGTGACTTGGGTAAAAGAATTTTATGTATAATGATTGTATGTACCGAAGTGCTTATCTCATATCTTTGTTCACCCGAACTTTAAATGCGTCTTAACCGACCATCGGCTTCTCCCTCTTAGGTCAAGGGACGAAAAGTGTTTTGTACTCCATCTGTCGAGAATATTGACGGTGTTTCCGATAACCAGGCAATCAGGCCATAAGGCTGTAATAGACAAAGCATGCTCAAGGAACTTATGCTATATTACTGACGAAGTGTTAGAAGCATCTTCGAAGAAAATAGTACCCCCACTGATACCTTTCTTCGGTTGCTCATTGTTACTATGAGACTTGTGCAATAGATTTTTTGTACTCATGAGTTCCGATGTGTGCCGACCACGATTGAAAACAATAAGAGCGCTAGCTTTTGGCTTCACCCAGTCTGAGGTCTGAGCTCGGATGAACCGGTCGTGACAATCCCAGAGGTGCTCCCTTTACTCCCTAGCCGAACAATCGGGAATGTAGGGGTAAACACAGGAGCAAGGCAACCTAGCTTGCGGAACACTTAAGTCAACATGGTGCATATTGTGGCGTAATACACGAACAAGGAACGAAGTCATACAAGTATAATCATATGCAAGAGGAAAAGCTTCATAAAGGAAGCCCCCAAGTAAACGGGGTATTTGAATTTGTGTGTCACAAACGAGGTTTTGACAAAGAAAGTTTTCCATAAACGACTTTTTGTCAAAAAGGTATAATACTTGGTCAAACCGAACAAAACGTAAAACTAAATGTTTCAGAGCATGAAAAGTGACTTAGCTGGTTAATGTGCTCGGTGCGAAATTCGCCGAGCTTGTAGTGGCTCAAGGTCCCAATCCCCAAGCCGATTATGACGTACCCAAGTGAAGAGCTCAGCGTGATGAAGTGGCACGACAATGCCAAAGTGCCGAGGCGAAGCCCCCGGTCCAGCCGAGGAGACAGAGTAGTTCGGCAGCGTGATAATGAAGCCCCCACGTCAGTCAACTTGTCGAAACAGGTTGGCATGGTGAACATTAGTTTGATGAAGCGACGACCCGATGATGGCGACATAGGGTATCACACCATGGTGACAGTGGAATTTGGTTGATGGAAGCGAGAGGACGTCTCCGTATGCCGAGGTGACTGCGGGACGCAGCAAAAAAATAATTATTTGCACACATAAGATAGTGCAAGGCAGAAGTAATAATAATAAAGTAAAAATTCCTTGCATAATTAATAATTTGAGCAAAGCGAATAATAATAGGAATATGGCCCGTGCGCCGAACACCGGCGGAGGTATTGCTCTTTCGGTGATACGGAAGTCCTCGAGGCAACCGAACATGTCGGTATGGCAATTAGACCAACAAGGTGATCACGCGAGCCAATTTATGCCGATTGGGACGACGACGTCGGTTTGCCGAATTGATCGCATGACGCGGTCGAAGTCATTTACCTACACACAGGAGATAGTGCAGTCCAAACACAATAATATAAATATATAAAAAATCTTGCATAATTAAAATACACAAAGTGAATTGGTAAAAAGATGTGGCCTGACAGAAGGATCATGTTAGCAAGCCTTGATGACCGCACACTGAACCCGGCCGTGGTTTTTCCCCGTACCAAGATGTACGTGCAAAACTGGACGTACTGTTCATCAATCAAACCTTCAAATCTTGAAACGATTAGCACACTTAATGAAAAGTAGGTATACTCTCTTATGTTGGAGATGTAATCCACTAGCACTAGTACGTAAGCAGTGCATAAAATGCAGACTTCAGAAAAACATAGACTGTCTTCTTAATTAAATAATAAAGAGAAAACAGGGGATGAAATCTTCCTGTGTGTTGCCGCTGATGTGGACATCTATTGGCCGGCCCACCCTAGACTGTTCTGCGTGGGCAGTACTCGTGATATCTTCAGCTTGGTAGCCGCCGCTTTAGATCGCATTTTTTTAGCCATGCGGCAAGTTGCCAGACAGTAGGTACATCCATTGCTGCTGAAATTTTCACGATCGGATCTGATTGCAGATGCTTTTTACCATCCGAACTGACTGCAGATGTGATCTCCACTGGACCGTGGACAAATAAAATCTAGCCGCGCTGATGAAACGATGGCTAGCACACCGCTGGTTTGCATTGTTCATCAATTAGATTAGACCTCGAAAGTCGTGCTAGAAAAGCTTTAATTAGTCATGCAGCAAAGAAAAACACTGCTAGCAAACGACGAAGAGCTGAATAAAAAAGGGAAAAATTAAATCTCCCCGTCTGTGTGCTGCCATGGAGCCCAGTCCCTGTTAGGGTACTGCCTCTGCACTATCTCTTCAGCTGGATCGCCCGTTGTTCAGATTAACAATAATGGCAGAGTACAAACCGAACCGAAAACATAATGGCAGAAATAATTTTTACAGTATGTATTTATTAGGAAAGCTAGCACATGAGGATTTATTAATAAAGAAAAGAAAAGATTGATCTCCCTGTTGGTTGCCGCATAGCTGAATTCATGTTTAGCTACGGGCGCTGCTCCGCGCAGACTGTACGCAGATGTGTTCGTCCTCCTTGACTGTGCAGAGAAAACAACACTGGCCCGAGCAATAATTTTCTCCTCAAAGAAAAATATTATACATTGAAAGTACTTTGGAGAGATGGCACCTGGCAGTCGTACGAGGAAGCCGTCCTCTAACAGTTTGGACGATCTTACATATACCCAGCGGCGATCACGTGGACTCCCACCAGTATTTGCATTGTGAAGCATCATCGCCACTCGCTCCTTAGACCTTGCGGATAGGCACGTCGGCCTAGTTCGGTGCCTCGGCCAACAGACAGATCGGCCGGAAAGACTGCTACAACAGAACTTGGATTTGGCTGATCGCCCGAATTATCCCCGAAGTGGCTTGAGAGAGCCGAGAGATTCAACGTAGCACTTGAGCAGACCAATTAATAAATATAGTGTAACAACTAGTACCCAATTTTTATGTAGGAAGGACAATTTTACTAGCATAGAAGATGGAAACCAATTTATTACTTAGCTTTGGCAGTTTTGCTAGTCAATAGCGGATTTGACAACCATGGAATCTGTTTGCACATGGATGTCTACTTTGAGCGGTGCCCTGTCGTGGCCGCAGCTCGGCTGCTACCTGTGGTCCGTCCTGGCCTTTTTGTGATGCTAATTATCAAAGGAGCTAGCCCTGTTGTATTAAATCAAATCCGGCAAACCGCACCACATTGAATACATTGCTGCAGTAGTTTTTCCCTGGATAAAAATTAATCTACATGCAAGACAAGGAAGACGACGGAGGAAATTGTTCACCAATAAACAACTTTATACAAAACCGATCTAGTTGAAAAAATAGCACCTGATCGTTGATTTCAATTCCATCGATCCACGACGAACACCCAGCCGGCTCTCAATGAAAGCACCAATGTCGGTTCTATATCTGGCGTATCTCGTAGTAGGGGTCCTAAGCTAGGCGTCTTGGAGCGATGGTAACATGGACACGAGATTTTACCCAGGTTCGGGCCCTCTTGATGGAGGTAAAACCCTATGTCTTGCTTTTTATTGTATTCATATGGGGATAGTACATAGTATAGGTATCTACCATGAGATTGTAGTAATGAATATGAGATTGTCTATTGACATGCCTAGCCTCGGTTTATATATGCACCGGAGGGCTAGGGTTTTGGAGAGTCCTTGGCTTGGGTGCCAAGTCTTGTGGAAACCTCCTTGTATGCGGCATGGGCTGCCCGAAGTGGCCCATGAATGAACCGCCGTGGGGGTCCTCGGCCCGATCCAGCTGGTCGGGGGACAACGTGGTGAGTACCCCCTTGTCCATGACACCGTCAACAGGCTTCTCCAAAAGTCTGTATAAAACCATATGCTTTGATCACACTATCAATGCATATATTCCAACTCCGAGAGGCTTGCACCAGTCCATAAATGGATCGCTGGAGCTTGCACACTTTGTTAGCACTTTTTGGATCGACAAAACCTTCTGGTTGCATCATATACAACTCTTCTTTAAGATATCGATGAAGGAATGCAGTTTGGACATCCATTTGCCAAATTTCATAATCATAAAATGCGGCAATTGCTAACATGATTCAGACGGACTTAAGCATCACTACGGGTGAGAAGGTCTCATCGTAGTCAACTCCTTGAACTTGTCGAAAACCTTTTGCAACAAGTCGAGCTTTGTAGAAAGTAAAATTACCGTCGGCATCAGTCTTCTTCTTGAAGATCCATTTATTCTCTATGGCTTGCCGATCATCGGGCAAGTCAACCAAAGTCCATACGTTGTTCTCATACATGGATCCCATCTCATATTTCATGGCCTCAAGCCATTTTGCAGAATTTGGGCTCATCATCGCTTCCTCATAGTTCGTAGGTTCGTCATGGTCAGGTAACATGATTTCCAAAACAGGATTACCGTACCACTCTGGTGCGGATCTTAATCTGGTTGACCTACGAGGTTCGGTAGTAACTTGATCAGAAGTTTCATGATCATCATCATCATCTTCCTCACTTACTGGTGTAGGAATCACTGGAACTGATTTCAGTGATGAACTATTTTCCAATAAGGGAGAAGGTACAATTACCTCATCAAGTTCTACTTTCCTCCCACTCACTTCTTTCGAGAGAAACTCCTTCTCTAGAAAGGATCCATTCTTAGCAACGAATATCTTGCCTTCGGATCTGTGATAGAAGGTGTACCCAACAGTCTCCTTTGGGTATCCTATGAAGACACATTTCTCTGATTTGGGTTCGAGCTTATCAGGTTGAAGCTTTTTCACATAAGCATCGCAGCCCCAAACTTTAAGAAATGACAACTTGGGTTTCTTGCCAAACCACAGTTCATAAGGTGTCGTCTCAACAGATTTAGATGGTGCCCTATTTAACATGAATGCAGCTGTATCTAAAGCGTAACCCCAAAACGATAGCGGTAAATCAGTGAGAGACATCATAGATCGCACCATATAAATTACGATTACGACGTTCGGACACACCATTACGCTGTGGTGTTTGCAGGTGGCGTGACTTGCAAAACTATTCTGCATTGTTTCCAATCAAGTCCAAACTCATAACTCAAATATTCGCCTCCACAATCAGATCGTAGAAACCTGATTTTCTTGTTACGATGATTTTCCACTTCACTCTGAAATTCTTTGAACTTTTCAAATATTTCAGACTTATGTTTCATTAAGTAGATATACCCATATCTGCTCAAATCATCTGTGAAGCGCGAGCTTCAATGTTCATTGGACCACACACATCAGTATGTATGATTTTCAATAACTCTGTTGCTCGCTCCATTGTTCCGGAGAACGGAGTTTTAGTCATTTTACCCATGAGGCATGGTTCGCAAGTACCAAGTGATTCATAATCAAGTGATTCCAGAAGTCCATCAGATTGGAGTTTCTTCATGCGCTTTACACCAATATGACCTAAACGGCAGTGCCACAAATAAGTTGCACTATCATTATCAACTCTGCATCTTTTGGCTTCAATACTATGAACATGTGTATCACTACTATCAAGATTTAGTAAAAATAGACCGCTCATCAGGGGTGCATGACCATAAGAGATATTACTAATATAAATAGAACAACCTTTATTCTCTGATTTAAATGAATAACCGTCTCGCATCAAACAAGATCCAGATATAATGTTCATGCTCAACGCTGGCACCAAATAACAATTATTTAGGTCTAATACTAACCCCGAAGGTAGATGTAGAGGTAGCGTGCCGACGGCGATCACATCGACTTTGGAACCATTTCCCACGCGCATCGTCACCTCATCCTTAGCCATTCTTCGCTTAACCCATAGCCCCTGTTTCGAGTTGCAAATCTTAGCAACTGAACCAGTATCAAATACCCAGGCACTACTGCGAGCATTAGTAAGGTACACATCAATAACATGTATATCAAATATACCTTTCACTTTGCCATCCTTCTTCTCCGCCAAATACTTGGGGAAGTTCCGCTTCCAGTGACCGGTTCCTTTGCAGTAGAAACACTCAGTTTCAGGCTTAGGTCCAGACTTGGGTTTCTTCACTTGAGCAGCAACTG
Organism: Triticum urartu; assembly: GCF_003073215.2. NCBI lineage: Eukaryota > Viridiplantae > Streptophyta > Magnoliopsida > Poales > Poaceae > Triticum > Triticum urartu. The sequence goes on along the minus strand of NC_053027.1, from coordinate 243,333,583 downwards.
GCTTGCTATTCTTCTTGAAGTTCCCCTTCTTCCCTTTACCATTTTTCTTGAAATTGGTGGTCTTGTTGACCATCAACACTTGATGCTCTTTCTTGATTTCTACCTCCGCGGCCTTTGGCATTGCGAAGAGCTCGGGAATTGTCTTATCCATCCCTTGCATATTATAGTTCATCAGGAAGCTCTTGTAGATTGGTGGCAGTGATTGGAGAACTCTGTCAATGACACTATCATCAGGAAGATGAACTCCCAGTTGAGTCAAGTGGTTGTGGTACCCAGACATTCTGAGTATATGTTCACTGACAGAACTATTCTCCTCCGTCTTGTACCTGTAGAACTTATTGGGCACTTCATATCTCTCAATCTGGGCGTTTGCTTGAAATATTAACTTCAACTCCTGGAACATCTCATATGCTCCATGACGTTCAAAACGTTATTGAAGTCCCGGTTCTAAGCCGTAAATCATGGCACACTGAACTATCGAGTAGTCATCAACTTTGCTCTGGCAGGTGTTCATGACATCTAGCATTGCTCCTACAGCGGGTTTGTCACCTAGCGGTGCTTCCAGGACGTAATTCTTCTATGCAGCAACGAGGATAATCCTCAAGTTACGGACCCAGTCCATCTAGTTGCTACCATCATCTTTCAACTTACCTTTCTCTAGGAACACATTAAATTAAACAGAACAACAGCACATGACATCTATCTACAACAACATAGACATATAAAATACTATCAGGTACTAAGTTCATGATAAATTAGAGTTCAATTAATCAAATTACTTAAGAACTCCCACTTAGACAAACATCCCTCTAATCATCTAAGTGATCATGTGATCCATATCAACTAAACCATGTCCAATCATCACGTGAGATGGAGTAGTTTTCAATGGTGAACATCACTATGTTGATCATATCTACTGTATGATTCAAGCTCGACCTTTCGGTCTTAGTGTTCTGAGGCCATATCTGCATATGCTAGGCTCGTCAAGTTTAACCCGAGTGTTATGCGTGTGCAAAACTAGCTTGCACCCGTTGTATGTGAACATAGAGCTTATCACACCCGATCATCACGTGGTGTCTCGGCCCGACGAACTTTCGCAACAGTGCATACTCAGGGAGAACACTTATACCTTAAAATTTAGTGAGAGATCATATTATAATGCTACCGTCGATCTAAGCAAAATAAGATGCATAAATGATAAACATCACATGCAATCAATATAAGTGATATGATATGGCCATCATCATCTTGTGCCGTTGATCTCCATCTTCAAAGCACCATCATGATCACCATCGTCACCGGCTTGACACCTTGCCCTCCATATGAGCATCGTTGTCGTCTCGCCAACTATTGCTTCTACGACTATCGCTACCGCTTAGCGATAAAGTAAAGCAATTACATGGCGATTGCATTTCATACAATAAAGTGACAACCATATGGCTCCTGCCAGTTGCCGATAACTATGTTACAAAACATGATCATCTCATACAATAAAATTTAGCATCATGTCTTAACCATATCACATCACAACATGCCCTGCAAAAACAAGTTAGACGTCCTCTACTTTGTTGTTGCAAGTTTTACGTGGCTGCTACGGGCTGAGCAAGAACCATTCTTACCTACGCATCAAAAACCACAACACGGTATAGTGATTGATTTTTCATCTTTATAAAGAACCTTGTTCATTGAATTCGATTCAACTAAAGCTAGAGAAACAGACACCCACTAGCCACCTTTGTGCGAAGCACGTCGGTAGAACCAGTCTCGCGTAAGCGTACGCGTAATGTCGGTCTGGGCCGCTTCATCCAACAATGCCGCTGAATCAAGAATCAACTAGTGACGGCAAGAAATACGTATATACCCACGCCCACAACTCCTTTGTGTTGTAATCGTGCATATAACATCTACGCATAAACCTGGCTCGGATGCCACTGTTGGGGAACATAGTAATTTCAAAAAAATTCCTACGCACACGCAAGATCATGGTGATGCATAGCAACGAGAGGGGAGAGTGTCGTCCACGTACCCTCGTAGACCATAAGTGGAAGCGTTATGACAACGCGGTTGATGTAGTCGTACGTCTGCACGATTGACCGATCCTAGTACCGAACGTGCGGCACCTCCGCGATCTGCACACGTTTAGCTCGGTGACGTCCCACGAACTCACGATCCAGTAGAGCTTTGAGGGAGAGTTCCGTCAGCACGATGGCGTGATGACGGTGTTGATGAAGCTACGGATGCAGGGCTTCGCCTAAGCACCGCTACGATATGACCTAGGTGGATTATGGTGGAGGGGGGCACCGCACACGGCTAAAATATCAATGATCAACTTATGTGTCCATGGGGTGCCCCCTGCCCCCGTATATAAAGGAGCAAGGGGGGAGCCAAGCCAGCCCTAGGAGGGCACGCCAAGAGGAGGAGTCCTCGTCCTAGTGGGAGTAGGACTCCCCTCTCCTAGTCCCACTAGGAGGGGGAAGGAAGGAGTGGGAGAGGGGAAAGGCAAGCCCCCCCCCCCCGTCCTTGTCCTATTCGGTCTCAAGGGGAGGGGTCGAGCGGCCTGCCCTAGCTGGCCCCTCTCTCTCTCTCCACTAGGGCCCATCAAGGCCCATTAGCCCACGGCGGGGGGGGGGGGGGGGGGGGTCTGGTAACACCTCCGGCACTCCGGTTTTCTCCGAGATCACCCAAAACCTTTCCAGTGTTCGATTATAGCCGTCCAATATATCAATCTTTATGTCTTGACCACTTCGAGACTCCTTGCCATGTCCATGATCACATCCGGGACTCCAAACTACCTTCGGTACCTCAAAACACATAAACTCGTAATACCGATCGTCACCGAACGTTAAGCGTGAGGACCCTATGGGTTCGAGAACTATGTAGGCATGACCGAGACTCATCTCCGGTCAATAACCAATAGCGGAACCTAGATTTTCATATTGGTTCCTATATATTCGAAGATCTTTAGCGGTCAAACCGCATAACAACATACGTTGTTCCCTTTGTAATCGGTATGTTACTTGTCCGAGATTCGATCGTCGGTATCTCAATACCAAGTTCAATCTCGTTATCAGCAAGTCGTAATGCTACATCTCGTAACTAACTCATTAGCTACATTGCTTGCAAGGCTTATAGTGATGTATATTACCGAGAGGGCCCAGAGATACCTCTCCAACAATCGGAGTGACAAATCCTAATCTTGATCCATGCCAACTCAACAAACACCATAGCAGACACCTGTAGAGCACCTTTATAATCACCCAGTTACGTTGTGACGTTTGGTAGAACACAAAGTGTTCCTCCGGTATTCGGGAGTTGCATGTTCTCATAGTCATAGGAACATGTATAGTTATGGAAAAAGTAATAGCAATAAACTAAACGATCATCGTGCTAAGCTAACGGATGGGTCAAGTCAATCACATCATTCTCTAATGATGTGATCCCATTAATCAAATGACAACTCATGTCTATGATTAGGAAACATAACCATCATTGATTCAACGAGCTAGTCAAGTAGAGGCAAACTAGTGACACTCTATTTGTCTATGTATTCACACATGTACTAAGTTTCCGGTTAATACAATTCTAGCATGAATAATAAACATTTATCATGATATAAGGAAATATAAATAACAACTTCATTATTTCCTCTATGGCATATTTGCTTCAATTTGGGCCTAAGGGAATGCATTGTGGAGTAGCAATTATATGATGGGTTGCGAGAGTGACAGCAGCTTAAACCCCAGTTTATGCGCTATTCCGTAAGGGACGGATTGGATCCAAAAGTTTAATGCTAAGGTTAGAATTTATTCTTAATACTTTTCTCGTAGTTGTGGATGATTGCGGGAGGGTTAATCATAAGTAGAAGGTTTGTTCAAGTAAGAAGAGCACCTAAACACCGGTCCACCCACATATCAAATTATCAAAGTAGCAAACACAAATCAAACCAACATGATGAAAGTGACTAGATAAAATTCCCGTGTACCCTCAAGAACGCTTTGCTTATCATAAGAGATCGTTTTGGCCTGTCCTTTGCCTCAGAAGGATTGGGCTACCTTGCTGAACTTTTGTTACTACTACCGTTACTTGCTTGATACAACTTATCTTGCTATCAAACTACTCCATTACTTACAATTTCAACACTTGCAGACATTACCTTACACTTATCTTGCTATCAAACTACTCCATTACTTACAATTTCAACACTTGCAGACATTACCTTACTGAAAACTACTTGTCATTTCCTTCTGCTCCTCGTTGGGTTCGACACTCTTACTTATCGAAAAGAACTACAATTGACCCCCTATACTTGTGGGTCATCATTGATGCTTGCGCATTCCCGTAGGATGCATCCTACTTGGTTCCCATAGCACTTGCGAGGTTCTTCTGGCTGTAATGGCTCAAACTTGTCAGGGGCCATCTTTATGATCACCAGTCGTCCGATGCCGAGTTTGTTAGGTTCTTGTATCCTCTACTTCTTCTGCTTCTTCCTTTCGGTAGCGGCTCCAGCGTCGGTACCTTCCCCGCCAGTGTCGGCGCTGCCATGGGTGTCAGAGCCGTAGGTGTCAATGTCGGCGTCAGTACCATTGATGTCTACTGAGAGAGTCCTGAATAAGGGGGTCCTCGGGTGTCCGGGCTGTGTGATATGTGCCAGAATGATGGGCCCTGAAGATACAAGGTAGAAGACCTTCCCCCATGTCCGGATAGGACTCTCCTATGTGTGGGTGACAAGATTGGCGTCCGGCTATGTAATTTCCTTCTTCTGCGAACCAACTTTGTACAACCCTAGGCCTCTCCGGCATGTATATAAACCGGAGGGTTTAGTCCGTAGAGGCTATTAGAATTCACATAGGCTAGACATCTAGGGTTTTAGCCATTACAATCTCGAGGTAGATCGACTCTTGTAACCCCCTATACTCATCAAATACAATCAAGTAGTACGTAGGGTTTTACCTCCATTAAGAGGGCCCGAACCTGGGTAAACATCATGTTCCCCGTGTCCCTTGTTACCTTCCATCCTTAGACGCACAGTTCGCGACCCCCTACCCGAGATAGGCCGGTTTTGACACCGGCATTGGTGCTTTCATTGATAGATCCACTGTGTAATCGGCAGAAGGTTCAATGGATCCTTCGATCGTCAACAACGATGGTGTTTCCAGGGAAACTTTTCTCCCCAATCAACTTTTTGTGTTTGGCAGCTTCGCTCTGCGGGCCAACTCAATTGGTCACCTCGAACAGGTCGAAAGCGGTGCCCCTGGTCATCAGATCAGGTTCGGAAACCTGAGTTACTTCACTGATATCTGAGGAGACTTGATCTTCAAAGGCTTCACGACCTCGATCGCTATTCGTTGTCTTGAAGAAGGAAACCCATCGGATCCATTACCAAGCACTGCTCAAGGACCAACTATCATCCCTACCCTGGCCTTAGATCCAGAGCAGACCACCTCATCCGAAGATGGGAGTTTGGAACCCATCGGACTCTCTCCTACTACGGAGCTATCTGCCGGAGACCCAGAGGCGAATGTGTTTTTGGAAAACTTGGAATCAAACAAGACTCTCCCTATCATCGGAGAGCCATATTCACCTCTAGACGTGAACTTCGAACTGTCGAGGTTTGCGTCCAGCGAGCACGGCCAGGTAGAGTCTACCAGGCCCAACTCCGTAGGCCCCCAGTTCCCCGTCTGGCCTTCACTCCTAAACGAGGCCCTGGACATAATGCGATCTCTCGCCATTATGGAGATATCACCTCCGAACCACGCCCAGCCTGGACTAGGGGATGAGAGCGGGGAATTTTACGTCCGACCCACCACCCACTTAATAGCCACTGTCGAAGACTTGACCGACATGCTAGATTACGCCTCCGAATACATTGACGGTATGACCGACGATGCCGGAGATGAACCAGGCCAGAATCCGCCCATCACCGGGCATTGGACGGCCACCTCCACATACGATGTGTATGTGGTAGATGCACCTAAAAAGGACGACGACGACGGCAGGCAGGATCCGATTGAGGACAAGCCTGTTGAGGCACCATCAAAATGTCGATGTTAGCGGCGCCATTCAAAATCGCGTCGCGAAAAGCAAAGCAATACCGGCACAGAAGACAACAACACTCCAAATGATGCCGAAGATCCTGAAGACCCCGCCGAGCCTGCGTCCAAGCAGGATGAATGGGAGGAGGGACAAGTTAACCCCAACGAGTCTGTCGGGAATGAGGATTCAAAGGATAGTAATTATGTCACACCCTGCATTTTGTAGCATGTCATTTGCATTAATAAAGCATGAAAATTTGGACCAACAAAAACTTTTGCATTATTTGGCTTTTATTTTGGAGTTGGTTTTCTGTGTGTGGTTTTTCAAGTGCCCTTTAAAGTCAACTACTCCACCTTCCGTACTTCATCTCCTTGCCCCAAACTTCTGCCCAATTATCATGCCATGTGTATAGTGCAATATAGTATTTTCAAAAATTAGTTTTCCAAAAACCCCTGCATTGAGGTTTGCACTACAAGTACTTGATTTGGGGTATGAAAAATATTTCAAAGAGTATATTTGAAACCTATTAGATATAGGATTCCCATAAACCACAAAAATATAATTTGAAAAGTTATTTTCCTATTTTATTTAAAAGCTTTTTCTTAAGGCCAGAAATGGTCTTTAATAGGAAACATTATTTTATTGTTTTAAAAATATTTGACAAAAATCAGGGAAACTCAGTGGGCATATATTACCCATATATAAGAGTTTCAAGACATGGTCATGTTCAAAAATATTGGACAAAACCTCCCAAAACCATTTCTGCCCATTTCAAGGATTTGAAATATTTCTACAGGAAATATTTTCATAAAAATCCAAGGAAAATCCAGCAAGTCACAAATGCATATTGTGATCACCTTGCAAAGCCTCATGTCAATAAAGGTCATTTTGGTTCACCAAAATGCCCCAAAACCCTCTTTGACCAGAATCAAATTTGAACAATTTTGTACTACCAACTTTCTCCCCTTGACCCCAACTTTTGTGAGCATATTCACTTGACCAAATGAGGCCACTACACCAAGTGATTCATCAAGGGGAAGTGATTTGCTCAACTAGATCTACACAAGTTCATTTCTGCTAATTTTTAGGGTTTACAAAAGTTGCATTGGCAACTTTGCCCAAATAAGCTCCAAATTGGTGGAAGGCCCTAATTATATGTGTCATTTCACCCTGTGGAGTATCATGGAAGTTGGAAATCATCTGCTGGCCCAAACCATTAACAAACACCTTCTGCCACTTTTCAAAATCACCATTTTGACCACTAAAACTATTCTCCTTGAGCTCAACTTTTTACCACAGCTCCTCCTAGTCCTCTCCTACCTCCAGCAACCCTCCCCTGGCCATTGCTCAATGATTGAGGGGTAAAATACCCCCATTTACCTCCCTGGACAGCCCCTCTCTCCCTCTTCTTCTACCTCTCTCCTCTCCTACTGGCTCCCCAGGGCATCCAAGGCCACAACCCACTTCTGTACTTCCCCCTAGAGCTACTAGACACCTTTGGACGCGCTCACATTGCATAAAAATGGCTATGCCAACCATTTGCACGCTCGGGAGCGCGCTACAGTGCGCTCCCGCACTGTAGCCGCCCCCTTCCAACCGCATCCAGCCAGCTCGGGCCTCCCCAGCGCGCCCGATGATGCGCCTCGACGTCTGCGACACGCCATGCCTCTGTCCCCTCCTCTCTCCACCTCTCTCGCCCCTGCTCGCACGCGCGCTGGCCGCCCGAGCACGCCAATGGCGCGGCTCACACGCGCGAGGCTCTCTGGCCTTCCCCCGCTCTCTCCCTTAGCTCCCCTCGGCGTAGTCCACGCCCAACAACACCCCAGACACGGCACCAGCTCCTCCTGAGCCCTGTGGCGACGAGCAGGAGCTTGCCGGCGCACGGGTCCATGGCACCCCGCCGTTCGCCTATTTAAGGGCCTCCCAGAGCCCTCCTCTCCTCACCACTCGCTCTCTCACTCCCCTAGTCATCCCCCTGCACCCCCAGTTCCTTTCCAGAGCCGCCCGAGCTCGAGATCGAGCTCGAGCTCCGCCGCTTCGGCTCACCGGATTTCGCGAGGTACAGGCCGTCCCCGGCCCCTTTCCTCTTTATCTGGAACCCCTGCAGCTCTCTGATCATTTCCCCCTTGTTTCCCCTCTCTGTAGTTGCCGAAAACGGCCGGAACCGCCGCCGCCGAAGCCCCTCTACCGCGTGACCTCGTCGCCGGCGAACCAGGCCACCCCGGAGACCAGTTCCACCCCCACCCGAACGGCAATGCCACGCTGAGTCCGTCCCTGCCCTTGGCCAAGCTCGTCGTGCCCTGCATCATCGCCGGTAAGCCTCACCGCCGTCGGACGAGGGTTCACGACGACCCTGACAAGGGGCCCCGCCCGTCAGCCTCTCTGTCCTCTCCCTCTCCCGCGCCCTCTCTCACTGACGCCGGGCCCCGCACGTCAGGTTTAAAAATCTGGCACGCGCGCGCGTCGGCTTGGCTGGGCCGCCTCGCTGGCTGGGCCTCTGCCCTGCGACTATTCTGGCCCAGCAGGCACAGTGCCCCTTCCCCTTTTTCTTTTCTGTCAACTTGTAAAAATTCCACAGGATTAAATATTCATCCAAATGCAATAATTCCAACTCACATATTTTTCTAAAAATCCCACCCATTTAATGGTATAACTTTCACTCATGTCCAAACAACTTTTGTGTACTGTTCATATTCAAATTCAAATTTGAATATATTTAAACCCCTCTGAAAATCCATTTCATCTATCCTGCTACTCCAAGTCCAAAACTAGGAATTTTCTCCTTAGTTTTCACCCTAGTATTTAACAAAAATGAGTTGACATTTTTCTGAGAACTTTGGTTTTTCTGTTTTATTATTGCCTTATTTTTCTCGTTATTATTTTGCGACGATAGATTGTGTTGCCGACGAAGGAGTTGGACCAGAAGACTTTGCTGAGCCAGGCAAGCAGCCCTTTGACCATGTCTATGAAACCCTTTTTATGCATGTCATATAGCACTTTTATTGCTTGCATCGGAGACATGACACCGTGGTGACTACATGGGGTGGTTTGTCACCGTTAGTTCATCGTTGATACTTGCATTGTGCATGACCCTACCTTCTTGTGAGGGTTATGCCGGTGAGGGTAGATAGGATGCTAAGGTAGTTGCTACGCAAAAAGGGACGGGAATATGCATGGTAATGGAGACAAAGTATTTTCAAAAGACTTTTCGAAAACCCCGCCTGGTGCCACTTATGACCAAGGGAGATGATGAGTTGGGTAGCCACTTGATGATGAAGTGGTGTACTGAGGCAAGTGTGTGTGTTGTTTTTCAAACGGATTGGTTTAAGTTGCGACCGTTATTCCAACCTTGCATGCGCAACCACTCTACCCTTATATGGGAAAGGGCATTATTGATTACCTAGGCTGATACTAGCTTGGAGCCCGCATTACTAGTGACGGGAGAGTTTTTGTTGCGCTCTCTCGGGACGGGGTCGTGCCAGGTAGGGCGGCCATGACTGTCTTCACAGGGCACCGGACACACCGTTGGTACCCCGTGCTTGTGGTATGTGATGAAAATGGGAGCGAGGCTCCACAATTTTAAGATGTGAAATGTTGGGCGCAGGGGTCACTGCCAATCGAGTGGACTCTATGTTAGTGTCGTCTAGGGAAAGATAGTGATCGGGTGCTTACCCCGGGTACTTGAGGTACCGCGGGTCGTGGATGCCACAGAAGTTCCCCGGATCTTGTGGGTAAAGTGTGCAACATCTGCAGAGTGTAAAACTATTCGAATAGCCGTGTCCACGGTCAAGGACAGTTGGGTAACCGCTCTTGGGCTACGTCCACTTGTTTACAAACCAGTGTGTGTGGGAAGTACTACTTGGGCCAAGTCAAAGGACTTGACATGGATGAGTTGGGTTGGAGCCCACTCCCTTTATGTTGATATCTGTAACCATCCCCTATGGTTACTTGAATTCATGCGATGCATGATTTACCAGTTATTGAGCATGTCATAACACGACAAAATTAGCTTTCTGCAAAAAAATTACCTATGTCATGCATTGTTGTATCTTGAGCCAAAACATGGGTTGCTTGCGAGTACATTCAAAGTACTCATTGGCTTGCCACTGGTTATTTAATTGGCCAGGCATGGAAGAACATGAGTTCGAAGAAGAGTTCTTTGGACACGAACATGTGAACTAGGACGTTTCCAAGTCAGAATGCCTGTAGGGTTAAGGAATATGGCATGGGTTCTACTTATCAACAAAGATTTCCGCTACTTAAGTTTATTTGGTATTCAGCCCTTGTGGCTTTATCTATGTAAGACTTGACCATAATGGTCATAATTTGTGTAAGACGATATGTATGGATGTAAGACTCTTGTTATTCAGCTTCTGTGTGTTCAGTGAGCATTGATCTCTGGGATCACTGTACACGTGCATTCGGTGATCACGACTTATGAGTTGGGGTCCCCACAAATTATCTACCAGTCTCCGAGGAGGATGTCAGCCTCGGCAATGAAGACTTCATCGTGCCAGAGGAACCCCTTGAGCAAGAACGCTTTAAGCGATAGCTAATCGCAACTGCGAGGAGCCTAAAAAAGAAACAACAATAGCATCAAGTCGAACAAGATACGCTCAACAACAGGTGGACCCAGGTCCTAGCTGCTGAGGAATACGGCCTCGAGCGTCAAGAAAGAGTTATCCGAAGCGTCGGCTACTGCCACAATTAGATGACAAGGCCCTTGAGCCAGTACCATCAAGATATAATCACATTGACGAACCAGACCGACCACCACGTGGACAAGAGAAAGCGGCTTCCTACGCTGAACACCAGCCCGCGCCACCTCACCGTCGAGGCAAAGAGGTAGCGGCTTTGGGTTACACCTATGACCTACGTCAGGACCTGGAAAATAGAGCCAGTCAGACTAGATCAATCTATGGATCAAGGGGGCATGCTCCAATGCGAGATGACAGCCATCAAGCTTGGCGCGATAAGCATAACCTCACTCGGGCTGAAAACCGAACTCGGATATCATCCGAACACTGCAGTGATGTTGCCCGATACAGAGGCGCTGCACACCCCTTATGCTTTACCGATGAGGTAATGCAGCACCAGTTTCCAGAAGGGTTTAAACCTGTAAACATTGAAGCATATGATGGAATGACAGATCCCGCGGTATGGATTGAAGATTTTCTTCTCCATATTCACATGGCTCGCGGTGATGATCTGCACGCTATTAAATATATCCCCCTCAAGTTAAAGGAACCAGCGCACCACTGGCTAAACAGCCTCCTAGAGAACTCTATTAACAGTTGGGAAGATTTGGAGGATGCATTTCAAGACAACTTCCAAGGTACTTATGTCCGGCCATCGGACACTAATGACCTTAGTCACATAGTCTAGCACCCTGGAGAGTCAGCCCCCAAACTCTGGACTTGGTTCTTAATTAAAAAGAACCAAATCATCGACTTCCCGGACGCTGAAGCCCTAGCGGCCTTTAAACATAGCGTCCGTGATGAATGGCTTGCCCGACACCTCGGCCAAGAAAAGCCGAAGTCTATGGCTGCTCTTACCACACTCATGACCTGCTTATGCTTGCGAGAAGACAACTGGTTGGCTCATAGAAGCAATAGTACCAGCGACCCCGGCACCACCGAAGCTAGGGATGGCAACAGATGGCCATGACGTAACAAACACAAGCGTTGGAACCACAATGAAGAAACCGAAGATTCAGCGGTCAACGCCGAATTCGGCGGCCCTAAATCCAGTCAGCGGAAGAAGCCATTCAAAGGAAACAGGGACGGCCCATCCCATTTGGACAAAATACTCGACAGGCCTTGCTAGATTCATGGCACCCCCGACAAGCCTGCAAACCATTCCAACAGAAACTGTTGGGTCTTCAAACATGCTGGTAAATTAAATACTGAACATCAGGGGAAAGGGCCGCCAAGCGAGGACGATGATGAGCCTCGCCCACCGAGCAAAGGGGGCTAGAAGAAATTTCCCCCTGAGGTAAAAATAGTGAATATGATATACGTCACTCATATCCCCACGACGGAGCGCAAGCGTGCATTAAGGGACGTCTACGCTATAGAGCCGGTCGCCCCAAAATTCAACCCTTGGTCGGTGAGGGAGTCCTGGATTAGGGGGTCTCCGGACAGCCGGACTGTTGGACTATGAAGATATGAGATTGAAGACTTCGTCCCGTGTCCGGATGGGACTCTAGTTGGCGTGGAAGGCGATCTAGGCAATACGGATATGTATATCTCCTCCTTTGTAACCGACCTTGTGTAACCCTAGCCCCCTCCGGTGTCTATATAAACCAGAGGGTTTAGTCCGTAGTAAAACATACAATCATACCATAGGCTAGATTCTAGGGTTTAGCCTCTCTTATCTCATGGTAGGTCAACTCTTGTAATACTCATATCATCAAGAACAATCAAGCAGGACGTAGGGTATTACCTCCATCAAGAGGGCCCGAACCTGGGTAAACATCTTGTCCCCTGCCTCCCATTACCATCCGCCTTAGGCGCACAGTTCAGGACCCCCTACCCGAGATCCACCGGTTTTGACACTGACATTGGTGCTTTCATTGAGAGTTACACTGTGTCGTCACCATAAGGCTTGATGGCTCCTTCGATCATCGCTAGCGATGCGGTCCGGGGTGAGGCTTTCCACCCTGGACAGATCTTCGTATTCGGCGGCTTCGCACTGCGGGCCAATTCGCTTGGCCGTCTGGAGCAGATCGAGAGCTACGCCCCTGGCCATCAGGTCAGGTTTGGAAACTTAAACTACACCGCTGACATCCGCGGAGACTTGATCTTCGACGGATTCGAGTCCATGTCGGGTACGCCGCACAATCATGACGAGCATGACGTAACTCTGTCATGGGACAGTGTTTGGGAGATCGCATCCGCAACCACTCTGACCGTTAATCCAGAGAAAATTGCGCCGTCTGAGAGCGGAGGGATAGACCCCGCCATGAAGGCCGCCCTCTCAGTGGCGATATATTCACCCCTTACGAGAGCCATATCGCCGAACCACTGGGTTCATCTCCGGCCACGGACACCGAGCCGATCACATCCGTGCCCGTCGAATCTGACTGGGCACCGGTCATTGAGTTCACCTTCACGGATATCTTTCAGCACTCGCCCTTCGGCGACGTGCTAAATTTATTAAGGTCTCTTTCCCTATCAGGAGAACCTTGGCCGAACTATGTCCGGCTAGAATGGGATGCGGACGACGAAGAAATTCGCTGCCCACCCACCACCCACTTAGTAGCCACTATCGACGACTTAACCGACATGCTCGACTTCGACTCCGAAGACTTTGACGGTATGGACGACGAAGCCGGAGACGAACAGGAACCACCGCCCTCAGGGCGCTGGACCGCCACCCCATCATATGATATATACATGGTGGACACCCCCAAAGAAGGCAATGGCGACGAGACAGCGGAGGATGACCCCTCCAAGAAGCAACCCAAGCGCCGACGTCAGCGGCGCCGCTCTAAGTCCCGCCACAGCAAGAGCAGTGATACTGGCACAGGAGATAATAACACTCCGGATAGCACCAAAGAAAACAACAATTCCCTCCAGCACGATGTAGAGCTGGAGGATGAACAAGCTAGCCCTCCAGAGCAGGCAGCAGATGGAGAACCGGAGGAGGACAATTACATGCCTCTCTCCGAAGACGAGGCGAGCCTCGGCGACGACGAGTTTATCATGCCTGAGGACCCCGTTGAGCAAGAGCGCTTCAAGCGCCGGCTTATGGCCATGGCAAATAGCCTGAAGAAAAAGCAGCAACAGCTTCAAGCTGATCAAGACCTGCTAGGAGACAGGTGGACCGAAGTCCTTGCGGCCGAGGAGCATGAACTCGAGCGCCCGTCCAAGAGTTACCCAAAACGCAGGTTGCTACCTCACCTCGAGGAGGAAGCATTGAAACCTCATTCACCAGTGTACGATGCGGCTGACCAGCCACTACGCGGCCGAGCCAGGGAGGCGTTTCAGCCTGAAGTTCAGCCCACACCCCGTCGCCACTCAATAAAAAAAACCAAGGCCCGGGGTAACACAGAGGACATGCGAGACATATTGGATAGTAAGGCAAAAATCGCAAGGTCAATATACGGGACACGGGCACGCGCACCAACACGGGACGATGATCGTCGCGTCGGATACACCAAGAGTAAATCCGGCCGGGCCGAATACAGCAGACAAGACTCATACGAACTGCGTCGGGATATAGCCCGGCACAGAGGCGCCGCATACCCCCTATGCTTCACTGATGAAGTTATGAATCATGAATTCCCGGAGGGTTTCAAACCCGTAAATATCGAATCATACGATGGCACAACAGATCCCGATGTATGGATTGAGGATTTCCTCCTTGACATCCACATGGCTCGCGGTGATGATCTACATGCCATCAAGTACCTCCCACTAAAACTCAAAGGACCAGCTCGGCATTGGCTGAACAGCTTGCCAGCAGATTCCATCGGTAGTTGGGAGGATCTGGAAGACGCATTCCTTGACAACTTCCAGGGCACTTATGTGCGGCCACCAGATGCTGATGACTTGAGCCACATAACCCAGCAGCCAGGGGAATTGGCCAGACAATTCTGGACACGGTTCCTGACTAAGAAAAACCAAATTGTAGACTGTCCGGATGCATAGGCCCTAGCGGCATTCAAGCATAACATCCGTGACGAGTGGCTCGCCCGCCACCTCGGCTAGGAGAAGCCGAAATCTATGGCAGCCCTCACAACACTCATGACCCACTTTTGCGCGGGCAAGGAGAGCTGGCTGGCTCGCAGCAACAACACATCGAGGAATCTGGATACCTCGGATACCAAAGATGTTAATGGTAGGCAGCGTCGTAACAGAACAAAGCGCCGTAATAATGGCGATAACACCGAAGATACGTCTATGCGATGGAGCCCGTCGCCCCAAAGTTCAACCCATGGTCTGCTTGCCCAATCACCTTCGATCGCAGGGACCACCCCACTAGCATCCGTCATAGCGGATCCGCCGCACTGGTCCTAGACCCCATCATTGACGGATTTCACCTCACTCGAGTCCTTATGGATGGCGGCAGCAGCCTGAACCTACATTATCAGGATACAGTGCGAAAAATGGGTATCGATCCCTCAAGGATCAAACCCAGCAAAACCACCTTTAAAGGCATCATCCCAGGAGTAGAGGCCCATTGCACATGCTCAATCACACTGGAAGTGGTCTTTGGATCACCGGACAACTTCCGAAGCGAAGAGTTAATCTTCGACATCGTCCCGTTTCGTAGTGGCTACCATGCACTACTCCGATGGACAGCATTTGCAAAATTCAATGCAGTGCCGCATTACGCATACCTCAAGATCAAGATGGCAGGACCTCGTGGGGTCATAACGGTAAATGGAAACACAGAACGCTCGCTCCGTATAGAAGAGCACACTGCGGCCCTTACAGCAGAAGCACAAAGCAGCCTGTTCAGGCAGACCACTCATTTGGCATCATAGCCCCCGAACACCTTCAAGCAAGTCCGGAACAAGCTGCAACAGGATCGCCTAGCACGATTAGAGCTCGCCTAGCAATTCAGCCCCCGTCCCAGTCCCGGTGAAGCAACAAAATCCGTGCCACACGTACATAACTACGCATTGAAAATACCATGGACATAGGCGGGGGCATGATCAGGACACGCCCCGCATTGTGGCTTAACCGCACTAGGGGCTGTATACCTTTTTCATTCCTTTTCTCTTTCAGGGCCTAACTCTCTGGAAGCCCTTTCTGGCAGTACGATTGCCGGACACATTCCAGAAGCAACAACCAAGGCGGCAAGAAGCTAAGATGAACACGAGAATCGCCAGGTGGTCTCTAGTAATAATTGATATACCCGATTTTCACTATTTATGCGTAGCTTGACCTGGGATAGGACATTTCAAATTGTCCTACTTTATGCTTATTGCACTACTTGTACCAAGTACGCTTCGACGTATTATTTAAATAACAATGCATATGCTTAATCTGTCATTGCATTATTTAAGTTTTTCTCTTTCTCTTATATGTCCACTTACGACAATCCGCACCCGCACGTTCGGGTACGGTCAGTTCGCCAGTGGTTCACGTTTACCCCATAATACGGCGCAAGAAGTCCAAACACTTTCGACAGTGCGGCAGTCCGAACTTATAACACTATATGCATCAGCTCCGAATCATGTCTTTGGTCAAATGTTGGGTTACCCGGCTCCCATGGTTTGGTACCTTACGTTCCGCTAAATCGGCTAAGGTAGCGGTGGGAGAACTACTGCGATTGTGTCCCGGTTCTTCCGGACGAGCACCTCAGTAGAGAAAGCCAAAAACTGACTGTCATGATAAGGCGAGAGACTGGTCGCTGTTCGAGAGGTCTCAAGTCCATAAAGACTTTTTCTTCTTTGGGCGAGGAGTCGGCCTTGTCCGGCTTAGGCGTGTATAGCGCCCCAAATTCGGGCCTCCGAATACCAGGGGCTTCGCCAAAATTTAAAATCATAGACTTCTATGGCTAAGTGAGAGTGATAAAGCATTATAGTCCGATTGCCTGGTTCGTTGCGCTGAACACCTCCCTTGAAGGACCCAAAATTGGGGTAAAGAGTGTTCAGGTTTATCCCGAACACCCCAGTACTAGTTACATGGGGATAGTAGCCGACGACTGGCCAACTCTCAGATTTTTTAAACGGACACACAGAAGGTAATATTTTAAATTAAGAAAGCGTCGCATGGCGCAAATGATCTCGTTTCATATTACAGGATCACATGAGCCTGTTCATTCAAAAATTACATCCTTGGCACACTCATCTGCCACTAGGAGGGAACCCTTCAGGACACTCTCATAATAATTGGGGCAGCGATCCTCCTTGCCCTCCGGCGGCCCTTCCTTCACCAGCTTCACGGCGTCCAGCTTCGCCCAGTGCACCTTCCCCGGGAAAAAGCCCTGCATGCACCCTCGATGCAGACGGGCCGCTTGATGACTTCAAGCCGTGGGCAGGCTTCCACAAGCCGCCTCACCAGACCGAAGTAGTTGCCGGACAGGGGCTCGCCAGGCCACATCCGGACTATAAGGCCCCTCATGGCCTGTTCGGCCGCCTTGTGAAGCTCGACCAACTTCTTCAGCTGGTCGCTCAAGGGCACGGGGTGTTCGGTCCGAGTATACCGAGACCAGAACAACTTCTCCGTCGAGCTCCCCTCCTCAGCCCGGTAAAACTCCGCGGCATCCAGTACACTGCGGGGAAGATCTGCAAACGCTCCTGGAGAGCTCCGAACTAGGGTAAGAAAAAGGAAAGTCTCCTTCACGTGCTTGCTTTGCATAATGAAGGCCTTACCCGCTGCTATCCTCTTCACTGCGTCAATCTCCTGGAGGGCCTTGTGGGCTTCAGCCTTGGCGCTCCGGACGCTTTCAAGCGCCTGCACGAGCTGGGACTCTCGTGTCTTAGAGTCAAGATCCAAGGACTCATGCTTTTTGGCGAGGGCCTCGAGCTCTTGCTGCACCTCGCCTACTCGGGCTTCTTGCTTTTCCCGTTCAATGTGCTCCTTGGCCGCTTTGTCTTCGGCCTCGGACAACGCCTTCCTCAGGGTTGCCACTTCGGTCGTGGCCCCTGGCAAACCCATGATGATCCTATTACTTTACAACTGAATTTCTTTTTAACTATATAGACAGGGGTACTTCTTACCTTTGCTCTCTTCAAGCTGCCTCTTGGTAAGGCCGAGCTCATCCTCGGACCGCTTCAGGTCCTGCTTCAGCGCAGAGACCTCCGCAGTACGTGCGGCAGCGGCCAGTAGTGAAGCCTGCACATACACATAGACATACTCTAATTAGACTCATGAGTTGTCATTTGATCCTCTATTCGGCTTTTCTTCACAAACGCCGAACAGAGCATCAGGGGCTACTATCTATGTGGTAATATTTTCTTATATTTTGATTGCTTACCTCAAAGCCTGTTAGGAGGCTGGTGCAAGCTTCGGTCAGTCCGTTTTTGGCGGACTGAACCTTCTCGACCACCGCACTCATGATAGTGTGGTGCTCTTCATCGATGGAAGCGCTGCAAAGCGCTTCCAGCAAGTTGTCCGGTGCCTCTGGTTGGCCAGAGGACACCGGCACGGATGGTTGGCCCCCCTTAACGGGGGACCGCCTGCCGGAGTCCGGAACCATCGAAGGTTCCGGCGTACTTTTCGGCTGAGGGACGAACTCGGAGCCCGTAGGATCCTCGCTCCCTTGGTACCCAAGGTCCGGGAAGTCGCCTCGAGGCGCCCCCAGGACCACCTCCCCTTGGCTCGGTGCCTTTTGAGACAACACCTCGGCGTTGTCCGTAGGGCGAGGGGTGGTAGCGGTCGGGAGAGAACCGTTGTTCATATCCAACGAGTCCAGAGAGCCTCTCGACGAGGATACGTCGAGACGATCTCGAGACGGCCTGCATAATCATGTTCGGCATGAGGAGAGGCAGTGTAATAAAACATACCATGAAGTACTATGGTGCCCGGACACTTACAATTTCGCCAGGGGCTTGACCCTGGGTAGCCACTCGTCGCCATAGTCGGCGGCTGTCGTGGTGCAGTCCGGAGGGAGGGTCCTTCCCCTCTTGGACCCTTCGGCCTCCCCGGATGGGTCAACCTTCCTTTTCTTGTCTCCCCGGCTGGGGGGGGGAGAACTTTCCTCTTCCTCCTCCTCTACTTCGTGGGAGGAGTACGCGTCGGAGTCATCGTACGATGAGTCCGATACAACCTTGCGTCGGAGACCCTTTCGGGTCCCCGCGGCCTTCTTCTTGGTCTTCTTCACCGGAACCTTGTAAGGTGCCGGAGTCAGCATCTCAGTTAGGAGAGCGCCTGCAGGATCTTCGGGCAGGGGGGTTGGGCAATCAAGCTGCTCCGCTGTCTTTATCCAGTCCTGTTAATGGCATAGAAGCTTAGATCCTGCATATAACTAAACCGGGGCAAATAAATACCCTGAGAGATATAAAAACTTACCGGATTGGCGCGACGTTTTGAGTTGAGTCCGCGGTCTTTGGTGAGGGAAGGAGGAATCTCGGCGCCCTTGAACAGCACTCTCCAAACATCCTCGTGCGTCGTGTCATAGAGCTCTCGCAGCGTCTGGTGCTTGGCCGAGTCGAACTCCCACAAATCGAATGTCCTTCGTTGACAAGGGGGGATCCTGCGGAAGAGCATGACCTGGACCACATTGACGAGCTTGATTTTCTTGATCGTCATGTTCCGGATACAGGTCTGGAGTCCGATCAACTCTACCGAAGAACCCCAGGACAGGCCCTTCTCTTTCCAGGAGGTGAGCAGCGTGGGGATTCCGGATCAAAATATGGGGGCCGCCACCCAGTTGGAGTCGCGCTGCTCGGTGATGTAGAACCACCCCGATTGCCACCCCTTTATGGTATCTACATAGGTGCCCTCGAGCCAGGTGACATTAGTCATCTTTCCCACCAGGGCGCCTCCGCACTCTGCTTGCTGGCCACCCACCACCTTCGGTTTAACATTGAAGGTTTTAAGCCATAGGCCGAAGTGGGGCCTGATGCGGAGGAAGTCCTTGCACACGACGATAAACGCAAAGATGTTGAGGATGAAATTGGGGGCCAGATCATGAAAATCCAGCCCATAGTAGAACATGAGCCCGCGGACAAATGGGTGGAGGAGAAATCCCAGTCCGCGGACAAAATGGGTAGGAAAAACTACCCTCTCATGAGGTTCGGGCGTTGGGATGATCTGCCCCGCATTTGGCAGCCGGTGCGTGATATCCGCGGCCAGATATCCGGCTTCCCGTAACTTTTTGATGTTCTCCTCCGTGACGGAGGAGACCATCCACTTGCCTCCTGCTCCGGACATGCTTGGAGTTGTTTGAGAAGAGGAAGGCAAGCTTGGGCGCTAGAGCTCGAGTGTGCGGGAATGGTTAAGCAAGGAGGAAGAAGGCGTGGGTGAAAAGAGTGAATCCTTGTCCCTTTATAAGGGCAGAAGAGGCGATGCGTCTCCCCACTTGCCTGGCAAAACCGCTTATTCCCCAGGCGCCGTAATTGATGGTGAGGTTGGGTTACCCATGTCCGTATTGATGAGAATCCCGTAATAAGGGGGACACGATCTCTGCTTTGAACAGACGTGTCGAGGAAACCGCCCCATGTTATGTGCGGTGCTGGTTGAGAAAAACGGTTCGAATAATGACCGAGCCATGACCTAACGTTGTGCTGTCAGAATGTGTCAGCAGATTAGATTTGTGCAAATATTATTCTCTCTGCGGTAGTAAGTGGAACTTTTTTTGCAGAGCCAAACACAATTCTGGTGTTCAAACTCTTCTATGGAGTGTTCGTAGGAGGAACCCGCCTTGCAATGCCGAAGACAATACTACGCGCCGGATTCATCGTCATTGAAGCCTGGTTCAGGGGCTATTGAAGGAGTCCTGGATTAGGGGGTCTCCGGACAGCCGGACTATATCCTTTGGTCGTACTGTTGGACTATGAAGATATGAGATTGAAGACTTCGTCCCGTGTCCGGATGGGACTCTACTTGGCGTGGAAGGCAAGCTAGGCAATACGGATATGTATATCTCCTCCTTTGTAACCGACCTTGTGTAATCCTAGCCCCCTCCGGTGTCTATATAAAATGGAGGATTTAGTCCATAGGACAACATACAATCATACCATAGGCTAGCTTCTAGGGTTTAGCCTCTCTGATCTCGTGATAGATCAACTCTTGTAATACTCATATGATCAAGAACAATCAAGCAGGACGTAGGGTATTACCTCCATCAAGAGGGCCCGAACCTGGGTAAACATCGTGTCCCCTACCTCATGTTACCATCCGCCTTACGCGCACAGTTCGGGACCCCCTACCCGAGATCCACCGGTTTTGACACCGACAGTCGGCTTGTCTGATCACCTTCGATCAAAGGGACCACCCGACCAGTATCCTTCATGGAGGTTCGGCAGCCCTGGTCCTCGATCCAATCATCGATGGATTGCATCTCACTCGGGTCCTTATGGATGGCAGACGCTGTCGTAACTTGATTTATCAAAAGACTGTTCGTAAAATGGGTATTGACCCATCCAGAATCAAGCCTAGTAACACCACCTTTAAAGGGGTGATACACGGCGTAGAGGCCCACTGCACGGGTTCATTAATGTTGGAAGTAGTCTTTGGTTCAGCAGATAACTTCTGAAGCGAAGAATTGATCTTCGATGTTGTCCCCTTTCGCAGTGGTTATCACTCACTACTCGGACGCACCGCCTTCGCCTGCTTCAACACAGTCCCGCACTATGCATACTTAAAGCTCAAGATGCCTGGACTGCGCGGCGTCATCACAGTTACTGGAAACATGGAGTGCTCCCTCCCTACCAAGGAACATACTGTGGTCCTCGCAGACGTGGTACAGAGTGGCCTCATCAAGCCGAACACTTCATCGGCCATCAAGCCCTCAGACATTGTTAAACGAGTCTGGCCTACTCTGCAGAACGACAGCTCGTTGGATCCAGAGCTGGACTAGCAGTCCCGTCGCCATCGATCGCCCCATCTAACTGCGGCATATGTACCGCGCGTGCATAACTACTCACTTAAAATACCTTGGGCAACGACGGAGGCATACTGCGGACAAGGTCTATAGTGCGGCTCGACCCTATTTGGACCTCAACCTTTTTTCCTTCATTTTTCCTTATAATATAGGTTTATTAAAACCTAATCACCTTACGGTCGCACAAGGGCTCTTTCGCCAGGACCCTTTTATATAAAAGATCATCATTTTTCTCCTCTCAAAGGATCTTGCACCAAGGTGACACCGGCGCAGACGTGTGGCAGGGTGTCAACAGGATCTTCAAGAATACATGTTCCTTTTTTAGGCCCTGTATACAACTTCCCCTTGTTTATTAATGCCCGGCATGTAAAATAGCCTGGATGATTACATCATTATCTGTAATAACACGTTTCGACGTATCAAACAGATTATAATGGAAATAGTTTTTTCCCTATCAACCCCTGTTCGGTGTTGGTTTACTTCATAATATGTATTTCCTCTTTGCTTCAGATTGCCATATATACTTTGGTACGTCTTAAACACCGGGGGCTCCATTTAGGCTACGTATATTTTCAAAAGTCTGAACACTTCTAGAGTATACTTCGGCGTCCCGAATATTGCATTATATGCATCAACTCTGAATCATGTCTTTGGTCAATAGTTGGGTTGCCCAGCTCGTGTGATTACCACCTTACATTCCGCTTGTTCGGCTAAGGTAGTAAAGGGAGAACTACTACGATTGTGTTTCTGGTTCATTTGGTCAAATACCTCACTAGAGAAAGCCGAAAACTAACTTTCATGATGTGGCGAGAGCTGGTCGGCGATTCGGCGAATTGCTACAAATCTTTTGTGAATTATTATGTATTATACGAAGGACTGGCCTTCGCCCAGTCATGTGATAAAGCCATCCTAGTTCGGAGGGCCGCATACGCACCAGGGGCTAGTCTTTTTCCCCATCATCAAACTCCTATGGCTAAGTGAAAGAAATAATGCCGCATAATCTGATTTCCTGGTTCGATGCGCGGACACCTCCTTTACGGACCAAGACATTGGGTCAAGAGTGATCGCGCGCTATACCGAACACCCCCGTTGCACCTACGTGGGGGCTGAATCCGATGAGTGGCAAACTTTCAGAGTTAAAATGGCCGCACAGGAGGAAAATAACTTTAGAAAAAATCATAAATATATTTACGGGCCTTGGTTCATAAAGCAAAGTCTGCATAAACATGGTACATTCACTCAAACATGATATCCTTTGAGCATTGGCCTTCTACTATTCGAGCACCCGCCAGGACGTCGTCGAAGTACCGCTCCGGTTTGCGATGGCCCCTGCCTTCGGGTGGGCCTTCAGTTGCCACGACTGTGGCATTCATTTTCGCCCAGTGCATCTTGACACGGACAAAGGCCATCCACACACCTATGCACGCCTAGCGCTTCAAAGCTTAAACTCGGGGCAGTGCATCGGCGAGTTGCTTCACCAGGGTGAAGTAGCTGCTAGGAATGGGTTCAGCTGGCCAAAGCCAGACAATCATGTCCTTCATGGCCAGACCGGACATCCTATGCAGCTCCGACAGTTGCATCATTTGGTTGTTCAATAGCGTCGGTCGCTTTGGCGCCAGGAACTGTGACCACATTAGCTTCTCTGTCGTGTTCCCCTCCTAGACTCGGAAGAACTGCGTCGTGTCGGCGGCACTCTTCGGAAGATCCGCAAAGGCGTCTGGAGAACTCCATAGTTGAGTGAGTAAGGCATATCTTTGACCCCCAAATATACTCTGCAAAAGAAAGGGCTTACCAGCCGCTATCTGTTCGGCCTGCCGAATTTGTTCACGAGCACTCCGGGACTCGGTCTGTGCCTCCTTGGCCTCATGGAGTGCTTTGGCGAGTTCGGCCGCTTGGGTTGTAGTCTTCTCCTCCAAAGTCTTGCATTTGCTGATGGCGCCTTTCAGCTCCTGCTCCACTTCGGCCACCCTCTGTTCGTGCTGGCGGAGGGTGACCTGTTCGGTCTTTAAATCCACAACCGCTTTATCAGCGGTGGCTTTGCTCGCTTTCTCCTCCTCCTTGGCTTGGGCAAGGGCGCTCTTGAGGGTCACGACCCCGTTCACGCTACCTGCACCAATAATCACAAGCAGTACATGAGTTATACTCTGAATTTGCATATTACTTCACATATATGATTAAACTCTTTTAAAAGTACACGCATACCTTGCGCCTCAGCGAACCGCTTGTTAATGCGCTCGATCTCATCATTGGCCAGCTTCAGCTTTCGATTGAGTTCGGAAACTTCAGCGGCCTGCACAGTTGCTGCTAACAGGGAAGCCTATTCAAAAAAAGAGAAAAGTATGTCGCCTTCTCCGAATTCAATGAAATCCTTTGTTCGCCTTTTTTCAAAAACGGACAGAGTATCAGGGGCTACTATCTATATACAGGTATATTTCCTTCATATAAAAATCATCTAGAGCATTACGTTGCATACCTCGAAGCCTGTTAGAACGCTAGTAAAAGCTTCGTTCAGCCCGCTCTGGGCGGACTGAACCTTCTCAACCACCACACCCATCAGGGTGCGGTGCTCCTCCATGATGGAAGCACGTCGTAGTGCTTCCATCAGAGCATTCAGTGCCTCCGGATTAGTGGAGATAGCTATTGGAGCTGACGCTCCTCCCTCCTTCAAAGGGGGCTGCTCGCCAGATTCCGAAACCATATGGGTTTCCGGAATGGTGTCCGGCTGGGGCCCGGACTGGTCAGGGACACCGCTGTTGGTCGCCATGGGGATCGCAGCCCCCATGTCTTCGGTAGCCGAGGTATTACCCTCGGGCGCCGTTTCGGCCGCCTCGCTCACTACTCCATGGCCTGGTGAGGTCCTTCGGGACAACACCACGGTGTCATCTGTGGCGGTGGGTGTCGGTGTGAAATCTGGCATATCTCGTAGTAGGGGTCCTAAGCTAGGCGTCTTGGAACGATGGTAACACGGACACAGGTTTTACCCAGGTTCGGGCCCTCTTGATGGAGGTAAAACCCTACATCCTGATTTTGATTGTATTCATATGGGATAGTACAGAGTACATGTGTCAGTACATGTGTCTACCACGAGATTGTTCTAATGAATATTAGATGCCTATTGACTAGCGTAGCCTCGGTTTATATAAGACACTTGAGGCCTAGGTTTTTAGGAGAGTCCTTGTCTTGGGCGCCATGTCTTGTGCAGTCTTCTTTGTATGCGGCATGGGTTGTCCGAACTGGCCCAATAGTGAACCACCACGGGGGTCCTCGGCCCGATCTAGCTGGTTGGGAGACGACATGGTGAGTACCCCCTCGTCCAGGACACCGTCAGTAGCCCCCTGAACTAGTCTTCAAGATGGGGATGCTCCTCGATTCTTCTGAACTGTTCTTCATCTTTAGTCGTCGGTCTTGAAAACTGGTTCAACAAATCTTCTCATCTTCCATCTTGAGGATCGCCAAAGTGAATCCGAAGAGTTTACACGTCGGGTATCCGAGGAGCCCTTTAAGTCTTGAACCTTTATCAATGCCTTGTTATTTTTATGCCATACCTCGGGTTTGAAGTTGTTCCCATGCGGCAGTGTCCTCTTGCGTCCGAGCTCCAACGCCGGACTGCATTTGAGGTATCTTTCGTAGCCGAGCACCAACGCCAGACCGCTTCCGAGCTCCAATGCCGGAATGTATCTGAGCTCCAACGCCGGACTGTATCCGAAGAGTATTGTTACAGCCGAGCTCCAACGCCGAACTATGTCCAAGATCCAACGCCGGACTATATCCGAGGTGTCATAGATTACCTTGGTTCAAAAAAGTTGAAGGAGTTTAGCCGAGCTTAATGCCGGGAATGCCCTCTATGGGGCCAGCCATTGGCGCCCGAGATTTATGCTGCTTCCGAGGTGGTGCACCACCCTGACAGCGGGCCTATTTTTGTCAATATTTTAGATTGGTGCAATTTATTCTCTGCCGAGATATATAGCCAGTAGCCCTCAAGGTGTTTATCAGTCTAAAACCCGAGATGCACCTGAAGGATGACATAAGACCGCTGATCCCAGTAGCCCCTGAGACTCAGGTTGATTTGCAAAATCGGCCTGAGGATCAACTCCTAGCTCGGCAGAATACTTCAGGACACAAAAAGCGTTGTACAAAGTCCTCGAGACTCAGGTTGGGTGCGGCCAACCAACCTGAGGATCATAATCTCCTCAAAAACTATATTGCACTTAAATTTTCTGCATTGGATTGCCAATGTAGTAGCCCCCCAAGAATTGGGTTGGGCAACATGGCCGACCCTAGGATCGTACCTTCTTGGGAACTAGTTCAACTGTCATGTATGTTTTGACAATATCGAGGTGGGGTTCAGCAGAAAAGATGCCGAACTGTAGTTTTAGAAAAGAGTTTCACCCCGAACATCTCAACCAAGAGAATGTCCTGCTTCCTGAAAGGAAAACATAAAATAGATGAAAAGATGTTATAAGCTCAAAGGCCAAAAACATGCGTAAAAAACTTTACGTCTAGATTGAATCAAGATGTTTTGGTGCCAATAAGAAATTGGTCTTAAAATTGTACTTCCGTCGTGCTTTGACATGACAAATCCGATCTCTAGCCTTCAAGTGGGTCAGCCTTCGGCTTCAACCTCCCAATCCCGAAGGCAGAGTGTTTCTCAAGCCAGATTAGCAAACTAAACGCGAGCGGCTTTAGAGAGAAACCAGGCTACCCGGCTATTGATCATACACCTGAGTCGATAAAGGAGTGGTAGAAAAAGACTGTGCAGCGACTAACAAAAACGGCTCATACTAATTCAAGAGCCCCCAAGCGACTTGGGTAAAAGAATTTTATGTATAATGATTGCATGTACTGAAGTACTTATATCATATATGTGTTCACCCGAACTTTAAACGCGTCTTAACCGGCCGTCGGCTTCTCCCTCTTCAGTCAAGGGCCGAAAAGTGTTATGTACTCCACCTGTCGAGAATATCGATGGTGTTTCCGATAACCAGGCAATCAGGCCATAGGGCTATAACAGACAAAGCGCGCTCAGGGAACTTATGCTATATTACTGACAAAGTGTAAGAAGCATCTTCGAAGAAAATAATACCTCCATCGATACCTTTCTTCAGTTGCTCATTGTTACTATGAGACTTGAGCAATAGATTTTTTTACTCATGAGTTCCGTTGTGTGCCGACCATGATTGAAAACAATAAGAGCGCTAGCTTTCAGCTTCACCCAGTCTGAGGTCCGAGCTCGGATGACCCGATCATGACAATCACAGAGGTGCTCCCTTTACTCCCTAGCCAAACAATCGGGAACGTAGGGGTAAACACAGGAGCAAGGCAACCCAGCTTGCGGAACACTTAAGTCAACCTGGTGCATATTGTGGCGTAATACACGAATAAGGAACAAAGCCATATAAGTATAATCATATGCAAGAGGAAAGGATTCATAAAGGTAGCCCAGAACTAAACGGGGTATTTGAATTTGTATGTCACAAACAAAGTTTTGACAAGGAAGTTTTTCACAAACAACTTTTTGTCAAAAAGTATAATGCTTGGTCGAACCGAACAAAATTTAAAACTGAAAGTCTTTGAGCATGAAAGTGACTTAGCTGGTTAAAGTGCTCGGTGTCGATGACGCGATTCTGGGTTGTGGCGGGACGAAGACGCCCATTGATTTGTGACAGATCCGACAAGGTTCGCAGTCCTTGGCGTGGCCGAGGTCCCAGCCCCCAAGCCTGAGGTGTCCGAGCAAGGAGTTCGGCACTCTGAAGTAGTGACACGGCTCGGCCGATGTGGTAAGGAGAAGCCCCCGGCCCGGCCGAGGCGTGATGATGACGTCGACACGTCGAGGTGAACGCATGACGCAGCCAAAGTTGTTAACACAAGGACGCGCGCTGAGGCGACGCCACAACTTGATCGATGCAGGCAAGACAACGACACCGGCCCACAGAGTTGACCGCATGATGCAGTCGAAATTGATTACCTGTGAAAATAAAATAGTGCAAGACAAAGGTACTAACATGTAATGATAGTAATAATATCCCCTTTTTTAAAAAAAGTTCTTCTGCTTAATTAACTCAAGCAAAGTAAATAATTAAATAAACATGGCCGAAGCGCCGAGGTCGGCACGGCGAAGTGGCCGCGCGGAGATGTTGGCAGAGGGACGCGCGCCGAGGTGACCACAAAACTTGGTCGGCGCAGGCGGGATGATGACACCGGCCCGCCATGACACCGTCTGCATGCATGACGTAGCACAAGACAGATAATAATAACAAAATAAAGAAAAGAAAATTTCTTTACAAATTTTTTTATGCAGAACAAATTGCTAAAAAAAGATGTGGTCTGGCGCGAGGCCAACGTCGACACAGATCGTCGGTGCGACGAGGTGACAAAATCCGAATTCGTTGGGTGCCAAGTTTATATAAGACAGCGGAGGCCTAGGTTTTTAGGAGAGTCCTTGTCTTGGGCGCCAAGTCTTGTGGAGTCTTCTTTGTATGCGGCATGGGCTATCTGGACTGGCCCAATAGTGAACCACCACAGGGTCCTCAGCCCGATCTAGCTGGTTGGGAGACGACATGGTGAGTACCCCCTAGTCCAGGACACCGTCAGTGGGCGGAGAGGCTCACGGCGGCTTCTCGCTCTTTGCCATCTCAGGCGGCAGAGAGCTCCCCTAGATAGTGAAGGGTTGGGGAGGTCGCGAGCAGGGCTGAAATACACACAATATAATATGTTATATTAAAAGCATAGAGGACTAAATACTTGTCACGAAGCCTTTGGTGCTTATGATTCGGCCTGGGGCTTCGTCCTGGGAATCCTCTTGGGGATGGGTTCGGCCTATGAATAAAAATCATCCGAGAGGGCCACCTTCCCCCTCTTGGACGCCACCTCCTCCGGGTCTATGGAGGTTGCCATCTTTTTCTTCCTCCCGTTGAGAGGGGAGTCGCTTTTCACCTCTTCTTTCTCTTCATCTTCCTCATGGGAGGAGGGGATTTCGGTTTCTCCGGACAGCGCGTTCGAAGCACCCTTATGGCAGGGGCCGCCCTTGGCCTCCTTGCCCTTCTTCTTGGCCTTCTTCTCCGGTGCCTGATAGGGCACCGGGACCAGCATCTTCGTTAGCTGGGGAGTGGATGGATCTTCAGGCAGTGGAGCCGAACACTTGATCCGCTCCGGCTTCGTTATCCAGCCCTAAGCAAGGGACGGAAAACTCATTATGCCCAATTACTTATGGACTCAATGTATGTTCGGGAATAACACACTTAATGGTGTGGCTGGATTCTCGCTGTCGAGGCTGATGTCTTCGGTCGTCTGTGGCCACGCCTTCTGGGTCTTGAAGAGCAACTTCCAGATATCTTCATGCATTGTGCCAAAGAAGCACTTCAGGGTCCGTGGACCTTCCGGATAAAACTCCCAGATGTGGGAGGGCCGGAGTTGGCAGGGAAGGACCCAGCAGAAGAGCATCACCTGAATCATGTTTGGCAGGCTGGTGTTCTTGCTTATCATGTTTGTGATGCGCTTTTGCAGCATCAAAACTTCCGCTGGAGATCCCCAGTCAAGACCCTTGTTGGTCCACGACGCGAGCCGCATAGGGGGTCCGGATCTGAACTCAGGAGTGGCCTCCCACCTGGCGCCGCGGGGTTCAGTGATGTGGAACCACTCCTGTTGCCAGACCTTAACGGTCTCCACAAAGGCCCCTTTAGGGCAAGTGGTGTTGGGGACCTTGCTCACCATGGCGCCGCCGCAGTCCGCATGCTGCCCGTCGACCACCTTCCACTTCACATTGAAGACCTTGAGCCATAGGCCGAAGTGTGGGGGGATACGGAGTAGCGCCTCACACACGACGATAAATGCCGAGATGTGCTGGAAAGAGTTTGGGGCTAGATCATGGAAATCTAGCCCATAGTAGAACATGAGGCTACGGACAAAGGGGTGGAAGGGAAACCCTAGCCCACAGAATAAATGAGGGATGAACACCACCCTTTCGCTAGGCTCCGGGGTGGGGATAACTTGCTTCTTGGCAGGGAGCCTGTGCGCGATGTCCGCAGACAAATACCCCGCCTCTCGGAGCTCCTTGACGTCCTTCTCAGTGACGGAGGAGGCCTCCCACTTGCCCTTAGAGCCAGACCCGGACATGGCTGGAGAGGTTGGTGGTGGTGGGAAAGATTGAAGTTGGGGTGTTGGGGCTCGAAGATGGGAAGGCAGGAGAAGGAAGAAGGCGTGGGAAGAAAGAGGAATCTTTATCCTCTTATATAGGCAGTGAATATCAAACGCCCCCCCCCTCAAGCCTTAAAACTCGCCTGTTCCCAAGGGGTCATGCAAATGGCATGGTTAGATTAACCAAACCATATTGATGAGGATCCTGTGCAATAAGTGGACACGATCTCTGTTTTGATAAGACGTGTCAATAGATGCTGCGCCTCTAAACGCGAAGCGGGAGGAGAAAAATTGGTTGAAATTATAAAGAGGCCAGATGTGGCGTTTCACCGAAAAGTTGTCAGTTGACAGGCGTTAGTTTGATTAAATATTTTGCATTCATGGTTGAGGGTTGTGATTATCATGCAGATCCGGATACATCTCGTTCATTCAGAAGATTGCTTTGAAGTATTCAGGAGGAGGAACCCGCCTTGCAATGCCGAAGAAACATGTGTGTCGAACATATTGTCATTGAAGACTGGTCCAGGGGCTACTGAGGGAGTCCTAGATAAGGGGGTCCTTGGGTGTCCGGGTTGCGTGATATGGGCCGGACTGATGGGCCGTGAAGATACAACGTAGAAGACCTGCCCCCGTGTCCGGATAGGACTCTCCTATGCGTGGGTGACAAGACGGGCGTCCGGATATGTAATTTCCTTCTTCTGCAAACCGGCTCTATAAAACCCTAGGCCTCTTCATTGTGTATATAAACTAGAGGGTTTAGTCCGTAGAGGCTATCAGAATTCACATAGGCTACACATCTAGGGTTTTAGCCATTATGATCTCAAGGTAGATCGACTCTTGTAACCCCTATACCCATCAAATACAATCAAGCAGGACGTAGGGTTTTACCTCCATTAAGAGGGCCCGAACCTGGGTAAACATCATGTTCCCCATGTCCCTTGTTACCTTCGATCCTCAAACGCACAGTTTGGGACCCCCAACCCGAGATCGGTCGGTTTTGACCCCGAAATTACGCAACTTTATCCTTGTAGACGTTGTTGCGCCTCCAAGTGCAGAGTCTTGTGGGACAGTAGAAATTTCCCTCAAGTGGATGACCTAAGGTTTATCAATCCGTGGGAGGCGTAGGATGAAGATGGTCTCTCTCAAACAACCCTGCAACCAAATAACAAAGATTCTCTTGTCTCCCCAACACCGAAAATACAATGGTAAATTGAATAGGTGCACTAGTTCGGTGAAGAGATGGTGATACAAGTGCAATATGGATGGTAGATAAAGGTTTTTGTAGTCTGAAGATATAAAAACAGCAAGGTAACTAGAGGTAAAAGTGAACGAAAACAGTATTGCAATGCTTGGAAACAAGGCCTAGGGTTCATACTTTCACTAGTGCAAGTTCTCTCGACAATGATAACATAATTAGATCATATAACAATCCCTCAACGTGCAAAAAAGAGTCACTCCAAAGTTACTAATAGCGGAGAATAAACGAAGAGGCTATTGTAGGGTACGAAACCACCTCAAAGTTATTCTTTCTAATCGATCTATTGGGCTATTCCTATAAGTGTCACAAACAGCCCTAGAGTTCATACTAAAATAACACCTTAAGACACACATCAACCAAAACCCTAATGTCACCTAGATACTCCAATGTCACCACAAGTAGCCGCGGGTTTGATTATATGATATGCATCACACAATCTCAGATTCATCTATTCGAACCAACAAAAAGAACTTCAAAGTGTGCCCCAAAGTTTCTACCGGGGAGTCGAGACGAAAACGTGTGCCAACCCATATGCATAAGTTCACAAGGTCACAGAACCCACAAGTTGATCACCAAAACATACATCAAGTAGATCACGTGAATATCCCATTGTCACCATAGATAAGCACATGAAAGACATACACCAAGTGTTCTCAAATCCTTAATTAAAGACTCATTCCGATAAGATAACTTCAAAGGGAAAACTCAATCCATTACAAGAAGGAAGAGGGGGAGAAACATCATAAGATGCAATTATAATAGCAAAGCTCGCAGTACATCAAGATCGTGCCATATCAAGAACACGAGAGAGGGAGAGAGAGAGATCAAACACATAGCTACTGGTAGATACCCTTAGCCCCGAGGGTAAACTACTCCCTCCTCGTCATGGAGACCGTCGGGATGATGAAGATGGCCACCGGTGATGGTTTTCACCTCCGGCAGGGTGCTGGAATAGGGTCCCAATTGGTTTTTGGTGGCTACAGAGGCTTGCATCGGCGGAACTCCCGATCTAGGTTTATTTCTGGAGGATTCTATATTTATAGGAATTTTTGTGTCAAGAATAAGTCAGGGGGCCGACGAGGCGACGACAAGGACGTAGGGCGCGCCATCCACCCTTGTGGAGGCCTCATGGCTCTTCTAGCCCAACTCTTTTGCTTAGAGGGCTTCTTCTAGTCCATAAAAAATCATCGTAAATTTTCAGCTCATTTGGACTCCGTTTGATATTCCTTTTCTGCGAAACTCAAAAACAAGGAAAAAACAGAAACTGGCACTGGGCTCTAGGTTAATAGGTTAGTCCCAAAAATCATATAAAATATCATATAAATGCATATAAAACATCTAAGATGGATAATATAATAGCATAGAACAATCAAAAATTATAGATACGTTGGAGATGTATCAAGCATCCCCAAGCTTAATTACTGCTTGTCCTCGAGTAGGTAAATGATAAAAACAGAATTTTTGATGTGGAATGCTACCTAACATATTTATCGATGTAATCTTCTCTATTGTGGAAAGAATATTCACATCCATAAGATTCAAAACAAAAGTTTAATATTGACATAAAAACAATAATACTTCAAGCATACTAATAAAGCGATCATGTCTTCTCAAAATAACATGCCCAAAGAAAGCTATCCCTACAAAATCATATAGTCTGGCTATGCTCCATTTTCATCACACAAAATATTCAAATCATGCACAATCCCGATGACAAGCCAAGAAATTGTTTCTCACTTTTGATGTTCTCAAACTTTTTCAATGTTTACGCAATACATGAGCGTGAGCCATGGACATAGCACTATAGGTGGAATAGAATATGGTGGTTGTGGAGAAGACAAAAAGAAGGAGATAGTCTCACATCAACTAGGCGTATCAACGGGATATGGAGATGCCCATCAATAGATATCAATGTGAGTGAGTAGGGATTTCCATGCAACGGATGCACTAGAGCTATAAGTTTATGAAAGCTCGAAAAGAATCTAAGTGGGTGTGCATCTAACTTGCTTGCTCATGAAGACCTAGGGCAATTTGAGAAAGCCCATCATTGGAATATACAAGCCAAGTTCTATAATGAAAAATCCCCACTACTATATGAAAGTGACAACATAGGAGTCTCTCTATCATGAAGATCATGGTGCTACTTTGAAGCACAAGTGTGGTAAAAGGATAGTAACATTGCCCCTTCTCTCTTTTCTCTCATTTTTTTGTTTTTTATGGGCCTTCTCTCATTTTTTGGCCTCTTTTTTTATTTTTCATCCGGAGTCTCATGCCAACTTGTGGGGGAATCATAGTGTCCATGACCCTTTACTCACATGGGACAATGCCCTAATAATGAAGATCATCACACTTTTATGTACTTACAACTCAAGAATTACAAACTCGATACTTAGAACAAAATATGACTCTATATGAATGCCTCTAGCGGTGTACCGGGATGTGCAGTGATCAAGAGTGACATGTATGAAAGAATTATGAACGGTGGCTTTGCCAAAAATACGATGTCAACTACATGATCATGGAAACCAATATGACAATGATGGAGCATGTCATAATAAACGGAACGATGGAAAGTTGCATGGCAATATATATCAGAATGGCTATGTAAATGCCATAATAGGTAGGTATGGTGGCTGTTTTGAGGAAGGAAATGTGGTGGGTGTATGATAACCCACAAGTATTGGGGATCGCAATAGTTTTCGATAAGTAAGAGTGTCGAACCCAATGAGGAGCTAAAGGTAGAACAAATATTCCCTCAAGTTCTATCGACCACCGATACAACTCTACGCATGCTCGACGTTCGCTTTACCAAGAGCAAGTATGAAACTAGAAGTACTTTGTAGGTGTTTTCGGATAGGTTTGCTAGGTAATAAAGAGCGCATAAATAAAAAGTAGGGGATGTTTAGATAAAGACACAACTAAGTTAGTTTTAGTAAAGAGATTTTTGTTACGAGAAAGTTATTTGTCCCCAGGCAAACGATAACTAGACCGGTATTCATTATTGCAATTTTATTTGAGGGAGAGGCATAAGCTAACATACTTTCTCTACTTGGATAATATGCACTTATGATTGGAACTCTAGCAAGCATCCGCAACTACTAAAGATCATTAAGGTAAAACCCAACCATAGCATTAAAGTATAAAGTCCTCTTTATCCCATACGCAAACAACCTACTTACTCGGGTATGTGCTTCTGTCACTCACGCCACCCACCATAAGCAAATCATGAACATATTGCAAACCCTACAACGGGAATCCCTCACGCTTGCGCGACACGGAGAGCACCATAGGACAGAACAATAATAAAACATACAACTCAAACCAATCACGATCATCAATTAACCCATAGGACAAAACAAATCTACTCAAACATCATAGGATAGCCATACATCATTGGGAAATAATATATAGCGTTGAGCACCATGTTTAGGTAGAGATTAGAGCGGGTAAAAGAGGGGTTACACCGCTGCATAGAGGGGGGAAGAGTTGGTGATGATGGCGGTGAAGTTGTTGGTGAAGATTGCGGTGATGATGATGGCCACGGCAGCGTCCCGACGCCACCGGAAGATAAGGGGAGAGGGGGGCCCTTCTTCTTCTTCTTCCTTGACCTCCTCTCTAGATGGTAGAAGGGTCTCCCCTCTGGTCCTTGGCCTCCTTGGCGTGGGAGGGGCGAGAGCCCCTCCGAGATTGGATCTGTCTCTCTGTCTCTCTCTGTTTCTGCGTTCTCGTATTCTGCCCTTTCACCGTTTCGTATATATATGGAGATTCGTAACTCTGATTGGACTGAAACCTTCGCTGAGGTTTTTATTTCCGAAAATTAGCTTTCTTGCGACCGAAGAAGAGCATTAACTGCCTTACGGGGGGGCACGAGGGTCAGGGGAGCGCCCAGGGGGGTGGGGCGCGCCCCTGCCTCGTGCCTCCCTCAAGCACCGTCTCGCGTTGATTTCTTCCCATATTTTCCAAATATTCCCCGTCAGTCTTTATCGCGCTTGGATTCCGTTTGATATGGGTTTTCTGCGAAACATAAAACATGCAACAAGCAGGAACTGGCACTGGGCACTAGATCGATATGTTAGTCCCAAAAATAGTATAAAAAGTTGCCAAAAGTATATGAAAGTTGTAGAATATTGGCATGGAACAATCAAAAATTATAGATACGACGGAGACGTATCAGTGTATGCTACCGGCGAAAGTTGCGCGGTACTAGAGATGCTAGCAATGGTGGAAGGGTGAGAGTGCGTATAATCCATGGACTCAACATTAGTCATAAAGAACTCACATACTTATTGCAAAAATCTATTGGTTATCGAAACTAAGTACTACGCGCATGCTCCTAGGGGGATAGATTGGTAGGAGAAGGTCATCGCTCGTCCCCGACCGCCACTCACAAGGAAGACAATAAATAAATAAATCATGCTCCGACTTCATTACATAATGGTTCATACGTGCATGCTGCGGGAATCACAAACTTTAACACAAGTATTTCACAAATTCACAATTACTCACTAGAATGACTCTAATATCACCATCTTCATATCTCAAAACAATCATAAGGAATCAAACTTATCATAGTATTCAATGCACTTTATATGAAAGTTTTTATTATATCCCTCTTGGATGCCCATCATATTAGGACTAAATTCATAACCATAGAAAATTACCATGTTGCTTAAAGACTCTCAAAATGATGTAAGTGAAGCATGAAAGTTCATCAATTTCTTCAGAATAAAACTACCGCCATGCTCTAAAAAGATATAAGTGAAGCACTAGAGCAATGACAAACTACTCCAAAAGATATAAGTGAAGATCAATGAGTAGTCGAATAATTATGTAACTATGTGAAGACTCTTTAACATTTAAGAATTTCAGATCTTGGAATATTATTCAAACAATAAGCAAAACAAAATAAAATGACATTGCGAGGATAACACATATCATGTGAAGAAGCAAAAACTTAGGCTCAACCAAAACTGACTGATAGTTGTTGAAGAAGAAAGGTGGGATGCCTACCGGGGCATCCCCAAGCTTAGATGCTTCGGACTTCTTGGAATATTAATTAGGGATGCCTTGGGCATCCCCAAGATTGAGCTTTTGTGTCTCCTTAATTCCTTTGATATCACGGTTTCCCTAAATCTTAAAAGCTTCATCCACACAAAACTCAATAAGAACTCATGAGATAAGTTAGTATAAATCCATGCATAACCTTATCATTCTCTACTGTAGCAAATCACTGAAATTATTATGTGATATTTCCTACTAAATGCCTCTGCATATTTAAAACTCCTATCCTCAAATAAAATCATTAAACAAGCAAACATATGCAAACAATGCAAACATAACAGCAATCTGTCCAAACAGGACAGTCTGTAAAGAATGCAGGAGGAATCATACTTCTTTAACTCCAAAAATTCTAAAAAATTACCACACTATAGATAATTTATTGTTACTCATTGTGTAAACATTTCAAGATTTTATCATGTTCTGACTATTCACCAATATTCAAAACACAACAACAAACTTTCTGTTTTCAAACAGCAACATATAGACTTGCAAAATAAGCATGGTAAAGGCTATAGTTGACATTTTTATTGATATAAAAGATGCAAAACATTACTCTAAATAACAGAAAGCAAATCCAAATAAAATAAAATGATGTTCCAAGCAAAACTCATATCATGTGGTGAATAAAAATATAGCCTCAAGTAAAGTTGCCGATGAATAGAGACGAAAGAGGGGATGCCATCTGCGGCATCCCCAAGCTGAGGCTTGCCACTCCTTATTCCGTAGTCCATCGAATCCTTACCCAAAACTTGAAAACTTCACAACACAAAACTCAACAGAAAATATCATAAGATACGTTAGTATAAGAAAGCAAATCACCACTCAGGTACTGTTGTGAACTCATTCAAAATATATGTTGATCTAATATCTATTGTATTCCAACTTCTCCATGGTTCATACCCTCCGATACTACTCATAGATTCATCAAAATAAGCAAACAACACATAGAAAGCAGAATATGTCAAAAACAGAACAGTCTGTAGTAATCTGTAACTCTCGAATACTTCGGTAACTCCAAAAATTCTGAAAAATTAGGAAAACCTGAGAAATGTGTTCATTAATCTTCTTCAAAAAGAATCAGTATTTTATCGCGCTTCTGTTAAAAATGAGAATTGTTTTCCTGAGCGCAAAAGTTTCTGTTTTTCAGCAAGATCAAATCAACCATCACCATAGATCATCCCGAAGGTCTTACTTGGCACTTTATTGAAACAAAAGCTATAAAACATGATTACTACAGTAGCATAATCATGTGAACACGCAACAATAGGGGTAAATATTGGGTTGTCTCCCAACAAGTGCTTTTCTTTAATGCCTTATTAGCTAGGCATGATGATGTCAATGATGCTCACATAGAAGATAAGAATTGAAACATAATGAGAGCATCATGAAGCATATGACTAACATAGTTAAGTCTAACCCACTTCCTATGCATCGGGATTTTGTGAGCAAACAACTTATGGGAACAATTATCAACTTGCATAGGAAGGTAAAGCAAGCAACACTTCAAGATTTTCAACATGTAGGGACGAAACTTGATATTATTGAGATACATAGAAGCATATGTCCCTCTATGATAATAATTTTCAGTAGCATCATTAATGAATTCAACAATATAACTATCACATAAAGCATCCTTTTCATGATCCACAAGCATAGAAAAATTATTCCTCTCCACAGAAGCAAATTTATTCTCATCAATAGTAGTGGGAGCAAACTCAATGTAAATAACTATCATGTGAGGCATAATCGCATTGAAAATTAAAATCATGATGACAAGCTTCATCGTTATCATTATTCTTTATAGCATACATGTTATCACAATAATCATCATAGATAGCAACTTTGTTCTCATAATCAATTGGAACCTCTTCCAAAATAGTAGATTCATCACTAAATAAAGTCATGACCTCTCCAAATCCACTTTCATCAACATAATCATCATAAATAGGAGGCATGCTATCATCATAATAAATTTGCTCATCAAAACTTGGGGGGCTAAAAATATCATCTTCATGAAAGATAGCATCCCCAAGCTTGTAGCTTTGCATATCATTAGCATCATGGATATTCAAAGAATTCATACTAACAACATTGAAATCATGCTCGTCATTCAAAAATTTAGTGCCAAACAATTTATAGACTTCTTCTTCTAACACTTGAGCACAATTTTCCTTTCCATCATTTTCACGTAAGACATTAAAAAGATGAAGCATATGAGGCAACCTCAATTCCATTTTTTGTAGTTTTCTTTTATATACTAAACTAGTGATAAAACAAGAAACTAAAAGATTCAATTGCAAGATCTAAAGATATACCTTCAAGCACTAACCTCCCAGGCAACGGCGCTAGAAAAGAGCTTGATGCCTACTACACAACTTTATCCTTGTAGACGTTGTTGGGCCTCCAAGTGCAGAATTTTGTAGGACAGTAGCAAATTTCCCTCAAGTGGATGACCTAAGGTTTATCAATCCATGGGAGGCACAGGATGAAGATGGTTTCTGTCAAACACCCCTGCAACCAAAAAACAAAGAGTCTCTTGTGTCCCCAACACACCCAATATAATGGTAAATTGTATAGGTGCACTAATTCGGCGAAGAGATGGTGATACAAGTGCAATATGGATGGTAGATAAAGGTTCTGGTAATCTGAAAATATAAAAACAGCAAGGTAACTAGTTGTAAAAGTGAACGAAAACAGTATTGCAATGCTTGGAAACAAGGCCTAGGGTTCATACTTTCACTAGTGCAAGTTCTCTCAACAATGATAACATAATTAGATGATATAACAATCCCTAAATGTGCAACAAAGAGTCACTCCAAAGTCACTAATAGCGGAGAATAAACGAAGAGATTATTGTAGGGTACGAAACCATCTCAAAGTTATTCTTTCTGATCGATCTATTGGGCTATTCCTATAAGTTTCACAAACAACCCTAGAGTTCGTACTAAAATAACACCTTAAGACACACATCAACCAAAACCCTAATGTCACCTACATACTCCAATGTTAGCACAAGAATCCATGGGTTTGATTATACGATATGCATCACACAATCTCAGATTCATCTATTCGAACCAACACAAAGAACTTCATAGAATGCCCCAAAGTTTCTACCGGAGAGTCAAGACGAAAACGTGTGCCAACCCCTATGCATAAGTTCACAAGGTCACAGAAGCCGCAAGTTGATCACCAAAACATACATCAAGTAGATCACATGAATATCCCATTGTCACCATAGATAAGCGCATGCAAGACATACATCAAGTGTTCTCAAATCCTTAAATACTCAATCCGATAAGATAACTTCAAAGGGAAAACTCAATCCTTTACAAGAAGGAAGAGGGGGAGAAACATCATAAGATCCAATTATAATAGCAAAGCTCGTAGTACATCAAGATCGTGCCATATCAGGAACACGAGAGAGTGAGAGAGAGAGATCAAACACATAGCTACTGGTACATACCCTTAGCCCCGAGGGTGAACTACTCCCTCGTCGTCATGGAGACCGTCGGGATGATGAAGATGGCCACCGGTGATGGTTTCCCCCTTTGGCAGGGTGCCGGAACAGGGTCCAAATTGGTTTTTGGTGGCTACAGAGGCTTGCGGCGGCGGAACTCCCGATCTAGGTTTATTTCTGGAGGTTTCTATATTTATAGGAATTTTTTATTTCGAGAACAAGTCAGGTGGGTCGACGAGGCGATGAAAAGGACGTAGGGCGCGCCCTCCACCCTTGTGGAGGCCTCGTGGCTCTTCTGGCCCAACCCTTTTGCGTCAGGGGCTTCTTTTGGTCCATAAAAAATCACCGTAAATTTTCAGCTCATTTGGACTCCGTTTGATATTCCTTTTCTGTGAAACTCAAAAACAAGGAAAAACAAAAACTGGCACTGGTCTCTAGGTTAATAGGTTAGTCCCAAATATCATATAAAATAGCATATAAAACATCTAAGGTGGATAATATAATAGTATGGAACACTCAAAAATTATAGATACATTGGACACGTAACAACCATCATCAAGGCCGGCCTGCAAACCTCGACTGTGCTTAGTAGACAAAAAGTCGAGGTACTGTTGTTCACCCTCATATGCCATATCGTCTGCATCTTGGTCAGAAGGCCCGGCTCCTTCGTTATTCGGCATGTTTTCTATGATCAAGTCTCTTCGTTTAATTCTAAAATTTTAATAAAATGAGAAGTGACATAAAAAAGGTCTATGGTTTGCCGGAATGCTGTTTCATTCCCGTCGCAGCAAATCCCGACACTCGATATGCCTACTTTCTAGCACAAGTCATGCCAAAATTCACAGGAAATTTTGGCATGACCTTTGCTAAAGAGTGGAGAGATTTTTGCTAGTGACATGCCCTCGAGTTTCTTATGTTTTGCCAGAATGTCGATTTATTTCCGTTTCGGTGAATTTCAAGCAAACTCATATGTCCTTTTTTTAGGCAAGGTCATGCCAAAATTTTATATATATGACTCTGAAGCATGCATTATTTATTTCATATCCCTTTTGCTTGTTATACCGTGTAGTCGGTCATGAAGGTGAGTGGATGGAAGGTGGAGCGGTACATGCAATCCGCGGTGATGGACATGTATGCAAATAATCGGACTAGGATTAGATGTCTGTGTGCAAGATGCAAGGAAGGAGTCCTTTTGGACCCTTTTGATCGTGGCACTTTGAAGGCGCACCTGCTGATGAGTGGTTTCATGGATGGCTATACTCAGTGGATAAGTGAAGAAGATGATGATGATGAGGACATCCACATGGCAGGGAATAATGACATGTGGCTCTTCAAAGAAATGACCGATCGACAAGAAGACGATGGCGCCGGACATGTTGACGGGGAAGAGTCCAGAAATGATGACGGTGGAGGAGAAGATTCCGGAAATGGCGAAGAAGAGTCCGGACATGGCGGAGAAGAGGTGGCGGTCACGCCGCAGTCTTCGATGCTGCTAAGTGCAGTCGTGCAGGACCCTCATGTTCGAGACCTCCTTCATGAGAGTACAAGTAGAGAGAGAGCTGCTTCTAGAGTGGAGGCCAACCTGGCGCAACTTGAAGTAGACTCGAGGACTCCATTGTATGATGGTTGCGATCCCGAGGTGAGCCGCTTGAGTTTCACGCTCGAACCTCTAAAGACGAAGGCTAAAAACAAATGGACAGACAAAAGCCTTGATGAGAATTTGAAGTTTCTACATAATAAAGTTCTAACCGAGGGGAACCTGTATCCTACTAGTGTCGAGGAGGCCAAGAAAATCGTTTGCCCTTTTGATTTGCCGCACATTAGGTACCACGCATGCATCAATGATTACATCATTTATTGGGGGGAGCACGCGGGAAAAACCAGTTGCACAGTGTGCAATGCTTCTTGATACAAGAAGGCAGGAATGAAAGCTCCTCATAAAGTTGTATGGTACTTTCCGATCACTCCCCGTCGGCAGAAGTATTTCGTAGATCCTAAGGAAGCAAAGCTCATGCGCTGGCACGTGGAGTAGAAGAAGCCCGTCGATGGAGATGATCTGAGGCTGAGACACCTTGTAGATGGTAGCCAGTGGAGAGCATTCAACGTTGTATATGGATTTGCTGCAGAATATCCAAGGAACATCGTGCTTGGTGTGAGTACCGATGGCATGAATCTGTTTGAAAACCAGAACACCAACCACAGCACATGGCCCGTGTTTGTATGGATGCACAACCTACCCCCATGGAAGTGCATGAAGACAAAGTGCATACACATGAGCATGCTGATTCAAGGGCCGACACAACCGGGAAATAGTATTAACCTGTACATGGAGCTTCTGCAAGAGGAGCTAGACACCTTATGGGAAACACCGACATGGACATGGGACGCTAGCAAAGGAGAATATTTCCATATGAGAGCCGCGCTAATGACGACGGTGCACAACTATCTTGGTTACGGGCACACCTTAGGCTAGGTGTGCCATGGATACTGTGGATGCACGAGGTGCATGGATGATACAACGTCTCAGCAGCTTACGTCAACGAAAGATGACGGGTCCGAGAAAATCGTGTACATGGGGCATCGTAGATGGCTCGAGAAGGATGACCCATGGAGAAAGCATGGATATCTATTCAATGGGTTGGCTAAGCTTCGAGGACCTAGACGTAAGAGGAGCGACACTGAAATCGACGAGCTGTTGAGAAACTGGGAACAATGCCCCGCGCCGGGAAAGATCAAAAGGTGCCGGAGCCGCTGCTGAAGGTATGGAAAACGAGGTCTGTTTTCTAGGACTTGGAGTACTGGCCCAATCATGACACACCTCATTGCCTTGATCCAATGCATATCACGAAGAATGTACTCGAGAGCTTGCTTGGCACACTGGTGAACATGTCGGAGAAGACCAAGGATGGGCCGAAGGCAAGGAAAGACTTGGAAGATTTGAAGATCAGGAAAGATCTCCACCGTAAAAAGTTGATGGAGGAGACGGAGACGGAGATGGATGA
Source organism: Triticum urartu (assembly GCF_003073215.2). Taxonomy (NCBI): domain Eukaryota; kingdom Viridiplantae; phylum Streptophyta; class Magnoliopsida; order Poales; family Poaceae; genus Triticum; species Triticum urartu. Next base: position 243,291,135 of record NC_053027.1, on the reverse strand, counting down.
GGGGAAGAGGGGCAGAAAAGTCAGCAAGAAGGATGAGAATTATTGCCCCCCTTCTTGCTTCACCTTAAGTGCGAAGGAGATCGATCAATTCATCAAGTTCCTTATGGGAATCAAAGTCAATTCCGGTTACTGTGCGAAGATAAGCAGATTTCTAGACCCCAAGAAGAAAAGGTTCAGCGGGATGAAGTCTCATCACTGTCACGTGATGATGACACAGATACTCCTGGTTTCCATTAGAGGGATAATGGAGAAGCACATCCGTGACATGCTTACTGGTCTCTATAACTTCTTCGACGTTATATCTCGAAAGTCCATAAGTGTGAAGCAGCTCCGAGGGCTACATGAAGAGATCGTTGTCATACTATGTGAGCTTGAGATGTACTTCCCACCCGCGTTCTTTGACGTCATGGTGCATCTGTGTCTCCACATCATGGACGACATCATCGACCGCGGGCCGACATTCCTTCATAGCATGATGCCATTTGAGAGGATGAATGGGGTCATCAAAGGATTCGTTCGTAACATGTCCCATCCAGAAGGGAGCATCATCTAGGGGTATCTGACGCATGAGTGCATCTCCTTTTGCTAGGATTATATAAGCGTCGAAGACCCTGTTGTTGGTTTTTCCGTCAAGAAGCACGATTGGAAGCTCGAAGGAGATGGTCACAGCAACGGCCGGAGGGAATTGCACGCGGACTACTCGGATAGACGGAACGACTTTGACAGGGCTAACTTAATAGTGCTACAACACCTAGATGTGGTAGATGATTATGTGGCACAACACAAAGAAACCATCGCAAAGAAGTACCATGATAAGGGGATGCTAAATATGGACAACGAAGTTACTGTAGAGCACAAGGCCACTTTCTTGCGCTGGTTTAAATAGCAAGTTCTTGAAAATCCCCCGGAAAGAGGGCAGTTCGGACGGATTGCTCATACACGCCTTAGCACATGGCCCCGCGCCCAAGCTCGCGACCTATCAGTCCTTTGCTTCTTAGCTGCCACTTGTGTTGAAGAAGAAGAAGGAGTTGTATCCCTGACTCTCTTCTTGGAAGCATCGCACTTGAGCTGAGCGGCTTCTTGCTTTAATGCCATATTGTAGAACTCATCATACTTTTTCGGCTCAAAAAGCACGAGGGCTAGTTATAGATCTTCTCTAAGGCCACCTCTGAACTGATAAATCATGCTCTTCTCGTCAGGGACGTCTTGCTTGGCGAAGCGAGTGAGCTTCTGGAACATGATGTTGTATTGGTAAACAGACAAGTTGCCTTGCTTCAGATTGCGGAACTCCTCACGCTTGCTCTCAACAACACTCTGAGGAATGTGGTGAGCTCTGAAGTCTTGGCGGAAAGCATCCCAGGTAATCACATGACCTCATCTGGAATCTTTGTATTGTTGATACCACTCTGCAGCTTGGTCTTTGAGTTGGAACGAGGCAAACTTGACAAAGTCCTCAGGACTGACGTTGCTGCACTCGAAATGTTTGCAGATACCCACGAGCCAATCATCAGCGTCTGTGGCCTCGACACAGTTACTGAAGGTCTTTGGCTGGTTTGCGAGGAACTAGTTGAGTGTAGCTAACTGAGTTTGATTGTTGCCATTGCCTTGATTTCCTTGGTTGCGCTCTTGCAAGAGTTGCATAATCAGCTGCGTGTTGGCGTTGGTAGCGACTGTCATAGCTTGCCATGCCTCCGGAGGTGGAGGTGGTGGTGGTTGTTCCGGATTCTGACGCGTTGGAGGAGCCATCCTGAAGAGGGTGACATCCTTTAGCATCTTGACAGACATATATTCAAGCTGAATCAAATGATCAAAATTGCAACATATAGCCTTAACATTCGAACAAGAATGAACAAATGAATTCCAAATTAAATGGTCACACTTCCATAAATTGAGAAGCCGCTTAGATAGAGGTAGATGAATAAAATAACAAGGTACAGATATGAACAAATACTTGGTGAGGATTACCCAATCACAAACCAATTATCTGCAGAAGAAATACTAGAGCTACATGAATTCCCACCTATGAAACTCTCGAAATTTTCCGGTTATGCAATCAGGTGTTGGGGATACAGGGGAAGCATAATATCTCACCCAAAACTAGCAAATCCTACATCCAGCTGTATCCATCCTTCAACACATAACCAAGAAACCTTCGGAAATCATTTACCTCAACCTTCTAAAAGCATCTGTTATACGAGTTATGGGTGGCGTCGAGGTTATCTCACCAACAACTACATAAAAGAGATTTTCGATGTCGGCGAAACTCAGGTATTCCAGAACTGCAGCGATAAAATTGTGATGACAACACCTCGGAGCTCAACTCCCAGGGACACTGCCACAACCCCTAAATGTCAGGAGGCACCAAGAACAATGTTCTCGTCACAAAACCATCGGAACGATTCCAAGATACCCGCGTGATCCTAAATTTTTTTTAGTGAAATTTGAGAAGAGAAGAGTCAAAACTCTATGTCAGGATGCCTCACCAGAGCGACGAAGGTACTGAGGAGTAAAAGGAATCCTACTCTCCGATATATATAATCCTAAAAGACTCAAAATATTTTTCTAGACTCAATAACGCCAGTGATTCGATCAAGCAGGGGGCTCCTAAGTCGGGGAAGGCTCTGATTACCAACTTGTAACACCCACGATGCGGCTATATCTCCCACGTGTCGGAGCATGACTTAGAGGCATAACCGCATTGTAAGCAATGTCGCAAGAGGGGTAATCTTTACACATCCCATGTACTGAATAAGAAAGAGGTACATAGTTGGCTTACAATCGCAACTTCACCCAATACATAAATATAGCATTACAATCATCCAAATACAATCAAGGTCCGACTACGGAACCAAAATAAAGACGACCCCAAATGCATAAGATCCCCGATCGCCCCCAACTGGGCTCCACTACTGATTGTCTGGAAAGGAAACGTAGTATCGTCCTGAGTCCTCATCGAACTCCCACTTGAGTTTAGTCGCATCTCCTGGAATGGTATCATCGGCACCTGAATCTGGTTTTGGAAGTAATCTGTGAGTCACGGGGACTCAGCAATCTCACACCCTCGCGATCAAGACTATTTAAGCTTATGGGTAGGGAAAAGGTATGAGGTGGAGCTGCAGCAAGCACTAGCATATATGGTGGCTAACATACGCAAATGAGAGCGAGAAGAGAAGGCAAAGCACGTTCGAGAATCTATGATCGAGAAGTGATCCTAGAACTACTTACGTTCAAGCATAACACGAGACCGTGTTCTCTTCCCGGACTCCGCCGAAAAGAGACCATCACGGCTACACACGTGGTTGATCCATTTTAATTAAGTTAAGTTTCAGGTTCTCTACAACCGGACATTAAAAAATTCCCATCTTCCCATAACCGCGGGCACGGCTTTCAAAAGTTCAAATCCCTGCAGGGGTGTCCCAACTTAGGCCATCACAAGCTCTCATGGTTAGCGAAGGATATTCCTTCTCCCAGGACGGCCAGATCAGACTCGGAATCCCGGTTACAAGACATTTCGACAATGGTAAAACAAGACCAGCAAAGCTGCCAGAATGTGCCAACAAATCCCGATAGGAGCTGCACGCATCTCGTTCTCAGGGCACACCGGATTGTCCAAGGTCCCAGTAGGCCAACCCAGAGTTGCCCCTGGTGGCCACCGACAGCTGACAGGTTGGACCAACACTCAGAGGAGCACTGGCCCGGGGTTTAAAATAAAGATGACCCTTGAGTCCGCGGAACCCAAGGGAAAAAGGCTAGCTGGAAAATGGTAAAACCAAGGTTGGGCCTTGCTATAGGAGTTTTATTCAAGGCGAACTGTCAAGGGGTTCTCATTATAACCCAACCGCATAAGGAACGCAAAATCAAGGAACATAACGCGGCAGAGTGGAACAAAACACCAGGCATAAGGCCGAGCCTTCCACCCTTTACCAAGTATATAGATGCATTAAAGTAAACAAGTTATAATAATGATATCCCAACAATAAACATGTTCCAACAATAAACAAACCCCAATCTTCACCTGCAACTAGCAACGCTATAAGAGGGCCTGAGCAAAGCGGTAACATAGCCAAACAACGGTTTGCTAGGATAAGGTGGGTTAGAGGTTTGACATGGCAATATGGGAGGCAAGATAAAGCATGTGGTAGGTATCGCGGCATAGGCATAGCAATAGAGCGAGCAACTAGCAAGCAAAGATAGAAGTGATTTCGAGGGTATGGTCATCTTGCCTACAAAGTTCTACAAGTTGACGTAAGCTTGATCCTCGTAAGCATTCTCAAAGGGTTCCTCGATCACGTACTCGTCTCCCGGCTCTACCCAAAGGAAGAACACAAACAAAGGGAACCACAATCAACCACGGTGCAATGCGCAAGCAACATGATGCAAAACATGGCATGATATGTGAGACGTGATATGCAATGCATATGCATGCTCCGGAAGGAAAAGATTGAACCAGGCCTCAACTTGGCAAACCAAGAGTGCCTCTGGAAATATTAGTTGATTTCAGTCGAAATCGATATAAAGATCACCGGAATCGGATGCACGGTTTGCAAATGGCAAGCAAAACAATAATGGCACTATTCTGTGATTAACAGCACGATGCCATCTAAAATGCATCAAGAAAATAAGCTACTACACTCTAACATATCAAAGCACATGGAAGTAATCCGCTCAAGATGCTTGACAAAAGATGAACACTAAGCTACGGCTAAATCACACAATAGCGGGTTCAAACAAGCATGGCAAAAGTGCAAAAGATATCAGGTTCACAGACTTGGTGAAAATAACAACATGTCAGGATTTAACACAAGCAAGCAATGTTTAGAGCAAGATAACACCATGCTACAGGAACATATCATGGCAAAGCAAAGCATGGCATGGAACTACTCAAAGCATATAACAAAAGTCCCTTACTGACCATAAGCCAAAAGGGATCAGAAGATACTATGGCAACCATGTAAACATAGCAAGTTCCGTTAACAGATTCAGACTTAGCAGAAAACTGGACATGGCAAAAACAGAGTTACGTAGGCATGTTTGCGAGCTCGATGCACTTACCACAAGGCATTGCATGACAAACTAAGCATACAAGTATTTCAATACCGCCTATGATGATGGAGGATGATGATGATGACCCAAACAAGTATTTCAATACCGCCTATGATGATGGAGGATTGATGGCTCAGGACGGCGAAGACTCATGCTATGAGCGTGGAGATGTTGACTTGATGCTGCCTGATTTGCCGGAGCCGGAACGTCCTAAGGAGGAATGCAAAAAGTCTATCTTCGAGTGATCCTCGCAGGAGACGCCTCCAGATGCCGCCTGTACCCAGCAACCCCTCGAGGCCCGTCCATTGATTATCCCGACGACACTGGGGGTGGTGGTTAGGGAAGGTATGGTGGGCTCACTACCGCCACCCACCAAGAAGCAAAGGAGGAGACCGGACTAGAAAGGCCCTATAGGAGCCAGAGCTCCTTCAAGCAGCCAGCTGCCTCTGGAGCCCCGGGTGGTAGACAGAATACCTGTCGAAGGTGCGCAGCGCTTCCATGTCGCCGCCAGCCGATCCTACCTGCAAAAGCACTAGAGCACATACTGAACAATGATCTAAGGAGACTCTATGAAGATGTGCTGGCTAGAGAGAAAAGCCTTCTGGTCGCAGAAAAACCAGGATACCCGCTTTACGTGGCTCAGGTGCCAGGTGGGAGCTTGTACGTCGATAGATGGCCCGCGAATAAGTTCATCCTGCGATTTGACTACATCTATGACATGTTCCACATGACCAAGCTGGATTTCTAGTTCATCTGCATGTATGTGCTCTATCTGAACTGCTTCATCAGGGTCGAGAACATCAAATATATGTGTGTCGCGGACCCATTCTATATGCACAAGAGCTTCTTGGCAGTTTGCAAAGAGCACCGTGACTATGCGAGAAAGTACCTCGGCGAATTCATGATCGCTAATAAGGACAAGGAAGTGATTCTCTTGCCTTATCATCCCACATAATTCATCCGCACATATCCTTTCGTAAGTGTTAATCCTTCCTTTGCAAGCATAGAGGCTTATTTGAGGTGTACTTAATTTGCGCAGCAGGGGGGCGCCGTCCTCATCGTTCTGTCCCCGGAATACTCCCATGCGATGTACTTGGACTCATCAAAGAACCTCAGGAAAAAGGATTACAAGAACATAAATAGTGTTCTTGATAGTGCCCTGTTAACCTTCAGCCTGTCTGGTGGATATATCAAGGTGAAAAAGTACAGGAATCGCGGGCTGGCTTTTGGTCATAAGACCGACTTCTGCTGCATCCAGCAACCGCACACGAGTATGGCTGATGGATTCTACCTCATGCATCACCTGCTCGAGTACAGAAGGGATAATCAATGCCTTCACATGTCACCTACTACCATGCCGAGATTGTCAGCTGGGCCACAAGCATAGGAAGGACACCGGATCATCAAATCAGAGTTGAGTTTTATCACGTACAGTGTGAACTTGCCCAAGTGATCCTGAAGCAGGTCCTCGAACCAACAGGGATGTTCTACCATGGGCAAATCACGCGGGAAGATGTCCGAGCACTGCTAACCGCTCAGCGTCTGGACCTGAAGCCTTTCAAGAAGCTCGGGTGCTTCCTCCCTGACTATCAAGATTGGACCGTCGACATGGAGGACTGATTGTTGATGACAATGTGTCACTACTGTCTTTCTATGGCAAAACTTTGAATTTATGCACGGCGAAACTATGTGATCTAACTAAACAGTGGTCCTGAACTAGCGTAGATCTCTCTAGTTAATTAGTTTGGGTATGAGGAACTTTTTCATTTATGTTACTATTGGTTGCTTGTATTTTCCTCCCGGTTACCTCTGTGTTTTCTTAAGTACATTATGTTGCATATTAGCGTTCAGTTCATCAACTCATGATGCGGGTACATAGATCAGAGATGGCGAAGGGCTACTACGCTGTGTACATTGGGAGGGTTCTAGGAGTCTACGACCACTAGGCAGCCTCTCAGGCCCAGGTGCACAGGTACCTGGGTGCTAGCCATAGTGGATTCGACAACAAAGCCGAAGCGGAAAGTAGTTACTCGAGGTGGACACTCCAGCATGAGCAGGGGCGGGACCACCGGTACTACATAGTCGTGCTCTTGCTCATGCTGATCGCTCTTCTCTTTTACATCATGGTTTATATAGAGATGATGAAACTTGTGTGTGTGCCATGACTATGCAGTTGCAATTATTCGAGACATGACATTATCGCACTTGTGTATCGCTATTTTCGAGATGAGATGATATTTGTGTTGAATGATGATGATGATGGTATGATGGAACTACTGTATGTCTATGATATGATGAGAATAGTGTGTGTTTAGTATGATCTGATGAAACTATTGTATAGAACCTGTATAAATACACCACAAATACATAGGGGGTGAGGGTCGGCAAAAGCAGGAACATTAGCAGTAGTGCTGGAGAGCACCTAGCAGTAGCGCTGGCTTAGCAGCAGCGCTTCAATTGAACAAGCGCTACAGATAGTTATCAGTAGCGCTGGTCCAGGCAGCGCTACTGCTAACAATACTTAGTAGTAGCGCTGCCTATACCAGCGCTACTGCTACAACTTAGCTGTAGCGCGCTAGCAGTTGCGCTGGACCCAGCGCTACTGCTATGCATATTTCAAGCGCTACTACTAGGGTTTTCCCTAGTAGTGCATGTCCAAAACATCACATGTCCAAATATGACATGTCCAAATTCCAAATATGACATGTCCAAATCACATGTCCACTTCAAATTTGCATATAACTAGAAGAAAAATATAGAAATTGAAGAAAAATGCAAGAAGTCATTTTTCTTCACAATATTTGAAACTAAATTCAGCCTACCTAAATTTGAAACTATTTTTTTTGCTTTAACTAGGGTTCATACTAATTATGTTTTTTTAAATAGCAACAATTTCTTAAACTAAAAAATTTAAATAGCAACAATTGCTTTAACTAATCTGTCCTAGGGTTCATACTAATTCATACTAACTAGCACTAAATAGCTAGGGTTCACATGAATCAACATTCCGTGGAACTTGAAGAAAAATGCAAGGAACCAATATAATCAATTCTGTTTTTTCTTTTAACTACACCTGAAACACCTAACCCTAAATTTCAAAACAAAGCTAAATTTATATCCTAATCTGAAACCTAGGCTTCATACTAACTAGGGTTAATCCAAACTAGGGTTCATACTAACTAGAGTTCAAATTGCACCTAGGGTTCATAATGTAGCCTAACTAACCTAGGGTTCATGATATAGCCTAACTAACCTAGGGTTCAAATGACAGAGAGTAGAGAGAGAAGAGGGGAGGGGAGAGGAGGGCTCATAGCGGGGAGGTGGTTGTCGGGGCAGATGGCGGCGAGGAGGTGGAGGAGGAAGGGACGAGGCTGGTGCGGCGGTGGTTGTCCGGGGAGACGGTGGTGCGGCGGTGACGAGGCGCAGTGAGCGACGAGGTTGGCGCACCAGAAGCGAGGCAGCGACGCGGCGAGTGCTCCAATGATGCTCGAGGGGAGGGGCTTCGACGATGCTCAACGGCAGGGGATCCTACGGCGAGGGTGGGGGCGGAGGCGAGGGGAGGGGCTCCGGCGGCGGGGGCACGGAGAGAGGGCCGGTTGGGATTTGGGGGAGGAAGCAGAGGGGAGGGAAGCCCGCGCATGGTGGTTATGTCATTGTAGCAGTAGCACGCTTCCAAAAACGCGCTATAGCTAGCAGTAGCGCTTTTCAAGAAAAAGCACTACTGCTAACACTAGTAGCTATAGCACTTTTCTTCAATGGGCGCTTCTACTATTGTTTTCATTTTTCTTTTCTTTTCCTTTAATTTCTTTTCTTTTGTTGTTCTTTTTTTATTTTCTTCTCCTTTTCCTTTTCTGCCTTTCCTTTTCTTCTTTTCCTTTTCTTTTCTTTTCCTTTTTTTCCGAGAGCCCGAACGAAGGGAAGGTGATACAATGTATATAACTAAGGCGAAAGATATTGCATCATTTGACCCATAACAGTTAAGTGTGCTATATAAAATAGGAACATATATATATATATTACATCATTTAACCCATAACGGTTTCTCAGCGTCGACATTTTCGTTTTTGAGTGAGCTTCTTTCCCTTCTTGTTCGTTGACGAATAATTGAGCCCCTCATTGTGACTTTTCCTTTTCCATGGAGTACAATCTTTCTTAGGTTATGTAGTATTGATTCTTCTTTTGATGTATACTCATCGTCATCGTCATCTTCCCTCATCAGGTTTTCGTACTGGTCGTAGTCTTCCTCGTTGGCGGCTTCATACATTTCAATGATGTTCCTTTTGCCTCTCCTCATGACAACATGGCTGGGATTGCTCGGGTCGGTTATGAAGAAGCATTGTGTCACGTGCTTAGTTTGTACCCATGGCTCATTTTTTGTGATTGCGTTCACGGTAGCGCTCTTGGCGTCGGGTATAGTCATGGTAGTGAAATACCGGTTTTCTCTTTTGACATTCTTAGCACATCTGACACGGAACATCATCGCGCTGTGGAGTCCAGAGTAGTCAAGATCCTAGATCTCCTCGACCCTTCCGTAAAATCTCTTAGTTACGCCGTTGTCGCTGCCGGTCATGCATTCCATCGTCACCCCTGAGTTCTGAAAATCACTGTTCATATCTTTGGCCTCCGTGTAGGACGTGTATCCGTTGATATCATATGCCTGATACGTGACGAGGTTGGGCGAGGGGCCATGTGCTAAGGAGTATATGAGCAATCCATCCTTAGAGCCCTCTTCCGGGGGATTAGCAAGAATATTCTCTTTGAACCAATGCAGGAAAGTGGAGTTGTGCTCTCTAGTAACTTCGGCGTCCATCCTGCATACCCCCCGGTCATGATACTTCTTTGTGATAATTTCTTTGTGCAGTGTCACGAAAGGATCTACCTAGTCTTGGTGTTGTAGCACTACCAAGTTTGCTCTGTCAAAGTCATTGCGTCGATCTTAGTAGGCCACATGCAGTTCCCTGCGACCGTTGGAGTGGCCTTCTCCTTCGAGCCTCCCAACATGCTTCTTAATGGGTGAACCAACACCAGGCGGCCGGTCTGCTCTATATAGAAAATTCTCGCGGAAAGAGATGCACTCTTGTGTCAGCTAGCCCTCGACGATGCTTCCATCCAGATGGGACATGTTACGGACGATGATCCCGTTCATCCTCTCGAACGGCATCATGTTGTGGAGGAATGACGGCCCCAGGTCTATTATGTCATCCACAATATAGACACACAGATGCACCATGACATCAAAGAAGGCAGGCGGGAAGTACATCTCAAGCTCATTTAGTATCACAACGATCTCTTCATGTAGCCTTCGGAGCTGGTTCACACTGATCGACTTTCGAGAGATGACGTTGAAAAAGTTGTAGAGACCAAAAAGCGTGTCACGGACGTGCTTGTCCATTATCCATCTAAGGGGAACATGTAGTATATGTGTCATCATCACATGATAGTCATGGGACTTCATACCGCTGAACCTTTTCTTCTTCGTGTCTAGAAATCTGCTTATCTTCCCACAGTAGCCGGAACTAACTTTGATTCCGGTAAGGCACTTGAAGAATTGATCGATATCAGCCAGACTTAAGGTGAAGCAAGAAGGGGGGCAATAAAACTCTTCCTTTACTTTTTCCCTTCTTCTCCCGCACCTCTATCTCCGTCTCTATCTCCTCTGACTTTTTACGAAGCGGCATGTGCAGATCTATCCTGATCTCCAAATCATGCAAGTCTTTTCTTGCCTTCGGCCCATCCTTGGTCTTATCTGGCATGTTCATCAGTGTCACAAGCAAGCTCTCAAGGACATTCTTACATATATGCATTTGATCAAGGCAATGAGGCGTGTCAAGTTTGTGTCCATACTCCAAGTCCTAGAAAACAGACCTCGTCTTCCAAACCTTCAGCAGCGGCTCCGGCGCATTTTTCATCGTCTTTCCTGGCGCAGGGCACTGCTCCTAGTTTTTCAACAGCTCATCGATTTCAGCGCCACTCCGCTTACGTGGAGGTCCTTGATGCTCAGCCTCACCATTGAATAGATCTCCATGGTTTCTCCATGGGCCGTCCTTATCGAGCCATCTTCGATGCCCCATGTATGCGATTTTCCCATACCCACCATCTTTCCTCGATGTTAGCTACTGAGACATAGTATCATCCATGCACCACGTGCATCCGCAATATCCATGGCACACCTGGCTTGCAACATATCAAACGGATTCATGCCATTGGTACACGCGCTGAGCACGATGTTCCTTGCATCACATGCGAAATACCGATATTCATCGTTGAACGCTCTCCACTGGCTTCCATCCATGAGGTGTCTCAGCTTCGGATCATCTCCATCATCGGGCTTTTTCCTCTCCGCTTGCCAACGCATGTGCTTTGCTTCCTTGGGATCTACAAAATAATATTGTAGACGGGGAGTGATCGGTAAGTACCATACAACTTTCTGGGGATATTTCTTCCCGACCTTCTTGTATCGAGAAGCATTGCACATCGGACATCAGGTTTTTTCTACGTGCTCCTTCCGATAAATTATGCAATCGTTGATGCATGCATGGTATCTAACGTGTGGCAGATCAAGAGGGCACACGATCTTCTTGGCCTCATCTACACTAGTACGACATAGATTTCCCGTGGGAAGAACATCCTTTAGGTACTTGAGAAGCTCATCGAGGCTAGTGTTGGTCCATTTGTTTTTAGCCTTCGTCTTCAGGAGTTCTAGCGTGAAACTCAAGTGGGTCACCTCGAGATCGCAACCATCATACAATGGAGTGTTCGAGTCTACCACCAGTTGCTGTAGCTTGGCCTCCTCTCTAGAAGCAGCTCTGTCAGTACTCATCTCCTTGCGAAGAAGTGCTTGAACATGAGGGTCCTACCCGATTGGACTTAGTACCGACGAAGTCTGCGGCATGGAGTCCATGTTTTATCCGCCGCCATGTCCGGGCCCTTCTCCTCCGCCATGTCCAGCCCCTTCTCCGCCACCATTATCGGTCATCTCTTCATCTTGCCCCGCGTCGTCATTGCCTGCCCTGTTGGCATCCTCATCATCATCATCATCATCCTCATCTTCAATTATCCACCGAGTATAGCCATCCATGAAACTAGTCATGAGCAGGTGTGCCATCACACGACCATCATCATAGGGGTCGAGCCAAACTCCTCCTTTGCATCTTCGACATGGACATAAAATCTCTGTCAGGTTATTTTCTTTCATGTCCTGCACCGCCGACCGCAACCACCTATCCACCATCGTTTCACTGACCATCATGAACGCCTGCACGGTAATAATAAATATATTGATTATAAAAATGCATGCATGCATCAAAGTCATACAAAAATTCGGCATGACCTTCCCAAAAAATAGGACATATAGAGTTTGCCCGGAATTCACCGAAATGGAAATAAATCAACATTTCGGAAAAACATAGGCAACTCGCAAGCACAATCCTGCGGCAACTCATGCCACACACACAATTTCCATCATATCGCCCGATTATGTCATATCGCACACATACACATATTTCCTTTCTTGTAAAAGCATATACTTTTAATCAGCTATCTCGAGATCGAGGATGGTGATGATGATGTCGATAGGTGTCGCCACACACAACTTTGGAATGATCAAAAGTGGACAAAGCTCTTCTTGACAAGTCTAGATCTAGTTAGCAAAGTACATAGGTCACTTCACTACATGCTAGATCTACCTAGCTAGCTAGTTTGGGGGGAGACAAGTTCAACTAGTGGAGGGGGAAGGAAAAAGAGAAAGGAGATGCATTAATGGAGGTGGTGTAGTTAGCTAGGAGTAATAAAGAGAGAGAAATATAGGTAGAAGAAGGAGAGTAATCGGGGGGAGAAGTAGTTTGGAAGATGCAAAGTGAGGGAAAGAGGACGTGGGGGCTAGGGGAAAGTGAAGGAAGAGAAGATGGGGGAGGGGGAGGGGGAGCGGGAGGAAAAAGGTGGTGGCTGCGGTTTAGCAGTAGCGCTGGGTGTAAAACGCGTTGCTGCTAATAAGATGGCAGTAGCCACTTCTGGCAGAGGCGCTATTGCTAAGCAGGGCCCGCCATGTGGCCAAGTTCAAAATTAACAGTAGCGCCCCGCACAAAAAGCGTGCTACTACTATTACAGTAGCAGTAGCGCGGTTAATGTGGGCGTGCTATTGCTAAACCTAGCGTGGCGGGAACGGTCGGGCAATTTTAGTAATAGTGGGTTCTACCGAGCCGCGCTACTGCTAAGTCAGTAGCAATAGCGCATGTTAATGGACCGCGCTACTACTAATTAGCAGTAGCGCCCCTTCTTGTCCAGCGCTACTGCTAAGATTTTGTGTATAAGGTTTTCCCTAGTAGTGATAGGTGGAATAGAATATGGTGATTGTGGAGAAGACAAAAAAGAAGGAGATAGTCTCACATCAACTAGGCATATCAACGGGCTATGGAGATGCCCATCAATAGATATGAATGCGAGTGAGTAGGGATTGCCATGCAATGGATGCACTAGAGACATAAGTTTATGAAAGCTAAAAAAAGAAACTAAGTGGGTGTGCATCCAATTTGCTTGCTCACAAAGACCTAGGGCAATTTGAGGAAGCCCATCGTTGGAATATACAAGCCAAGTTCTATAATCAAAAATTCCCACTAGTATATTAAAGTGACATCATAGGAGACTCTCTATCATGAAGATCATGGTGCTACTTTGAAGCACAAGTGTGGAAAAAGGATAGTAACATTGACCCTTCTCTCTTTTCTCTTTTTTTGTTTGGCTTCTTTGGCCTCTCTTTTTGTTGGCTTCTTTGGCCTCTCTTTTTTCTCACATGGGACAATGCTCTAGTAATGAAGATCATCACAGTTTTATTTACTTACAACTCAAGAATTACAACTCGATACTTAGAACAAAAATATGACTCTATATGAATGCCTCTGGCCATGTACCGGGATGTGCAAGGACACAAGAGAGACATGTATAAAAAATATGAAAGGTGGCTTTGCCACAAATACTATGTGAACTACATGATCATGCAAAGCAATATGACAATGATGAAGTGTGTCATAATAAACAGAACGGTTGAAGTTTCCTGGCAATATATCTCGGAATGGCTATGGAAATGCCATAATAGGTAGGTATGGTGGTTGTTTTGAGGAAGGTATATGGTGGGTGTAAGGTACCGGCGAAACTTGTGTGGTACTAGAGAGGCTAGCAATGGTGGAAGGGTGAGAGTGCGTATAATCCATGGACTCAACATTAGTAATAAAGAACTCACATACTTATTGCAAAAATCTATTAGTTATCGAAACAAAGTACTACGCGCATGGGGGATAGATTGGTAGGAAAAGACGATCGCTCGTCCCCGACCGCCACTCATAAGGAAGACAATCATTAAATACCTCATGCTCCAACTTCGTTACATAATGGTTCACCATACGTGCATGCTACGGGAATCACTAACTTTAACACAAGTATTTCTCCAATCCACAATTACTCAGTAGCATGACTCTAATATCACCATCTTTATATCTCAAAACAATCATATGGAATTAAACTTCTCCTAGTATTCGATGCACTTTATATGAACGTTTTTATTATATCCCTCTTGGGTGCCTATCATATTAGGACTAAATTCATAACCAAAGCAAATCACCGTGTTGTTTAGAGAGACTCTGAAAATAATATAAGGGAAGCATGAGATTTCAATAATTTCTACAAAATAAAACCACCGCAGTGCTCTAAAAAGATATAAGTGAAGCACTAGAGCAAAATTGCCTAGCTCAAAAGATATAAGTGAAGCACATAGAGTATTATAATAAATCACGATTCATGCGTGTCCCTCTCAAAAGGTGTGTACAGCAAGGATGATTGTGGAAAACTAAAAATCAAAGACTCATATCATACAATACGCTCGAAGCAAAACACGTATCATGTGGTGAATAAAAATGTAGCCTCAAGTAAAGTTACCGATAAACGAAGACGAAAGAGGGGGTGCCTTCCGGGGCATCCCCAAGCTTAGGCTATTGGTTGTCCTTGAATATTACCTTCGGGTGCCTTGGGCATCCCCAAGCTTAGGCTCTTGCCACTCCTTATTCCATAGTCCATCAAATCTTTTACCCAAAACTTGAAAACTTCACAGCACAAAACTCATCAGAAAATCTCATGAGATCCGTTAGTATAAGAAAATAAATCACCACTTATCGTACTATTGTGAACTCATTCTTTATTTATATTGGTGTAATATCTACTATATTTCACCTTCTCCATGGTTAATACCCCCCGATACTACCCATAGATTCATCCAAATAAGCAAACAACACAAAGAAAACAGAATTTGTCAAAAAACAGAACAGTCTATAGCAAACTGTAACTCTAGAATACTTATGTAACTCCAATTTTTTTGAAATAATAGGAAAACGGAGGCAATTTGTATATTAATCTTCTTAAAAAGAATCAGTATTTTATCACGCTTCTGTTAAAAATGAGAATTGTTTTCCTGAACGTAGAAGTTTTTGTTTTTTAGCAAGATCAAATCAACTATCACCGTAAGCTACCCCAAAGGTGTTACTTGGAACAAACACTAATTAAAACACAAAAACATATCTAACCAGAGGCTAGATCAATTATTTATTGAAAAACAGGACCAAAAAACAAGAACAAAAATAAAATTGGGTTGCCTCCCAACAAGCGCTATTGTTTAGCGCCCTTAGGTAGGCACAAAAACATAGATCTAGGTACTGTCATCTTTGGTATGCAATTCCTCGATTGCATACTTATTATTCGTAGGAGATTCTTTGTTTTTATCAATGATCGAACTCCTAGTCAAGAAATCAGGAAATTCACTTGTGGCAATTGGTTCCTTAACAATATAGAAAAGATTAGAGTGAACGCTTATTGTTTTGACATCTTCGTTACCCTTACTAGAAGATCCCCCCTTCTTCTTAGGAACATACATAATTAAACTTTGTAGTGTTAGTAGGAGAAAAATCTTCAGTCATTTTAACGGAGGAAAAGGTGGAAGCCAAGTTGGTAATAATATCTTCTAGTTTGCCAATTCTAGTAGAATCTTGATCTATCTTTTCATTATCTATGGGTTCCTTTTCCCCAAGATTCTTTAAAGTAACTCCTACCTTAGATCCATATTGAGTAATATGATTATGAATCTTTTGATCCAAATTTTCAATCAACTCCACAGTAGCAATGTATTCTCAACAATATCAAGCCTTTCATGACATGTTCCAAGGTTAAAGCAGTTCCATTGATCATAAGAGGTGGTGGGCCTAATAAATCTATCATAGCATTATAAGAATCAAAAGTATGGCTCCCCCAAAAAATTCCCCCAGTAATGGTATCTGGAACATATGTATTCCAAGGAGTAATGCCCGCATAAAAATTGCGACCGAGAATGGCAGTGGATTGCTTTCAAGTAGATCTATTCGGAGCATTGCAAATCCTATACCAAGCATCTTTCAAATTTTATCCCTACCTTTGCTTAAAATTAAGGACCTCACTATCGGGAGTGCTAACAATGATGGGAGGACTAGCCATGAAAGAAAGACAAGTGATCTAACACACGAGCAAACAAAACGCAAACGAAAAGACGAACGGAAGAAGGGCAAAGAAAAGGGCAAATCTTTTCGAAAATCGTTTTAGAAGTGGGGGAGAGGAAAAATGAGAGGCAAATGACGAATAACGTAATTCAAGAGATGAGGGTTTATGATGGGTACTTGGTAGGCTTGACTTAGCGTAGATCTTCCCGGCAACGGCGCCAGAAATTCTTCCTGCTACTTCTTGAGCTTGCATTGGTTTTTCCCTTGAAGAGGAAAGGGTGATGTAGCACATTAGAGATAAGTATTTCCCTCAGTTAAGAACCAAAGTACCAATCCAGCAGGAGAAGAACGCGCAAATCACCAATACCTGCACAAACAATCAAACACTTGCCCCTAACGTGATAAAGGGGTTGTCAATCCCTTCACGGTCACTTGCAAAGGTGAGATCTGATAGGGATAGATAAATAAAACTAAACGAAAGATAAAATATTTTTGGGTTTTTTGGTTTATAGATCCGAAAATAAAAGAACCCAAAATAGTAGACCGAAAACTAATATGATGGAAAATAGACCAGGGAGCCATAGGTTTCACTAGAGGCTTCTCTCTTGAAGGCAAACAATACGATGGGTGAACAAATTACTGTCGAGCAATTGATACAAAAGCGCAAAGTTATGAAGATATCCAAGGCAATGGTTATGTAATATAGGCATCACGTCTGTGTCAAGTAGACCGACTCCTGCCTGCATCTACTAATATTACTCCACACATCGACCGACTCCTGCCTGCATCTAGAGTATTAAGTTCATAAAGAATCAAGTAATGCTTTAAGTAAGATGACATGATGTAGAGGAATAAACTCAAGAAATATGATGTAAACCCCATCTGTTTATCCTTGATGGAAACAATACAATACGTGCCTCGCTACCCCTACTTTGTCACTGGGTGAGGACACCGCAAGATTGAACCCAAAGCTAAGCACTTCTCCCATTGCAAGAAAAACCAATCTAGTTGGCCAAACCAAACCGATAGTTCGAAGAGAATTACAAAGATATCAAATCATGCATATAAGAATTCGGAGAAGATTCAAATAATATTCATAGATAATCTGATCATAAATCCATAATTCATCGGACCTCGAAAAACACACCACAAAATAAGATTACATCGGATAGATCTCCAAGAACATCGAGGAGAACATGGTATTGAGAATCAAAGAGAGATAAGAAGCCATCTAGCTACTAGCTCTGGACCCGTAGGTCTGAGGTAAACTACTTACGCTTCATCGGAAGGGCAATAGAGTTGATGTAGATGCCCTCCGTGATCGAATCCCCCTCTGGCAGGATGTCGGAAAAGTCCCCAAGATTGATCTCACGGGAACAAAAGGTTGCGGTGGTGGAGAAGTGTTTTCGTGGATGCTTCTGGAATATATGTGAATATATAGCGCCAAGGGCTAGGTTAGACGATTCCCGAGGGGGTGGCAAGGTAGGGGCGCCCCCCTAGGGTGCCACACTCCACCCTTGCCGCCGCCTCGCGGCTCCTCTGACTTGCACTCCAAGTCAACTGGGTGTCTTTTGGTCCAAGAAAAATCATCGCGAAAGTTTTATTCCATTTGGACTCCCTTTAATATCCCTTTTCTGTGAAGCTCACAAACAAGGGAAAACAGAAAATGGCACTGGGCTCTAGGTTAATAGGTTAGTCCCAAAAATAATATAAAATAGCATATTAATGCATATAAAACATCCAAAATAGATAATATAATAGCATGGGACAATAAAAAATTATAGATACGTTGGAGAAGTATCATTCTTCCTCTAGTGGTGTCGTGTGAATGTCGACTACATAGAACTTCAGCATGTTTGGTCCTAGGGGAATGCATTTGGTTGTAATAAGTAAATGATGGGTTGCGAGAGTGACAGAAGCTTAAACCCTAGTTTATGAATTATTTTGTAAGGGGATGATTTGGATCCATATGTTTCATGCTATGGTTAGATTTATCTTAATTCTTAATTCATAGTTGAGGATGCTTGTGAGAGGGGGCAATCATAAGAGGGTTGCTTGTTCAAGTAAGAAGAACACCCTAGCATCGTTCCACCCACATATCAAATTATCTAAGTAGTGAACACGAATCAACTAAACATAATGAACATGACTAGACTAGAATTCCCATGTGTCCTCGAGAATGCTTTGTTTAATATAAGATAATTCTCTGGCTTATCCTTTGCTATAAAATGGATTGGGCCATCTTGTTGCGGTTTGTTACTATTGTCACTTGTTAATTGCTACGAATTATCTTGCTATCTAACGACTTGTTACCGCTACTTTCAGTACTTGTAGAGACGACTTTGTTGAAAACCGCTTATCATTTCCTTTTGCTCCTCATTGGGTTCAACACTCTTACTTATCAAAAGCACTAGGATTGATCCCCCTCACTTTTGAGTCATCAGTGATAGCTATCTTGCCCTTTCCAAGTACCTTTCCCTTTGTCTCGGCACCAAAGACGACGTTGGAGTAAGACCTAAGATCATCAATGAATTAAACTAACATGTCATATCTTCGGACATATGATTGGTGCATCCACTATTGAGGACCCATTGATTTTCACCAGGGCCATGATCCTACAAAGAGAGTCATGTCTTGGTTTTGAGTACTCATTTATGAATGGGACCTCTCACATTAGTAACAAGAACCTTAGGAACCCAAATGGTCCAAGGACCATAATAGAACTAATCACCAACATATTAATCTACTACCTCTGTCTCGGTGAATAAGTCATTCACGTAGTTCTAGGTCGATGATTTAACTATCTAAATATGTATTATATGTGACAAAAAATATACATTTAGAAACTACATCTGTGTAGAAATCTAGTGATATACTTTTCATGACATATAACACATATTTAATTCCTCAAATTGATGACCTAGAACTACGCGAATGACTTATTCACCTAGACGGAGGTAGTAATACTTTTCCATCCTTGCCTTTACAATGCATGGAGGACAAGTTTAGTGTAAACTTGTTGTTGGATCGATAAGTATGTCTAGAGGGAGGGTGAATAGACTACTAACCCAAATATGGAATATTTTCCCAAATTTTAATTTCCTTGGCAATTCTTGGCTTATATAGTAGTCTATAAAGCACCTTAACATGCAAGTTTACAAGAGTATGGGCAGTGGAATATGGAGACAAGTGAAAGTAAATAAGTAGAGTTAGAGATTTGCAATCATATGTTGGCTTGGTGAAGTTTTTTTCCCGTGGTTTGGACAGTTGATGCTATCTTACATCCATGTTGATGGAGGTTTTGACATATAAAGGTTCTAAGATCACAAGGATCTTGGTTGAGAGATTCGACAAATTAATGGTCCTCAAAGGACACTCACCCATGAAGGGTCCATGAAGGAGCCACCAACCTATTCCATCATGGATTACGCCCATGAAAACTAGCCCCACTAAGGTAGATCTCCACAAAGTAGGCGATCTCCAAGCCCTTATAAACTTCTTGGCTTCTTAACAAACTTGAATACTTCTAAGCACACCTGGCTAATCTAGGAGGCGCACAACCTCCAAAACTAACATAATATAGGGTCATTGGTGATTAATACCTTGCTCATGTGCTTCAAAAGATATTCTTGCCAACACTCAAATTCATTCAAGATTTGGATATTAGATTGCAAAAGGAGTGGAAAGCAAGAGGGATTAGATCGCAAATGGATTGATTGGATGTTTGGAGTAGAGATCCCTTTAAAATAGTGAAAGGAGGTGGAGTACACTCTTAGACCATATGATGGTAATGGAGTTTGTTTCGATTGAATAGGTGGGATAGGTGGGGGTATAATTAGTAGGGCCTCAAAATCTGGTTGTTGCCAACTTTATTACAAAGCTCGGAACCTTCAAACTGATTAGCTTGTAAGCTTTGATATCAACAAAGTAGCTACTTTCAGATGACTCGAAAGGTCAAACCAAAATACATTCAGAAGATCCAAGACTTACACTTGGTCAGTGGCACACTCTCAGTTATGGCTTCATAAATTCTGAACGGTTTGCTGCTACAATTTTGATGCGACAATAGAAGGTTTGCTAGATGCTTTGGTGATTCCAAGTGAAAAACTTGGAGGCTCTGAATGGCTAGGGTTTGCAATGACTATATCTAACTGAGTGGCATGATGATTCAGACAAGACAAGCTCAGATGCTCCAAAGTGAATGGCATTGCATAGATATATTGGAATCTTTGAAGGAATCTGAGGAGTTATGGAGTATGATATTTAAGCACATGGATTAAGAAACTCATTACCATGTCCTCATCCCCCTTTGATAGTATTGACATGCCTAAGGAGTCGGTGTGATTTTGGATCACTAAAATCAAAAAAGAGTAATCCTATGGTGACACTTTTCTTGATGAAATTTGCAGGGGTCACCTTCCACTCCACTGTTACACAAGCAAGGAACGATTCATGAAATAAACTTGTAGGAATCATGATAAGTCCATTTTGCAGCATGTTTTCTTACTATTATATATAGTGTTTTATACCAATATTTCACTTTATGATGCAATTCAAGTGCCTTTCTCTCTTATTATGCAAGATATACATGGAGATGGAAATTGCCGACAATTGGAATTATGGACCTAAAAGATACAAAAGAGAAAACCATTCTCCGGAGCTTCAAATGACCTGAAAATTTATGGAGATTTATTTTGGAATAAATAAAAATATTGGAAGAAGAATCACCGGGAGGGGCCCCACCAGTGAGCCACAAGCACAAGTGTCGCGCCCATGGGCACGCCATGTGATCTTGTGGGCCCACTAGCAGGCCTCCATGGCCCTCCCTCTACTATATGAACAATTTTCCCAAGAAAAAAATCAAGAGAAGACTTTCGGGACGAAGCGCCACCGTTTCGAGGCGGAACCTGGGCATGATCACTTTTTCTCTCTGGCGGAGCGATTCCACCGGGGATACTTCCCTTCGGGAAGGGGAAATCAAAGCCTTCGTCATCACCAATGTTCCTCTCATCATGGGAGGGCTCATCTCCATCAACATATTAACCATCACCATCTCATCTCGAACCCTTCATCTCTCATATCTAATCTTTGTCTCAAAACCTCTAATTGGTAGTTGTGGGTTGCTAGTATTGTTGATTACATCTTGTAGTTGACACTAGTTGGTTTATTTGGTAGAAGATTGTATGTTTAGATTGTTGATCACATATTATTCTCCTCTAATCATTAAGATTAATATGATTTGCGAGTCGTTCTATTTTTTCTTGAGGACATGGGAGAAGTCTTGTTATAAGTAATCATGTGAAGTTGGTATTCGTTCAATATTTTGATGAAGTGTATATTGTTCATCCTCTAGTGGTTTGTGTGAACATCGACAACACAACACATTACCATGCTTGGCCCTAGGGGAAGGCATTGTGAAGTAGCAAGTAGATGATGGGTTGCGTGAGTGACAGAAGATTAAACCTGAGTTTATGCGCTATTCCGTAAGGGGATGATTTGGATCCATATGTTTCATGCAATGGTTAGAATTATCTTAATTCTTCTTTCCTAGTTGCGGATGCTTTTGAGAGGGTGTAATCATAAGTGGGTTGCTTGTTCAAGGAAGAACATCAGCCTAGCACTAATCCACCCAAATAACAATTTATCAAAGTAGTGAACATGAATCAACTAAACATGATGAATGTGACAAGATGACAATTCCTATGTGTTCTCGAGAATGCTTTGCTTAATATAAGAAGTACTTCTAGATTGTCCTTTGCAATAAAAGGATTGGGCCACTTTTTTGCACCTTGCTACTTTGGTTACTTGTTACTTGCTATGAAACTATCTGTTACTACTAATTTACAACACTTCCGGAGATTACCTTGCTGGAATCGCTTATCAATTCCTTCTGCTCCTTGTTGGTTTCGACACTCTTACATATAGAAAGGACTACAATTGATACCCTATACTTGTGGGTCTTCAAGGCAATAGTTTATTGAGATATGTTGACATTAATTACCAAAATCCACCTAAGGAATTAGATGCACTTTCAATTCCCCCTTTTTTTGTAATTGATGACAACACATATCGAAGATTCAACAAAATAAATAATTATGATAACAACAATGCTTTGAGAATCATGTGTTCTACAGTTTCTCCCCTAAATTTGTGAATTATTCAAGATTTGTGCTTGAATGCAAATGCATGATACATTAGGTATATGATGATCTCTTCTATAACACATAGATCCTGGCGGAATGCATCATATCAAAAGATATGCACATCCTACTAAGAAAGTACATACAACAACAGGTAGTACATGTGATATATACATGATGCAAACACGAGAGTATAATCAGTATGTATACACTCCATGAGAAAATGATTTCTTGCAAAATAGAGTTTAGACAAATAGTAAAGCATTTTCCAAGAGATTGACAACAACAAATAACAACAACAACAAAGCCTTTAGTCCCAAACAAGTTGGGGTAGGATAGAGGTGAAACCCATAAGATCTGGCGACCAACTCATGGCTCTGGCACATGGATAGAAAGCTTCCATGCACCCCTATCCATAGCTAGTTCTTTGGCGATACTCCAATCCTTCAGGTCTCTATTAACGGACTAGTCCCATGTCAAATCCGGTCTACCCCAACCTCTCTTGACATTCTCCGCATGCTTCAGCCGTCCGCTATGCACTAGAGCTTCTGGGGGCCTGAGCTGAATATGCCCAAACCACGTCAGATGATGTTGGGAAGCTTCTCTTCAATTGATGGTACCCCAACTCTATCTCATATATCATCATTCCAAACTCTATCCTTCCTTGTGTGGCCACACATCCATCTCAACATACGCATCTCCGCCACACCTAACTGTTGAACATGTCGCCTTTTAGTTGGCCAACACTCAGCGCCATACAACATTGTGGGTCAAACAGTTGTCCTGTAGAATTTGCCTTTTAGCTTTTGTGGAACTCTCTTGTCACAGAGAATGCCAGAAGCTTGGCGGCACTTCATCCATCCAGCTTTGATTTGATGGTTCACATCTTCATTAATACCCCCATCCTTCTGCAGCATTGACCCCAAATATCGAAAGGTGTACTTCTGAGGTACCACCTACCCATCAAGGCTAACCTCCTCCTCCTCACACCTAGTAGTACTAAAACCGCACATCATGTACTCAGTTTTAGTCCTACTAAGCCTAAACCCTTTTGATTCCAAGTTTTGTCTCCATAACTCTAACTTCCTATTTACCCCCGTCTGATTATCGTCAACTAGCACCACATCACCCGCAAAGAGCAATCACCATGGGATATCTCCTTGTATATCCCTTGTGACCTCATCCATCACCAAGGCAAAAAGTTAAGGGCTCAAAGCTGACCCCTGATGCAGTCCTATCTTAATCAGAAAGTCATTAATGTCGACATCACTTGTTCGAACACTTGTGACAACATTATCGTACATGTCCTTGATGAGCGTAATGTACTTCGCTGGGACTTTGTGTTTCTCCAAGGCCCACCACATGACATTTTGCGGTATCTTATCATAGGCCTTCTCCAAGTCAATGAACACCATATGCAAGTCCTTCTTTTGCTCCCTGTATCTCTCCATAAGTTGTCGTACCAAGAAAATGGCTTCCATGGTCGACCTCCCAGGCATGAAACCAAACTGATTTTTGGTCACGCTTGTCATTCTTCTTATGCGGTGCTAATGACTCTCTCCCATAGCTTCATTGTATGGCTCATCAGCTTAATTCCACGGTAATTAGTAAGACTCTGAACATCCCCCTTGTTCTTGAAGATTGGTACTAATATACTCCATCTCCATTCTTTTGGCATCTTGTTTGCTCAAAAAAATGAGGTTGAAAAGCTTGGTTAGCCATACTATCGCTATATCCCCGAGGCCTTTCCACACCTCAATGGGGATACAATCAAGTGAAGGAAATATGCCCTAGAGGCAATAATAAAGTTATTATTTATTTCCTTATTTCATAATAAATGTTTATTATTCATGCTAGAATTGTATTAATCGGAAACATAATACATGTGTGAATACATAGACAAACAGAGTGTCATTAGTATGCCTCTACTTGACTAGCTCGTTAACCAAGATGGTTAAGTTTCCTAACCATAGACATGAGTTGTCATTTGATAAAAGGGATCCCATCATTAGGAGAATGATGTGATTGACTTGACCCATTCCGTTAGCTTAGCACTTGATCGTTTTAGTTTACTGCTATTGCTTTCTTCATGACTTATACATGTTGCTATGACTATGAGATTATGCAAATCCCGATTGCCGAAGGAACACTTTGTGTGCTACCAAACGTCACAACATAACTGGGTGATTATAAAGGTGCTCTACAGGTGTCTCCGATGGTACTTGTTGAGTTGGCATAGATCAAGATTAGGATTTGTCACTCCGATTGTCGGAGAGGTATCTCTGGGCCCTCTCGGTAATGCACATCACTGTAAGCCTTGCAAGCAATGCAACTAATGAGTTAGTTGCGGGATAGTGCATTACGGAACGAGTAAAGAGACTTGCCGGTAATGATATTGAACTAGGTATTGAGATACCGACGATCGAATCTCGGGCAAGTAACATACCGATGACAAAGGGAACAACGTATGTTGTTATGCGGTTTGACCGATAAAGATCTTCATAGAATATTTAGGAGCCAATATGAACATCCAGGTTCCTCTATTGGTTATTGACCGGAGACGTGTCCCAGTCATGTCTACATAGTTCTCGAACCCGTAGGGTCCGCACGCTTAATGTTCAGTGACGATCAGTATTATGAGTTTATGTGATTTGATGTACCAAAGCTAGTTCGGAGTCCCGTATGAGATCGGGGACATGATGAGGAGTCTCAAAATGGCCGAGACGTAAAGATCGACATATTGGATGACTATATTCGGACATCGGAAAGGTTCCGAGTGATTCGGGTATTTTTCGGAGTACCAGGGAGTTACGGGAATACGGGGAAGAAGTATTGGGCCTCATGGGCCAAGTGGTGGAAGAGAGGAGGCAAGGCGCGCGCCCCCTAGCCCAAACCGAATTGGACTACCCCCCCCTTTCCTCCCTCTCCTTCCTTCTCCCCTTTCCCTTCCTTTCCTCCTCCTAGTAGGAGTAGGAAAGGGGAGTCCTACTCTTACTAGGAGGAGGACTCCTCCTCCTGGCGCGCCCTAGGAGGGCCGGCCGGCCTCCCCCTTGCTTATTTATATACGGGGGCAGGGGGACCCTAGAACACACAAGTTGATCATTGATCCCTTAGCCGTGTGCGGTGCCCCCCTCCACCATAATCCACCTTGATCATATCGTAGTGGTGCTTAGGCGAAGCCCTGCGTCGGTAGCAACATCATCACCGTCATCACGCCGTCGTGCTAACGTAACTCTCCCGTGAAGCTCTGCTGGATCCGAGTTCGTGGGACGTCATCGAGTTGAACGTGTGCTGAACTCAGAGGTGTCGTGCATTCGGTACTTGGATCGGTCAGATCGTGAAGACGTTCGACTACATCAACCGCATTCTCATAACGCTTCCGCTTACGGTCTATGAGGGTACATGGACGATACTCTTCCGTCTTGTTGCTATGCATCACCATGATCTTGCGTGTGCGTAGGAAAGTTTTTGAAATTACTACGTTCCCCAACAGTGGTATCCGAGCCAGGTTTATGCGTAGATGTTATATGCACGAGTAGAACACAAGTGAGTTGTGGGTGATACAAGTCATACTGCTTACCAACATGTCATACTTTGGTTCGACGGTATTGTTGGATGAAGAGGCCTGGACCGATATTACGCGTACTCTTACGCGAGACTGGTTCTACCGACGTGCTTCGCACACAGGTGGCTGGCAGGTGTCAGTTTCTCCAACTTTAGTTGTTCTGAGTGTGACTACGCCCGGTCCTTGTTGAAGGTTAAAACAACACTAACTTGACGAAATATCGTTGTGGTTTTGATGCGTAGGTAACAACGGTTCTTGCTCAGCCCATAGCAGCCACGTAAAACTTGCAACAACAAAGTAGAGGACATCTAACTTGTTTTTGCAGGGCATGTTGTGATGTGATATGGTCAATACATGATGCTAAATTTTATTGTATGAGATAATCATGTTTTGTAACACAGTTATCGGCAACTGGCAGGAGCCATATGGTTATCGCTTTATTGTATGAAATTCAATCGCCATGTAATTGCTTTACTTTATCACTAAGCGGTAGCGATAGTCGTGGAGGCAATAGTTGGCGTGACGACAACTATGCTTCGATGGAGATCAAGGTGTCAAGCCGGTGACGATGGTGATCATGACGGTGCTTTGGAGATGGAGATCATAGGCACAAGATGATGATGGCCATATCATATCACTTATATTGATTGCATGTGATGTTTATCCTTTATGCATCTTATTCTGCTTGATTGACGGTAGCATTATAAGATGATCTCGCACTAAATTTCAAGGTACAAGTGTTCTCCCTGAGTATGCACCGTTGCGAAAGTTCGTCGTGCCGAGACACCACGTGATGATCGGGTGTGATAAGCTCTACGTTCATATACAACGGGTGCAAGCCATTTTTTGCACACACACAAAAATACTCGGGTTAAACTTGACGAGCCTAGCATATGGATATATGGCCTTGGAACACTGAGACCGAAAGGTCGAGTGTGAATCATATAGTAGATATGATCAACATAGTGATGTTCACCATTGAAAACTACTCCATCTCACGTGATGATCGGACATGGTTTAGTTGATATGGATCACATGATCACTTAGATGATTAGAGGGATGTCTATCTAAGTGGGAGTTCTTAAATATGATTAATTGAACTTTAATTTATCATGAACTTAGTACCTGATAGTATTTTGCTTGTCTATGTTGTTGTAGATAGATGGCCCGTGCCATTGTTCCGTTGAATTCTAATGCGTTCCTAGAGAAAGCTAAGTTGAAAGATGATGGTAGCAATTACAGGACTGGGTCCATAACTTGAGGATTATACTCATTGCTGCACAGAAGAATTACGTCCTGGAAACACCGTTGGGTGCCAAACCCACTGCAGGAGCAACGCTAGATGTTATGAACATCTGGCAGAGTAAAGCTGATGACTACTCGATAGTTCGGTGTGCCATGCTTTACGGCTTAGAACCGGGACTTCAACGATGTTTTGAACGTCATGGAGCATATGAGATGTTCCAGGAGTTGAAGTTAATATTTCAAGCAAATGCCCGGATTGAGAGATATGAAGTCTCCAATAAGTTCTACAGCTGCAAGATGGAGGAGAATAGTTCTGTCAGTGAACATATACTCAGAATGTCTGGGTACCATAATCACTTGACTCAACTGGGAGTTAATCTTCTTGTTGATAGTGTCATTGACAGAGTTCTTCAATCACTGCCACCAAGCTACAAGAGCTTCGTGATGAACTATAATATGCAAGGGATGGATAAGACGATTCCTGAGCTCTTCGCAATGCTAAAAGTTGCAGAGGTAGAAATCAAGAAAGAGCATCAAGTGTTGATGGTTAACAAGACCACCAGTTTCAAGAAAAAGGGTAAAGGGAAGAAGAAAGGGAACTTCAAAAATAATGGCAAACAAGTTGATGCTCAAGAGAAGAAACCCAAGTCTAGACCTAAGCCTGAGACTGAGTGCTTCTACTGCAAAGGGACTGGTCACTGGAAGCGGAACTGCCCAAGTATTTGGCGGATAAGAAGGATGGCAAGGTGAACAAAGGTATATGTGATATACATGTTATTGATGTGTACCTTACTAAAGCACGTAGTAGCACCTGGGTATTTGATACTGGTTCTGTTGCTAATATTTGCAACTCAAAATGGGGACTACGGATTAAGCGGAGATTGGCTAAGAACGAGGTGACGATGCGCGTGGGAAATGGTTCCAAAGTCGATGTGATCGCCGTCGGCACGCTACCTCTATATCTACCTTCGGGATTAGTTTTAGACCTGAATAATTGTTATTTGGTGCCAGCATTGAGCATGAACATTATATATGGAGCTTGTTTAATGCGAGATGGTTATTCATTTAAATCAGAGAATAATGGTTGTTCTATTTATATGAGTAATATCTTTTATGGTCATACACCCTTGAAGAGTGGTCTATTTTTGATGAATCTTGATAGTAGTGATACACATATTCATAATGTTGAAGCCAAAAGATGCAGAGTTGATAATGATGGTGCAACTTATTTGTGGCACTGCCGTTTAGGTCAGATTGGTGTAAAGCGCATGATGAAACTCCATTCTGATGGACTTTTGGAATCACTTGATTATGAATCACTTGGTACTTGCGAACCATGCCTCATGGGCAAGATGACTAAAATGCCATTCTCCGGAACTATGGAGCGAGCAACAGATTTGTTGGAAATCATACATACTGATGTATGTGGTCCGATGAATATTGAGGCTCGCGGCGGGTATCGTTATTTTCTCACCTTCACCGATGATTTGAGTAGATATGGGTATATCTACTTGATGAAACATAAGTCTGAAACATTTGAAAAGTTCAAAGAATTTTAGAGTGAAGTGGAAAATCATCGTAAGAAGAAAATAAAGTTTCTACGATCTGATTGTGGAGGAGAATATTTGAGTTACGAGTTTGATCTTCATTTGAAACAATGTGGAATAGTTTCGCAACTCACGCCACCCAGAACACCACAGCGTAATGGTGTGACCGAATGTCGTAATAGTACTTTACTAGATATGGTGCGATCTATGATGTCTCTTACTGATTTACCGCTACCGTTTTGGGGTTATGCTTTAGAGACAGCTGCATTCACATTAAATAGGGCACCATCTAAATCCGTTGAGACGACGCCTTATGAACTATGGTTTGGCAAGAAACCAAAGTTGTCGTTTCTTAAAGTTTGGGGCTGCGATGCTTATATGAAAAAGCTTCAACCTGATAAGATCGAACCCAAATCGGAGAAATGTGTTTTCATAGGATACCCAAAGGAGACTATTGGGTACACCTTCTATCACAGATCCGAAGGCAAGACATTTGTTGCTAAGAATGGATCCTTTGTAGAGAGGGAGTTTCTCTCAAAATAAGTTAGTGGGAGGAAAGTAGAACTTGATGAGGTAATTGTACTTGCTCCCTTATTGGAAAGTAGTCCATCATAGAAACCGGTTCCTGTGACACCTACACCAATTAGTGAGGAAGCTAATGATGATGATCATGGAACTTCAGATCAAGTTACTACCGAACCTCGTAGGTCAACCAGAATAATATCCGCACCAGAGTGGTACGGTAATCCGGTTATGGAGGTCATGTTACTTGACCATGATGAACCTACGAACTATGAGGAAGCGATGATGAGCCCAGATTCTGCAAAATGGCTTGAGGCCATGAAATCTAAGATGAGATCCATGTATGAGAACAAAGTGTGGACTTTGGTTGACTTGCCCGATGATCGGCAAGCCATCGAGAATAATTGGATCTTCAAGAAGAAGACTGACGCTGATGGTAATGTTACTGTCTACAAAGCTCGACTTGTTGCGAAAGGTTTTCGACAAGTTCAAGGAGTTGACTACGATGAGACCTTCTCACCCGTAGCGATTCTTAAGTCCGTCCGAATCATGTTAGAAATTGCGCATTTTATGATTATGAAATTTGGCAAATGGATGTAAAAACTGCATTCCTGAGTGAATTTCTAGAAGAAGAGTTGTATATGATGCAACCTGAAGGTTTTATCAATCCAAAGGGTGCTAACAAAGTGTGCAAGCTCCAGAGATCCATTTGTGGACTAGTACAAGCCTCTCATAGTTGGAATAAACGTTTTGATAGTGTGGTCAAAGCATATGGTTTTATACAGACTTTTGGAGAAGCCTGTATTTACAAGAAAGTGAGTGGGAGCTCTGTAGCATTTCTAATATTATATGTGGATGACATATTGTTGATTGGAAATGATATAGAATTTCTGGATAGCATAAAAGGATACTTGAATAAGAGTTTTTCAATGAAAGACCTCGGTGAACCTGCTTATATATTGGGCATCAAGATCTATAGAGATAGATCAATACGCTTAATTGGACTTTCACAAAGCACATACCTTGATAAAGTTTTGAAGAAGTTCAAAATGGATCAAGCTAAGAAAGGGTTCTTGCCTGTGTTACAAGATGTGAAGTTGAGTAAGACTCAATGCCTGACCACTGGAGAAGATAGAGAGAAAATGAAAAGTGTTCCCTATGCTTCAGCCATAGGCTCTATCATGTATGCAATGTTGTGCACCAGACCTGATGTGTGCTTTGCTATTAGTTTAGCAGGGAGGTACCAAAGTAATCCAGGAGTGGATCACTGGACAGTGGTCAAGAACATCCTGAAATACCTGAAAAGGACTAAGGATATGTTTCTCGTTTATGGAGGTGACAAAGAGCTCGTCGTAAATGGTTACGTCGATGCAAGCTTTGACACTGATCCGGACGATTCTAAATCACAAACCAGATACGTGTTTATATTGAACGGTGGAGCTGTCAGTTGGAGCAGTTCTAAACAAAGCGTTGTGGCGGGATCTACGTGTGAAGCGGAGTATATAGCTGCTTTGGAAGCAGCAAATGAAGGAGTCTGGATGAAGGAGTTCATATCCGGTCTAGGTGTCATACCTAGTGCATCGGTCCAATGAAAATCTTTTTTGACAATACTGGTGCAATTGCTTTGGCAAAGGAGTCCAGATTTCACAAGAGAACCAAACACATCAAGAGACGCTTCAATTCCATCCGCGATCAAGTCCAGGTGGGAGACATAGAGATTTGCAAAATACATACGGATCTGAATGTTGTAGACCCGTTGACTAAGCCTCTCTCACGAGCAAAACATGATCAACACCAAGGCTCCATGGGTGTTAGAATCATTACTGTGTAATCTAGATTATTGACTCTAGTGCAAGTGGGAGACTGAAGGAAATATGCCCTAGAGGCAATAATAAAGTTATTATTTATTTCCTTATTTCATGATAAATGTTTATTATTCATGCTAGAATTGTATTAACCGAAAACATAATACATGTGTGAATACATAGACAAACAGAGTGTCACTAGTATGCCTCTACTTGACTAGCTCATTAATCAAAGATGGTTAAATTTCCTAACCATAGACATGAGTTGTCATTTGATAAACGGGATCACATCACTAGGAGAATGATGTGATTGACTTGACCCATTCCGTTAGCTTACACTTGAATGTTTTAGTTTACTGCTATTACTTTCTTCATGACTTATACATGTTCCTATGACTATGTGATTATGCAACTCCCGATTACCGGAGGAACACTTTGTGTGCTACCAAACGTCACAATGTAACTGGTTGATTATAAAGGTGCTCTACATATGTCTCCAATGGTACTTTTTGAGTTGGCATAGATCGAGATTAGGATTTGTCACTCCGATTGTCGGAGAGGTATCTCTGGGCCCTCTCGGTAATGCACATCACTATAAGCCTTGCAAGCACTGAAACTAATGAGTTAGTTGTGGGATAGTGCATTACGGAATGAGTAAAGAGACTTTCCGGTAATGATATTGCACTAGGTATTGAGATACCAACGACCAAATCTCGGGCAAGTAACATACCGATGACAAAGGGAAAAACGTATGTTATTATGTGGTTTGACCGATAAAGATCTTCGTAGAATATGTAGGAGCCAATATGAACATCCAGGTTCCGCTATTGGTTATTGACCGGAGACATGTCTCGGTCATGTCTACATAGTTCTCGAACCCGTAGGGTCCGCACGCTTAACGTTCGGTGACGATCGGTATTATGAGTTTATGTGATTTGATGTACCGAAGGTTGTTCGGAGTCCCGGATGAGATCGGGGACATGACGAGGAGTCTCGAAATGGTCGAGACATAAATATCGATATATTGGACGACTATATTTGGACATCGGAAAGGTTCCGAGTGATTCGGGTATTTTTCGGAGTACCGGGGAATTACGGGAATACGAGGAAGAAGTATTGGGCCTCATGGGCCAAGTGGTGGAAGACAGGAGGCAGGGCGCGCGCCCCCCTAGCCCAAACCTAATTGGACTAGGGGACCCCCCCCCTTTCCTCCTTTCCTCCCTCTCCTTCCTTCTCCCGTTTCCCTTCCTTTCCTCCTCCTAGTCGAGGTGGAAAGGGGAGTCCTACTCTTACTAGTAGGAGGACTCCTCCTCCTAGCACGCCCTAGGAGGGCCGGCCGGCCTCCCCCTTGCTCCTTTATATACGGGGGCAGGGGGCACCCTAGAACACACAAGTTGATCATTGATCCCTTAGTCGTGTGCGGTGCCCCCCTCCACCATAATCCACCTCGATCATATCGTAGCGGTGCTTAGGCGAAGCCCTATGTTGGTAGCAACATCATCACCGTCATCACGCTGTCGTGCTGATGCAACTCTCTCGTGAAGCTCTGCTCGATCGGAGTTCGTGGGACGTCATCGAGTTGAACGTGTGCTGAACTCGGAGGTGCCGTGTGTTCGGTACTTGGATCGGTCGGATCGTGAAGACGTTCGACTACATCAACCGCGTTCTCAAAACGCTTCCGCTTATGGTCTATGAGGGTACGTGGACGATACTCTTCCCTCTCGTTGCTATGCATCACCATGATCTTGCGTGTGCATAGGATTTTTTTGAAATTACTACGTTCCCCAACATCAAGGCCCATCGCCTTGCCTCCTTTCATCCTTTTTAAAGCCTCCTTGACCTCAGACTCCTGGATTTGCCGCACAAAACACATGTCGGTCTCATCAAAGGAGTCATCCAGTTCAATGGTAGAACTCTCATTCTGCCCATTGAACTGCTTGCCGAAGTACTCCCGCCATCTATTCTTAATCTCCTCGTCCTTCACCAAGAGTTGGTTTGCTCCGTCCTTGATGCATTTGACTTGGCCAATATCCTTCTCTTCCTCTCTTGGATCTTGGCCATCTTATAGATGTCCCTTTCACCTTCCTTCATGCCTAACCGTTGGTAGAGGTCCTCATATGCCCGACCTCTCGCTTCGCTGGCGCTCGCTTTGCGGCCTTCTTCGCCATCTTGTACTTCTCTATGTTGTCCGAACTCCTATCTAGGTATAGGCATCTGAAGCAATCTTTCTTCTCTTTAATCGTCTTCTGGACAACATCATTCCACCACCAGGTATCCTTATCTTTGCTTTCCCTCCCCTTGGACACTCCAAACTCCTCCGAGGCCACCTTACAAATGCAAGTCACCATCTTCATCCACACATTGTCCGCATCCCCTCCTTCCTCCCAAGGGCCCTCCTTAATGACCCTCTCCTTGAATGCCTGAGCTACCTCCCCCTTGACCTTCCACCACTTTGTTCTAGCGACTTTGGCACGTTTATCCCGCTGGACACAAATCCGAAGGCAGAAGTCAGCAACCACTAGCTTATGCTGAGGTACAACACTCTCTCCAGATATCACCTTACAGTCTGGGCGTGCACGCCTATCTTCTATTCTCGAGAGGATGAAATCAATCTGACTAGAGTGTTGGCCACTACTAAAAGTCACCAGGTGTGATTCTCTTTTTCTAAAGAGCGTGTTAGCTACAAACATGCCGTAGGCTAGAGCAAAGCTTAAGATATCTTCTCCTTGATTCCTGATGCCATAACCAAAGCCCCCATGCTCCC
This sequence comes from Triticum urartu, assembly GCF_003073215.2. Lineage (NCBI taxonomy): Eukaryota > Viridiplantae > Streptophyta > Magnoliopsida > Poales > Poaceae > Triticum > Triticum urartu. The sequence continues at coordinate 243,256,994 of NC_053027.1, read as the reverse complement.
CTTCAAAACTTGTGTTAGATGTACCCATGTGGCCATTGAGGTCTCCTCCTATGAAGAGCCTCTTGCCAATCGGTACACTCCTAACCATGTCTTCCAGGCCTTCCCAGAACTCCCTCTTGGTGTTCTCATTGTGGCGTACTTGCAGGGCATACGCGCTGATAATATTGAGAACTAAGTCCCCAACTACCAGCTTGACCAGGATAATCCGGTCCCCACGTCTCTTGACGTCAACCACTCCATACTTGAGGCTCTTGTTGATCAAGATGCCTACACCATTTCTGTTTGCAGCTGTCCCCGTGTACCACAGCTTGAAGCCAATATCCTCCACCTCCTTCGCCTTCCGTCCCCTCCATTTGGTTTCTTGAACGGAAAGGATATCAACACCTCTCCTCACCGCTGCATCAACTAGCTCCCGAAGCTTCTCTATCAGAGATCCTACGTTCCAGCTACCAAAGCTAATCCTCTTTGGCTCGGCTAGCTTCCTTACCCTTCGCACTCGTCGAGTCAAATGCGAAGACCCTTGCTCATTTTCCACTACATCCAGGCACCGATGTAGCGCGCCACTAAGGATGTGACGACCCGATCCTCGCTCACTTGCCACCGCATCCGGATCAAGATACGGCATGCCACTAGGGGGTGACGGCCCGACCCTTGCCCATTTTCCACCACACCGGGGTTCCGATGTGGCGCGTCACTAAGAGGGTTACGCCCAACGAAAACCTTTTGGGTTTCATCTCCATAAGAGTGGCTGAGTTTTTATGTTGGCTCGCTAAGCCTATTAGAACCCTCCTCCTTTACCCGGTCTTGGGACCGGCTATGTTGAGACAACATAGGCGGAGTTTCCAAGAGATTGACATCTAAAACAATATCACAGGGATAGAAATCTTGCAATACATATAAATACATAAGCCTACATGCAAGAAAAATAACAACTGACAAAAAAGAATGAAGTGTGCAAGATAGAAGATAGAAATAAGAGTAATAAAATACAATACATGCCCTTGCCCTTATTGTTACTGGGCAGGATCACCGTAATATTGAACCTACCACAAAGCACCTCTCTTGTTGAATATAAATCAATCAAACTTGGCCAATGTAGACGGATAGATCGAAGAGATTCAAAATAATTCAATGAATAATATGATCATAAAACCATAATTAATCGGATACACCAACAAACACACCGCAAAATATTACATTGAATGGATCTTAGAGAAGATCATTATATTGAAAATCAAAGGAGAGAGAGAACCATCTAGCTACTACTATGGACCCGTAGGTCATGAAGGAACTACTCACACATCATCATTGAGGCAACAAGGTTGATGAAGATGGCCTCCCCAATGATTCCCTCCTCTGGCAGAGTACAGGAATGGGGCTCTTGATGGGACCGCTTTGCAAGAGAGGCTTGTGGCGGCGATAAAATTGTATTGATTCTCGTTTCAAGGGTTTTGAAATATATAGAAATTTATAGGCCATGAAGAAAACGGAGATACGAGGGGCCCACATGTGAGGGTGGTTTGCCCTACCCAGGGTGCGCCGCCTGACTTGTGGGACCCTCGTGGGTCTTCTCATCCTCCCTCAAAGCTTCTAGGTCTCTTATTTCCCAGAAACAATCGTCAAAAGTTTCATCGTGTTTGGACTTCTATATGTATGGATTTTCTGGAAAACCAAAAAACAAGCAAAAAAATAGGAAGTGGCACTGGGTACTAAATTAATAAGGTAGTCCATAAAAATGATATAAGATGACATTTAAAGCATACAAAAGTGATAATATAATAGCATTTAACAATAACAAATTAGAGATATGTTGGAGACATATCAGGTGGCAGGATTCTTTGATGAGGAATCAACTTGTGACTTACCCTCGGAAAGTTTGTGAAGGTTTGGAGGATAATGTCTATGATGCAACTTATTGTTCTAAACTTTGTTGGGCCTCCAAGTGTAGAGTTTGGTAGGACTGTGATACATCTCCAAGGTATCCATAATTTTTTATTGTTCCATGCTATTATATTATCAATCTTGGATGTTTTATATACACTATCAAGCAATTATATATCTTTTTTGGGACTAACCTATTAACTTACTACCCAGTGCCAATAGTTTTTTTGCTTGTTTTTGGTTTTGCAGAATATCAGTTCCAAATGAAGTCCAAATGCCAAGAAACTTTTTGGAGATTTTTTTTGGCAATAAGAGACCCTCGAAGCTTCGGGAGGGGTCGAGAAGATGGAGCAGTGGCCCACGAGGCACCAAGGTGCGGCCAGGGTGGTGGGGTGCGCCCTGGTGGCTTTGTGGGGCCCACGTGGCTCCGTTTGACCTAACTCTACCTCTATAAATTCTCTAAAATCATGAAACCATCAAAGGAGTCCACAAAATACTTTTTCCGCCACTGCAAGTTCCCGTTCTTGACAGATCCCATCTAGATGCCTTTTCCGACACTCTGTCCGAGGAGGATTCGATCACCGAGGGGCTCTACATCATCCTTGCTGCCCTTCGGATGATGTGTGAGTAGTTTACCACAGACCTTCGGGTCCATAGTTAGTAGCTACAGGGCTTCTTCTCACTATTGGATCCTCAATATAATGTTCTCCTCGATGTTCATGGAGTTCTATCTGATGTAGTCCCTTTTTGCGGTGTGTTTGTTGGGATCTGATGAATTGTTAGTTTATGATCAGATCTATCCATGAATATTAGTTGAGTTTTCTCGGAACTCCTTTATGCATGATTAATATACCTTCGTATTTCTCTCTTGTCTATTGATTTGGTTTGGCCAGCTAGATTGATTTATCTTGCAATGGGAGAGGTGCTTTGTAATGGGTTCGATCTTGCGGTGCTCAATCCTAGTGATAGAAGGGGACATGACACGCATGTATCATTTCTATTAAGGGTAAAAAGATGGGGTTTATTCATATGCGAGTTTACCTTGTTTACATCAAGTCATCTCGCTCAAGGCGTTACTCCGTTTTTCATGAACTTAGTACACTAGATGCATGCTAGATAGCGGTCGCTATGTCGAGTAATAGTAGTAGATGTAGAATCATTTTGGTCTACTTGTCTCGGACGTGATGCCTATATATGATCATTGCCTTGGATATCGTCATAATTATTTACTTTTCTATCAATTGCCCAACAGTAATTTTTTACCCATCGTACGCTATTTTAAGAGAGAAGCCTCTAATTTAAACTATGGCCCCAGGGTTTATCTTTTATCATATATAAAAACCAAAAATACCTTGCTGCATTTTTCTTTTATTTATTTTGTTTTTTTCAATATATCTATCAAATACCATATAATTTAATCTTGCTCGTAACCGTTGAGGGATTGACAACCCCTTGTTTGTGTTTGGGTTGCAAGGATTTGTTGTTTGTGTGCAGGTGCTGCTAACGAGTTGTTGCTTGGTTCTCCTACTGGATTGATAACCTTAGTTTTTAATTGAGGGAAATACTTATCTCCACTGTACTACATCATCCTCTCCTCTTCGGGGAAATCTTAACGTAGTTCACAAGTAGCAGGAGGAATTTCTAGCACCGTTGCCGGGGAGACATCATCAACAACTATCAAGTACCTTCGCATAAACTTTCATCTCCTTGCAATTACATTATTTGCCATTTGCCTCTTGTTTTCATCGCTTCCACTTCTAAAAAAGTTTTACAAAAATACAAAAATATTTTGCATTTGCCTTTTTCTTGTTTGCTTGCTTGTTATCTTGTTTGCGTAGTCACGATATCTCAAGAAAATAAAAAAAATTGTGTGATTTTTCCAATACTAATAACAATGATTTTATTAATACTCCGATTTTTGCTCCCGCCGCTAGTGCAGAGATTTGTGATATTAATGCCGCTTTGCTAAATCTTGTTATGAAAGAAAAATTTTCTAGTACTCAATGCTGGTTTGTGCGAACGAGCACTTGGTTGCCTTGGCGAAAAGTTGATGTTCACGGGGCAATATCAAAGTGAGACACAGGTGCTCCTCATGTTCCTGCAGGTTAGTGCTGAAGACTAAAATGTCATCAAGAAATGTGATGATGAACTTACGGACGTATCGCCCAAACACGGTGTTCATGAGGCACTAAAATGTTGCAGGGGCGTTGCACATGCCAAATGGCATCACCCTCAAGTCGTAGTGCCCGTGGTGAGTTTTGAAAGTTGGCTTCTCTTCATTCTCCTCGTGCATACGGATCTGATGATATCTAGCACGAAGATCAATCTTGGAGAAGTATGTAGCACCTACCAATTCGTCCAGCAGCTCGTCCACGACAGGCAACGGAAACTTGTTCTTTACACTTGCAGAATTTAGTCATCGGAAATCGACACAAAATCGCCAGCTTCAATCCTTTTTCTTCACCAACAGAACTGGTACAGCGTACAGGCTCATGCTATGAGCAATGACTCTCGTCTTCAGCATGTCTTGCACCTGCTTTTCGATTTCATCCTTCTGAGCGGGTGAGTATCGATAGGGCTTGGTGTTGATTGGGGCAATGCCCGGCTCGAGATGGATGCCATGATCATACTGTCGACGAGGTGGTAAAGTGGTTAGTTCAGCAAACACGTCTTGATATTCTGACAGTACCTTCTGAATGTTTGGTGGAACAGGTTCTGTGATCCCTTTGTCCGACCGCTCGACTATAACTCGAGCAGCAGTCCAAATATCATTAGCCACTTCCATGTGATGGAGTTCATACGCATCCAACTCTGCAATTGTTGGAAAATCAGAAGTTCTGACACCGTGGAGATGCATGGTTTTCCCCTTTGTTTCGAACGTGATCGTCTTCAGTTGCCAATGGCAATTCATGGGACTGTGTGAGGATAACTAATCCATGCCGAGGACTCCAACATATGCTCCCAATGGCAGGACTCTGAAGTTTGTACGAAAACTGTGTCCAGGTACTTTCCATCCCAATTTCCACACAATCTTTTCACAATGCAGAAGCTGCACGTTGGCCACCCGGACTGACGCCGGTGGCAATGCCTCTATGTGGGATGACACTCGATGCACAAAGGACTCGCTAATGAAACTATGTGAGCTACCTGAATCCACAAGCACTAATATGTATTGATCTCCAACTTGAGCGCGCAGGCGAATGGTGGAGGGTGCTTAATCTCTAGAAACTGCATGTTGTGATATTGCACAACATTCCGGCTCGTGGGCGTCTGGCGGGTCCAACAGTTGCAGAACGTAAATTGTATCATCTAAAAGAATTTCTCCAAATTCACCCACTTCGATCATCAGTACATGTCTGGTGTGTTTGCATTGATGCTCGCGTGAGTACTTGTCGCCACAGCAAAAACAGAGGTTGTTGGATCATCTGAATTCTTTGAGGTGTCGTTCCCGGGCATACTCGTCGCTGCCTGGATGAGGTTGGGCGGCTGCACGAGCCTGAGTGGCTATTGCTGCTGCTGGTGGTGGTGGCCACCCCACAGGAACAATGTGGTTGCACGGTGCTCGTTGTTTTCCAGTTCTTCTTCTTGAATTCGTGCAAACACAACAGCTCGGGTAATGCTTGTGGGAGCTTGTAACCTGACGCCTAGCTGTAGTTCATCTTTCAGACCAAGCAGGAACTGAGATATGAAGAACTGTGTGCTTAGGGTTGGATCCAAGGAGAGGAGATGGTACATGGATGTCTCGAACTACTGACGGTACTCCTGCACACTGCCCGTCTGACGCAACTGAACTAAGTGGTGCATTTTTGCTTCAAATTCTTTAGGGCCGAACTCTGCTTCCACCGCTGCTCTGAACGCAGGCCATGACATAGCAGGATGTGTCTGTCGATACGCCTGCAGCCACATCGTCGCGAGCCCATCCATGTACAGGCCGACGTCAGTTAGCCAATTGTGTTGCGGTACTCGGTAGAGCTCGAAGTAGGAGGTGCATCGCTCGAGCCAGATGCGCGGCACGTCGCCATCGAAGCGGGGGGGATCATGCTTGGGCGGCTTGGTGTAGTGCTCGAGCCCCCGATGTTGCTCGTACGCCGTGGGTGAATTCTGCAGCAGCATGGGCGGCCCGTGGTTGACGATCTGAGCAAATGGGAGCTGCATTGCACCATCCATGTAGAGTGGTGGTTGCGGGGGTGGGCAGGTCGTGGGTACCGGAGGAGGTGGCGCGTGGATGGAGGAGCCTGAGGCCGCCGTCGTACCGGGCGCGGATGCACCAGAGTCGAGTGGCGGAGGAGACTTGTGGGCCTCGTCAACATCCACTTGCGTCAGATCGATCTGTTTGTCCAGGTGCTTGAGCTCGTTGAAGACCTGATCCTTGTAGGCGACCTGCGCTTGATGACGCTTGTCGGCTGTCTTCTGATTGGCATCGAGGCGGCGGATGATTGTCTCGAGCAGGCTCTGTAGTTTGTCCGTCATCTCCGTCATCGCGTCCAGCACACTGCGAGTCTACACCGAGGGTTTGGATGGCGCCGTGGTCGCACTCCGAATCGAGGTGAACCCCGATTAGGATTTTGGGCGAGCTCGCCAGAGCGGCTCACACCTAGCTCGGTGAGTGTTACCGCTTGATCTGGAGGACAAGCGAGCAGCGGCAGCCACGATCGCTGGAAAACAAAATCGAAAGAAATTTGGGGAAGGCTCTCATTACCAATTGTAATGCCCAGGGGGGATCGATCTAGAGTTTGGGTGAGAGGAGAGAACAGGGTAGGTGAGGAAGAGCTTGGAGAAGGGGAAATGGGAATCATTTAATCACTCGCAGTCATTTCCTCTGGTGATGCGTACATATGTAACTGGCCCATCGGGCCACCCTTACATGGCGTGCAGCCCACACTTACCTAACCGTACACACGTACTTGGCCCGTAGGCCCACTCACGCGATGTTGCATGTTCAGTTAAGCAGTTAACTGAACTGCACTTGATCAGTCCGTTGATGATGCGGTAGCAGCATCTACAGGTGCGACATCCGCGGGACGATGCCACTCGAGGAGCTACAGGTTGTACTGCTGCTTCTCTTACAACAGCCGAAACGAGGAGACCATGGATAGGCTCCTCCTCGTCCGCCATGACGACCTTGAAGTGCACCTGCACTTGTGTCATGGTGCAGCCGACAACCGGCGCGGGCTCGTTCTCAGACACCTCTTCCATCGTTCGGTCGTCGTCCTCCGAGCTCTCCTTCGACGAGCTTGGAGGTAGTCCGACTACTATGTGTCACACAAGCTGGGACTGCCGGCCGTTTGTGAGGGCGACCATCTTGTGCTTCTATGCCGATGAGGTTGCTTGAACATGTCATTGCCGCTCGCCGTCATTGCACCAACGGTTGTCGTGGAAGGAGGAGGACTCGAAGTGGAGGTGTGACGACGGTCATGGATGGAGGACAAGCGGAGGTGGTGCGATTTGTGCCGTGCGTGGCTGTGATTATATAGCGATCGCCGGCCAGGCCAAGCGGCGGTTTGAATGTTGGCGCATGGAGTGTGTTTTTCGGCCACCACGACTGTTCAAAGCTAGGCAGGTGAATGGATTGGCGGCCGGCTTCAATGCAGTAGGAAGTCATCCCATCTCCCAGTCCGGTTGCATCGCTCTAAGCCGGCATTGAACGTGGCGCGAAGAGTAAGCTAACGGACGCGTCGCTTTGAGCCTGCATTGAATGAGGCACGGAGAGCGAGCGAGCGGACACTACGCGAGTGACACTCTCGGCCGGCGTGCTCCTTCAATGTTCGACATGCTTTAGACCGGTCATGTTCGCTCTGGACTGTCTTGAATGCGGCGCCTCTTCCTGGAGGTATGGTCGAAGAAGTCGTCTGGGAGAGAGAAGTGGTAGCACCGAAGAGGCTTTTGGGTATGACCGCATAGTTTTTTTAAGGGAAACAGCAGGACTCTGCTACGTATTTTTATAAATTTTTGAAAATAAATACAAAGTCTTGAAGAAAGAAAAGGAAAGAAAAGAAAGAAAGAAATAATTACAAATATAAGTACAAAAGAATAAAGAATAAATATATTATACTAGGTTACAACAATTACGGTATGGTTTAGCGAAAATCTTTCACCCAATCATGAAAGCCACTGTATGACCGCATAGTAGAACGGGTACGTGGTGGAGGTCAGGACGCCCGCAAACCTCTACAAGGTTTAATGTCTGTCACGCCCTCGATGCGGCTATATCTCCCACGTGTCGAAGCATGACTTAGAGGCATAACCGCATTGAAAGCAATGTCGCAAGTGAGGTAATCTTCACACAACCCATGTAATACAAAGGGAAAGGGATACACAGTCGGCTTACAATCGCCACTTCACACAATTACATGAATAAAGCATTACATCAAACAGATACAATCAAGGTCCGACTACGGAACCAAAATAAAAGAAGAACCCCAAATGTGACAAGGTCCCCGATCGACCCCAACTGGGCTCCACTACTGAACAACTAGAACGAAACAACACAAAGGACAAGATCTTCATCGAGCTCCTCCTAAGCTTGGTTGCGTCATCTGCACGGACTCATCGGCACCTGCAAGCTGGTTTTGGAAGTATCTGTGAGTCACGGGGACTCAGGAATCTCGCACCCTCGCGATCAAGACTATTTAAGCTTATGGGTAAGGTAAAAAGGTATGAGGTGGAGCTGCAGCAAGCGACTAGCATATATGGTGGCTAACACACGCAAATGGGAGCGAGAAGAGAAGGCAAGGCACGGTCGATAAAAGTATGATCAAGAAGTGATCCTAAAACAACCTACGTCAAGCATTACTCCAACACCGTGTTCACTTCCCGGACTCCGCCGGAAAGAGACCATCACGGTTACACACGCGGTTGATGTATTTTAATTAAGGTCAACTTCAGGTTTTCTACAACCTGACATTAACAAATTCCCATCTGCCCATAACCGCGGGCACGGCTTTCGAAAGTCCAAAACCCTGCAGGGGTGTCCCAACTTAGCCCATCACAAGCTCTCACGGTCAACGAAGGAATAGACCTCCTCCCGAGACATTCCGATCAGACTCGGTATCCCGGTTCTACAAGACATCCTCGACAATGGTAAAACAAGTCCAGCAAAGCCGCCCGATGTGCCGACATCCTGATGGGAGTTGCACATATCTCGTTCTCAGGGCAACACTGGATAGGTCAAGCTACGAGTAAAACTAGCCCTCAAGTTTCCCCGAGGTGGCCCCGCAGGCTGCCCATTTCGGACCAACACTTAGACAAGCACTGGCCCGGGGGGGGGGGTTAAAATAAAGATGACCCTTGGGCTGGCCTAACCCAAGGGAAAAATAGGCTAGGTGGCGAATGGTAAAACCAAGGTTGGGCCTTGCTGGAGGAGTTTTGTTCAAAGCGAACTGTCAAGGGGTTCCCATTATAACCCAACCGCGTAAGGAACGCAAAATCCGGGAACATAACACCGATATGACGGAAACTAGGGCGGCAAGAGTGGAACAAAACACCAGGCATAAGGCCGAGCCTTCCACCCTTTACCAAGTATATAGATGCATTAATTAAATAAGAGATATTGTGATATCCCAACAAGTAAACATGTTCCAACAAGGAACAACATCTCCATGTTCCAACAAGGAACAAACTTCAATCTTCACCTGCAACTAACAACGCTATAAGAGGGGCCGAGCAAAGCGGTAACATAGCCAAACAACGGTTTGCTAGGACAAGGTGGGTTAGAGGCTTGGTTCAACAATATGGGAGGCATAATAAGCAAGTGGTAGGTATCGCAGCATAGGCATAGCAAAAGAGCGAGCAACTAAGCAAGCAAAGATAGAAGTGATTTCGAGGGTATGATCATCTTGCCTGAAATCCCGCAAGGAAGAAGAATGAGTCCATGATGAAGACAAATGGACGTAGACGAACGGGTCCTCACAAACGCGACGTTACCAGAACCAACCCGAAGAAGCAAACACCGGAAAGAAGCACACAACATAGTAAACAACCAACACATGAACATGGTATGATATGCGGGATGCGGTATGCGATGCATATGCATGATCTGACAAGGAATGATTGAACCTGGCCTGAACATGGAAATCCAAGTGTGCCACTGGAAAGGTGAGATGAAATCGCTTGAAAACGATATAAAGATCACTGGAATCGGAGTCACGGTTTGGAAATGGCAAGCAATTCAAATATGGCACCGGTCTGCGATATACAGCAGGTAGCCATCTAAATGCAACAAGATGAACATGCTATAACACCCAAACATGGCATCAAAATACATGGAAGGAATCCATTCATGATGCTTAACAAAAGATGAACACTGAGCTACGGCCAATTCATCCATTAACAGGTTCAAACAAACATGGCAAAAATGCATTTGGTAAACATATTTCAGACTTAGTGAAATTAACACAAGCCTAGAATTTCAGATCAGGTAGCACACTTTGGAGCATGAAAAGTATATGCTACAGGACCTGAACATGGAAAAGTAAAGCATGGCATGGAGCTACTCAAAGAGCTTAACTAAAGTCCCTTAGTGACCTTGAGTCAAAAGGGATCAAAAAATACAATTGCAAGCATGGGAACATGGCAAAAACATAATCAGATCTCAGACTTAGTGAAAAACTGGAGCATGTAAATCAGATATCAAGTAGGCATGTTAACGAGCTCGATGCACTCACTACAGAGCATGACATGACAATATAAGCATGCACCCATCAAGAATACACATTATAGAAGCTAGACATGGAAAGAACAATAACATAGCATGCACGGATCAACTACAACATCCTCGGCAAAATCGTTAACAAGTAGACAATCTGCCCAGATTCACGAAATGACAAACGTAGAGCTTGATTGACTCAAGATAGGGTGCTCCATAAATGCAAACAAAGACATGGATGGATAGAGCACTACAAGATTAACAAAACATCCTTACTGATCATCCTCAAAAGAGGCACGGATCACTAGGAAACAACATGAACATATGGCATAATGAGGTAAACAGATCAAGGACTTAGTGGAAATGCTAAGTCCCTGAAATCAGCATTAACGAATGCACCACTTTGCAAGCTTGTGCTAGTCACCACACACATCACAAAAATACATGGGTTGCACCTCTGGAAAGATGGCAAAGCATATAACAAAACACATGTAGAGCACAGGGGCATATCATGCACACAATAATCATGGCAAAAATGACAAATATCTAATTAGAGCAGCAGATCTGACAATTAACTCAAATAGCACTCTTCCAACAGCATTTCGGGCATCAAGATCAACTCAAATGAAAACGATGCGATGAGATGAAATGATGTGCTCTCTGAGACGAACATTTTGATATGCTATATGCATGAATCGGAGCTACGGATGCAAAGTTGTGACATGATGAACATGGGCAAAATAATTAGGGTTCGGGGAAAAAGTCAACCAACTCGTTTGGATCTGGATCTGGATCCAGATCCGGTACTGTAGCAGTGCGCGATTACTGAGGATGGCCGGCCGGAGTTGTTCGTCGAGGGAGCGCCGGAGTCGTGGAGGAGGCCGGGGAAGGTGCGCCGGCGAGGGAGGAAGAGGCGGCGGCCTCGGACGGCGCCTGCCGGCGAGGGACAAGACGGCGGGGCGGCGGATGTCAGCGCCGGACGGCGTGGGAGCTCACCGAAGTCCGGATCTCTCCGGAGAGAGGTGCGGCGGTCGTCGCGGAGCGCTGCGGCGGCGCGGCAGTGCGGCCGTTGAGCGAGGCGGCGCGGGTGGGGAAACCTGGCGGCGGGGCGCGATGGGCCGGGGAGGGCCCGGTGCGGGCTTCGCTGGGTCGGCGGCGGGGAAGGCGGCGCGATGACAAGTGGCGGCGGCGGATTCGTCGGAGGCGGCGGTCGGACATGTCCGGGCGGTGGGGATTTTTGTCCGGTGCATGAGGTAGGGGAAGGCTAGGGTTAGACCGCAAATTTCGGAGGAGAGCACATATTTATAGGTAGAGGGAGCTAGGAGAGTCCAAATGAGGTGCGGTTTTCGGCCACGCAATCGTGATCGAACGCTCTAGATGATGGAGGAGGTTTAGGTGGGTTTTGGACCAAATTGGAGGGGTGTTGGGCTGCAACAAACACGAGGCCTTTTCGATCCCTCGGTTAACCGTTGGAGCATCAAACGAAGTCCAAATGGTATGAAACTTGACAGGCGGTCTACCGGTAGTAAACCAAGGCCGCATGACAAGTCTCAGTCCAATCCGGAAATGTTTAATGCCCACACACGAGAAGAAGGAAGAAATGACCACCGGAGGAGATAGGAGCGCCGGATTGCAAAACGGACAACGGGAAAAATGCTCGGATGCATGAGACGAACATGTATGCAAATGAAATGCACATGATGACATGATATGCAATGCATGACATGCAAGCAATGACAAGACAACAACAGCGAATAACTGAAGGACACCTGGCACATCGGTCTCGGGGCGTTACAATGTCGGTTTGCCAGAATTCGAACAAGCGACTTGTCCGTGGACAAATGTGACACGTGTTGGATAGCAAAAAAACATCCAAACATATCGGTCCGAATGCGAGTGTTTTGCAGCATGGCTTTGGAGATGCCCTAACAACTAGCCATGTAAAGAAACACCAAATATCTAGTCAGGGCCAAATATTGGTAGGGTATTCGCCAGCATCCGGACCAATGCTCACCGGAGTCGAAGGAGAAGCTAGCCACGCATGCATATTTGCGTGCGGCAAGAAAAATGCAGAAGTGTGCAGTTAGACCAACTCCAATGGGGTGATCCATTTTGTCCACGGCCATCCGTTTAGGTCGGCGCGGATATAAAAGGCGGCCCAACATGCCGACCCAAACGGACGCGCGTCCGTTTTTCGTCCACGGGCGACCCATTCTCGACCTATTTTTTAGCCTGATTTGCATCGGCGCAGACACACAACAGACGTGCACGCGCTCGCCTAGTCCTGTCCCCGGGCCTGCTGGTCTGTGGCACATTGGCCTTCCGTCTCACCCTGCGGCCAACAAAGCAACCCTCCAGCCTCCTCCATCGCCGACGCTGCCGCCCATTTTTTCCGGTGACTCTTCTAGCTGCCGCCGCCTCCACATCCGCCCAGCAACGCCGCCCCCTCCCCCTCCCCCCCCCGGTCGCCCTCGGCCGCCGTTTTACCGCCTGGGAGCAAACTGCTTCCCACCGCCACTTCCCCCACAGCACAGTTGCCCATCTCCAAGAAGCCACCTCGCCGCCCCTACCACATCCGACCGGCACGCTCGTCGGACACTGGCACACTCGTCGGACGCCGGCAGGGCAGCTAGCTGGTCTATGGGCGCCGCGACTCCCCTCGCCGGCCGTCTCCTTCGTCGACGTCCGGAAACTGTTCGACAGCTTGCCAAGGTATGAAATGGACTCCGCCGATGAATTCTTTTTTCACAATTTCCTTTGCGACTCCGACGATTCGTCGTCCGACAACGAGGAGATATTGGCTGCCGTGTTGGTCCATCACCACCTCAACAGCTTGCGACCGTTGTTTCATGGGTCCATTCCGGGCCACCTTCCGGCGTTGAATCGCAACCGAGAGAGCGGGCATTTCCTTCTCTGGAAGGACTACTTTGATACAACAAACCCGTTGTTCAAACATCACAAATTCCGCCGCCGGTTCCGTATGAGTAGGCATGTTTTCAACCGTATTAGAGAGGGAGTGGTCGGCTATGATGACTACTTCGAGTGCAAAGAGGATGCCGTCGGCAAGATTGGTTTGTCCTCTTATCAGAAATGCACTGCCACCATCCGAATGCTTGCATACGGAGTGTCCGGTGATCTCATTGACGAATACGTTCGTATGAGGGAGTCTACATGCCTAGAGTCCCTGTATAAGTTCTGCAAGGCTGTGATTGCTGTGTTTGGCCCTAAGTACTTGAGATAACCAACAGCTCAAGATACAGCCTGTTTGTTGGCAATGAATGCTAGCAGGGGCATCCCGGGGATGCTTGGCAGCATAGACTGCATGCACTGGGAGTGGAAGAACTGCCCTTCTGCTTGGCAAGGGCGGTATAAGGGACATGTCAGGGCTTGCACTGTCATACTAGAGGCCGTGGCGTCTCAAGATCTCTGAATCTGGCACTCTTTCTTTGGCATGGCTGGATCACACAATGGTATCAACATGCTTCAGCGCTCGCCGGTGTTTGCTAGGCTTGCCGAAGGCAACAGCCCACCGGTGAACTTTACTTTCAACGGCCACAACTACGACAAAGGGTACTATTTAGGTGACGGTATCTATCCTTAGTGGACCACTATTGTCAAGACAATACCCAACCCTGTCGAAGAAAAAAGGAAAAGATTTGCCCAAGAGCAAGAGAGTGCTAGGAAGGATGTCGAGCGTGCCTTTGGTGGTTTGCGATCTCGATGGGGCATCGTTCGGTATCCTGCTAATACTTGGAGCACAAAGAAACTATGGGAGGTGATGACTGCTTGTGTTATCATGCACAATATGATCGTAGAAGACGAGCACCCGAAATGTCTGTACGATCAAGGCTTTCGGTTTCAGGGTGAGAATGTTGTGCTTGAGCATGGAGTAGCGGCAACATTTAAGCGGTTCACTCAGTTTCATGAAGACATTCGTGATTGGGAAACTCGCGTGCAACTACAAAATGATTTGGTTGAGCATATGTGGACTCATGTTGGCAACCAATAGATGTATCTTCTTTTATTCGTTTGCAAAACTATGTGAAACATTTTTATTTGTATTTGGCTTGTAAAACTATACTATTTATTTGGGCGGCCAAACTATTTGGCTCGTTAAACATTTTCATTTCACAATATATTTAAATGCAAAATCAATGTAAAATTGGGCGACCAGCCGGCCACGCCTGCACATATGGATCGGCGCGTTGGGCGTGCTGCCGATCCATATAAAAAAAGAACGGACGCCGGCTGGGTGGCCGACCCAAACGGATAAAATGCGAACGAAATCGCCTTCCGTTTGGATCGGCCAGTTGAAGTTGCTCTTAACGGGGTACGGAGTGCTTCGAGGTTGATCGGCTGCCCATTGTAGCTAGGCAGGATATAGAAGAGAGAGCATTTTTCCAGAGATGGGCATCAGCCCTTGGATCGTGCATGGGGACAAAGCCCCGATCTTCGGGTCTGTTTGGTTTCAATAAGTCACCCGACTTATAAGTCAGGTGACTTAAAACTAGTGATTTATAAGTCACGCCTGTTTGGTTGTCACCTGACTTATAAATCACCTTACACACATTTCCACATCAATCAACATCATGCGGGTGGTGGGACCCACGCAAAAGGGGGTGACTTATAAGTTTTAAGTTGGGATGGAGCAACTTATGACTTATAAGTTGGGATGACTTATAAGTCGGGTCTGTTTGGCAAAATAAGTCACTTTTTTCACTTTTCAACTTATAAGTTGATGACTTATTTGGAACCAAACAGGTCCTTCTTGTCCCCCCTCCTCTTCACGGTTCCCCGTGCGCGGCGGCGACGCTCAGAGCGGCAGAGAGAGAATGACAGAGCATGCTCAGCCGAGCTCTCTCCAGCGTGCATGCATGCATACGTGCATCCCCATGCATTGCATGTGAGAACAAGGAGAAGGCTCCAACCCGTCCATTTATGAGGCGGAGACAAGAGCCCGCGGGCGCAGGATCGATGAAGGCTTCGAGCCAGTGCATGCGCGCTGCGTGCGTGCGTGCGTGCGTCTGCGGTCTGCCATTGTTGCATGGCGCTACTCCATGGGTAGGCTGTGCGGCCATAGCACCTGTACGCAGCTACGCGACTACTCCAGGAGCACTAGTGCGCGTACCACTGCTACTTTGCGTTACAGCACTCGTCGTGCTGGCTGGCCTGCCTGGTGTGCGTGTATGTATCCAGCCGTGAGCCATGCAGTCAGGCCGAGGCCGGCATCTAGGATTGACCCTGCGCACCTAAGCACCAGGGTGAGTCGTCTCTTTCCCGTACGTGCGTGCATGCACGACATGATGTGCAGACCTACCGCACGCGTATACGTACGTGCATCAGTGCATGCAGAGCAGTACAGTATGTGGAGACGTGGACGTGTCTCGCTGTTCATCTTGCATCACACAGTCGCGTGCCGGTGCCAGACTGCCAGAGCGCCATGGAAGAGGTCCATTTTATAAACTAAACTCGCAGAGGGCCACATCAAAATCCATGCCGATTGCATCCTGAAATATGTAATCCCGGTCTAAATCGGACCCTGTGGTTATTTTTTAAACGGGAACTGTCTAGGTGGCAATGGATGGCCGGGATTATTATTTTTTAGCGGCATGGAAGGGATTGGTTATGCCGCGGGCGCGGGAAAGACAAGGGCTCGACCCAGTGAGGCCCAGCTCGCCGCAACTGTCTACGCCCTCAGATTATTTATTATATTTAGGAGTTAGGAAGCACTATATTTTTGATGAAAAAATTCAACTTCACAAAGAACCATAGTGATTCGATGGCCTGCATCCTCTTTCTTCTCTTCCCTTTTCTCTCTTTCTTTTAGGCTGTTTGTGGCCTTGCACCTTGGTGCACCTCATAAGTTAATGTAACTGCGCTCTCTTCAGGCTTGCACCCTTTTGAAAATATAAGGTAGGCCTTAAGCCACCTTTTCATTTTCAAAAATTCGATGGCATGCACTTCTAGGGGATCATCCCCGGCCTAAATAGGATCATCGATCAAGGCTTTCCATCTCTTTAGATGGGCGACCTAAGGCGCTTTCAAAAATCATTATTGATAATATTCGTGCGGGTGAAAGAGTGACAACATCGTTGCTTCAGTCAAATTGTAACCTTTTTTACCAAAGTTTTTGAAGTATTTCTTCAAGCAAAGATTGATACCGCGAAGAAGGTGTTTACAAGAGATTTCATTGTAATTCTTAGTGATAAGAGTTACTTTATATTTTTCTTGTATCCTAGATCTAAATAAGTGTATCTGTAATTGTTATGAGTATCAACAAAGGACCGGATGTTTCTGAAAAGAAGGAGTTAGCAAGCACCTCAAATAATAAAAAGGAAAAAAAAATCATACGGGTGGGTGGGTTTCGAACCAGACATCTACTGCTAGTTGGCTCGCGTGAACACCTCTTGACCAAAGATGGTTCTCATTAAGGTAGCAGGAGAAGGACGGGAACTTGGTGCTCTCATGTACCCGTGCATACTATATTCGCAAAAAAATGTAGTAATTCAAATAAAAAAAGTTCAAATCTTTTTTAGAATCAAACATGATCAGGTATTGTACTCGTATAAAAAGTTTGGACAAGAAATGATTCCTATTGACTTCAGGGCAAAGAAGCCAAGTTTATGACAACAATATAGCGTGTATAGTATTTGTATATAGCGTTTTTTGTCAAATCTTTGACCCATGATGCAATGAGAGTCATTTTTTGACGAATCTTTTTATACAACTAGAATACTTGATCATGTTTGATACCAAAAAAGATTTGCATTTTTTTGAACTTTTTTCAATTACTAATTTTTTTTGCATATAGGGTGCGACGGTGCCAGGTTCTCCTTCGTATTTTCCAGCAGAACAATTCCTTCTTTATATAGTATATAAATGAGGACCGAAAAAATTTGAAGACAGAATTACATGACATTTAAAGAAATGTTCAAACATTGTAAAAAAACATGACGTAATAAAGGGATAAACAAAGTTTATGATTTTATATATCATGTTCTATGTTAGAAAACTACGTGGGGAATAGGAACTCGCCACGACATATGCATATTATCAGAGAGAGAGAGAGAGAGTGGTGTAATTCTGATTGAGCAGTCAAAAAAATTTCTTCACACACTTTGCTCACATTTCGTATACATCGGAAACATTTCTGTATACTCTAACATTTTTTAAACACATGATTAATATTTTTTAAATATGTATTTTTATGTCTATTTTTTCATACACATTCACCGTTTTTGGTATGTAACATATGATTAGCATTCTTTTTTCAAATACAAGTATATGAAACTTTTTGCAAATACCCCGTTACACATTTTTGGGATGGTATGAAACATTGTTTAAAACTTTGTGACATTTTTGTACATTGTATACATTTTTTTAAATGTCATGAACATTATTTTGAAATTTGTGATTTTGTTTAAATGCAACATACATTTTTTAAATTACACACACATTTTTTACAATATTTATATATATTTTTAAATGCCACGTATTTTTCTAATGCTTGATTATATTTAAATGTCACAAACGCCAGAATGTAAGTGTAACCGAAAAAACGACAAATGGATCGGCCCAGCATGGAGGACGGTGCGTGCCGTGGTCAACACTGTGGCTTCTTGGCCCACCAGTCGGACAAATCGCGGTTGATATTTACCACGTCAGCATTTTTATGCCTCAAGCGATGTCAGGGTTCAATTTAGACCATGATTGCATAGTTCAGGATGCGGACAGGGATTTAGATTTGAGGGTTCGTTTTTTCCCAACCTCTAAAAATTCAAGGTTTAAAATGGATTTTTTCCGAATGCCACACCTTAATCATCAGGTATACTTATAAGCCAATATGCTCGATTGTACACATTCAAAGTTGGCGGAGCGGCATTAGTCCGCGGACATAAATGTAAGGGCATGGGCAACCAGTAAATTCCCTCCTGTATCCAACTGTGGATAGAGTGGCATTAGTCTGTGGATATAAATGTGGGAAGCCGCCATCCAACTCATACACATATATCAGGCCAACAATTTGAACTAATCAAACGTAAATAATCTAAATCGGACGAGTTTCATTTAAGTTCGGACATAATTTACATAAAAGGCAGATATTTCGATCGTTTAACATAAAAACTAAAAAACCTAAACCCTATACCGGACAACCAGCTCGTATGTGTGGTCGCCTTGTCCTACCGCACCGCCGTCTTCGTCTGTCCCGTCGTCGTCATCGTGGTCCCTCCAGTGGTGGAATGACGCCCAAGGGTCGCGACAGCCTTGTCCAGCTGCTGCCTGCCGCTCGCGTAGGAGTCGCTCCGCCTCCTGCTGCCTTGTGCAGAGTGTCGCCGCGACCACTGCCGACATGGCCTTTGTAGCCCTGGCGGCGGCTTTGCTGCGACAGGCGTTGGTGGAGAAGTTGTTAAGAGACCACTCCACGTCGATCTTGGCGAGCTCGCTGTCAAGGCGGCGGCAACACCTGGCGGCCGTCTCTGCGGTGGTCACAGAGCGTGAAAGGATTGAGAAGAGGTGTCTAGAGGGGGTGAATAGACTCCTAACAAAGAAAAGTTGCAGTTTTTATTTTCTTCAAGTTAAGGTAGAGTTTTAGCACAAATTTAAACATTCACAATACATATCAAGCAAACATGACAAGAGTATATGAGCAGCGGAAAGTAAAGCATACAAGTTGCAAGAATGTAAAGGCATGGGATTGGAGTGTGCAAACGCAATTGGAGACTCGGAGATTTTTGGTGTGGTTCCAATAGGTGGTGCTATCGTATATCCACGTTGATGGAGACTTCAACCCACGAAGGGTAACGATTGCGCGAGTCCAAGGAAGGCTCCACCCACGAAGGGTCCACGAAGAAGCAACCTTGTCTATCCCACCATGGCCGTCGCCCACGAAGGACCTGCCTCACTAGGATAGATCTTCACGAAGTAGGCGATCTCCTTGCCCGTACAAACTCCTTGGTTCAACTCCACAATCTTGTCGGAGGCACCCAAGTGACACCTAACCAATCTAGGAGACACCACTCTTCAAAAGGTAATAAAATGGTGTGTTGATAATGAACTCCTTGCTCTTGTGCTTCAAATGATAGTCTCCCCAACACTCAACTCTCTCTCACTGATTTGGATTTGGTGGAAAGAAGATTTGAGTGGAAAGCAACTTGGAGACGGCTAGAGATCAAGATTCATATGGTTGGAATGGAATATCTTGGTCTCAACACATGAGTAGGTGTTTCTCTCTCAGAAAATGAATGCTGAAGTGTAGGCATGTTCTGATGGCTCTCCTTACTAATGAAGGAAGGGTGGCGGGGTATATATAGCTTCCACACAAAATCTAGCCGTTACACACAATTTATCAAACTCGGTGGGACCGAATCAGAAAACTCGGTCAGACCGATTCGGTTCATAATGTGACCGTTAGGCATTTCGGTGGGACCGATATGATCAACTCGGTGGGACTGATGTGCTAGGGTTAGGGTAAAACCTCATCTCAGTTTGACCGATTACACAAACTCGATGGGACAGATTTTGGTAATAAGCGAAACAGAGAGTTGGTCAGGCAAACTCGGTGGGACCGAAATAATTGCAACAGGCAACAGAGAGTTTGCAAGCCCATCTCGGTGAGACCGAGATCCCATCGGTGAGACCGAATTGATTAGGGTTTCTGGCAGTGGCTATGTCAAGTGAACTCGGTGGCGCTGGATGGATCAAATCGGTAGGGCCGAGTTTGACTTTTGGTTTGGGACATATGTGGATATGAGAAAGTGGTTGAGGGCTTTGGAGCATATCACTAAGCATTTTGAGTAAGCAAGCCATTAAGCAACACCTCATCCCCTTTTAATAATATTGGCTTTCCTAAGGACTCAATGTGATCTTGGATCACTAAACTGAAAGTGTAGAGCCATGAGCTTTTGAGTTTGAGCCAATCCTTTGTCCTTAGCATTTTGAAGGGGTTCCACATCCTCTTGTCCACGCCACTCCATCTGTTTAACTTATATGAAATATACTAGATAAAAACATTAGTTCAACAAGAGATATGTTGACATTGATTACCAAAACCACCCAGGGAGCACTTGTGCTTTCAATCTCCCCCTTTTTGGTAATTGATGACAACATACATCAAAGCTTTAGATAAAGATATAAGGAATAGTAGGTAAAGCTTTGGAAAGACATGTAACATGCATAGGCTCCCCATACATGTATGCAACCATGTCAATATGGAATGTAAGAGCATGTGAATGCATAAACATGACAGAGCAAGCAATGTGTTACATGTATCTTGGCTATATGCATCAGAGCAAATGATGTGAATATATGAAGTGTAACTTCATGTTCATGATTCCTTCTTGCAAACAATATGTACATTAGCAAGAATTCTTCATGCATGTGAGTGTGATGCATATACTTACCTTGTGGTCTTGAGCTGGCTTAGGAAGAGATGAACCTGAGTAAACAAGGTTAGATAACACAAGTACAACTACTAGACAGAGCAAACCAAAGAGCCACAAGAGTACCAAGACTGGGATGACATGTAGAGTGTGAGTACTGGGTACTCTATTAGATATAGACATGTTCCCAAAGTTAAAAGGTATGCAATGAATTCAAGATTTCCTTCCCTTAGATGTCTTTCTCCCCCTGAATCTTATATTTGATAATGGGAGAATATAGGGAACAGAAAATCAGAGCAAAACAGATCAGAGCACAGAAACATAAGACAAACTAACATGTCTTTCCCCTCTTAAAGACATGTGACTTCTCTCCTCTTGAATACCAAGCATCTGGGTCTCTCTCTCCGTTTGATATGATTAAGCATTCTCCCCCTTTGAAGTACTCTTCCCCTTTTGAAGGGAATAAGCTTTGACGTGATCTCTCTCTCCCCCTTTAACATCAATTTCCAAGAAGGGATCTTCTGGATTGTGAGTCAAAATAGGTTTGGTCCTTGAGCCACAGAGCAAAGCAGCATATAGAGTGTGATGCTGGTAGAGGACAAGAATCATTGAGTGGAGCTGGATCAGTTATGCAGGATGCAAATGACAAAGTGTCTTCTTAGCATTGAAATTGGTAACATCGAGTTGTTTACTTCGGCGGCACCGAATTGGTTCGGTTAGACCGAAAGAGACAAATCGGTGTGTCCGAGTTCAACACAGAGAGAACAGTTGTCATCTCATCTCACAATGCAGATAAGATCTCACAAGGATTTGCAAGGAATTAGCAGAAGGATTTGCAATGAATTGGATGCAGGGAATGCGGAACAAAACAAAGAATAAGAAAAGAAATCTAGATGAAGGGAAACAATTATGCAAGATACAAATGCAAGAACACGGAGAAACACTAGAGAACTTCATCTAGAATTGGTCGGCGACAAAGTCACTTATGTTAGAGTATATTGACTGAGGAGTCAAGTGAGAACACTTGATCATAGGTAATACTCATCGTTTAAGCTCAAAATGGTGTTACCATTTTTCGTTTAAGCATTCGATGTATTCGCATCTTGTTGAGTTGCTTTGACCCATGACTTGGGGTAAAGCTTCTCTAAGATGGAATAACATACCTTGGGTGGTGGTGTTGAATGACACGTATCCGTCGTATCTATAAATTTTGATTGTTCCATGCCAATATTCTACAACTTTCAGATACTTTTGGCAACTTTTTATACTATTTTTGGGACTAACATATTGATCCAGTGCCCAGTGCCAGTTCCTGTTTGTTGTATGTTTTTTGTTTCGCAGAAAATGTGTATCAAACAGGATAAAAACTGCCGGAGATTTTTTTTTGGAATATATGTGATTTTTGGGAAGAAGAATCAACGCGAGACGATGCCCGAGGGGGCCACGGGGCAGGGGGCGCGCCCCAAGGGGTCAGGCGCGCCCTGGGCCCTCGTGGCCACCCCGTAAGGCAGTTGGTGTCCTTCTTTCACCGCAAGAAAGCTAATATCCGGATAAAAATCGTGTCCAAATTTCAGCCCAATCGGAGTTACGGATCTCCAGGAATATAAGAAACGGTGAAAGGGCAGAATCTGGAACGCAGAAACAGAGAGAGACAGAGAGACAGATCCAATATCGGAGGGGCTCTCACCCCTCCCATGCCATGGAGGCCATGGACCAGATGGGAAACCCTTCTCCCATCTAGGGAGAAGGTCAAGGAAGAAGAATAAGAAGAAGAAGAAGGGGGGCTCTCTCCCCCTCTCTCCCGGTGGCGCCGGAACGCCGCCGGGGCCATCATCATCACCGCAATCTACACCAACAACTTCACCGCCATCATCACCAACTCTTCCCCCTCTATGTAGCGGTGTAACCCCTCTTTTACCTGCTGTAATATCTACTTAAACATGGTGCTCAACGCTATATATTATTTCCCAATGATGTATGGCTATCCTATGATGTTTGAGTAGATCCGTCTTGTCCTATGGGTTAATTGATGATCGTGATTGGTTTGAGTTGCATGTTCTATTATTGGTGCTGTCCTATGGTGCTCTCTGTGTCGCGCAAGAGTGAGGGATCCCTGCTGTAGGGTTTGCAATATGTTCATGATTTTCTTATGGTGGGTGGCGTGAGTGATATAAACACATACCCGAGTAAGTAGGTTGTTTGCGTATGGGAATAAAGAGGACTTGTTACTTTAATGCTATGGTTGGGTTTTACCTTAATGATCTTTAGTAGTTGCGGATGCTTGCTAGAGTTCCAATCATAAGTGCATATGATCCAAGAAGAGAAAGTATGTTAGCTTATGCCTCTCCCTCAAATAAAATTGCAATAATGATTACCGGTCTAGTTATCGATTGCCTAGGGAGAAATAATTTTCTTGTGTGACAACAAGTTCTTTACTAAAACTAACTTAGTTGTGTCTTCATCTAAACAACCCCTAGCTTTTATTTACATGCTCTTTATTATCTTGCAAACCTAGCCTACAACACCTACAAAGTACTTCTAGTTTCATACTTGTTCTAGGTAAAGCGAATGTTAAGCGTGCGTAGAGTTGTATCGGTGGTCGATAGAACTTGAGGGGATATTTGTTCTACCTTGAGCTCCTCGTTGGGTTCGACACTCTTACTTATCGAAAGAGGCTACAATGACCCCCTATACTTGTGGATTATCAAGACCTTTTTGTGGCGCCGTTGCCGGGGAGTTATAGCATGGGGTGAATATTCTCGTGTGTGCTTGTTTGCTTTGTCACTAATTAGTTTTTATTTTGTTATCTTGTTTTCTATCTTTAGTTATGGGTAGGAAACGCAAAATACCAAAAAAATTAGTTGTACCTACTACACCAATGGTTGAAGAACCACTCAAAATCTATCACACTGCTGAAGCTTTTTACTTGGATCATCTTCGATCCCTACGTGCTCGTGCTGAAACCCCAACTAGCTTAGTTGAGGGCAAATCTTTAGATGAGCATGCTTGTTATGTGCGACACCGCTTATCTGAAAAAGGGAAACTTTTACTGGATCAAATTCATCGTTTGCAGTGCTATGCTTGGAATTTATGTGAAATATATGAGCGTACTTGTTGTTCTAAAGACCCTAAGAAACACCTTCCTTACCAATGTGGGTTTAGTGATAATGGAATAGTATCTTCATATACTAAGGGTGTTTATAATTACTATGATGTTCGACAAATTGAAGAATTTTTTGCTTTTAGGGGTACTTGTTAAATTGCTTCTTTTATTGAAGAGTGTGATACTACTCTCGACAAATCTGAAAATTTGGCCATACTTAAATATTGATATGATAATTATGCTTCTAATCCTTATATTAAACCATATATTGAGGACTCCTCCGCTGTCCAAGAAGAGACTAATATTTTGCAGGAGTCTATGGAAGAAGAAATTAATGACATTATGATCTCATTCGATGAAAAAGATGAGGAGGAGAGCGAAGAACAAAAGGAGGAAGAGAGGATTGATCACCTGTTCCCACCTTCTAATGAGAGTAACTCTTCAACTCATACATTGTTTAATTTTCCTTCGTGCTTACCGAAGGATGATTGCTATGATGATTGTTATTATCGCATTGATTCTTTTGAAATATCCCTTTTTGATGATGCTTGTTGTGCTTGTGGCCAAGATGCCAATATGAATTATGCTTATGGAGATGAACTTGCTATAGTTCCTTATGTTAAACATGAAATGTTGCTATTGCACCCACGCATGATAGTCCTATTATCTTTTTGAATTCTCCTGACTACACTATATCGGAGAAGTTTGCCCTTATTAATGATTATATTGATGGGTTGTGTTTTACTACTACACGTGATGATTTTGATAGATATAATATGCATGTGCTTGCTGCTCCTACTTGCAATTATTATGAGATAGGAACTACATCTGTGCCTCTCCATGCTTCCAATATGATAAAATTGCAAGAAACTATTTATACTATGCATTGGCCTTTACTATGTGTGCATGAATTGTTCTTTTATGGCCTGCCAATGCATAGGAAGAGAGTTAGAATTCGTTGGTGGATGATATATGTTACTTTGTGCTCACTACGAAATCACAAATCATTGTTAATTAAAATTGGCTTTGATATACCTTGGGATCCGGGTGGATCCATTACTTGAGCACTATATGCCTAGCTTAATCGCTTTAAAGAAAGCGCTGCTAGGGAGACAACCCGGAAGTTTAAGAGATTCATTTATTTCTGTTGTGTGCTTTTATAAAGTTTAAAAATAAAAATAATGTGCCAAGCTTTGGCTTTAGGATGTTTACATTGCTTGTTGGTTTGTGCGGTGCAGGACAGAAACTTTGGCTGTAGTACACGATTTTACATTTTTTACTCGAACGTCAAACGGTTCTGAAACTTTTTGCATTGTCTTTCTATACAATTTTTTTATTTTTCCTAATTATTTCAGAATTTTTGGAGTAATATAGGTATGGTGAATGTTCAGATTATTACAGACTGTCCTGTTTAAGACAGATTCTATTTTTGATGCATAGTTTGCTTGTTTTGATGAAACTATCGATTTCTACCAGTGGATTAAGCCATGGAAAAGTTATATTAGAGTATAAAAAATGCAAAAATAAAATATGAATTGGTTTTCAACAGTACTTAGAGTAGTGATTTGCTTTATTATACTAACGGATCTTACCCAGTTTTTTGTTGAGTTTTGTGTGGATGAAGTGTTCGAAGATCGAGGAGGTCTCAATGTGAGTAGAAGGAGGAGTGGTAAGAGATCAAGCTTGGGGATGCCCAAGGAAAACCAAGTAAATATTCAACGAGACTCAAGCGTCTAATCTTGGGGATACCCCGGAAGGCATCCCATCTTTCTTCAACAAGTATCGGTATGTTTTCGGATTCGTTTCGTTCATGCGATATGTGCAAATCTTGGAGCGTCTTTTGCATTTACTTTCCATTTTCTTTTATGCACCATGCTGGTATGAGATAGTACATGGTTTATTTATATAATGCTCATTGCACTTCACTTATATTTTTTGAGTATGGCTTTATAGAATGCTTCATGTGCTTCACTTATATCATTTGAAGTTTGGATTGCATGTTTCTCTTCACATAGAAAAACACCATTTGTAGAATGCTCTTTTGCTTCACTTATAATTGTTAGAGAGTGGGAATATCTTTTTTTTAGAAAGAATTAAACTCTCTTGCTTCACTTATATCTATTTAAAGAGATGAAAGGAATTGGTCATTCACATGGTTAGTCATAAAATCCTACATAAAACTTGTACATCACTGAATATGATATGTTTGATTCCTTGCAATATTTTTGCGATATAAAGATGGTGATATTAGATCCACGCTTGTGGGTAGTTGTAGATTGTAGAAATACTTGTGTTGAAGTTTGTGATTCTCGTAGCATGCACGTATGGTAAACCGTTATGTGATGAAGTCAGAGCATGATTTATTTACTGATTGTCTTCCTTATGAGTGGCGGTCAGGGACGAGCAATGGTCTTTTCCTACCAATCTACCCCCCTAGGAGCATGCACGTAGTACTTTGTTTGGATAGCTAATAGACTTTTGCAATAAGTATGTGAGTTCTTTATGACTAATGTTGAGTCCATGGATTATACGCAGTCTCATCCTTCCATCATTGCTAGCCTCTTTGGTACCGTGCATTGCCCTTTCTCACCTCGAGAGTTGGTGCAAACTTCACCGGTGCATCCAAACCCCGTGATATGATATGCTCTGTCACACATAAGCCTCCTTATATCTTCCTCAAAACAGCCACCATACCTACCTATCATGGCTTTTTATTTAGCCATTCCGAGATATATTGCCATGCAACTTCCATCATCATCATTTACATGACTTGAGCATTCATTGTCATATTGCTTTGCATGATCGTAAGATAGTTAGCATGATATTTTCATGGCTTACCCATTTTTTGATATCTTTGCTACGCTAGATCATTGTACATCCCGGTACACTGCCGGAGGCATTCATATAGAGTCATATCTTTGTTCTAGTATTGAGTTGTAAGTAAATAGAAGTGTGATGATCATCGTTATTAGAACATTGTCCCAGGTGAGGTTATCAAAATAAAAGAGGCCAAAGAAGCCCACCAAAAAAGGAGAAAAAATTAAAAAAAGAGAGAGAAACAAATGAGAGAAAAGAGAGAAGGGACAATGTTACGAGCCGTTTACCACACTTGTGCTTCAGAGTAGCACCATGTTGTTCATATAGAGAGTCTCTTGAGTTATCACTTTCATATACTAGTGGGAATTTTCATTATAGAACTTGGCTTGTATATTCCAACAATGGGCTTCCTCAAGTGCCCTAGATCTTCATGAGCAAGCAAGTTAGATGCACACCCACTTAGTTTCCAGTTTGAGCTTTCATACACTTATAGCTCTTAGTGCATCCGTTGCATGGCAATCCCTACTCCTCGCATTGACATAAATTGATGGGCATCTCCATAGCCCATTGATTAGCCGTGTCGGTGTGAGACTTTCTTCCTTTTTGTCTTCTCCACACAACCTCCACCATCATATTCTATTCCACCTATAGTGCTATATCCATGGCTCACGCTCATGTATTGCGTGAAAGTTGAAAAGGTTTGAGAACGTCAAAAGTATGAAACAATTGCTTGGCTTGTCATCGGGGTTGTGCATGATTTGAATATTTTGTGTGGTGAAGATGGAGCATAGCTAGACCATATGATTTGTAGGGATAACTTTCTTTGACCATGTTATTTTGAAAAGACATGATTGCTTTATTAGTATGCTTCAAGTATTATTATCTTAATGTCAAATGATAGACTATTGCTTTGAATCACTCGTGTCTTAATATTCATGCCATGATTAGATTACATGATCAAGATTATGCTAGGTAGCATTCCACATCAAAAATTATCTTTTTTATCATTTACCTACTCGAGGACGAGCAGGAATTAAGCTTGGGGATGCTAATACGTCTCCGTTGTATCTATAATTTTTGATTGTTCCATGCCAATATTGTACACCTTTCATATACTTTTGGCAACTTTTTATACTATTTTTGGGACTAACATATTGATCCAGTGCCCAGTGCTAGTTCCTGTTTGTTGCATGTTTTTTGTTTCGCAGAAAATCTATATCAAACGGAGTCCAAACGGGATAAAAACTGACGGAGATTTTTTTTGGAATATATGTGATTTTTGGGAAGAAGAATCAATGCAAGAGGCAGGGGGCGCGCCCCAGGGGGTCAGGCGCGCCCTGGGCCCTCGTGGCCACCTCGTAAGGCGGTTGGTACCCTTCTTTCGCCGCAAGAAAGCTAATATCCGAATACAAATCGTCTCCAAATTTCAGCCCAATCGGAGTTAAGGATCTTCGGGAATATAAGAAACGGTGAAAGGGCAGAATCTCGAACGCAGAAACAGAGAGAGACAGAGAGACAGATCCAATCTCGGAGGGGCTCTCGCCCCTTCCATGTCATGGAGGCCATGGACCAGAGGGGATACCCTTCTCCCATCAAGGGAGAATCTCAAGGAAGAATAAGAAGGGGGGCTCTCTCCCCCTCTCTCCCGGTGGCGCCGAAACGCCGTCGGGGCCATCATTATCACCGCAATCTACACCCACAACTTCACCGTCATCATCACCAACTCTTCCCCCTCTATGCAGCAGTGTAACCCCTCTTTTACCCGCTGTAATCTCTACTTAAACATGGTGCTCAACGCTATATATTATTTCCCAATGATGTATGGCTATCCTATGATGTTTGAGTAGATCCGTTTTGTCGTATGGGTTAATTGATGATCGTGATTGCTTTGAGTTGCACATTTTATTATTGGTGTTGTCCTATGGTGCTCTCTGTGTCACGCAAGCGTGAGGGATCCCTGCTATAGGGTTTGCAATATGTTCATGATTTGCTTATGGTGGGTGACGTGAGTGATAGAAACACATACCCTAGTAAGTAGGTTGTTTGCATATGGGAATAAAGAGGACTTGATACTTTAATGCTATGGTTGGGTTTTACCTTAATGATCTTTAGTAGTTGCGGATGCTTGCTAGAGTTACAATCATAAGTGCATATGATCCAAGAAGAGAAAGTATGTTAGCTTATGCCTCTCCCTCAAATAAAATTGCAATAATGATTACCGGTCTAGTTATCGATTGCCTAGGGACAAATAACTCTCTTGTGTGACAACAAGCTCTTTACTAAAACTAACTTAGTTGTGTCTTCATCTAAAAACCCCCTAGATTTTATTTACATGCTCTTTATTATCTTGCAAACCTAGCCTACAACACCTACAAAGTACTTCTAATTTCATACTTGTTCTAAGTAAAGCGAACGTTAAGCGTGCGGTGAGTTTTATCGGTGGTCGATAGAACTTGAGGGAATATTTGTTCTACCTTTAGCTCCTCGTTGGGTTCGACACTCTTACTTATTGAAAGAGGCTACAATTGATCCCCTATACTTGTGGGTTATCATTGAACTTGATCATGTAGTTGAACTTGTGTGGGATGCTCAAGATTGATGTAGCTCATCAAAGATTTGGACCACCACTTGTAGTTGGAGTTCATCTACCTACATGGGTTAGTTTTGCAAGGAAGAGCACTTGTGTATCCGAATTGACAATCATGAATTTGATACCAAATGAAATGTGATATATAGAAATGGTCAAAGGATGTGTTGAAAGGTTTCATGCTTCCTTGTCTTCAACCACCATATTGTAGAGACTTGGTGATGTAGAGATTGCTCAAGATGTGAGTGATTTGCAATCTCATAGATTTTGATTCATCCAAGCACCTACAAGGGTTAGATAGCATGCAAGGGTGCAAATATATCCACGACATATGATCATCATCATAAGAGAAATATCAAGGATTAGTCAAAGGCTCATGCCTTGCATGTATCCAAATGGAGTTTCTACTCTGAGTTTGAAGCATCAATGATGTTCAATTCACCTCTCAAACGGCAAAATAATTTCTCATCAAGCGGTTTGGTGAATATATCCGCCAATTGCTTATCGGTACGAACATGCTTAAGATCAATGTCCCCTTTGGCAACATGATCTCAAATAAAATGATGACGAACTTCAATATGCTTGGTTCGAGAATGTTGCACAGGATTATGAGCAATCTTAATAGCACTTCCATTGTCACAAAGCAATGGAACATGTTTCACATAGATCCCATAATATTTAAGAGTTTGGGTCATCCAAAGTAATTGAGGACAACATGAACCGGCGGCAATGTATTCCGCTTCGGCGGTGGATAAGGATACCGAGTTTTGTTTCTTGGGGGACCAAGATACAAGAGATCTACCAAGAAATTGACAAGTACTCGAAGTGGACTTTCTATCAACCTTGTCACCTGCATTGTCCGAATCGGAGTAGCAAACAAGATCAAAAGAAGACCTCTTAGGATACCAAATGCCAAAATTTGGTGTATGTATTAGGTATCTCACTATCCTTTTCACAGCCTTAAGATGATATTCTTTGGGGGCCGCTTGATATCATGCACACATGCACACACTCAGCATAATATCGGGACATGAGGCACATAGATATAACAATGAACCAATCATAGAGCGATAAACCTTTTGGTCAACCGATTTTCCATCCTTGGTCAAATCAAGATGTCCACTAGTAGGCATGGGGGCTTTCATACCTTTGCTTTCTTGCATGTTGAACTTCTTGAATAAGTCCTTGGTGTACTTTATTTGAGAGACAAAGGTGCCTTCCTTAGTTTGCTTGATTTGCAAACCAAGAAAGAACTTGAGTTCACTCATCATAGACATCTCAAACTTCTCCGACATTAGCTTCCCAAACTTTTCACTAAAATGAGGGTTAGTCGAACCAAATATGATATCATCAACGTAAATTTGGCACACAAATAATTCACCATTAACCCTTTTAGTAAAAAAAGTAGAATCAATCTTTCCAATCTCAAAGCCTTTTTCAATAAGGAACTTGGTCAAGCATTTATACCACGCTCTAGGAGCTTGTTTAAGACCATAAAGGGGTTTGTGAAGTTTGTAAACATGGTCAGGTTTCTTAGGATTAACAAAGCCGGGAGGTTGTTTAACATAAACTTCCTCCTCAATTTCACCATTTAGGAAAGAACTTTTAATGTCCATTTGGTACAAGGTGATATCATGGTGATTAGCATAGGCAAGTAAGATGCGGATGGACTCAAGTCTAGCAATGGGGGCATATGTCTCACCATAGTCCATACCTTCGACTTGATTGTAGCCTTGGGCGACGAGACGTGCTTTGTTGCGAACTACTTGTCCATCTTCGTCTTACTTGTTGTGAAACACCCATTTGGTACTGATGATGTTGTGGTTGTTGTCGGGCTTCTTGACCAATGTCCACACTTGGTTTCTCTCAAAGTTGTGTAGCTCTTCATGCATGGCATTTATCCAATCCGGATCTTCCAATGCTTCTTCAACCTTCATAGGTTCAATACTAGAGATGAATGAATAATGTTCACAAAAGTTAGCCAAACGAGTTTTAGAGCGAGTGATTCTCCCCGTTTGAATATCATTGAAGATTTGTTCAACGGGATGGTCTCGTGAAACTCTTGCTCGAACTCGTGGGAGCTTTTGTTTGAGTCGGGTGGTGCATCTTCTTCATCATCTCGTTCTTCTTCTTGGCCTTCTTCATTGTTGGCATTGTCGTTCTCTTGTTTAGGTGGAGAAGGAGGTTGATGAGGTTCATCTTGGTGTACTTCCTCGTTTTCTTCATCTTGGCGTGTCCCACTTGTGGATGCTTCCATGTCAACTCTTGGTTCACCTTGTCGTGAGGTAGAAGCTTCCACTTGGATGGATGAGGTACTCTCCTTCACCTCCGTTGGACAAATCTTGCCAATAGACAAGTCTTGGATGGATTCCGAAGGGTCTTTGTCTCCTACATCAATTTGCAATTGCTCTACTTGCGAGCCATTAGATTCATCAAATTTCACATCTACCGTCTCTTCAACCTTTTGGGTGAAATTGTTGTAGACACGATAAGTGTGAGAGTTTGAACCATAACCGAGTAGGAAACCCTCATGAGATTTAGGAGGAAATTTAGAATGACGATGCTTATCAAGAATGTAGCACTTTGAGCCGAATACTCGAAAGTATCCAACTTGGGGTTTGTTACCCGTGAGAAGCTCGTATGTCGTCTTGCCGAGTAGCTTGTGAAGATACAAGCGATTTGTTGCATGACAAGCTGTCTCAACCGCTTCCGCCCAAAAGTGTTTTGGTGTCTTATACTCATCAAGCATCGCTCTCGCCATCTCGATAAGAGTTCGGTTCTTCCTCTCAACAACTCCATTTTGTTGAGGCGTGTACGTAGCCGAGAACTCGTGTGAAATCCCTTATTCATCAAGAAAGGTATCCACATTTGCGTTCTTGAACTCCGTTCCGTTGTTGCTGTGAACCTTCTTGATCTTCACTTCAAATTGATTTTGGGCCTTCCTAGAGAAGTTCTTGAAGATATTTTGGACCTGCGATTTATCATCAAGAAAGAACACCACGTAAATCTTGAAAAATCATCGACTATAATTAGACCAAATTAGTTTCCACCGAGACTTTTGTATGCATTGGGACCAAAGAGATCCATGTGAAGTAGCTCGAGCGGTCTTCTCGTGGTCATGATGTTCTTCACGGGGTGGCTTCCTCCAACTTGTTTTCCTGCTTGACAAGCACTGCAAAGTCTATCCTTGTCAAATATAACATCTTTTACTCAAAGGATATGATCACCTTTAATAAGCTTATCAAGATTTTGCATGCCCACGTGACCTAGCCTTCTATGCCACAACCAGCCTTTAGAGGATTTAGCAATTAAGCAAGCTCTAGGTTGAGCCTTTTTAGTGAAGTCAAAAATATATAGATCACCTCTACGTATACTGGTAAAGACCATTTTATGATTATCTATACGAAACATTTGGCAATCTACTTCAGTAAATAGGACATTGAAACCAAAGTTACCAAGTCTAGATACGGAAAGTAAATTGTAGCCAAGAGATTCAACGAGCATACCATTTTGTATGGAGCTATCATGTGAGATGGACACCTTACCAAGGCCAACCACCTTACCCTTTGAGTTGTCACCAAAAGTGACATACTTTCGAGGGCCATCGTTTTCAGCAAGCTCACGAAACATATCCTTATCTCCGTTCATGTGATCGGTACACCCACTATCAAGAACCCATTCCTTTCCTCTAGCCATGTAGCCGCGAAGATTAGCCATAAGACCAAAGTGTCTCATAGACTCATTGAGATCAGAGTCACTATCATCATCCTCATCATAGTATCCATGTTCAACATCGTCTTGTGATGGATCAATTCCTAGAGAGGGTAATTCATTAGATAAATGGTCATCACAATAGTCATCTTTATGAATTCTAATGGCTTAGGAGATGATATTGCTAATGATTCCAACATCTCCTTTGGCACGAGTAAGATTAGTAAGCTCAAATAGATAGTCACCAAATTTGGGGTCATTGGAACTCATCTTACTCAAGGCAATAGACTTATGAAGAATTTCATCCAAGTTTTGCAAGGAATAGTTTGGAAATCATTCCTCAAGAAATCTCCATATGGTGTAAGCACAATCAAGAGCAGGCAAGCTAGCAAACAAGTTTCTAGGCAATCCTCTAGTGATTAAATTGACATTTCTAAGATTACGGATCAGGTCAATAGACTCATCAAGGGTAGGGTGCAAAGGATCAACAAGAGGTGCACAAGGGCTAGTAATGTACTTGTTCAAATGATATTCACTGAAAATCACAAGCATCTCATTTTTCCACTCATGAAAGTACTCTCCATCAAGAATGAGCACTCTACGTCTAAGACTCCCCAACATAGACTCGTCCATCTTCCTCCAAAGGTGTTTAAACCAAAGCAATGGAGACCAATGCTCCGATACCAATTGAAAGGATCGAGAAGAGGTGTCTAGAGGGGGGTAAATAGACTCCTAACAAAGAAAAGTTCCAGTTTTTATTTTCTTCAAGTTAAGGTAGAGTTTTAGCACAAATTTAAACATTCACAATACATATCAAGCAAGCATGACAAGAGTATATGAGCAGCGGAAAGTAAAGCATGCAAGTTGCAAGAATGTAAAGGGATGGGATTGGAGTGTGCAAACGCAATTGGAGACTCGGAGATTTTTGCGTGGTTCTGATAGGTGGTGCTATCGTACATCCACGTTGATCGAGACTTCAACCCATGAAGGGTAACGGTTGCGCGAGTCCGCGGAGGGCTCCACCCATGAAGGGTCCACGAAGAAGCAACCTTGTCTATCCCACAATGGCCATCGCCCACGAAGGACTTGCCTCACTATGGTAGATCTTCACGAAGTAGGCGATCTCCTTTCCCGTACAAACTCCTTGGTTCAACTCCACAATCTTGTCGGAGGCTCCCAAGTGACACCTAACCAATCTAGGAGACACCACTCTCCAAAAGGTAATAAATGGTGTGTTGATGATGAACTCCTTGCTGTTGTGCTTGTCTATCCCACCATGGCCATCGCCCACGAAGGACTTGCCTCACTATGGTAGATCTTCACGAAGTAGGCGATCTCCTTTCCCGTACAAACTCCTTGGTTCAACTCCACAATCTTGTCGGAGGCTCCCAAGTGACACCTAACCAATCTAGGAGACACCACTCTCCAAAAGGTAATAAATGGTGTGTTGATGATGAACTCCTTGCTGTTGTGCTTGTCTATCCCACCATGGCCATCGCCCACGAAGGACTTGCCTCACTATGGTAGATCTTCACGAAGTAGGCGATCTCCTTTCCCGTACAAACTCCTTGGTTCAACTCCACAATCTTGTCGGAGGCTCCCAAGTGACACCTAACCAATCTAGGAGACACCACTCTCCAAAAGGTAATAAATGGTGTGTTGATGATGAACTCCTTGCTGTTGTGCTTGTCTATCCCACCATGGCCATCGCCCACGAAGGACTTGCCTCACTATGGTAGATCTTCACGAAGTAGGCGATCTCCTTTCCCGTACAAACTCCTTGGTTCAACTCCACAATCTTGTCGGAGGCTCCCAAGTGACACCTAACCAATCTAGGAGACACCACTCTCCAAAAGGTAATAAATGGTGTGTTGATGATGAACTCCTTGCTGTTGTGCTTCAAATGATAGTCTCCCCAACACTCAACTCTCTCTCATTGATTTGGATTTGGTGGAAAGAGGATTTGAGTGGAAAGCAACTTGGAGAAGGCTAGAGATCAAGATTCATCTAGCTGGAATGGAATATCTTGGTCTCAACACATGAGTAGGTGGTTTTCTCTCAGAAAATGAATGCTAAAGTGTAGGCACATTTTGATGGCTCTCCTTACTAATGAAGGGAGAGTGGAGGGGTATATATAGCCTCCACACAAAATCCAACCGTTACACACAATTTACCAAACTTGGTGGTACCGAATCATAAAACTCGGTCAGACCAATTCAGTTCATAACATGACCATTAGGCATTTCGGTGGGACCGATATGATCAACTGGTGGGATCGATGTGCTAGGGTTAGGGTAAAACCTCATCTCGGTTTGAACGATTACACAAACTCGGTTGGACCGATTTTGTTAATAAGCGAAATAGAGAGTTGGTCAGGCAAACTCGGTGGGACCGATTGCTTATATCGGTGGGACCGAAAAATTGCAACAGGAAACAGAGAGTTTGCAAGCCCATCTCGGTGAGACTGAGATCCCATCGGTGAGACCGAATTGACTAGGGTTTCTGGCAGTGGCTATGTCAAGTGAACTCGGTGGCGCTGGATGGATCAAATTGGTAGGGCCGAGTTTGACTTTTGGTTTGGGACATATGTGGATATGATAAAGTGGTTGAGGGCTTTGGAACATATCACTAACCATTTTGAGCAAGCAAGCCATTAAGCAACACCTCATCCCCTTTTAATAGTATTGACTTTCCTAAGGACTCAATGTGATCTTGGATCACTAAACTGAAAATGTAGAGCCTTGAGCTTTTGAGCTTGAGCCAATCCTTTGTCCTTCGCATTTTGAAGGGGTTCCACATCCTCTTGTCCAGGCCACTCCATCTGTTGAACTTATCTGAAATATACTAGATAAAAACATTAGTCCAACAATAGATATGTTGACATTTACCAAAACCACCCAGGTAGCACTTGTGATTTCAGAGCGGTCAGGAGCCCATGCGGCGGGGAGGTCAGGGTCGTTGCGGACGCAGTCCAGCGCCACATCGCTCCTAGAGAACATGGAGCGGCGACTGGCATTGAGCTGATCATACCTCTCCTGCTACCTCGCCATGCGCTCCACCTCGGATACGACAGCCCTTGAGCCAGAGGCACCGTTGTAGCTGCCTCGTCCAGGTATTGGAGGAGGCGGCCATGCGACTTCTTGATCGCGGGGGCAACTCCTCATTGACGACGAGGCGGTCGCAGCACGGCTGGGATGATCACGCATCCAAGTGGCCTTACCGACTGCGTGGCTTGGACATTGGCTCCTCTTTGACCCGACATCTGATCTGGATAGTGCGGTGTTGCAGGGGTGAGGCCGGCTTGTCCTTCACGCAACATTCGATCTTAATGTTGCGGTTGTCCTGGGGCAAGGCCAGCTCATCCTACACAGGGCGGAGCAGGGACACCGGCTTGCGTTGATGGAAATATGCTCTCGAGGCAATAATGTTGTAATATTATATTTCCTTAATTCATAATTAAGAGTTTATATTTCATGTTATAACTGCTATGATCCTAGAATATGCGATTTACTGGAAAACTCATATGCACGTGTGAAATGATAAACTATAAAGAATACGTTCCTGGTCTCGCCTCTAAGACCGGCTGAAGTGTTGTTGGTGATCACGTTTTCCGGATCTTAGTATATCGTTAAGTGTAATGATAGTCCTAAAACAACATTTAGAGTGTGACGTTAGAAAAATCATCATATTGAATCGACCCAATACTTGTCTGTTATACTATGTGATTAAATCGTCTGAAATCATCTGTTATAACATGGAGTGTTAGTATGTGTTTTAGTTTCTCAGACCATGAGAGTTTCTCAGCTTACTTCTTATTGGACGATGGGCTTTGGGGTTTCTCAAATGTCATCTGTAACAAGGTGATCATAACGACAACTTTCACGCACATCGGAAAGTTTGACAAGTAACCGGACAGCTCGGGAGTGGGATTTGCTCCTCCGACGATGGAGATATATTCTTAGGGCCCTCTCAGTGTGATGGTATCCATCATCGTCTGGCCAGACACAGGTGACTACATCACGGGGATGCCGGAACACGTCAACGAGAAAGAAGAACAAAACCGGTAATGGGAGTAACGGTATAGTTAGCATGGTCATGACTCAGGAGGATACCGATTGATGTCTACTATGCAACTTCTTCTTGTAGACTCGTGTTGGGCCTCCAAGCACAGAGTTTTGTAGGACAATAGCAATTTTCCCTCAAGTGGATGACCTAAGATTTATCAATCCTTGGGAGGCGTAGGATGAAGATGGTCTCTATCAAACAACCCTGCAATCAAATAACAAAGAGTCTCTTGTGTCCCCAACACACCAAATACAATGGTAAATTGTATAGGTGCACTAGTTTGGCGAAGAGATGGTAATACAAGTGTAATATGGATGGTAGATAAAGGTTTTTGTAATCTGAAAATTTAAAAACAGCAAGGTAACTAGTAGTAAAAGTGAGCAAAAACGGTATTGCAATGCTTGGAAACAAGGCCTAGGGTTCATACTTTCACTAGTGCAAGTTCTCTCAACAATGATAATATAATTAGATCATATGGCAATCCCTCAATGTGCAACAAAAGTCACTCCAAAGATCGTATAGCGGACAACATAAGATGAAATTACTTGTAAGGTACGAAACCACCTCAAAGTTATTGTTTCCGATCAATCCATTGAGCTATTCCTATAAGTGTCACAAACAGCCCTAGAGTTCATAGTAAAATAACACCATATGATATACATATATCAACCCTAATGTCACCTAGATACTCCAATGTCACCACAAGTATCCGTGGGTCAATTATACTATATGCATCAAACAACTTCAGATTCGTAATATTCAATCCAACACAAAGAACCTCAGAGAGTTCCTCAAGATTCCTACCAGAGAAACAAGGACAAAAACATGCATCAACCCATATGCATAGATTATCCCAACGTCACCTCGGGAATCTGCGGGTTGAATGCTAAAACATGCATCAATTGAATCAATAGAACAACCCATTGTCACCACGGGTATCCCACGCAAGACATACATCATGTGCTCTCAGATCCATAATAGTATTCAATCCGATAATAATGAAACCTCAAAGGTAAAACTCAATTCATCAAAAGAAGATAGAGGGGGAGAAACACCATATGATTCAACTATAATAACAAAGCTCGCGATACATCAAGATCGTGCCAAATGCAGAAAATGAGAGAGAGATCAAACACATAGCTACTGGTACATACCCTCATCCCCGAGGGTGAACTACTCCCTCCTCGTCATGGAGAGCGCCGGGATGATGAAGATGGCCACTGGTGATGGTTTTCCCCTCCGGCTAGGTGCCATAATGGGCTCCCGATTGGTTTTTTGTGGCTACAGAGGCTTGCGGTGGTGGAACTCCTGATCTAGGTTTATTTCTGAGGGTTTCTATATTTATAGGGATTTTTGGTGTCAGGAACAAGTCAGGGGGTCCATAAGGTGACGACAAGGCAGGGGGCGCGCCCTAGGGGGCCCTCCACCCTTGTGGATGCCTCGTGGCTCCTCTGGTCTATTTTCGATAGTCCGTGGGATTCTTTTGGTCCATAAAAAATCATCATAAAATTTCAGCTCATTTGGACTCCGTTTGATATTCCTTTTCTATAAAACTCAAAAACAAGGAAAAAACAGAAACTGGCACTGGGCTCTAGGTTAATAGGTTAGTCCCAAAAATAATATAAAATAGCATATAAATGCATATAAAACATCCAAGATGTATAATGTAATAGCATGGAACAATCAAAAATTATAGATACGTTGGAGACGTATAAAGCATCCCCAAGCTTAATTCCTGCTCTTCCTCGAGTAGGTAAATGATAAAAACAGAATTTTTGATGTGGAATACTACCTAACATATTTATCCATGTAATTTTTCTTTATTGTGGCATGAATGTTCAGATCCATAAGATTCAAAACAAAAGATTAATATTGACATAAAAACAATAATACTTCAAGCATACTAACAAAGGCAATTATGTCTTCTCAAAATAGCATGGCCTAACAAAGCTGATCCCTACAAAATCATATAGTCTAGCTATGCTCCATCTTCATCACACAAAATATTCAAATCATACACAATCCCGATGACAAGTCGAGTAATTGTTTCATACTTTTGATGTTCTCAAACCTTTTCAACTTTCACGCAATACATGAGCATGAGCCATGGACATAGCACTATAGGTGGAATAGAATATGGTGGTTGTGGAGAAGACAAAAAAGAGGGAGATAGTATCACATCAACTAGGCGTATCAACGGGCTATGGAGATGCCCATCAATAGATATCAGTGTGAGTGAGTAGGGATTGCCATGCAACAAATGCACTAGAGTTATAAGTTTATGAAAGCTCAAAGAAAAATAAGTGGGTGTGCATCCAACTTTCTTGCTCATGAAGACCTAGGGCAATTTGAGGAAGCCCATCGTTGGGATATACAAGCCAAGTTCTCTACTGAAAAATTCCTAGTAGTATATGAAAGTGACTGCATAGGAGACTCTCTATCATGAAGATCATGGTGCTACTTTGAAGCACAAGTGCGAAAAAAGGATAGTAACATTGCCCCTTCTCTCTTTTCTCTCATTTTCTTCTTCTCCTCTTTTTTTGATTGGGTTCTTTGGCCTCCCCCTATTTTTTGATTTCCTCACATGAGGCAATGCTCTAATAATGATGATCCACTTTTATTTACTTACAACTCAAGAATTACAACTCAATACTTAGAAAAAAATATGACTCTATATGAATGCCTCCGGCGGTGTACCGGGATGTGCAATGACTCAAGAGTGGCATTTATGAACATTATGAATGGTGGTTTGCCACAAATACTATGTCAACTACATGATCATGCAAAGCAATATGATAATGATGAAGAGTGTCATAAAAAATGGAACGGTGGAAAGTTGCATGGCAATATATCTCGGAATGGCTATGGAAATGCAATAATAAGTAGGTATGGTGGCTATTTTGAGGAAGGGATAAGGTGGGTGTATGGTGCCGGTGAAAGTTGCGCGGCACAAGAGAGGCTAGTAATGGTGGAAGGGTGAGAGTGCATATAATCCATGGACTCAATATTAGTCATAAAGAACTCACATACTTATTGCAAAAATCTATTAGTCATCAAAACAAAGTAATATGCGCATGCTCCTAGGGGGATAGATTGGTAGGAAAATACCATCGCTCGTCCACAAGCGCCACTCATAAGTAAGACAATCAATAAATACCTCATGCTCCAACTTCGTTACATAACAGTTCACCATACGTGCATGCTACGGGAATCACAAACTTTAAGACAAGTATTTCTACAATCCACAATTACTCAATAGCATGACTCTAATATCACCATCCACATATATCAAAACAATCATAAGGAATCAAACTTCTCATACTATTCAATGCACTCTATATGAAAGTTTTTATTATATCCCTCTTGGATGCCCATCATATTAGAACTAAATTCATAACCTAAGAAAATTACCATGCTGTTTAAAGACTCTCAAAATAATATAAGTGAAGCATGCGAGTTCATCAATTTCTTCAAAATAAAACCACCTTTGTGCTCTAAAAACATATAAGTGAAGCACTAGAGCAAATGACAAACTACTCCAAAAGTTATAAGTGAAGATCAATGAGTAGTCGAATAATTATGTAACTATGTGAAGACTCCTTCTCATAAATAAAATTTCAGATCTTAAGTACTTTATTCAAACAGCAAGCAAAACAAAATAAAATGACATTGCAAGGATAGCACATATCATGTGAAGAAGCAAAAACTTAGGCTCAACCAAAACTGACAGATAGTTGTTGAGGAAGAAAGGTGGGATGCCTACCGGGGCATCCCCAAGCTTAGATGCTTGAGACTTCTTGAAATATTAATTGGGGATGCCTTGGGCATCCCCAAGCTTGAGCTCTTGTGTCTCCTTATTTCCTCTCATATCACGTTTTCCCTAATTCTTAAAAACTTCATCCACACAAAACTCAACAAGAACTCGTCAGATAAGTTAGTATAAATCCATGCTAAACCTTATCATTCTCTACTATAGAAAATCACTAAAATTATAATTTGATATTACATACTAAATTACTCTGTATATTTAACACTCCTATCCTCAAATAGAATCATTAAACAAGCAACCATGTGCAAACAATGCAAACATAACAGCAATCTGCCAAAACAGGATAATCTATAAAGGACGCAAGAGTATCAATACTTATTTAAATCAAAAAACTTTGAAAATTACCACACTATAGATAATTGGTTTTTACTCATTTTGTAAAAAATTCAAGAATTTATCACTTTCCAACTTTCCAGAACAATTCAGACAATGATAGAAAACTTTCTGTTTTCAGAACAGCAACATATAGACTTGTAAAATGAGCATGGTAAAGGCTATACTTGACCTTTTTATTGAACTAAAAGATACAAAAAATTACTATAAATAACAGAAATGAAATCCTAATAAAATAAAATGATGCTCCAAGCAAAACCCATATCATGTGGTGAATAAAAATATAGCCTCAAGTAAATTTACCGATGGATTGAAGACGAAAGAGGGGATGCCATCTGGGGCATCCCCAAGCTTAGGATCTTGCCACTCCTTATTCCGTAGTCCATCAAAACTTTACCCAAAACTTGAAAACTTCACAACACAAAACTCAATAGAAAACTTGTAAGCTCCGTTAGTATAATAAAGCAATTCACCACTTGGGTACTGTTGTGAACTCATTCTAAATTTATATTAGTGTTATAGCTACTATATTAAAACTTCTCCATGGTTCATACTCTCCAATACTACCCATAGATTCGTCAAAATAAGCAAAAAACACAATGAAAATAGAATGTGTTAAAAACAAAACAGTCTGTAGTAATCTGGAAACTTTCTATACTTCTGTAACTCAAAAAATTCTGAAAAATTAGGACAACCTGGGAAATTTGTATGTTAACCTTGTGCAAAGTGAATCAGTATTTTATCACGCTTCTGTAAAAAAATGAAAATTATTTTACTGGGCGCATAAGTTTCTGTTTTTTAGCAAGATGAAATCAACTACCACCATAGACCATCCCAAAGGTCTTACTTGCCACTTTATTGAAGCAAAAGCTATAAAACATGATTAATACAGTAGACTAATCATGTGAACACACAAAAACGGTAAGTATAAATGTTGGGTTGTTTCCCAACAAGCGCTTTTTCTTTATTGCCTTTCTAGCTAGGCATTATGATTTCAATGATGCTCACATAAAAGATAAGAATTGAAACATGATGGGAGCATCATGAAGCATATGACTAGCACATTTAAGTCTAACCTACTTCCTATGCATAGGGATTTTGTGAGCAAACAATTTATGGTGATAATAATCAACTAGCATAGGATGGCAAAACAAGCATAACTTCAAGATTTTCAACACACAGAGAGGAAACTTGATATTATTGCAACTCCTACAAGCATATATTCCTCCCTCATAATAATTTTCAGTAGCATTATGAATGAATTCAACAATATAACCATCACATAAAGCATTCTCTTTTTTTGCGCATAGAGCATTCTCTTCATGATTCACAAGCATAGAAATTTTATTACTCTCCACATAAGCAAAATTCTTCTCATTCATAGTAGTGGGAGCAAAATCAATAAAATAACTATCATGTGAGGCATAAATCCAATTGAAAATTAAAACCACGATGAAAAGTTTCATGGTTATCATTACACTTTATAGCATACATGTCATCACAATAATCATCATAGATAGCAACTTCGTTCTCATAATTAATTGGAACCTCTTCCAAAATAGTGGATTCATCACTAAATAAAGTCATGACCTCTCCAAATCCAGTTTCATAATTATTACAATAAGATTCAACACCCTCCAAAATAGTGGGATAATTATTATCTAAAGTTGACACTCTTCAAAACCCACTTTCATCAACATAATCATCATAAATAGGAGGCATGCTATCATCATAATAAATTTGATCATCAAAACTTGGGGGACTAAAAATATCATAT
The DNA here is from genome assembly GCF_003073215.2 of Triticum urartu. NCBI lineage: Eukaryota > Viridiplantae > Streptophyta > Magnoliopsida > Poales > Poaceae > Triticum > Triticum urartu. The sequence continues at coordinate 243,213,868 of NC_053027.1, read as the reverse complement.
TCATCAAACATAGCATCCCCAATCTTGTGGCTTTGCATATCATTAACATCATGGATATTCAAAGAATTCATACTAACAACATTGCAATCATGCTCATCATTCAAAGATTTAGTGCCAAACATTTTATTGACTTCTTCCTCTAACACTTGAGCACAGTTTTCCTTTCTATCATTTTCACGGAAGACATTAAAAAGGTGAAGCATATGAGGCAAACTCAATTCCATTTTTTTGTAGTTTTCTTTTATAGACTAAACTAGTGATAAAACAAGAAACTAAAAGATTCAATTGCAAGATCTAAAGATATACCTTCAAGCACTAACCTCCCCGGCAACGGTGCCAGAAAAGAGCTTGATGTCTACCACACAAACTTTTTCTTGTAGACTCGTGTTGGGCCTCCAAGCGCAGAGTTTTGTAGGACAATAGCAAATTTCCGTCAAGTGGATGACCTAAGGTTTATCAATCCATGGGAGGTGTAGGATGAAGATGATCTCTCTCAAACAACCCTACAACCAAATAACAAAGAGTCTCTTATGTCCCCAACACACCCTATACAATGGTAAATTGTATAGGTGCACTAGTTCGGCAAAGAGATGGTGATACAAGTGTAATATGGATGGTAGATAAAGGTTTTTGTAATCTGAAAATATAAAAACAGCAAGGTAACTAGTAGTAAAAGTGAGCAAAAACGGTATTGCAATGCTTGAAAACAAGGCCTAGTGTTCATACTTTCACTAGGGCAAGTTCTCTCAACAATGATAGCATAATTTGATCATATGGCAATCCATAAACGTGCGACAAAAGTCACTCCAAAGTTTGTATCGCGGAGAACATAAGATGAAATTGCTTGTAGGGTACGAAACCACCTCAAAGTTATTGTTTCCGATCAATCCATTGAGCGATTCCTATAAGTGTCACAAACAGCCCTAGAGTTCGTAGTAAAATAACACCATATGATACACATCAATCAACCCTAATGTCACCTAGTCTGATCAATCCATTGAGCGATTCCTATAAGTGTCACGAACAGCCCTAGAGTTCGTAGTAAAATAACACCATATGATACACATCAATCAACCCTAATGTCACCTAGATACTCCTATGTCACCACAGCTATCCATGGGTCAATTATACGATATGCATCAAACAACTTCAGATTTGTAATATTCAATCCAACACAAAGAACCTCAAAGAGTGCCCCAAGATTCCTATCAGAGAAACAAGGAAGAAAACATGCATCAACCCCTATGCATAGATTACCCCAATGTCACCTCGAGAATCCGCGAGTTGAGTGCAAAAACATACATCAAGTGAATCAACAGAACATCCCATTGTCACCACGGGTATCCCATGCAAGACATACATCAAGTGTTCACAAATTCATAATAGTATTCAATCCAATAATAATGAAACCTCAAAGCAAAAACTCAATTCATCACAAGAAGATAGAAGGGGAGAAACACCATATGATTCAACTATAATAACAAAGCTCGCGTTACATCAAGATCGTGCCAAATCAAGAACACGAGATAGAGAGAGAGAGATCAAACACATAGCTACTGGTACATACCCTCAGACCCAAGGGTGAACTACTCCCTTCTCGTCATGGAGAGCGCAGGGATGATGAAGATGTCCACCGATGATGGTTTCCCCCTCCAGAAGGGTGCCAAAATGGGCTCCCAGTTGGTCTTTCATGGCTATAGAGGCTTGCGGCGGTGGAACTCCCGATCTAGGTTTATTTCTGGGGGTTTCTATATTTATAGGAATTTTTGGCATCGGGAACAAGTCAGGGGGGTCCATGAGGCGACGACAAGGCAGGGGGCACGCCCTCCACCCTTGTGGATGCCTTGGGGCTCCTCTGGTCCATCTCTGATACTCAGTGGGCTTCTTTTGGCCCATAAAAAATCGTAGTAAAGTCTCAGCTTGTTTGGACTCCGTTTGGTATTCCTTTTCTGTAAAACTCAAAAACAAGGAAAAAACAGAAACTGGCACTAGGCTCTCGGTTAATAGGTTAGTCCCAAAAGTAATATAAAATAGCATATAAATGCATATAAAACATCCAAGATGGATAATATAATAGCATGGAACAATCAAAAGTTATAGATACATTGGAGACATATCACCGATGCACACTGGGTTTTGTAAATTATCGTGAAGCAAAGGGAACATCACATGATTATTAAAGGTTCACTCAAATAAAATTTGTGTAATCATAGTGACCGATATGGATGTCCACGGTTCCGCTATCGGTCATTGAGCGAAGGGGTTTCACTCATGTCTATGGTTTACCGAACCTATGGGGACATAGGCTTAAGGTAATCGCGAGTGATGAGAATATATTTGTGGAATTGTTTCATTAATGTCCGGAATAGTTCCGAGAGATTCCGGAAGCGTTTCGGGGTCACCGGAAGGGTTTCAGTGAATATCATGTAATATCGGGCATTACCGATTAATTACATATAGGTGGAAAATGTTTCTGGGATGTACAATTATATATATGTATATATATATATGATGCTCCAAAACTGTTTAGAACATTTTATATTTAATATAAATATCAATGGGCCTTAAAAGGTGAAGAGGTGGAAGGCAACTTGGGTCACAAGAGCCCATGTAGGAAGGCCCCCCTTTCCTTGGGGGGGGGATTGGACTAGGGGAGGGAGTCCTACTCCCTCGCCCTAGGCCGGCGCCCTATGGGGGACTTTCCACCCTTGGTGGCTGCCCTCGCCCTCCCCCCTAACCTATATATACTAGTAGATTTCCACCCTATGTACACACAAGTTTTGGAGCCTCCTGTAATTGATCTAGTTCTAGTTCTTGTTGGTCCTAGTTGACTAATTAGTGTTAGAATTAATCCGAGGTTCGCGATCGATCCACCGAGGAACAAGCAATCACTGCACAATGACGACATCGAGATTTGTTAACGAGGTTCGGCGAACTCGCCTACTCCCCGGGGCAATGACTACATGCGCTCCTCCCTGAGATACCGCAACACCGGCCACCCGCGCGCCGACACAACCCGCCGGCACCCCCTTGCGAGCCTGACGCTATGTAGTCGCCATAGGTTACAACGTGGGGTGCCTCCTCATATATAAGAGGCCAAGGGTACAACGTGTCTGACTCCGACACTACAAGTATCCTACCCACACTACAACACCAAGTCCAAGCGTAACCCAACTAGTACAAAATATTCGACACAAACACAAAAAACTCCACCTTGGCGAATATTCTCCACCACCTTGAATTTGTCCATGCGTCAAACTTCCATGTACTCCAGACTTGTGTTGTCTTCTTCGTAGCTTACTGAGAGCTACTCGACGAGTCTGCCCCAGACCCGCCGCTGCCGTGAGACCCCGCTGCTACTCCCGCAACTCTAGTCTCCGTGACTCCACCTGCAATAGTGCTCCCCTGCAGCTTGTAAAGATGCAAAATCGTCCTCCCTCCAATCATCATGGTCACCTCATCTTCCATGATTCTCATGGTCTTCCTATCCCGATCACAACGGAATACCATACCACCATCATGAAGAACACCAAGCAAAATTAGATTCCTCTTTAGCCCCGACACATGCCTGACTCCCCAAAGCATCCGCTCAACTCTGTCAAACATCTTGATTTTGATGTCACCTACTCCAACAACACGATAACCTGTGTCATCGCCCACATAGGCTAAACCAAACTCACCAGACTTGTATGAAGAGAACCATTCCATGTTGGGTGTCACATGAAAAGAGCAAGCCGAATCCAACATCCACGCTTCACTTTTGGTTGACCGCCTGTCTGATACTATGAGGACATCACTACTGCAGTCTGAGTCATCACCATGAGTTGCCTTATTAGCACTTGCCCCACCATTCAGTTCTGGACAGTCCTTTCTCATATGTCCCCACTGCTTACACTTGTGACACTGTATATTCTTTTTATTTTTCTTGTTCTTCCCAGCCTCATATTCCTTCCGCCACTGCTCACCCTTGACTAGCAAACCTTCACCATGAGAGACTTCCACCGCGTTCTTCTTTCTCATATCATAAGATAGCAATGCCGCAGTAATATCCTCATTCTTGATGGTCTCCTTGCCGTGCGTCAAAGTAGTGATCAAATGGTCATAGGATGATGGCAATGAACAAAGAAGCAGAATTGCCATATCCTCGTCATCAACCGTCGCACCCAAGCGTGCTAGATCCGTCACGACTTGATTAAAGGCGTTCATATACTCCACAAGATCTGACCCCTCCTGGATCCTCATCCCATGCAACTTTTGCTTCAGATACACCTTGGTCATCGCAGTCTTGGACATAAACTGACTTTCCAGCTTCTCCCAGATCTTCTTCGGCGAATTCTCATCCATCACATGATAAATAACTTGGTCCGACAGAAACAACCGTATAGTCCTGGCTGCTTTCAACTGTAACTCCTCCCAGTCATCCGCCTCCATCTTAGTTGGCTTGGCTTCCTACAACAACGCCTTCAAGCATCCCTGTTGTGCGAACAAATCTTTCACCCTTGTCTGCCATAACCCAAAGCTTCCAGTTCCGTTGCACTTCTCCACCTCAAACCTGGCACCCGATGGCGCCATGGTTCTTTGTACGGCTGACCCTGCGAAAAATTATCCGAGCTTTGCACGCGATGCCCCAAGTACACGAACAAGATCTCCGCGTACTAATAGCAAAACCAACCAAAAAATCCTTCCAGTCTTCACGTGTTCTGCTCCTGTCTTGCCTCAACTCTTGGATGCTAGCGATTGTTACGCCTCTGCCCTTTCTTCCGATGGATGCAATGGATTTATTTCTGGCCGATCTAATTTGTTGTTCTTCATCCCTACGGCTGCCTTCTAACGTGCGTTTGCATGGCCAACAGTCCGGTCCGGACACAAGGACGTTTCTTCCTTGGACTCGGTCCCTTTTTCTCCAAAACAAAATCTCGTACGCAGCCAAACGCTGCCTTGCTGTGCACGGCCCTGGTCAAGATGCTTCCACGTACGGACACGTACGCCCGACTTCACTAGCCACCGCTGCCTAGCTGTGCACGGCCCTGGTCAAGATGCTTCCACGTACGGACACGTACGGCCGACTTCACCAGCCACCGCTGCCCGTCTGTCGATTGTATGCAAACCACGCAACTGCTTCACATCCTCGGATCGACGAATAACAACCTCCTCATAACCTTGCTCATGATACCACTTGTTAGAATTAATCCGAGGTACGCGATTGATCCATCGAGGAACAAGCAATCACATCACAATGACGACATCGATATTTGTTAACGAGGTTCGGTGAACTCGCCTACTCCCCAGGGCAATGACTATGGGCGCTCCTCCCCGAGATACCGCAACACCGGCCACCCGGGCGCCGGCACAAGCCGCCGGCACCCCCTTGCGAGCCTGTCGCTATCTAGTCGCCATAGGTTACAATGTGGGGTGCCTCCTCATATATAAGAGGCCAACGGTACAACGTGTCCGACTCCGACACTACAAGTATCCTACCCACACTACAACACCAAGTTCAAGTGTAACCCAACTAGTACAAAATATTCGACACAAACACAACAATTAGAGCTATCCCTAGAGACCTCTTAACCTCATAATTAGAAGCCCAGTGTGGTTCTAATCTCCTGCTTCTAATTCTCCAGCGACGATTAGCTCTGGACGGTGAAGCGCCGCCGGATCGTGAAGACCGTACGCTTGCAACCAAGTAGAGAGGCCATGCTTTTGGTCTTCCATACAAGGGATCATTCGAGAGTGGTTCATGGGATCGTCATCGACATTCGAGGGACTCCAAGTACGATCTACACTAACTCGTTGATGTATACTACACAACTTTATTCTTGTAGACACGTGTTGGGCCTCCAAGCGCAGAGTTTTGTAGGACAGTAGCAATTTTCCCTCAAGTGGATGACCTAAGTTTTATCAATCCGTGAGAGGTGTAGGATGAAGATGGTCTCTCTCAAACGACCCTGCAACCAAATACAAGAAATCTCTTGTGTCCCCAACACACCCAATACAATGGAAAATTGTATAGGTGCACTAGTTAGGCGAAGAGATGGTGATAAAAGTGTAATATGGATGGTAGAAATATTATTATAATCTGAATAAATAAAAATAGCAAGGTAGAAAATAATAAATGGGCACAAAAACGGCATTGCAATGCTTGAAAACAAGGTCTAGGGTCCGTACTTTCGCTAGTGCAATCTCTCAACAATGCTAATATAATTGGATCATATAACCATCCCTCAACATGCAACAAAGAATCACTCCAAAGTTCCTATCTAGCAGAGAACATAAGAAGAAATCGTTTGTAGGGTACGAAACCACCTCAAAGCTATTCTTTCCGATCGATCTATCCAAGAGTTCATACTAAAATAACACCAAATAATTTCAGATTCATAATACTCAATCCAACACAAATAACCTCAAAGAGTGCTCCAAGATTTCTACCGGAGAAACAAAAGACGAGAACATGCATCAACTCCTATGCATAGATTACCCCAATGTCACCACGGGAATCCACGAGTTGAATGCCAAAACACATATCAACTGAATCAATATGATACCCCATTGTCACCAAGAGTATTCATATGCAAGACTTATATCAAGTGCTCTCAAATCCATAAAAGTATTCAATTTGATAACAACGAAATCTCAAAGGGAAAAACTCTATTCATGACAACAAGATAGAGAGGGGAAAACACCATATGATCCAACTATATTAACAAAGGCCGCGATACATCAAGATTGTGCCAACTCAAGAACGAGAGAGAGAGAGAGATTATACATATAGCTACTGGTACAAACCCTCAGCCCCGAGGGTGGACTACTCCCTCCTCATCGTGGTGGCCGCCGGGATGATGAAGATGGCCACCGGTGATGATTTCCCCCTCTGGCAGAGTGCCAAAATGGGCCTAGATTGGTTTTTGGTGGCTACAGAGGCCTGCGGCGGCGAAACTTCTGATCTAGGTTAACCCCGAGGGGTTTCGGAATTTTTGGGAATTTATACTGCAAAGAAGGGGTACGGGAGGCCAGCAAGGTGAGCATCACCCCCAGGTGCAGCTCTGGCCCAATGGATGTCTTCTGGTCCATAAAAAATCTCCAGAAAGTTTTGTGGTGTTTGGACTCTGTTTGATATTGATTTCCTGCGATGTAAAAAACAAGCAAAAAACAACAACTGGCACTTGGCACTGGGTCAATAGGTTAGTCCCAAAAATGGATATAAAGTTGCTATAAAATGATTGTAAAACATCCAAGAATGATAAAATAACAGCATGAATACTTCATAAATTATAGATACGTTGGAGACGTATCAGCTTCCCAAGCTTAATTCCTACTCGTCCTCGAGTAGGTAAATGATAAAAGAAATAATTTATGAAGTGTGAATGCTAGCAAAGTGCATAAGTTTGATCAATGGCAATTTCAATCACTTTTCGTAGCATAAAAACAACAATTCTTTCTTATAAAACTTCTCATGTTATAGTGGCAACCAATTCACATGTTAAGGTTCAAACAATGAATTCTCTTGAAACTCAACAACCTATGTTCTCAGTCACCAGGCAATTGTAATTCAATTATTCAACAGAGTTTAAGTAAGAGCTCCACATACTCAACCATCGTATAGTCTTCTATGATTTCTAACACTCACCGCATAGACATGAGCAAAACATTTGTAAGACCCACAATGCGGCTATATCTCCCACGTGTCGGGGCACGACTTAGAGGCATAGCCGCATGGTAGGTTCGTCGCAAGAGGGGTAATCTTCACACAATCCCATGTACTGAATAAGAAAGGGATAAAGAGTTGGCTTACACGTGCATACAATCAAGGTTAAACAAGTTAAACATACATCATCCAGAATACAATCAAGGTCCAACTATGAAACCAAAATAAAAGAAGACAACCCCAAATGCTAGACCCCTGATCGTCCCAACTGGGCTCCACTACTGATCAATAGGAAACGAAACAACACAACGGACAAGATCTTCATCAAGCTCCCACTTGAGCTCAGTTGCGTCACCTACACTGGTATCATCGGCACCTGCAACTGTTTGGAAGTATCTGTGAGTCACGGGGACTCAGCAATCTCACACCCTCGCGATCAAGACTATTTAAGCTCATGGGTTGGAAAGGGTAGTGAGGTGGAGCTGCAGGAAGCACTAGCATATATGGTAGCTAAATTACGCAAAAGAGAGCGAGAAGAGAAGCAAAGCACGGTCGAGGAGCTATAAATGATCAAGAAGTGATCCCGAAACTACTTACGTTCAAACATAACACAAGAACCGTGTTCACTTCCCGGACTCCGCCGAGAAGAGACCATCACGACTACACATGCGGTTGATTCATTTTGATTAAGTTAAGTGTCAAGTTTTCTACAACCGGATATTAACAAATTCACATCTGCCCATAACCGGGGGCACGGCTTTCGAAAGTTCAAACCCTGCAGGGGTGTCCCAACTTAACCCATCACAAGCTCTCACGGTCAATGAAGGATATTCCTTCTCCCGGGAAGACCCGATCACTGTCGGAATCCCGGTTACAAGACATTTTGGCAATGGTAAAACAAGACCAGCAAGACCGCCCGAATGTGCCGACAAATCCCGATAGGGGCTGCACATATCTCGTTCTCAGGGCACACCGGATGGGCAAGACATCGGGTTGGCATAAACCCTGGTTGCCCAGGGCGCGCCGGACATCGCCCAGTTAAGGCCAACACTTGGAGAAGCACTGGCCCCCCCCGGGGGGGGGGGTTAAAATAAAGATGACCCTCGGGTTAATTACTCCCAAGGGAAAGGTATAGGTTGTTAGGAAAATGTAAAACCAAGGTTGGGCCTTGCTGGAGGAGTTTTATTCAAAGCAAACTGTCAAGGGGTTCCCATAACACCCAACCGCGTAAGGAACGCAAAAATCAAGGAACATAAGACCGGCATGATGGAAACTAGGGTGGCAAGAGTGGAACAATACACCAGGCATAAGGCCGAGCCTTCCACCCTTTACCAAGTGTATACACGCATTAATTAAAATAATAGATATTGTGATATCCCAACATATCCATGTTCCAACATGGAACAAACTTCATCTTCACTTGCAACTAGCAATGCTATAAGAGGGGCTGAGCAAAAGCGATAACATAGCCAAACAACGGTTTGCTAGGAAAGGTGGGTTAGATGCTTGACATGGCAATATGGGAGGCATGATATAGCAAGTGGTAGGTAGCGTGGCATAGCAACAGAGCGAACAACTAGCAAGCAAAGATAGAAGTGATTTTGAGGGTATGGTCATCTTGCCTGAGATCCCACAAGGAATAAGAATGAGTCCATGAAGTAGACAAACGGACGTAGTTGAACGAATCCTCACAACTCCGGAACGAAACCGAAGCTAACGAGAGAAGCAACCCGGAAAGAAGCGAGCACATAGTAAACAACCATCACGTAAACATGGCATGATGCACAAACAAGTATGATGCATATCCGGTTTAAAGAGGCATGGCATGACAAAGTGCACAAACAATACTACAAATTAAGTGGAGCTCAATATGCAATGAGTTGCATATTGACGGAACACCACATGACTTATTTAGTTCTCTCCCGTTTATGTACTCAACAATATTAAATGGTTGTTAGCATGGCAAGGGGTGAAGCATAAATAAACTACACATCTAGGCAAGTTTAAATGAGGCCGGAACAACAAGCAACAAGTCCGGAAAAACCTCATGTGCATATTTTAGGTTTGGTACTGTTCTGCCCTAAACCATATTTTAGAGTTGTTGAACATGCAAAGTGATGCCACCATGTTAAACTAGGCCTTTTCTACCCCATTTACATATACAGTTTATTTAAAACCGAGCTACGGTTATTTAGTTATGAACTAAAGCATTTTAGCATGGGAGTTAAGCAAATAAATGCAAACAGCAATTTAGACATTCAAACATGCATGAAAGTTGGATATTATTAATCTAGACAAAATTCTAAACATTTTACATATATAATTTGTTTTAATATGATGCACCATTTGTGAGTTATAAAATGAATGATGCTTGGGGGGTTTTCTGTAAAATGGCAGTCTCTGGATAATTAGGAAAATCGCAGATCTGTAAAAAAACATATGTGGGCCGAATCTGGAACATGGCCGAACAGCAGGGAAAAGAAAAAAATACAGGAGGCGCTGGGAGCTGCTCACCCATGGGCTTTGGCCCAAGGCGGTGGAGAGGGAGTAGAAGGGCCGGCCCAGGGGACGAAGGATGCTGCTGGGCCTCACTGGAGAGGTCAACACACAGTGTGGCATTCGTCGTCTCGTTATAGGAGATCGAGTGAGGCAGGGAAAGGAGGAAGACTTGGCGCTGGCCTCATCCTCGTGTGCTTGCACGATAGAAGCAGGGAACGGGTCGACGCGGGAAGCGAGACAACAAGCGAACGGGTCCTGGCGAGGCTGGTCCAACCGCGGTACGGTAGGGCTTTGAGCACGGGGAGTCAATGGTGTTGTCTTCGAGCTCGCTGACGGCGACGACAGCGCAGGATGGGTGAGGACGGAGGAGATCCGGGGCGGCACGGTCTTGGGCGTTCGGATCTACCGGCCAAGACGAGGCAAGGGCGGGGTTCTTGTCGAGGCACTGGCCTGATGTAGAGGAAGCAGACGGGAAGGAGAAGCAGCAAGCGGGGCGAGGCCGTGACTGGAGTTGGAGACAAGGTGGAGCGGCGCTGGGGACCTGCTAGAGCTCGTTGGCACGGTGGAGTCTGACGGGAGGCGGAGGTCACGGGCGGCTGACGACATGCTTGAGCTCCTGCAATTCCATGGCGTTCTCCTGCGAAGAACAGAGAGGGCGGGAGATACTTGAGTGATAACAAGAAGAGGAAACAGGGAGGAAGGGGACATGAGGAGAAGGGAGGTGAAGCCAGCCTGGGGGTGCTGGTCGTCGGCGGCGGGATTGAGGCGCGGGCACAGAAGCTCGATGGTTGGGCGTCAAGCACGGGCTTGAGGTCCCATGGGTGCTGGTGTGGTGAGGTGCTCAGGCAGGAGAAGCAACATCCATGGGAACCGGGAGGAGGCGCGGGGGTTGGTCAGGCACAGAAACAGAGGAGGTGGGTGGCGACGGATCTGGGTGATGGGATGGAGTGTAGTGGCGGCGGCTGGGGAGGATCCCTAGGAAAATAGGGTTAGGTCCAAAATAGACTAGGGGTAGATTATATATACGGGAAAAAGGGAAGTTGGATCTTCCGATCGAAATCCGATGGACGAGAATAAATATGCTAGGGAGTCCAATAAATAAAACAATGATATTTTGGGGATGTTTGGGGATGATCCGAACCCAACGGCGACGACTGCCCAGGACAGCTTTCAGACGCGCGTGCGAGGAGGGCCGCGGGCTAACGAGAGAGGTTAGGTTGGGCCTGGCGGTAGGTAGTGGACTGTGTAGACGGTCTAGTGAGGAAAGAGAGGGAAAGCTCGGCAACAGTTTTCGGAGACCGAAAACGTCCGACGATTTGACCGACTATAATGTCGCTATAGTTATCCGTTGGGGCCTCAAACGAACTCTGAATGCGATGAAACTTGGCAGGCGACCTACTGACAACATAACAACACCGCATTCCAACTTTCAACCAATTCCAAGAACATTTTCCGGCCACTTATAAAATAATATTCGGAGGTGCCGCGGGCGCGTGCAAGTGTGTGTGGGCTCAAAACGGACAACGGACGGAACTGGGGGAACCCGGACGGATGCATGTTTTGAAAACATGTAGATGCAATGCGGATGATGACATGGCAAGATGCAGCACGCAAGCGAAAGACAAGGCAACAATAACGAATAACTGGAAGACACCTGGCGCAACAGTCTCGGGGCGTTACAATGTTTCAACTAGACACATAGAAAGATAGGGGCTTATTGTTTTTCCTCCCAATGTATTCACCTCAAGGGTGATGTCAACAATAATAACTCATGCTACCCATATTCAACTGGACATATGTGCCTAGATCTTTCCTCACCACATGATGCTTGCCGAAGGAGAAAAATAAAAAGGAATAGAGAGAAAAACTTTTGCATAAAAGTAAGTTCTGAAAAGTAAAATATAGGCCCTTCGCAGAGGGAAGCAGGGGTTGCCATTCGCTTATTTGTTTGTATGCTCAACCCCTTAGTGCAAAAGAACGTCACGTTATATTGCCCCATATGATAGCAACCTTTATTATGTAGTCTGTCGCTTTTATTCTTTGCCATCACAAGTTCGTACAACGCTCAATTTTCTCTTACAGTAAATGATCTAACAACTAGTATCTCTACTTGGTGCGGATTTTTTGGCTAGCAAAGATGGGGGGCAAGCACCACATGTTGAAGGATCTATGACAATATAACTTCTATGTGAATATGAACAAACATAAATCATTATGATGTCTTCCTTGTCCAACGTCAACAATTTTGGCATATAATATTTTGATGGGGGCTCACAATCACAAAAAAATCCAAGATAGTGTATTTGCATGTGAAAGCTCTCTTCCTTATACTATTTATTTGTGAATTTCTTGTATGACCAATATTGTGATTGTCAAGCCTCAAAAGATTTCACTTTCTAAACCCAATGTGATGCTACCACTAGGCATGATATGATTTCAACTTCATGACATTCAGTTTATTCAACAATTTACTCATAGGATATAAGTGAAGCACAAGAGTAAATGACAAGCTCCTCCAAAAAGATATAAGTGAATATCATGAGCATAATATTTATTTATATCAAATTAATTTAAGTTAAGCAAGAGATAATTTCTTCAAAAAAACTAAAGCACATAGTGCTCAAATTTTTTTAAGTGAAGCACTAGAGCAATTCCACAGAAAAAAGAGCTTCATTGACGGGATGTGCGTGCCGCTTACCTAGCCTCCCTGGCAACTATTTGAGGACTCTATTTTATTTAAAAACTTTGATATCTAAGTAATTTATTAAAACAACAAGCAAAACAAAATAAAATGACTCTCCAAGCAAAACACATATCATGTGACGAATGAAAACATAGCTCCAAGTGAGGTTACCGATAATGTTGGAGACGAAAGAGGGGATGCCTTCCGGGGCATCCCCAAGCTTAGTTTCTTGGATATTCCTTGAATATTACCTTTTGGTGCCTTGGGTATCCCCAAGCTTAGGGTCTTGTCACTCCTGATTCTCCTCATATAGACATCTGACCCAAAACTTGAAAACTTTAATCACACAAAACTTAACGGAACTTCGTGAGATAGGTTAGTATGATAAAGAGCAAACCACTTCACTTTGGTACTGTCAAAGATAATATTCATAATTTTTTCCACACAATTCCTACTTTAGCATATCATTTCTACAATTTATATTGAGCAATATAAGCCATACAAACTAGAAAACAAGCAAACTATGCATTGAAAGCAGAATCTGTCAAAAACAGAACAGCCTGTAGTAATCTGTGCTGCAACCATACTTATGCTACTTCAACAATTCTGAAAAAATAGGACATCATGGGAAATTTGTCTATTAATCTTCTGCAAAAGGAATCAACATTTTATCACGCTTCTGTTAAAAAAGAGAATTATTTTCCTGAGCGCAAAAGTTTCTGTTTTTCAGCAAATCAAATCAACTATCACCAAAAGTCACCCCAAAGGTCTTACTTGGCACTTTATTAAAACAAAAGCAATAAAACATGATTAATATAGTAGCCTAATCATGTTAACACACAAAAACAGTAGGTAAAAGTGCTGGGTTGTCTCCCAACAAGTGCTTTTCTTTAATGCCTTTTAAGCTAGGCATGACGATTTCAATGATGCTCGCATAAAAGATAAGAACTGAAACATGAAGAGAGCATCATGAAGCATATTACTAGCACATTTAGGTCTAACCCACTTCCTATGCATAGGTATTTTGTGATCAAACAACTCATGGGAACAAGAATCAACTAGCATAGGAAGGCAAAACAAGTGAAACTTCAAAACAATCAACACATAGAGAAGAAACTTGATATTATTGAGATATGCAAGAGCATAAGTTCCTTCCACATAATAATTTTCTGAAACATCATGAATGGATTCAATAATATAATTATCACATACAATACTCTTTTCATGATGCACAAGCATATAAGATTTCTTACTCTTTATGGCATACATGTCATCATAATAATCATCATAGATAGCAACTTTATTGTCATAATCAATTGAAACCTCTTCCAAAATAGTGGATGTATCACTAAATAAAGTCATAACCTCTCCAAATCCACTTTCATAAATACTGTAATAAGATTCAACACCCTCCAAAATAGTGCGGTCACTACTACCTAGAGTTGACACTCTTCCAAACCCACTTTCATCGATGTAATCATCATAAATAGGAGGCATGCTATCATCATAATAAGTTTTCTTGTCGAAAGTAGGAGGAATCAAAGGATCATATTCATTAAGAAAAGCATCCCCAAGCTTAGGACAAGAATTATTTCCAGCAAATAAATCTTCAAACATATCATTCTCATTAAACATAGCATCCCCAAGCTTATGATTTTGCAAATCATCACAATCATTCTTATCAATAGCATGAATGGCACCAATAGTATAGCAAACATTATTGTAATATTATTCCAAGCAAGTGATAAAAATATTTTCAAGATCATAAGTATTATTGTTGCCTTCCCAATCATAATCATTACAACAAGTAGTAGGTATCACAAAATCATACTCAATATCATCATCCTCCATCAACATATTTGATTCACTTTCATGAGGCATAATGGTGATAGGAGCAACATTATTTGGAAGGGATACCTTTTTACCTTTATTCTTTCTTCTTTTCTTCTTCTTCACCACATCATGTGTGGGTTTAATAATTTTTTCAAGCTTCTTGTTGAAGAGGTTGATTGTATAGGAAGCTCCTCCTCGTTACCTGATTCATCATAATAAACACTAGGAGGGTATTGGGAAATATTTTCCCTTTCATTAGTACTCTCTTCATATTCCATTTGTTTTCTTGTCTTTAGGTAGTTGGCAATATAAGGATTCTCAATGCAATTTACCGCACAAACATATAAATTTCCTCTAGATCAAAATCAAGAAATCTCTCAGGATTTGGAAAACCCTTAGTTATACGTTTCATTTCTTCATACCCCAAAATAAGACTAAGCTCTTTATGATGCTCAAGGGAAATCAAGTTATCACAATTTTTGTATACGATTTGATCATGAAACAATTCACATTGGGGATTTAAATGATCCCGTTCATTGCAAAGTTCACAAGGATGGCGAAAAATACATCTTTCAGCACAATCATCTAGCCTCTCTTGCAACCTTTTCGTTTCTAAATATTTATGCTTCTTACAAAATCTGACTTCCCTTTTTGGTGTGAATTTTCACTCCCAATTCACTCCGCAAAAATTGACATGCTTATAAGAAACATTTTTTCATGACTTGTGCAATCATCATTAGCATTTTGGATATTCGAATTCATACTAACAACATTGCAATCATGCTCATCATTCAAATATTCTGTGCCAAACATTTTATTGACTTCTTCTTCCAACAACTGAGCACAATTTTTTGAACCATCAATTTCAAGAAAGATATTATAAAGATGATCAATAATATGATGCAACCTCAATTCCATTTTTTTGTTCTCTTTTATAAACCAAACTAGTGATAAATCAAGAAACTAAAAGATTCAATTGCAAGATCTAAAGATATACCTTCAAGCACTCACCTCCCTAGCAACGGTGCCAGAAAAGAGCTTGATGTCTACTATGCAACATTATTCTTGTAGACACGTGTTGGGCCTCCAAGCGCAGTGTTTTGTAGGACAATAGCAATTTTCCCTCAAGCGGATGACCTAAGGTTTATCAATCCGTGAGAGGTGTAGGATGAATATATGGTGATAAAAGTGTAATATGCATGGTAGAGATATATTTTAATAATCTGAATAAATAAAAACAGCAAGGTAGAAAATAATAAACGGGCACAAAAATGGTATTGCAATGCTTGAAAACAAGGCCTAGGGTCCGTAATTTCTCTAGTGCAATCTATCAACAATGCTAATATAATTGGACCATATAACCATCCCTCAACGTGCAAAGAAGAATCACTCCAAAGTTCCTATCTAGCGGAGAACATCAGAAGAAATTGTTTGTAGGGTACAAAACCACCTCAAAGCAATTCTTTCCGATTGATCTATCCAAGAGTTCATACTAAAATAACACCAAATAATTTCAGATTCATAATACTCAATCCAACATAAAGAACCTCAAAGAGTGTCCCAAGATTTCTATGGGAAAAACAAAAGACGATAACGTGCATCAACCCCTATGCATAGATTACCCCAATGTCATCACGGGAATCCGCGAGTTGAATGCCAAAAGACATATCAAGTGAATCAATATGATAACCCATTGTCACCACAAGTATTCATATGCAAGACATATATCAAGTGCTCTCATATCCATAAAAGTATTCAATCCAATAACAACGAAATCTCGAAGGAAAAAACTCAATTCATCACAACAACATAGAGAGGGGAAAACAACATATGATCCAACTATATTAACAAAGCCCACGATACATCAAAATCGTGCCATCTCAAGAACACGAGGGAGAGAGATTAAACACGTAGCTACTGGTACAAAGCCTCAGCCCAAGGGTGGACTACTCCCTCCTCATCATGCTGGCCACCAGGATGATGAAGATGGCCACCGGTGATGATTTCCCCCTCCGGCAGAGTGCCTGAACGTGTCTAGATTGGTTTTCGGTGGCTACAGAGGCCTGCGTTGGTGGAACTTATGATCTAGGTTAACCCCGAGGGGTTTCGGAATATTTGGGAATTTATAGTGCAAAGAAGGGGTACGGGAGGCCACCGAGGTGAGCCCAACCCACCAGGGCGCACCTGGGGGCCCAGGCGTGCCCTGGTGGGTTGTGCCCCCCTCGGGGCACCCCCCAGGTGCACCTCTGGCCCAATGGATGTCTTCTGGTCCATAAAAAATCTCCAAAAAGTTTTGTGGTGTTTGGACTCCGTTTGATATTGATTTCCGGTGATGTAAAAAACAAGCAAAAAACAGCAACTAGCACTGGGCACTGGATCAATAGGTTAGTCCCAAAAAATGATATAAAGTTTCTATAAAATGATTGTAAAACATCCAAGAATGATAAAATAACATCATGAATACTTCATAAATCAAACGTATCACTCATCTACTTCCGCTGCACTCCTGGAGTTAGTAATGATCGTTGATCACAACCCGTTATGCATCTTCATATTGTTCCTTGGTGATCGTAGGGCGATTTTTTTGTTTTCTACTATGTTTCCCAACAGTGGAATCAGAGCAGTTCTAGTAGTAGATGCAGGTTGCGATTTAGATCACATGAGGATGTGAGGGTGATGTTCTTGCTATGCTTCCCTCGAGTGTTGCTTCGTTTTAGTTCACTGATGGCATGATGTCGCTTTCTACAAGGTTCTAACAATCGCTCGACTCTGGCTGTCGACAATCTGCTAATAGTTCCTTGGGCTTCACCTTAGTCAAGAATAGTGAACCATTGCATACATAAGAGAGCGATGAATATGAATGATCTTATAGGGGGTCACGTGTATTAGACTAAGTTTAGTGTCTGGAACGGGATTTTTAATTAAGTCTCTTCTTTCACATACCCGTAAATTAATCTAGCAACTAGGATTACCACTTTATGGTGTGCATGTAGGTATCTAGGTTTATCCAGAAACCCTAGAAGCCACGTAACTAAAATTTTCCAAACCGACTAGAGGACGTCTAACTTGGTTTTGCAGGGTTTGCATATGAGATGTGGTATAGCCTTTGTCATGACAATGAGTTTATGTATGAGATAGTTATATGTTGTAATGTTATGTGGCGTGCGCGCAATGGCATGATTGCTGGAGCCACGAGATTGCCACCTTAATGTAAATATCGTAGAGATACATTATAGGTGACGGTGCAAGACGTACACGGAGGACCCCGACGAGGAGAAGGTGTACCAAGGCGTGGGATGATGAGCTATAATTTCGTGCCACGGCGAAATTTCATATTTTTGTGCCACAACAATGTTTTCTGAAATGGTCGCCACGGCAATGTTTTCTGAGATAGCCACCACGACAACATTTTTGAAATGGTCCACGACAACGAAATATTGGTCGTCACGTCGCTTCAACTGGAGATTGAAGACGATCATGGAGAACTCCGGCGCCCAGGGCTATACCATGTCATGCTATTAGGAATTGACTGAGATGTTTATCCCTTTGTTGTTTGCACCCTTTGATTGCACAGTAGTCAATTATTAGGGTGATCTCTCACAGTTAATATCAAGTTAAAAGGTGCACTTCCGAATGTTGCAACCATCTATAAAACGTAATGTTCTGGAGTGCGTCATACCCACATGAGTACAAATGGGACGTGAGGTGTAAGACGGGGATGGTCATACCATGTTTGCATATAGCACTCGGTTTTCTTGAATTTCTAGCAGAATCTTTCTGAGCTTGAAGCACAAAGCATCGAAAGATGAACAAGAGCCATATGGAGACATGATTGGCAAAAGTTTCCCACCGGTCAAAATTCTCGTCATTAGCGATGTCCACATCAATGGCTGAGAACTAGACTTGGATCTTGAATCACTCACTATTAATTATGAGAGATATTAATTTGAGTGGGAGTGCACTTTAAAATTTAATTTTGTTTCAATGACTAGTGCAAAATTAATTATGAATTACTTCTAAAATTATTTGTGTTTATCATTGAAGATTAAATGGCTCGCAATATGCTCAACTTAGCCCCTATGCTTGAGAAAGAAAAGTTGGCTGCAAATGGCGGAAACTATGCGGATTGGATCTGAAACATGAGATTTGTTTTCAGGAGTGCTCTGAAGGAGTATGTGCTAGAACATTCCGTAGGTGATGCTCCCTCAAAGGATTCACCACCATAAGAAGTTGCTGCTTATACTGCTCGTAGTGATGACTATGAGGCAGTCCAATGTCTCATGTTAACTTGCGTGGATCCTGAACTACAGAAGCATTTTGAATGATCTATAGCTCACTTTATAATTGGTTCACTAGAAGTTCTGTACAAGAAACATGCAAGGACTGAACGTTTTGAATTAACCAAGGCCCTAATCGAATGCAAGATGAAAGAGGGTTCTTTAATGAGTGAGCATATAGTGAAGCTTGCTGGCTATGTTGATAGACTTGCTTCACTGGAATTTGGAATTCTGCCAACACTCGGTACGGATATTGTGCTTGCTTCACTCCCCCATCTTATGATGGTTTTATCATGAATTACAATATGAACGGGATGGAGAAAAGTGCAAATGAGTTATTTGCTATGCTCAAAACTGTGGAAGCTAGAATGCAGAAGAACAAAGAAGTGTTGATGGTCAATAAGACTACTAGTTTCAAGAAGGAGGGCAAGTCCAAGAAGAAATCTACTCATGCCGGTAAGACCGTCTCTGAGAAGAAGAACAAGGGCAGAGCCTCTAAGGAGACTGAATGTCTCTACTGCAGACGAAAGGGTCACTGGAAGCAGAACTGCAAGAAATATCTGGCAGATAAGAAGAATGGTTCTTCTGATAAAGGTATATAAGTTATACAAAGTTAATGTTATTTCTCTTATTTCTGTAAGTCACAAGTATTCGGTATTGATCGATTGCTCTCGTTCGCGATCTGATGCAGGGACTATCGAAAGCTCACAAGTTCAGAAGAAATAAAGACATGATGCTAGTCAAGGATGGTGATGGGATCGCTACTCAGGACCGATGGAATCATGGCTTTAGTTTATCTTCAAGATTCATCTTAGGATCAAATAGTAGTTATTACGTTCCGGAGTTGTATAAGACATTATGTTTTGGATCATGCGACGAATATTCTTATAAAGTTTCAAACAATAGTTTTGAAAGTGATTATAAGGATATATTTAGATTTACCTCATATTTTTGATGGTTTATTCATGAATCTTAATTTGATATTTTTAACATTAATGCTAAATGTCTTGAGAAGACTAATGAGATCCACATAAATGTGTCAATGCTTGGCTATATCGGGAAATAATCTTCATACAGATGAAGTATTGAATTCTCTTAATTGAGAAATCAGATAAAAGAATAAATAGTGATGTATGAAGTCTGATGAACGAG
Organism: Triticum urartu; assembly: GCF_003073215.2. Taxonomy (NCBI): domain Eukaryota; kingdom Viridiplantae; phylum Streptophyta; class Magnoliopsida; order Poales; family Poaceae; genus Triticum; species Triticum urartu. The sequence continues at coordinate 243,193,779 of NC_053027.1, read as the reverse complement.
CTAGAGCGCGGTGTATAATAATGCTTCATTTGAGATTAGGTAAATATGATTTACTTCTAAATAAAACTGAAATATTTGAATAGCTCAAAGGACTTTCAGAATGTATTTGAAGTGTTCAAATATTTTGTAATGAAGATAAGGATCATTATGACAAAAGATAAAGTGATTCTTCAAGATTGAAGAAAATTATCTTACTCAGAAGTTTACTAAAACATTCGAATAATTATGGAATTATTTATTACCGATATACTTTTATACTTTTGAGCATAAATTGAAACAACATGATATACACTAAACAGAGCACCACATATTAGTCTGGTTAATGAAACCATAAGAGTTATGGAAATTATTAACCAGATAAATGTTGTAGGATATCACAATTAATAAGATTTGGGTTCCTTCCATTGAAATGTTCAAAGACAAAATGTTTGATACAGATGGACACTTTTTCAAGGAAAGTTTTTCTTGTCAAACAAATAAGTGGGAGGATATTACAGCTTAGAAATGATAATTGAATCTCTGACGGTGATAAGCAGAATTAACAAACCAGAAATTGTTCCGATAGTTGGTCTACAAAATAAACCTTAAATTACTACATTGGATGTAGAAATTCTAAAGCTTGTAACATGTTTATTCAAATTAGGAATATTGTTGAATTTTTGAAATTTTACAATTAGATATTCATCTTTGAAATAAGATGAACTAGCATTCATCTTGGAAAGGAGATGAACTAACACACTACAAGGAAGCTGTGGCGGTGCCCAGCTCAAAGGAATGGCACATGGCCATATACATCGGAATGAAAAATTCATGTACATTTAAGTTTAGAACTCAATTGATACTTCAAAGAGTTTTGAAGAAAATGGATATTAAAAATAATTTGCTAAAAGGAAAAGATGTATGAATGATACAACCAGAAAAGTTTTAAAATCCTCAGGACACCAGATAAAAGTGCAAACTTCAAAAGAGTTTTTTAAGATTATAACAAGTGAGCTGATATTGAGATTTTGATTTTATCAAAGGAACTTTGTGTATTCATATAACTCAGTAGGAGCTATATAGTGTTTCTGATTTCATATTTTATGACATATTATGGAATGGAAATAATATAGCTTCTTAGCACAAAATAAAATGGTCTTGAAACTTGTTTTCATCAAATAGCAAGAAAAAATAAAGGGCATAAAGTAATCTATGAAGATAGATCAATATGTCTGATTGAGCTAAAAGGTTTATATATTTTTCGACAAAGGTTTTAAAATTTTAAATAGAGATTTTTTTCTCTTAGTGCCATATAACTAGATGTTTATGAGAATAAATAAATAAGCGTGAGTAGATGCAAGAAATTCATCTTGATAGTTATAATAAATATGAAACGGCCAAGAATGTTACTAAGTGTTAGTAACAGATATCAAGGATCTCAAAAGAATAAATGTATTATATTGAGTATACGAAGTTAAAAGTTCATTATTGAGAATAAATGAATATCAAATTCATGATTGATATAATTAGGGCTATGATAAATTTACTTGATGAACGACATTGTTGATTCTCTAACGATAATTTGTGTTTTGAAAACATTAGATGTTTCAATGTTGTCTGGGTCAAGAAATGTCTTGATACAATTGGATGTTACAAAAGTTGTAAGAAACCCATTAACATTATATTATGAATATGGACAATCAAGAAGAGTCTTGATATAAATGGGTAAGATCCAATAATCAAGAAATTTCTTGATATAATTGGATATTGCAAAAGTTGTAAGAAACCCATAAACATTATGAATATGCATGGACAATCAAGAAGAGTCTTTATATGAATGGGTAGATCCAATAATCAAGAAATGTCTTGATATAACCGGATATTACAAAAGTTCTAATAAACCCATAAGCATTATATTCTGAATATGTCCAGTCAAAAAGAATTTTGATATTAATGGGTGAATCCAGAATATGATTACAGCTTATAGTCAAGAAGAGTCTTGATATAGTTGATATGATTCTAAGTGGAATGAGTATAAATGATATTTTATTTTGAATAAAATGTTATATCTCAAAGCAAGATGGATTGAGATGCTGAAAACAGATAAGACTAACACAAATATTGGTGAGTTTTGAATATGTGAAAACAAATGACAAAGGCTCAACCACAAGCAAAGCATGAGCAACACCAGACTAACCATAGGTGTTTGTAAAACCATGTAGCTAAATTATTGAATCTAGTGCAAGTGGGAGACTATTGGAAATATGCCCTAGAGGCAATAATATTGTATTATTATTTTTCTGCTATTCATAATTAAGAGTTTATATTTCATGCTATAACTGCTATGATCCTGGAATATGCGATTCAGTGGAAAACTCATATGGAGGTGTGAAATGATAAACGGTAAACAGTAGGTTCTCGGTCTCGCCTCTAAGACTGGCTCAAGTGTTGTTGGTTATCATGTTTTCCAGATCTTAGGATATCATTGAGTGTAACGATAGTCCTAAAACAACATTGATAGTGTGACATTAGAAGAAAGATCATATTGAATCAACCCAATACTTGTTTGTTATACTATGTGATTAGATCGTCTAAAATAATCTATTATAACATAGAGTGTTAGTATGTGTTTTAGTTCCTTAGCCCATGAGAGTGTCTCAGGTTACTTCCTACCGGACGGTGGGCTTCGGGGTTGCTCAAACGTCATCTATAACAATGTGATCATAACAACAACTTTTAGGCACATCAAAAAGTATGACAAGTAACCGGACAACTCGAGAGTGGGATTTGCTCCTCCGATGATGGAGAGATATTCTTAGGACCCTCTCGGTGTAATGGCATCCATCATCGTATGTACAGACACATGTGACTATGTCACGGGGATGCTGGAACATGTCAATGAGAAAGAAGAACAAAATGAGTAACAACAGCAATGATATAGTGAGCATGGTGATGACTCAGGAGGATACCGATGCACACCGGGTTTTGTAAAGTATCGCGAAGCAAAGGGAACATCACATGATAACCAAAGGTTCATTTGAATATCATTCGTGTAATCATAGGGACAAATATGGATGTCCACGATTCCGCTATCGGCCATTCAACGAAGGGGTTTCGTTCATGTCTATGGTTTACTGATCCTATGATGGGATCACAAGATTAAGGTAATCACAATCTGTTGAGTGTTAGTGGGATGGGAGTGATGAGAATATATTTGTGGAATTGTTTCATTAATGTTCGGAATATTTTCGAGAGGTTCTGAAGCGTTTCGGGCTCACCGGAAGGGTTTCGGTGAATATCATGTAATACCGGGTATTACCGATTAATTATATATAGGTGGAAAATGGTTTTGGGATGTTAATATATATATATATATATGTGCTCTGAAATATTTAGAACATTTTATATTTAATTTAAATATCAATGGGCCTTAAAAGGCGAAGAGGTGGAATGCAACTTGGGCCACAAGGGACCAAGTAGGAAGGCGCCCCCTTTCCTTGTGGGGCTGGGGGGGGGGGGGTTGGATTAGGGGAGGGAGTCCTACTCCCTCTCCCTAGGCCGGTGCTCCAAGGGGGACTTTCCCCCGTTGCTGCCTACCCTCTCCCTCCCCTCTAACCTATATATACTAGAGGATTTCCACCCTATGTACACACAAGTTTTGGAGCCTCCTCTAGTTAATCTACTTCTAGATCTTATTGGTCCTAGTTGGCTAATTAGAGCTAGCCCTAGCCACCTCTTAAGCTCATAATTAGAAGCCCCGTGTTCTTCTAATCACCTCCTTCTAATTCCCCGGTGACGATTAGCTCTGGACGGCAAAGAGCTACTGGATCGTGAAGACCGTACACTTGCAACCAAGTAGAGAGGCCGTGCTTTCGGTCACATTCGAGAGATCGTTCGAGAGCGGTTCATGGGATCGTTGTTGATGTTCGAGGGACCCCTGATACGTCTCCAACATATCTACTTTTCCAAACACTTTTGCCCTTGTTTTGGACTCTAACTTGAATGATTTGAATGGAACTAACCCGGACTGACGTTGTTTTCAGCAGAATTACCATGGTGTTATTTATGTGTAGGAGCAAACGTTCTCGGAATGATCTGAAACTTCACGGAGCAACTTTTCAGAAAATATGAAAAATACCTGCAAAAGATGAAGGCCAGGGGGCCCACCACCTCTCCACGAGGGTGGGGGGGGCGCCCCCTACCTCGTGGCCCCCCTGTTGCCTCTCCGACTCCAACTCCAACTCCATATATTGAGTTTTGGGGAGAAAAAAATCGGAGAGAAGAAACCATCGCGTTTTACGATACAGAGCCGCCGCCAAGCCCTAAAACCTCTCGGGAGGGCCAATTTGGACTCTGTTCGGGGATCCGGAGAGGGGAATCCGTCGCCATCGTCATCATCAACCATCCTCCATCACCAATTTCATGATGCTCATCGCCGTGCATGAGTAATTCCATCGTAGGCTTCTTGGACGATGATGGGTTGGATGGGATCTATCATGTAATCGAGTTAGTTTTGTTAGGGTTTGATCCCTAGTGTCCACTATGTTCTGAAATTGATGTTGCTATGACTTTGCTATCTTGCAAGTCTATAGTCACTTATTATGTGTTATGATCCTATCTTGCAAGTCTATAGTCACCTATTATGTGTTATGATCCGTTAATCCCGAAGTGACAATAATCGGGATACTTACCGGTGATGACCGTAGTTTGGGGAGTTCATGTATTCACTATGTGTTAATGCTTTGTTATGGTTCTCTATTAAAAGGGTGCCTTAATTTCCCTTAGTTTCCGTAAGGACCCCACTGCCACGGCAGGGTAGGACAAAAGATGTTATGGAAGTTCTTTTCCATAAGCACGTATGACTATATTCGGAATACATGCCTACATTACATTGACGAACTGGAGCTAGTTCTATGTCACCCTAGGTTATGACTGTTACATGATGAACCGCATCCGGCATAATTATCCATCACCGATCCATTGCCTACGAGCTTTCCATATATTGTTCTTCGCTTATTTACTTTCCCGTTGCTATTACTATCATCACTACAAAATACCAAAAACATTGCTTTTACTACCGTTACCTTTTATTACCGTTACCACTATTATCATATTACTTTTCTACTAAATACTTTGCTGCAGATATTAAGTTTCCAGGTGTGGTTGAATTGACAACTCAACTGCTAATACTTGAGAGTATTCTTTGGCTCCCCTTGTGTCGAATCAATAAATTTGGGTTGAATACTTTACCCTCGAAGACTGTTGCGATCCCCTATACTTGTGGGTTATCAACCCCAAGTACGATTTACACTGACTCATTTACTTTCGGGGCACTCCCAGAGTCGGTAACGATTGTTGATCACAACCCGTTATGCAGCTTCATATTGTTCCTAGGTTATCGTAGGGCGATTTTGATTTGTTTTCTACTACGTTTCCCAACATGCGCTTCACGTGGTTGCGTGACGGGACACCGGGTCCTGCTTGATGCGCGGCAGTGATTGTGGTGAGAGGACTATGTAACAGAGTGACCGCTCCCTCATTATCTCAATCTGACGGATGAAATCTTCGTTCTCCCGGGGGCCTTCTTGAGGAGTTGGGGCAGCTACAGCGACTACTGTTGCAGCGCCTGGTCCTCCTCGTCAACTGAGGAGATGATGATCTCCTCCTTGGCTGAGGAGCCGGCCATCATGGACGTCGACGGGCCCGGAGAGTATGGGCGGCGGCGCCAAGTACCGTCGGAGCGGGAGCTTCTGCCTACTCCGCGTGCCGGCGCGGAGCACCATGACATCGACATCACCGCCGCTAGGGTCGTCGTGGACAAGGGGCTTGGGCATGGAGATGGAGATGGGGGTGGGGAGGGGGCGGCGTTCGGGGAGGGGGAGTGTGGCCCTATGCGTTGCCGACGCATAGCTTAAATAGTCACGGCCAGACCAGACGAAGGGGCGGTCAGCCCGCTTTAATGTGGCGCAGCGGCTGTAGTTGGTTCCTCGGGACACAGTCCAAATTTCGGCAATGCCCGACGCCGCCGTCCTATCCAGTCAAATTGCAACAACAATACCAGTCATTGCTTGCTCTGGCATGAATGCGGCGTGGCAAGTGGCGTGGGCATTCGATGAGAAGTGCTCGAGGGGCGGATGGGGGGCTTTTGGTAGGCTAGTTTGGTCAGAAGTGGGCATGAGAGCAGTCCGGACACCCGCAAATCCTCCACATTTGTAAAAGAAAGTATGTTCGGACTGCCCGATGGACAGACACAGTTTCGCATTGGATGGCGCAACACGTCTGGACAGCGCGAACCAGACGGTTGCGGGTGGTTTGAGGGTCCGCGTTGGAGATGCCTAGTGTCGGTAAAAAAACTTGACACGAGGTGCCAAAAAAATCATCAGTAATTCACACCATGTGGTTTGACAGCAGCTGCTACCTCTTGAGCACTGCGTTGGTTTTCCCTTGAAGAGGAAAGGGTCATGCAACAAAGTAGCGTAAGTATTTCCCTCAGTTTTTGAGAACCAATGTATCAATCCAGTAGGAGATTACACGCAAGTCCCTCGTACCTACACAACAAATAAGAACCTCGCAACCAACGCGATAAAGGGGTTGTCAATCCCTTCACGTTCACTTACGAGAGTGAATCTGATACAGATAATAATAATAAGATAAATATTTTTGATATTTTTATGATATAGATTGAAATTAAAGATTGCAAAATAAAATAGATTGGAAACTTGTATGATAAAAGATAGAACCGGGGCCCATAGGTTTGACCAGTGGCTTCTCTCAAGATAGCATAAGTATTACGGTGGGTGAACAACTTACTGTCGAGCAATTGATAGAAAAGTGAATAATTATGAGAATATCTAGGCATGATCACGTATATAGGCATCACATCCGCGACAAGTAGACCGAAATGATTCTGCATCTACTACTATTACTCCACACATCGACCGCTATCCAGCATGCATCTAGAGTATTAAGTTCATAAGAACAGAGTAATGCATTAGGCAAGATGACATGATGTAGAGGGATAAACTCAAGCAATATGATATAAGCCCCATCTTTTTGCCCTCGATGGCAACAATACAGTACATGTCTTGCTGCCCCTGCTGCCACTGGGAAAGGACACCACAGGATTGAACCCAAAGCTAACCACTTCTCCCATTGCAAGAAAGATCAATCTAGTAGGCCAGACCAAACTGATAATTCGAAGAGACTTGCAAAGATAACCAATCGTACATAAAATATTTTAGAGAAGAATCAAATATTGTTCATAGATAAACTTGATCATAAACCCGCAATTCATCGGATCTCGACAAACACATCGCAAAAAGAGTTACATCAAATAGATCTCCAAGAAGATCGAGGAGAACATTGTATTGAGATCCAAAGAGAGAGAATAAGCCATCTAGCTAATAACTATTGTCTCGAAGGTCTGTGGTAAACTACTCACACAACATCGGAGAGGCTATGGTGTTGATGTAGAAGCCCTCCCTGATCGATTCCCCCTCCGGCGGAGCTCCGGAAAAGGCCCCAAGATGGGATCTCTTGGGTACAGAAGGTTGCGGTGATGGAAATAGGGTTTCGTGGTGCTCCTGGATGTTTTCGGGGTATATGGATATATATACAAGGAAGAAGTAGGTCGGTGGAGCTACGAGGGGCCCACAAGGGTGGGGGCGCGCCGGGGGGGGGGGGGGGGGGGGGGGGGGGGGGGGGGGGGGGGGGGGGGGGGGCAGGCGCGCCTCCCTGCCTCGTGGCCTCCTCGTTGAATACTTGACGTTTACTCCAAGTCCCCTGGATCATGTTTGTTCCAAAAATAACTCTCCCGAAGGTTTCATCCCGTTTGGATTCTGTTTGATATTTTTTTCTGCGAAACACGGAAATAGGCAAAAAAACAGCAATTTGCACTGGGCCTTGGATTAGTAGGTTAGTCCCAAAAATAATATAAAAGTGCATAAATAAGCCCATTAACATCCAAAACAAATAATATAATAGCATGGAACAATAAAAAATTATAGATACGTTGGAGACGTATCAGCAGCGTTGGCTGCGTTTGCTGGTATAGAGCGCATGCTACGTTCTAATGCAAAAAACTTTCAAATTGTAACGTTGATAATTTTTTTGGCATGATGTGCCAAACAAGTATCTGGCTAATCATACCATGTCGTTTACACAATGGTGACAGTATGGCCTGAACGAAAACATTTTCTATCATGGAAGTAACACTTCCATATGATAATTATGACAATAACACGTATCATCGTGCATGTGGTGGGCTTCTACTTCTATGACAAAAGAATATGACAGAAAATGGGATTTTTGTCTTGGGCGGGGCGTAGGCAGACCTACATGACATTCTTTGGGCCGTCCATGATGTAAAAAATGGTGGTATAAGTGAGGGCATGAAGTTTTTCAGGGATTTCTCGGTATGCGTGGGTGGTCACGCCCGAGTGATGTAGTGTTGATTGTGTGTTTCTCTCGTATGCGCATGCATGTGAGCCCTTCACTAACTAAAGCTGAGCGAGCCCGTCGCTCGCTTACTGAACCCGATCGATCGGTCCCTTGATTGCCTTATTGAACCCGTGCAATCGATCACTCGCATTATAATGAACCCGAGCGATCGATCCCTCACACTATTGAACCCGAGCAATCCATTAGCTGCTTACTGAACCCGAGCGATCGATCCCTCGCACTATTGAACTCGAGCAATCCATTAGCTGCTTACTGAACCAGAGAGATCTCTTTGTCGTGTATTGAACCAGACTGATCGATCACTCGCATTATATTGAACCCGAGTGATCGATCCCTCTCACTATTGAACTCAAGCGATCCCTTTGCTGCTTACTGAACCCGAGCGGTCCCATGGCTATGTACTGAAGGCGCGCGATCGATGCGAGACTCATGCATGTACGTAGTTTGCTAGCCCGATTCTCGCGCGAGACATGAGGTTACGTAGATAGCAGCCGGCTGGCTACCTCTCGATGAATAGTCCCCATTGCTACCACACATGGTGCATAGATCGAGTCGATACTAGTAGCTGGTTGCATCGGTCGAGCCCCTTGCGCGAGACATGTTGACCTAGCTTGTTGGTTGGCTGTGGATGAACAGTCCCCATTGCTGCCGCATGTGTGTACGCTCCATGCACCCCAACTGGTGGGGGTTGGATGAACATGACCCTGGTTGTGTAGTAGGTGGTTGGTGCTGGATAAACAAGACCCCGATCGAGGAGGCCATTTTGCGGAATACCACACCCAGCCGATGGGGGTTGGATGAACAGAACCCCGTGGTAGTAGGCGGTCGGCAGTGGATGAACAGGACCACGGTCAATCAAGGAGGTTGTTCCGTGGTATGCCACACCCCAGCCGGTTGGGGGTGAATGAACATGTTGGAAATATGCCCTGGAGGCAATAAAATTGTATAATTATATTTTTGTGTTCATAATTGAGAGTTTATATTTCATGCTATAACTGCTATGATCCTGGAATATATGATATAGTGGAAAACTCATATGCACATGTGGAATGATAAATGATAAAGAATAGATTCCTAATCTCGCCTCTATGACTAGCTCAAGTGTTCTTGGTGATCATGTTTTCCATATCTTAGGATATTGTTAAGTGTAACGATAGTCCTAAAGCAACATTGAGAATATTACGTTAGAACAACGATCATATTGAATCGACCCAAACTTGTTTGTTATACTTTGAGATAATATCGTCTGAGATCAATTGATATAATACGAAGTGTTAGCATGTGGTTTTAGTTCCTCAGACCATGAGAGTATCTTAGTCACTTCCTGTCATACGACAGACTTTGGGGTTGCTTAAACGTCATCTGTAACACGGTGATCATAATGACAACTTACAGGTTCATCGGAAAGTTTGACAAGGGACTAGATAACTCGAGAGTGGGATTTGCTCTTCCGACGATGGAGAGATATTCTTAGGGCCCTCTTGATGTGATGGCATGCATCCATCATCGGCTGGCCATACATATGTGACTACGTCATGTGGATGCGGGAAAACTTCAACATGGAAGAAGAATAAAACTGGCAATAATGGTGATGGTATAGTGAGCGTGTGCATGACTCAAGAGGATACCAACACTCCCCGGGTTTTGTAAAGTATCAAAAATCAAAGGGAACATCACATGATAACCAAAGTTTCACTCGAATGTCATTCATGTAATCATAGGGATTGATATGGACGTCCACGGTTCCTCTATCGGTCATTGAACAAAGGGGTTAGGTTCATGTCTATGATTTACCGATCCTACGGGGCCACAAGCTTAAGGTAATGAAGATATGTTGAGTTTTTAGTAGGATGAGATTATCAAGGATTTATTTGTAAAATGTTTCATTAATATTCTGAATAGTTTCAAGAGGAACCGGAAGCATTTCGGGGTCACCAGAAGGGCTTCGGAGTTTATCGGGCAATACCGGGTATTCCCGACAATTAATATACAGGTGGAAAATAGTTCCGACAATGTTAGATTATAAATAAAAGGCTCTAGTAACTGTTAGAAGGCTTTTATAGATAATTAAATATCAACGGGTCTTAAAAGGCCGAGTGGTGGAAGGACTATTGGGTCACCATAGCCCAATAGGGAAGGCTCCCCAATTTTCCATGTGGGGAGGCTGAATTAGAGTGGGGAGAGGGAGGAGTCCTACTCCCCCTTGGCCGGCGCACCAAGGAGGGGCTTTCCTCCTTGGTGGTATCCCCTCATCTCCCCTCTAACCTATATATTCATGAGGCGTTGGCCCTTTCAATACACAAGTTTTGGAGCCTCCTTTAGTTCTAGTTTTAGTTGGTCCTAGTAGACTAAATAGAGATAGACCTAGTTCCTATAATCCTCATAATTAGAATTCTAGTGTGGTTCTAATCTTCTTCCTCTAATTCTTCGGCCACGATTATCTCTGGGCAGCGAAGCGCTGCCGGATCGTAAAGACCGGACACTTGCAAACAAGTAAAGAGTCCGTGCTTTCGGTCTTCCGTTCGACGGATCGTTTGAGGGTGGTTCACGGATCATTATCAATGGTTATTGGGACTCCAAGTATGATCTACACCAACTCATCTACTTCTGCTGCATTCCGGAGTCAGTAAAAATAGTTGATCCAAACCCTATATGCATCTTGATATTGTTCCCGGGTGATCGTAGGGCGGTTTTTTCGTTTTATACTACATTTCCCAACAGTGGCATCATGAGCGGTTCTATGAGTATATGTAGGTTTCAATCTAGATCACATGTGGATGTGAGCGTTTGATATTCTGTGATGCTTCCCTTGAATGTTGCTTCGGTTTAATTCATTGACAACATGATGTCACTTTTACAAGGTTCTGACAATCGATCGGCTCTAGCCATCGATGATCTACTAACAGTTCCTTGGGCTTCATCATATTCAAGAATAGTGAACCGTCACGTACGCAAAAGGGCAATGAAGATGAAAGATCTTCTAGGGGGGTCATGCGTATTTGACGAAGTTTAGTGTGGGGGACGAGATTTTTAATTACGTCTCTTCTTTCACACACCCCGAAAGTTAATCTAGCAACAAGAATTATCACCTTGATGGTGTGAATAGGTGGCTAGTGTTATTTGAAACCCTACAAGCCACATAATTAAAAAATTTCACACCGATTAGAGGACATCTAACTTGGTTTTGCAGGGTTGCATATGAGGTGGTATAGCCTTTGTCATGATAATGAGTTTATGTATGAGATGGTTATATGTTTTAATGTTAAGTGGCATGCGCGTCACCCGTCATGACATGATGGCTGGAGTGATGGGTTTTTCACCTTAATGTAATAGATGTATAAATATCCTATGGGTTACATGGAGGTCCCAGAGCTTCACTAGGCGCAGGAGAACAAAATCGGTGCAACGACGATAGATAGCCCCACTAAAATGTTTATGGTGTCAGCCAACACAAGGGGATCTCTATTCCTAACAGGAATGGAGGAACTTCACCGCCTCTATGAAAAAAATAAAGAATGTATCTCATTTTCTAAGCAACAAAAACACAAAAATAAGGTCGTACTAATAAGCATTGCAAAGAAAATTATGAAGTTTTTTCAATCTCCATGATACAGGTCTATGCCTAATGGCGGCTCTTCGTAGCGTCAAATGATGCCACGACCTGTACATCATACTTCGTCGCTTGAACAGCTCGAACAACATCAACAATGCCAAGAGCAATGAAATCTAAGTCGTCTCCATAATTAAAACTCCACATTTTACTCTAGCACGAGTTCATTATTTTCCGAGTCATCTGAGTCTGCTCGATTTCTAGTCACACCCACACCCACCAGGTGACCTGGGTCTTCATGCATTGTAAAATAAATGAACTCCAATCTCCATGAGGATGACCCTAGAGGTGATATTGCATGAGGTTCCAAACTTGAGGCACTCCAGGCTATATCGCATGACGATCTCCTTGTGGTTAGTAGGAAGCCTAATATAAGCAATCTATATAGAGACCGCACCTAGTGGCTGTATCGGTGTCACAAAACCCCACTGGTGCGACTTACAGCCGCCACAACAACGTGCTTTGGTCCATCGGGTTAGCCTCTGCGGCACAAAAAAATCATTAAACCTAACGTTACTCCCCTCGCTATGAAAGCTCGGGGTCTTCATCAAAGCATGCATTGGCTCAATAAATTAACTGGCTTCCATGGTTTCCCTTATTTGCTTATTACATGCACAAGGGTAAAATACGGAGTTATGATTTACAAAAGTTTTACAAAAAATATGCATGTAAACATCCACTTGGTATCCCAGTGTTTAACAAAATGCATTTGCAAATCTGCCTTGTTTTCCTAACCTTACATGTGCATCGACTTTGCCTCGGAGGCCTCGCTGCTATCAGGATCAGGGGCTCTACTTCGCCTGGGTGGCCACGCTAGCTTTAGCCGGGCTCGAGGGCTCTACTCCACCTTGGTGGCCTCTGATAACCCACAAGTATTGGTGATCAATCACAACTTTTTTGATAAATAAGAGTGCCGAACCCAATGATGAGCTAAAGGTATAATTGATATGTCGTGGGAAACCACGGCCACATATGGGGCCATCAGCCCCTTGTGGTTCGGCAGAGGGGATGAGCGCGTTGCACAAAGAGCGGAGAACATCGCGCAACACGACAGAGATCACACGGGCAATTTTACCCAGGTTCGGGCCACCGCGAGGCGTAAAACCCTACTCCTGCTTTGGTGGACTGATGAGAGGACCGTGGTGGAGACGCAATGCTCTAGCCTGGCAGGGTTGCCTCGGGGCGAGAGCATATATGCGCGTTTGAGCATACAAGGGTCTGAATCCTTTCTAAGGTTGCCATGGACCTCCTTTTATAGATCGAGGGGTCACCATAATGGAAAATCAGTCATTGTGTACTAATTAGATAGCAAACAGTGCTATCATACCTAACTCTGTAGACATGGCGGAGCACATTAAATGGGCCGCTTAGTGTCACATCATGGCATGCCTGACAAGCCTTGCCAGATTGTTCGGCCACCTTCTTGTCTGTCTGCTTGACACGTCTCTGGACGGGTGTCATTTGGAGGTGATTTCCTAGGGAAGTGGCTGCCATGTGTCAAATAACAGCCACTTAGTCACTTGGGGGATTGACACCACATCGATCGATGACTTGCGTCGCTGTGAGGTGGAGCGGTGGAGCCTCGGCGGAGTAGTCTGCCCTTGGCATCCTCGGCAAGTTTGCTGGGGTAGTCTTGAGACTTGTCTTCAGGGCAACCTAGATCTCGCCAGGATTCGCCTTCCCGGCAAGGGAGGTTTTTTTCCTTAGTGTTATCGTGCTTCCTTTGGCTTGACTTGGTCCTCTTGATCTGCTCTCTAATTTCTCAGAGAGCTATCTCTTCTACTTGGTCTCGTCTTGGACATTGCAACCTTGCTCTTATGCCTGTGTACAGTCCGGGAAACACACCTGGGGTTTGTTGCACCGACCAGAGGCCCCGAGCCTGGCCTGAACGCGTTGCTGAGCATCGTCAGGGTAGGCCCTGTCAAGTACACAGGCGAGGAGGCTGCGGTAGTTTGTCTGTTGAGGTCTTCTTTGCTTCTTCATTAATCCGAGCTTGGATCAGTTTCCAGTTCCCGCACATCACGTAACGCCAATTGTAGTGGGGCCATCTTCGTAATGGCTCGTGAATGACTTTAACGCACGGGTGAGTAACTACCAATTCACTCTTCCCACCACGCTCTTATCCTTGGGCATGTATGCTACATTCATTGAGTGGGGTAGGTAACGGAGGCGCGTGGTGCGGGAGAGCGTCAAGGCAGGGGCCCGGCCTTCTCGGATTGGTGGAGAGGGGCGGCGGTTGCCTGTCGTGGAATCAGCTCCCAGCCTTGTTTTCCTATAAAAGGGAGTGTAGGCAGGAGCAAAGGTTCACACCAATCTCCCCCCGGTGTTCTGGTGTTGCATCTCTGCTATGGCGTGGGGAGGGGCGCGACCGTGCCTTTGTTGGGATATGATCTCCCTCCTGTACTCGTACAAGGCTCCCGTCCTGGAACGGTGGCCAGATGCTTGTCGTGGATGGAAGGGGCCTCAGGAGGATGCGCAGACGGTGCGGCGGTAGAGCCGGAGGTAGCGACTCCGGTGCGTTCGTCGCTGGGCCACCCATGGCTCTATTCTTAGTGAGGGGCCACGTGAGTGACACCACGCCAGAGTCCATAATGGACATAGGGCGTGGTAGTCAACCGTGACCTATCTTCCCTTCTCTTGTTATGTCGTAGGGAGACTACGGAAGCGTTTCACCATTCGTTACGCCAGAACCCCTCTTTTGGGGCGCTTCTCATCTTGCGTATGGGCGAGCTCCTCATGCCCGTGCATGCTTCTTCAGGGGACGACATCCTTCTAGTTTTGGGTCATTGGAGATGACCATGCTCTTTGTGGAGCCTTCTAGAGCGCCTGGTTCCTATCCCGGCCGCCATAGTGGGGGCTTAAGTGAAGGTGGGCGCGCCACCTTGGGCAACAGTGGCGAGGAAGGTGGCAGCAACCCATGATGCGCCAAGAGTGAGGACAACCACTCCGGCGAGGCGTGATTGCCTGCAGCACCATCATCACCAGCTGGGCCTTCAGCAGTGCCACCATCCGCACCTGCCCTCCGATTTCTTCCTCCCAGCCCGGGAACGGTGCCATCCTAAACCTGGGGAGGCACCGAATCCCAGCCAGGCCTTCCCTCCATCTTCTTCGTCTCCCCCTATAATTCCAAGGAGGGAAGGACAGAGCAAAGGCATCACGGGGCGCTTATCTTTTTTTAATCTAAAACATGTAGGCATTTGCCCAACTTTAGTCTAAATTATGTAATCTTATTCACCCATGTTTGTGTTCTGTAAGATTTGTACTTGTTAATCAGCATATTAATAAAAAGACAAGCCTTGCCGTTTACTTTTGCATGTAACATGTGCATTTAGAGGTGAAATGCCTCTATACATTCAAGTAAATAAGTTTCCCCGAGCAGGCTATCCTGCCGGTACACTCAATTTGTTGCCGCGGGGCTAAGCCTGCCGGGCACAAAACCGCAAAGAGGGACCAGCCCCCCTGCTACCTCTTGAGCACTGCGTTGGTTTTCCCTTGAAGAGGAAAGGCTGATGCAGCAAAGTAGCGTAAGTATTTCCCTCAGTTTTTGAGAACCAAGGTATCAATCCAGTAGGAGACTACACGCAAGTTTCTCATACCTACACAAACAAATAAGAACCTCGCAACCAACGCGATAAAGGGGTTGTCAATCCCTTCATGGTCACTTACGAGAGTGAGATCTGATAGAGATAATAATGATAAGATAAATATTTTTGGTATTTTTATGATATAGATTGAAAGTAAAGATTGCAAAATAAATGGTACTAGAAATAACTTATTGACGGGAGATTAATATAATGGAGAATAGACCCGAGGGCCATAGGTTTCACTAGTGGCTTCTCTCAAGATAGCATATGTATTACGGTGGGTGAACAAATTATTGTCGAGCAATTGATAGAAAAGTGAATAATTATGATAATATCTAGGCATGATCATGTATATAGGCATCATGTCCGTGACAAGTAGACCGACTCCTGCCTGCATCTACTACTATTACTCCACACATCGACTGCTATCCAGCATGCATCTAGAGTACTAAGTTCATAAGAACAGAGTAACACATTACGTAAGATGACATGATGTAGAGGGATAAACTCAAGCAATATGATATAAACCCCATCTCTTTATCCTCGATGGCAACAATACAATACGTGTCAGTTCCCTTTCTGTCACTGGGATCGAGCACCGCAAGATTGAACCCAAAGCTAAGAACTTCTCCCATTGCAAGAAAGATCAATCTAGTAGGCCAAACCAAACTGATAATTCGAAGAGACTTGCAAAGATAACCAATCATACATAAAAGATTTCAGAGAAGAATCAAATATTGTTCATAGATAGACTTGATCATAAACCCACAATTCATCGTATCTCGACAAACACACCATAAAAAGAGTTATATCGAATAGATCTCCAAGAAGATCGAGGAGAACTTTGTATTGAGATTCAAAGAGAGAGAAGAAGCCATCTAGCTAATAGCTATGGACCCGAAGGTCTGAAGTAAACTACTCACACATCATCGGAGGGGCCATGGAGTTGATGTAGAGGCCCTCCGTGATCGATGCCCCTCCGGCGAAGCTCCGGAAAAGGCCCCAAGATGGGATCTCATGGTTACAGAAGGTTACGGCGGTGGAAATAGGGTTTCATGGTCCTCCTGGATCTTTTCGGGGTATATGAATATATATATATATAGGAGGAAGAAGTAGGTCGGTGGAGCCACGAGGGGCCCATGAGGGGGAGGGCGCGCCCCCATGCCTCGTGGCCTCCTCGTTGGTTGCTTGACGTCCACTCCAAGTCCCCTGGATCACGTTTGTTCCAAAAATAGCTCCCCCAAAGGTTTTATTCCGTTTGAATTCCGTTTGATATTCCTTTTCTGCGAAACACTGAAATAGGCAAAAAAACAGCAATTTGCACTGGGCCTTGGGTTAGTAGGTTAGTCCCGAAAATAATATAAAAGTGTAAAATAAAGCCCATTAACATCCAAAACAGATAATATAATAGCATGGAACAATCAAAAATTATAGATACATTGGAGACGTATCAAGAATCCCCAAGCTTAATTCCTGCTCGTCCTTGAGTAGGCAAATGATAAAAATAGAATTTTTGATCTGGAATGCTACCTAGCATAATTCTCAATGTAATTCTCTTTATTGTGGCATGAATATTCAGATCCGAAAGATTCAAGACAAAAATCTAATATTGACATAAAAATAATAATACTTCAAGCATACTAACTAAGCAATTATGTCTTCTCAAAATAACATGGCAAAAGAATGTTCATCCCTACAAAATCATATAGTTTGGTCATGCTCCATTTTCGTCACACAAGAATGCTCTCATCATTCACAACCCCGATGACAAGCCAAGCGATTGTTTCACACTTTAGTAATCTCAAACTTTTTTCAACTTTCACACAATACATGAGAGTGAGCCATGGATATATCACTATGGGTGGAATAGAATATGAAGATGGGGGTTATGTGGAGATGACAAAAAAGGAGAAAGTCTCACATCGACGCGGCTAATCAATGGGCTAGGG
Source organism: Triticum urartu (assembly GCF_003073215.2). NCBI lineage: Eukaryota > Viridiplantae > Streptophyta > Magnoliopsida > Poales > Poaceae > Triticum > Triticum urartu. The sequence continues at coordinate 243,176,197 of NC_053027.1, read as the reverse complement.
AGATGCCCATCAATTGATGTCAATGCAAGGAGTAGGGATTGCCATGCAATAGATGCACTAGAGTTATAAATGTATGAAAGCTCAACAAAAGAAACTAGGTGGGTGTGCATCCAACTTGCTTGCTCACGAAGACCTAGGGCATTTGAGGAAGCCCATTGTTGGAATATACAAGCCAAGTTCTATAATGAAAAATTCCCACTAGTATATGAAAGTGACAAAACAAGAGACTATCTATCATAAAGATCATGGTGCTACTTTGAAGCACAAGTGTGGAAAAAAAGGATAGTAGCATTGCCCCTTTTTATTTCTTTTCCTTTTTTATTTTTTGGGCCTTCTTTTTTTGGCCTATCTTTTTTTATTTGGGACAATGCTCTATTAATGATGATCATCACACTTCTATTTATTTACAACTCAATGATAACAACTCGATACTAGAACTAAGTATGACTCTATATGAATGCCTCCGGCGGTGTACCGGGAAGGGCAATGAATCAAGAGTGACATGTATTAAAAAGTATGAACGGTGGCTTTGCCACAAATACAATGTCAACTACATGATCATGCAAGGCAATATGACAATGATGATGTGTGTCATGATAAATGGAACGGTGGAAAGTTGCATGGTAATATATCTCGGAATGGTTATGGAAATTCCATGATAGGTAGGTATGGTGGCTGTTTTGAGGAAGATATAAGGAGGTTTATGTGTGACAGAGCGTATCATATCACGGGGTTTGGATGCACCGGTGAAGTTTGCACCAACTCTCAAGGTGAGAAAGGGCAATGCACTGTACCGAAGAGGCTAGCAATGATGGAAGGGTGAGGGTGTGTATAATCCATGGACTCAACATTAGTCATAAAGAACTCACATACTTATTGCAAAAATCTACAAGTCATCAAAAACCAAGCATTACGTGCATGCTCCTAGGGGGATAGATTGGTAGGAAAAGACCATCGCTCGTCCCCGACCGCCACTCATAAGGAAGACAATCAAATAACACCTCATGTTTCGAATTTGTTACACAACGGTCACCATACATGCATGCTACGGGACTTGCAAACTTCAACACAAGTATTTCTCAAATTCACAACTACTCAACTAGCACACTCTAATATTACCACCTTTATATCTCAAAACAATTATCAAGTATCAAACTTCTCCTAGTACTCAATGCACTTTTTATGAAAGTTTTTATTATACCGATCTTGGATGCTTATCATATTACGACTAAATTCATAACCAAAGCAAATTACCATGCTGTTCTAAAGGACTCTCAAAATAACATAAGTGAAGCATGAGAGATCAATAATTTCTATAAAATAAAACCACCACCGTGCTCTAAATGATATAAGCGAAGCACTAGAGCAAAATTATCTAGCTCAAAAGATATAAGTGAAGCACATGGAGTATTATAATAAATTCCAATTCATGTGTGTCTCTACCAAAAGGTGAGTACAGAAAGGATGATTGTGGTAAACTAAAAAGCAAAGACTCAAATCATACAAGACGCTCCAAGCAAAACACATATCATGTGGTGAATAAAAATATAGCCTCAAGTAAAGTTACCGATAGAAGAAGATGAAAGAGGGGATGCCTTCCAGGGCATCCCCAAGCTTAGACTTTTGGTTGTCCTTGAATTTTACCTTGGGGTGCCTTGGGCATCCCCAAGATTAGGCTCCTTCCAATCCTTGTTCCATAATCCATCAAATATTTACCCAAAACTTGAAAACTTCACAACACAAAACTTAACAAAAAAATCTCGTGAGTTCCGTTAGCGAAAGAAAACAAACCACCACTTAAGGTACTGTAATGAACTCATTATTTATTTATATTAGTTTTAAACCTACTTTATTCCAACTTCTCTATGGTTCATACACTCCAATACTAGCCATAGATTCATCAAAATAAGCAAACAACACACGGAAAACAGAATCTGTTAAAACAGAACAGTCTGTAGTAATCTGTAGGTTTCGAATACTCCTGTAACCCCAAAAATTCTAAAATAAATTTCTGGACGTGAGGAATTTATATATTAATCATCTGCAAAAAGAATTAAGTAAATATCGCTCTCCAGTAAAACATGGCAGCTAATATCGTGAGCGCTAAAGTTTCTGTTTTTTACAGCATGATCGCAAAGACCTTCCCCAAGTCTTCCCGAAGGTTCTACTTAGCACAAACACTAATTAAAAGCATAAAACCACATATAAACGGAGGTTAGATGAATTATTTATTACTAAACAGAATCAAAAAGCAAGGAACAAAAATAAAATTGGGTTTCCTCCCAACAAGCGCTATTGTTTAACGCCCCTAGCTAGGCATAAAAGCAAGGATAGATCTAGGTATTACCATCTTTGGTATTGGGAAAGAAAAGAGAAAATTTCTTTTCTATAGCATTTATATTTCTATTTTGAGAGAGCACGTGGCCATTAATGGTGGAAGAAAGATTAAGCACGTTACGGAAATTTGCATCTAAACTAGCCCTCATTTCTTTGATAATTTCATTTTGGTAAAAGCACAAAAGAGAGGTGGATTCCACCTTCTCACTCATGGGGTGCCCAAATATAGTTTTCATCTTTTCATAAGTATCCATGGGATCCCCTCAAGAAAACCTTCTTCAAAAATAGAATCTAGAACTTGTTTGAACGAAGAGGGTAAACCAATATAAAAGCTTTTCAGGTATATCTCAATTTGATATCGGGCACATAGCTAGCTCGGATCCTTAATAGTCTATCCCAATCTTCTTTCAAAGATTCATCAAGTAAATAACAAAAATTCCGGGATCATCTTCATCAAAATTAATCAAACTCTCATTGATTACCCCGGTAGGTATTTCCATAGCATCATTATTTATGAGCTTAGAGAGGATAGAGGGACTATCCAGAGTAAAACCCGGGAGAGGACCCTTAGCACTTTTTGAATCGGCCATGGCACAAGAAAAATAAACGGGAAAAAGGCGAATAAAATGGCAAGGGTGAATTGGGGGAGAGGAAAACGAGAGGCAAATGGCAAATAATGTAATGCGGGGGATAAGAGTTTGTGATGTGTATTTGGTATGTCTTGACTTGTGCGTAGATCTCCCTGGCAACGGTGCCATAAATCCTTCTTGCTACCTCTTGAGCACTGCGTTGGTTTTCCCTTGAAGTGGAAAGGGTGATGCAGCAAAGTAGCGTAAGTATTTCCCTCAGTTTTTTTAGAACCAAGTTATCAATCCAGTAGGAGACTACACGCAAGTCCCTCGTACCTACACAAACAAATAAGAACCTCGCAACCAACGTGATAAAGGGGTTGTCAATCCATTCACAGTCACTTACGAGAGTGAGATCTGATAGAGATAATAATGATAAGATAAATATTTTTGGTATTTTTATGATATAGATTGAAATAAAGATTGCAAAATAAACGGTACTAGAAATAACTTGTTGACGGGAGATTAATATAATGGAGAATAGACCCGGGGGCCATAGGTTTCACTAGTGGCTTCTCTCAAGATAGCATATGTATTACGGTGGGTGAACAAATTACTGTCTTGCAATTGATAGAAAAGTGAATAATTATGAGAATATCTAGGTATGATCATGTATATAGGCATCACATCTTTGACAACTAGACCGACTCCTGCCTGCATCTACTACTATTACTCCACACATCGACCGCTATCCAGCATGCATCTAGAGTATTAAGTTCATAAGAACAGAGTAACACATTAGGTAAGATGCCATGATGTAGAGGGATAAACTCAAGCAATATGATATAAACCCCATCTTTTTATCCTCGATGGCAACTATACAATATGTGTCGGTTCCCTTTCTGTCATTGGGATCGAGCACCACAAGATTGAACCCAAAGCTAAGCACATCTCCCATTGCAAGAAAGACCAATCTAGTAGGCCAAACCAAAATGATAATTCGAAGAGACTTGCAAAGATAACCAATTATACATAAAAGATTTCAGAGAAGAATCAAATATTGTTCATAGATAGTCTTGATCATAAACCCACAATTCATCGGATCTCGACAAACACACCGCAAAAAGAGTTGCATCGAATAGATCTCCAAGAAGATCGAGGAGAACTTTGTATTGAGGTTCAAAGAGAGAGAAGAAGCCATCTAGCTAATAGCTATGGACCCGAAGGTTTGAAGTAAACTACTCACACATCATCGGAGGGGCCATGGAGTTGATGTAGAGGCCCTCCATGATCGATGCCCCCTCCAGCGGAGCTCTGGAAAAGGCCCCCAAGATGGGATCTCTTGGGTACAGAAGGTTGCGGTGGTGGAAATAGGGTTTCATGGTGCTCCTGGATGTATTCGGGGTATGTATATATATATATATATATATATATATATATATATATAGGAGGAAGAAGTAGGTCGGTGGAGCCACGAGGGGCCGACGAGGGGGAGGGCGCGCCCAGGGGGTAATGCACGCCCCCTGCCTTGTGGCCTCCTCGTTGGTTGCTTGACGTCCACTCCAAGTCCCCTGGATCACGTTTGTTCCAAAAATAACTCTCCCAATGGTTTTATTCCGTTTGGATTCCATTTGATATTCCTTTTCTGTGAAACACTGAAATAGGCAAAAAACATCAATTTGCACTGGGCCTTGGGTTTGTAGGTTAGTCCCAAAAATAATATAGAAGTGTAAAATAAAGCCCATTAACATCCAAAACAGATAATATAATAACATGGAACAATAAAAAATTATAGATATGTTGGAGAGGTATCACCCGCCGCCAAACCTTTTCCGCCAAAGGCCACTGCAACCATCCTGACCGAAGCAATGTTCGAGTCAAGGGATGGGAGCACCTAAGTTTCGAAGGTGGCAAGGTTTTCATATGCACAAGTCTCTACTTACAAAACACGTATGGATAAGAAAGAACTTATCTCTTTGGCTTGCCGGGGAATGCAATGTAGGCTTGTCTTCTCTTCTCTTCTTTGGGACCAAGTCCATAGTAAGAGCCTGCATCTTAGCGCAGATGAAAATGATGCCACATGCGATCTTATGTACATGATCATGCTATGCTTATGCATGTATATATGGAACTTGTCGAGGCCCCCCAGTGCTTCGTTTATTTCTCTGTTGCCCAGGGTCTGCGCCTGCCTTTGTAGAAGGGGTTACATGCAACATCGGCAAGGCCTGTACAAAAAGCTGGCTGCCGGGCAGGCCCCGATAGCCGCACCTTATGGGTAGAACTTACGGACATGATCAATGTTCCATGAGTTTTGCAACCGAATGCCATCTCCGGTCTCCAAACGGACTGCGCCAGGTATGGTGACTCGTACTACCCATTAAGGGCCTTCCCACTTCGGCATCAACTTGTTTGTACCCTTGGCAGACTGAACACGCCTAAGGACAAGGTCGCCTTCCTCAAAACTCCGGGCATGAACCCTGCGGCTGTGATAGCAACGCAGGGCTTGCTAGTAGCGTACATCACCCATAGCAGCCCGGAGACGGTTCTCCTCAAGTAGCACAACGTCGTCACGCCGGTGTTGTTCTTGGGCTATTTCATCGTAGGCAAGCACTCGAGGTGACCCGTATATGAGTTCCATGGGGATAACTGCTTCTGCCCCATAGACAAGGGAGAAGGGAGTCTGCCCGGTAGCTCGATTTGGTGTCGTACGGAGGGACCAAAGAACCACCGGCAGCTCGTCGATCCATCACCTGCCACACTTCTGCATCTTATCAAATGTTCTTGTCTTGAGGCTTTGCCGTACTTCAGTGTTCGCCCTCTCAGCTTGCCCGTTGCTCCTGGGATAGGCAACTGAGGCAAATGAGATCTTGCTTCCGAGGGCATGAATGTATTGCATGAAGGCACAACTCATGAATTGGGTGCCACTGTCGGTGATGATTCGGGCAGGGACCCCGAACCGGCACACCAATCCTTTCAAGAACTTGATAGCTTATTGTGCGACCACCTTTCTCACGGGCTCCACCTCTAGCCACTTTATGAATTTGTCAATAGCGACGAACAAGAACTTAAAGCCCTGGTAGCATGGGGGAAGGGGCCCAAGATGTCAAGCCCCCTATACGGGGAAGAGCCATGTTAATTAAAGGGATCGTCTGGAGAGCTTGGGCAGGCTGATGGATATTCTTGGAGTGGAACTGGCAGGCTTCACATTTGCTGACCAGCTCAACTTCAACTTGGAGGACCGTGGGCTAGTAATATCCTTGTCAGAAGGCTTTTCCAACCAGGGCCGTCGATCCAATGTGTGAGCCGCACATACTCTAGTGTATCTCTGCCAACAGTTCCTTTCCTTCTTCCCAGCAAATGCACTTTAATTTCACACCGCTGGGCCTTCTTCTGTATAGCGTGTCGTCAACGAATTGATACATACTGGACCTCCGGGCTACTCTTTCAGCTTCTTCTTGCTCTTCGAGAAGTTCTCCAGTTTGAAGGAAATGGACTATGTGCCATGCCCAAGTTGGAGCCTGAGGCTCGGTAATGAGGACCAGCAGTACCTCCTCATTCGTGGGAGCGCACTCCTCGACCGCAGGGACCGACGATCTGGAGGGACGGTGCAGCTCATCGATCGAAGGGGAGTTATTCCCGCCAAGCTCTTTGCCGGGGGCCTTGGGAGGCTCTGCCGCTAGAGGCTTGCCGGAGTCTAGTTTCCTCCTTTTTCTGTCCATTGTTGCCGGGGATATGCAGGGCTGAGTCAGATGGAGAAAAAAAGTCCCTGGTTCCACAAGGAGTTTTTGCGCAGTGCACTTTGATAGATGATCGACAATGCTGTTTTCGGTACGGGGTACGTGCTCTGTTTGCAATCCGTCAAAGCACTCCTCCAACTTTCTCACTTCCTCAACGCATGCCTCCATCAATGGGCTTTGGTAATCCTTGTTTACTTGTGTCGCCACATGTTGCGAATCTCTGTGGATGATTAGCTTCTTGATTCCTAGTTCTGTTGAAATCCTGAGCCCGACAAGGAGCCCTTCATACTCTGCAGTATTGTTGGTAGCCTTCTCCCAGGGAAAATGCATTTGGATGGCGTACTTAAGGTGTTCCCCTGTGGGAGCAACGAGAAGCACGCTAGCCCCTACACCTTGTAGGTAGAAGGCACCATCGAAATACATAATCCATTCTTGGGGCGCTTCCTTGCCCGGGATTACTATCTCCAATACTTCTTCATCAGGGGTTGGTGTCCATTCTTCATCAGGGGTTGATGTGCTCTCAAACTTTAAACCAAAGCTAGATAACTCCAAGGACCACTCCACTATCCTGCCGGTGGCCTCGGGGTTTTTGAGTATGCGTTGCAAAGGGAAGCGGGTGACAACCGTGATCTCGTGGGCTTGGAAGTAGTGGAACAGTTTCCTTGAGGCCATGACGAGGCCAAAAATCAAATTTTGCACGCCAAAGTATGTTAACCTAGCCCCCTGCAACAGGGAGCTGACAAAGTACACCGGGCACTGCACCACCTTCTTCCTTGCCGCAACCTTGGAACTGCCGCTGCCTTGCTCTCTCTTGTCTTGAACTGCATCTGTCCTTGCCGGTATGGGTTCGCTTTCCTCTCCAAAGGGGACAGTGGCTTGATGCGGCTTGAACTACATCGTTATTTCCCCAAAGAGGAAGGGATCATGTAGCACAACTACGGTAGGTATTTCCCTCAGTGATGAGACCAAGGTTATCGAACCACGCAACACTACATGAACAGCACCTGCACACAAATAACAAATACTCGCAACCTGACGTATTAAAGGGGCTGTCAATCCCTTCGGGTAACGGCGCCAAAAATTGGCAAGTAGATAGGATAAAACTGTAGTAGATTGGATAAATAGATCTCATGGGAACGCGAGATAAAATAAATAAATAAAAGTTGCAGCAAGGTATTTTTGGGTTTTTGGATTAATAGATCTAAGAAAAGCAAATAAAAATAGAGCGCGAAGGCACATATAATAAAGAAGGGACCCGGGGGCCGTAGGTTTCACTAGTGGCTTCTCTCGAGAAAAATAGCAATGGTGGGTAAACAAATTACTGTTGGGAAATTGATAGAACTCAAATAATCATGATGATATCCAGGCAATGATCATTATATAGGCATCACATCCAAGATTAGTAGACCGACTCCTGCCTGCATCTACTACTATTACTCCACACATCGACCGCTATCCAGCATGCATTTTGTGTATTAAGTTCATGGAGAAATGGAGTAATGCAATAAATACGATGACATGATATAGACAAGATCTATTTATGTAGAAATTGACCCCATCTTGTTATCCTTAATAGCAACAATACATACGTGTCAGTTCCCCTTCTGTCACTGGGATCAAGCACCGTAAGATCGAACCCATCACAAAGCACCTCTTCCCATGGCAAGAAAAGTCGATCCAATTTGCCTAAATAAACCAAAGATACGAAGAAGAAATACGAGGCTATAAGTAATCATGCATATAAGAGATCAAAAGACTCAAATAACTTTCATGGATAAAAACAAAGATCTGATCATAAACTCAAAGTTCATCGGATCCCAACAAACACACCGCAAAAAGAGTTACATCAAATAGATCTCCAAGAGACCATTGTATTGAGAATCAAAAGAGAGAGAGGAAGCCATCTAGCTACTAACTACGGATCCGACGGTCTACAAAAGACTACTCACGCATCATCGGAGAGGCACTAATGAGGATGATGAACCCCTCCGTGATGGTGTCTAGATTAGATCTGTGGTTTCTGGAACTTGCGGCGGCTGGGATTGATTTTCCTCAACTCCCTTAGGGTTTCTGGAATATTGGGGTATTTATAGAGAAATTAGGTGGTGCGGGAGGCCACCGAGGTGGGCACCACCCACCTGGGCGCGCCTGGGGGCCCAGGCATGCCCTGGTGGGTCGTGCCCCCCTCGGCGCACCCCTAGGTGCTTCTCCGGCCCATTGTATGTCTTCTGGTCCATAAAAATTCCACAAAAAGTATTGCTGCATTTGGTCTCCATTTGATATTGATTTTCTGTGATGTTAAAAAACAAGCGAAAAACAACAACTGGCACTGGGCACTATGTCAATAGGTTAGTCCCCAAAAATGATATAAAATGATTGTAAAACATCCAAAAATGGTAATATAGTAGCATGCACTACAAAAAAAGACACATCCATGACATTTTGGGCCGAACGATTTTTCTGTCATGCTTATGAAACTTCTATGACCATAATTGTGACAAAATCCGGTATCATCATAGATGTGGTGGGGTCCTACTTCCATGACAAAAAATCATGACAGAAAATGGGATTTTCGTCATGGGCGGGCCAGAGACGCAACTGCATGACATTCTTTGGGTTGTCCATGATGGAAAAAACCATGGTAGAAGCGAGGGCGAGGAAAATATCAGGGGAGTTCCGGGTAGCGGTGGGTGGTCGGGGGTCGAGCGATGCACGTTTCTCTCATACGTACGCGCATGTGCGCGAGGCATTAAGCTCTAACTGAACCCGAGCGAGGCGTTCGACTCTAACTGAACCCGAGCAATTGCACTACAGGCTACGCGTCACTGAACCCGAGCGATCGATTGATCCCTTGTTGTTAACTGAACCCGAGTGATTCCTTCACTACTGCTGCTAACTGAAGCCGATCGATGCTGTCTCTGGATGAACAGTGAGTGTTGTTGGGGGGGGGGGTTGGATGAACAGGAACCCGTGGTAGTAGAGGCCGTTGCCGCTGGATGAATTGGACCCCGATCGATCGAGCCAGTGGATGAATAGGACCCCGTGGAGGGCTGGATGAATAGGACCCCATGGAGGGGTGGATGAACAGGACCCCGTGGAGGGGTGGATGAACAGGACCCCGTGGAGGGCTGGTTGAACAGTAGCCGGTGAAGGGCTGGATGAACAGTAGCCTGTGGAGGGGTGGTTGAACAAGACCCCGTGGAGAGGGCTGGTTGAACAGTAGCCGGTGGAGGAGCGCACGATGGAGACTAGATGAACAGGAGCCCGTGGATGAACAGTCATAGGTGGAAGCTGGAGGAGGTCGATGGTGGACGAACAGTAGCCCGTGGAGGCTGGATGAGGTCGACGGTGGAGATGAATAGTATCCCATGGAGTCTCGTTTTGCGGTACGCCACACCCCTCTTGATAAACAGGACCCCCGTTTCGACCGTAGCACTCCAACACAAGTCCGTTTCCTCCGTTTTGCGGTACGCCACACCCCTCCCGATCAACAGGACCCTGTTTTGACCGTAGGAGATCCAAGAGAAGTTGGTTTCCTCCATTTTGCCATACGCCAGACCCCTCCCGATGAATAGGATCCCGTTTCGACCGTGGCCGATCGAACACAAGGTCGTTTCCTCCGTTCCACGGTATGCCAGGCCTCGTTTCCATCGGCTGTTCCTTCCAAGCCGGTTGGCTCCCGATGAACAGCACGCGTTCCGTTGCCTCCTGATGAACACGACTCATTCCTTTACCTCCCCATGAACACGGCGATGACGCATTTTCTCCATTCCGGCCCAGCCATGTACACGAGCCCTGGCCATACGTATGCGTGATTAGGCGTTCCCCTCCAGTATGTACGTACGTGGCCGTATTTTCTTTCTTGCACCCTGGCCGCTGTACGTACGTGTACATGCTACATGCGCGCCTCTACTACCACACGTGCATGCCTCTACATCGACCAGTATGTACGTACATGTTCGTGACCAGAATGACAACGCTACGTACGCATCGACCAGGTGGGTCCCGACTATTAGGCACTTCCTTGCGTGCGAAGATGTAGCTAGTTGATACGTCTCCGTTGTATCTATAATTTTTTATTGTTCCATGCCAATATTATACAACTTTCATATACTTTGGGCAACTTTTTATACTATTTTTGGGGACTAACATATTGATCCAGTGCCCAGTGCCAATTCCTATTTGTTGCATGTTTTTGTTTCGCAGTAAATCCATATCAAATGGAGTCCCAATGGGATAAAAACTTATGAATGATTTTTTTTGGATTATATGTGATTTTTGGGAAGAAAAATCAACAATTGACGATGCTCGAGGGGGCCACGAGGCAGGGGGCGCGCCCTGGGCCCTCGTGGCCACCCCGTGAAAGGGCAGAATCTGAGAACGCAGAAACAGAGAGAGACAGATCCAATCTCGGAGGGGCTCTCTCCCCTCCCACGCCATGGAGGCCATAGACTAGAGGGGAAACCCTTCTTCCATCTAGGGAGAAGGTCAAGGAAGAAGAAGAAGGAGGGGCCCCCTCTCCCCGTCTCTCCCGGTGGCGCCGGAACGCCGCCGGGGCCATCATCATATGACGGCGATCTACACCAACACCTCCGTCATCTTCACCAACATCTTCATCACCTTCCCCCATCTATCTACAACGGTCCACTCTCCCGCAACCCACTGTACCCTCTACTTGAACATGGTGCTTTATGCTTCATATTATTATGCAATTTTGTGTTGCCATCCTATGATGTCTGAGTAGATTTTCATTGTCCTATCGGTGGTTGATGAATTGCTATGATTGATTTAATTTGCTTGTGGTTATGTTGCTGTCCTTTGGTGCCCATCATATGAGTGCGTGCTTGGATCACACCATAGGGTTAATTGTATGTTGATAAGACTATGTATTGGAGGGCAAGAGTGACAGAAACTTCAACCTAGCATAGAAATTGATACATACAGGATTGAAGGGGGACCAATATATCTTAATGCTATGGTTGGGTTTTACCTTAATGAACATTAGTAGTTGCGGATGCTTGCTAATAGTTCCAATCATAAGTGCATAGAATTCCAAGTCAGGGATGACATGCTAGCAGTGGCCTCTCCCACATAAAACTTGCTATCGGTCTAGTAAAGTAGTCAATTGCTTAGGGACAATTTCAGAACTCCTACCACCACTTTTGCACACTCGCTATACTAACTTTATTGTTTCTTTATCTAAACAGCCCCTATTTTTTATTTATGCAATCTTTATTATCTTGCAAACCTATCCAAAAACACCTACGAAGTACTTCTAGTTTCATACTTGTTCTAGGTAAAGAGAACGTTAAGCGTGCGTAGAGTTGTATCGGTGGTCGATAGAACTTGAGGGAATATTTGTTCTACCTTTAGCTCCTCGTTGGGTTCGACGCTCTTACTTATCGAAAGAGGCTACAATTGATCCCCTATACTTGTGGGTTATCACTAGTGGGTACCAGCAGTATAGGGGGCGAATCATTTTTTTGCCCGTAATATGGACGCTGTCGGTGTCAAAACCGGCGGATCTCGGGTAGGGGGTCCCGAACTGTGCGTCTAGGCCGGATGGTAACAGGAGGCAAGGGACACGAAGTTTTACCCAGGTTCGGGCCCTCTCGATGGAGGTAAAATCCTACGTCCTGCTTGATTAATATTGATGATATGGGCAGTACAAGAGTAGATCTACCACGAGATCGGAGAGGCTAAACCCTAGAAGCTAGCCTATGGTATGATTGTTGTTCTGTCTGTTGTCCTACGGACTAAAACCCTCCGATTTATATAGACACCGGAGAGGGTTAGGGTTACACAAAGTCGGTTACAATGGTAGGAGATCTACATATCCGTAACGCCAAGCTTGCCTTCCGCGCCAAGGAAAGTCCCTTCCGGACACGGGACGAAGTCTTCAATCTTGTATCTTCATAGTCCAGGAGTCCGGCTGAAGGTATAGTCTGGCCATCCGGACACCCCCTAATCCAGGACTCCCTCAGTAGCCCCTGAACCAGGCTTCAATGACGATGAGTCCGGCGCGCAGATTGTCTTCGGCATTGCAAGACGGGTTCCTCCTCCAAGTACTTCATAGAAGATTTTGAACACAAAGATAGTGTCCGGCTCTGCAAAATAAGTTTCCACATATTGCCATAGAGAGAATAATATTTACACAAATCTAATCTGCTGACGTATTCCGTAGTGTGAAACACCACGGCCAAGCCTTTATCCGAGTCGTTTCATTATCCCACCTCAGCGCATCATGTGAGGCGGTTTCTGTGGCACATCTCGTTAAAGCAGAGATCGTGTCCCCTTATTCCGGGATTCTCATCAATACGGGCGTGGGTAACCCAACCGCGCCATTGATTACGACGCTTGGAGATAAGCGAGTTTTACCAGGCTGGTGTTGACACGTAGTTGCGTCCACCCATATAAGGGGATAAGGATCCACCTTTTCACCTACGCCTTCTTCCTCCCTTGCTTATCGATTCTCGCGCACTCGAGCTCCAGCGCCCAAGTCCGTACTCCCCACCTCAACCTTCTCCAGCCATGTCCGAAGCGTGAGGCAAGTGGATGGTCTCCTCCGTCACGGAGGGACACATCAAAAAACTGAGGAAGGGCGGATACTTGTCTAACGACATCGCGTACCGGCTTCCCGAAAAGGGGCAGCTCATCCCCACCCCTAGGCCCCATGAGAGGGTGGTGTTCCTCCCCCATTTCCTTCGCGGACTGGGCTTCCCTCTTCACCCATTTCTCCGGGGGCTCATGTTCTACTATGGCCTGGATTTCCACGATCTGGCCCCGAACTTTGTCCTCAACATCTCGGCGTTTATCGTCGTGTGCGAGGCTTTCCTCCGCATCCGCCCCCATTTCGGCCTATGGCTCAAGACTTTCAATGTCAACCCGAAGGTGGTGCACGACAACCAGGCAGAGTGCGGAGGCGCCATGGTGGGCAAGATGCCCAACGTCTTATGGCTCGAGGGCTCCTTTGTGGAGACCCTGAAGGGGTGGCAATCGGGGTGTTTTTACATCACCGAGCCGCGCGACCCCGAATGGGTCGCAGCCCCCGAGTTTCGATCCGGACCCCCTACGCGGCTCACCTCATGGAAGGAGACGGGCCTGTCGTGGGGTAAAAAAGGAGAGCTTACCGGACTCCAAACATGTGTCCAAACCCTGGTGGACAAGAAGCTCAAACTTGTCAACGTAGTCCAGGTTATGCTCATCCGCCTGATCCTCCCGTGTCAACAACGGGCTTTCAACCTGTGGGAGTTTGACCCGGCGCGGCACCAAACTCTGAGCAGGCTCTTCGACACGATGTACGAAGATGCCTGGAAGGTGCTTTTCAAGTGCGCCGAGGCCCCCGCATCCGCTACCGAGGATCGCGGATTCAGTACGCAGCGTCATGCTCATGCGGTAAGCTGTTTTTTCCTTTTATAGGGTATCCGTTTTTCATAGTTTGACTCCGTGCGGGATCTAAGCTCCCTTACCCTTGACAGGATTGGCAGGAGACATCCGGACAGATCAACTGTCCGGCTCCTTTGCCCGAAGGCCCAGCGGACGCTCGTTTGGCGAAGCTGCTGGTTCCGGCACCCCATGTGGTGCTGGAGAAGAAGGCCACGGGGACTCCAAAGAGTGCCCGGCGCCTGGAGGTGTCGGATCCCTCATCCGACGACTCCAAGACGCACTCCTCCCATGAAGACGAGGAGGAGGAAGAAGAGACCCCTTCCCCTCCAGCGGGGGAAGGGAAGAAAAGGAAGGCCGCCCCAACTGGGGAGGCCGAAGGGTCCAAGAAGGGGAAAACCCTTCCTCCGGACTACTCCACCGACGCCGACGACGGCGGAGAGGAGTGGCCACTCACGGCCAAGCCCCTGGCAAAATCGTAAGTATCCGGATACTAGAGTAATTCATAGTATTCGTTTATTGCACAGCTTTCCCTTATGTCGAATATGTTTATGCAGCCCACCCAAAGACCAGCTCAACGCGTCGTCAAGCGGCTCACTGGACTTGTCGGATGTGAACTCGCTTCTGACGGCTTCCTCCCCCCCGCCCTACGGACGACACCGAAGTGTTGTCCCAACAGGTTCCAAGCCGGGAGGAGGTGGTCCTGGAGGCGCCGCAAGGCGACCTCCCGGACTCCAGGAGTAAAGGGGATGAAACCCCCCAGGGCTCCAAGTCCGGCTCTAGGCCGCACACCGCTACGGAACCTTCAAAGGTTCTAGAGTTTGGCGGGGGACCTCCTTCCAAGAGGAGCAAGCCCACCATGCCGGTGACCCCCGTCCAACCGGAGGCGCCGGACAATCTGTTGGAGGCGCTCCAAGGCGCCTCCATCGATGAGGAGCACCGCACCATTATGAGTGCGGTGGTCCAGAAGGTTTAGTCCACCAAGAGCGGACTGACTGAAGCTTGTACTAGCCTTTTAACAGGCTTTGAGGTAAGTAAAGAATGTGTAAATAATATTACCGCATAGACAGTAGCCCCTGATGCTCTGTTTGGCGTTCAGGAAGAAAAGCCGAATAGAGGATCAAATAAAATTCGCAGGAGTCTAACAAAAAGGAGTCAATATGCGTATGCAGGCTTCTCTGCTTGCGTCCGCTGCACTGACTGCGGAAGTGGACACGCTAAAGCAGAACCTCGAGTGGTCCGAGCAAGAGCTCGGACGTGCCAAGAAGCAGCTCGAGGACAATGAAGGTAAGAAATACCTTATTTAAATATATATAAAAAGGGTGCAATTGCGAAAAATGACAGGATTATTGTGGCTATTGTAGGGGCCATGTCTGAGGTGACGACCCTTAAGCAAGCGCTGGTCGAGGCCGAGAAGAGGGCGGCCACGAAGCGCACCGAGCGGGAGAAGTACGAGGCCCAGGTTGGCAAGGTGCAGAAAGAGCTCCAGGTTCTCATGAAAAAACATGAGAGTTTGGAGCTTGACTCAAAGACGCGAGCGTCCGAGCTCGCGGCGGCTATTGAAAATGCCAAGTCTGCCAAGGCCAAATCCCAGAAGACCCTCCAGGAGTTGGATGAGGTGAAGAAGATAGCGGCGGGTAAGGCATTCTTTATGCAAAGCAAACACATAAACGTGAGTTACTTGTTACTTACCCAAATCCGGAGCTCTCCAAGAGCGTTCACAGATCTTCCCCAGAGTGTGTCCGATGCCGCCGCATTCTATTAAGCCGAGGAGGGCAGCTCGACAGAGAAGGTGTTCTGGTCTCAGTATGCTGAGGCCGGACACCCCGTGCCCCTGAGCGACCAGCTGAAGCAACTGGTCGAGCTCCACAAGGCGGCCGAACAGGCCATGAAGGGCCTCATAGTTCGGCTGTGGCCTAGAGAGGCTCTGCCTGGGAGCTATTTCGGGCTGGTGCGGCGGCTGGTGGAGGCCTATCCAAGGCTTGAAGTCATCAAGCGCTCCGTCTGCATTGAAGGTGCCCGTAGGGCCCCTGCCCGTGTTAAGGTGCACTGGGGCAAGCTGGATGCTTAGAAGCTTGTGAAGGACGGGCCACCGCCGGGGAAAGAGCATCGCAAGCCCGAGAATTATTATAAGGATGTTCTGAAGGGTGCCTGCCTTGTGGCGGATGAATGTTCTAGGGATGTAATTTTTGAGTGAAACTTGCTCGTTTTGTCATGTGCGCTGAAAACTTGTTCATATGCGCTAAGCAATGCTGTTGGAATTTAAAATATTACCTTCTGTGCGGCTGTTTATCAATTCTGAGAGATGGCGAGTCGTCTGCTTCTGCCCCCGTGCCGCTAGTGCTGGGGTGTTCGGGGATAAACCTAAGCGCTCTTTTTCCCATGTTTGGGTCCTTCGAGGGAGGCGCTCATCCCAATGAACAAAGCAATCAGACTATAATGCGTGAGCACTCTCACTTAGCCATAGAATTCTATAATTTTAAATTTCGGCGAAGCCCCTGGTATTCGAAAGACCGAGTTCGGGGAGCTATCTACGCCTTGGCCGGACAGAGCCGACTCCTCGCTCTAGGCGGCATAAGTCTTTAGGGACTCGAAAAACCTCTCAAACAGTGACTAGCTCTCGCTTCATCATGATAGTCAGTTTTAGCTTTCTCCACTGAGGTGCTCGACCCAGCTCAACTGGGGCACAATCGCAGTGGTTCTCCTAGTGCTACCTTAGCCGATATAGCGGAACGTAAGGCACCAAAACATAGGAGCCGGGCAAACCCAACTATTGAACCAAGACATGATTCGGAGCCGATGCATATAATGCTATAAGTTCGGGGTGCCGCACTTGTTAAAGTGTTCGGACTTCTCACACCATGTTGAGGGGTACTGAAGCCCTTGGCGTATTTTGGCCGTACCAAAGTGTACGGGTGCAACATGTCGTTAAAGAACATATAAAAAAAGTAATGCAAAAATAGACAAAAGCTATGCATTGTTTATTAAAGAGGGCTGCGATCAAAGCAGAACGATAGAAATAATGCGATAAGCAGAAGGTTGGACTATTTAACATGTCCGTACCAGGGGCAAGCTGCAGAATAGTATGCGAAACAGGTATACTGCTCGTGATAGAGACCACCTGGGAGTTCCGTAATGCGGCGTGGCTTGTCTGCTTCCCTGGTTCTTGCATTGTTTGTGCGGCAATTGAACTGCCGAGTAGGCCTTCCGAAGGATGGAGTCCTGAAAGTAAGAGAAAATTAAAAAATCGGCAGCCCCTGGTATGGTTTAAGCCGTTTTTCGGGCGTGCCGTGATGGTGCCCCTCCCCCTGTACCCATGGTATCTCTAGAGCGTAGTTATGTACGCGAAGTGCTGGCGTCACCTTTTTGCGAGGGCTGGGGTTGGGGCCACATTGCTACACCTGCTCGGATCGTGCCAGGCGGTCTTGTCGTAGGTTACTACGGGCGCGCTTCACGGTGTCCGGTCGTTTAGTGGCCGGACTGGAGAACTGCCTGGAGAGGCTGCTTTGTACTTCCGCTGCAAGGGCTGCCGTGTGCTCCTCCGTTCGTAGGCAGCATTCGGTGTTTCCATTGACCGTAATTACTCCTCGAGGGCCTGGCATCTTGAGCTTAAGGTATGCGTAGTGCGGTACCGCATTGAACTTGGCGAATGCGGTTCGCCCGAGCAGTGCGTGATAGCCACTGCGGAATGGGACTATGTCGAAGATTAACTCCTGGCTTCGGAAATTATCCGGAGATCCGAAGACCACTTCAAGTGTGACTGAGCCTGTACAGTTGGCCTCTACACCTGGTATTACGCCTTTAAAGGTCGTTTTGGTGGGCTTAATCCTCGAAGGATCTATGCCCATTTTCCGCACTGTATCCTGGTAAAGCAGGTTCAGGCTGCCGCCGCCGTCCATAAGGACTCTAGTGAGATGAAATCCGTCAATAATTGGGTCTAGAACCAATGCGGTGAATCCGCCATGACGGATGTTAGTGGGATGGTCCCTTCGATCAAAGGTGATCGGGCAGGAGGACCATGGGTTGAACTTTGGGGCGACTGGCTCTACCGTGTATACGTCCCTTAATGCGCACTTCCGCTCCCTTTTGGGGACGTGGGTTGCGTATATCATGTTCACCGTCTGTACTTGTGGGGGAAAACCCTTCCGTCCACTGTTGTTCGGCGGCCGGGGCTCCTCGTCGTCATCTCTATGGAGCCCCTTTTCTTCATTTTCGGCGTTTAACTTGCCTGCCTGCTTGAACACCCAACAATCCCTGTTGGCGTGATTGGCCGGCTTTTCGGGGGTGCCATGTATTTGGCACAAGCGGTCGAGTATTCGTTCCAAACTGGACGGGCCCCTAGGATTCCTTTTGAATGGATTTTTCCGCTGACCAGATTTAGAGCCTCTGAATCCGGCATCAACTGCTGTATCCTCAGCATTTGTCGCTGTTAATGCGGCGCTTCTGCTTGTTGCGACGCGACCTGCCACTACTGTCCCTGGTATCCGAATTACCAGGGTTCTTGGTCATATTGTTGCTACGACCAAGCCAGCTGTATTCTCCCGCGCAAAAGCGGGTCATGAGTGTCGTGAGTGCTGCCATAGACTTCGGCTTTTCCTGTCCAAGGTGCCGGGCAAGCCACTCATCACGGATATTGTGCTTGAAGGCTGCTAGGGCCTCGGCGTCCGGACAGTCGACTAATTGATTTTTCTTTGTTAGGAACCGTGTCCAGAATTGCTTGGCCGATTCATCTGGCTGCTGAATTAGGTGACTTAGGTCATCGGCGTCTGGGGGTCGCACATAAGTGCCCTGGAAATTGTCGAGGAATGCGGCTTCCAGGTCCTCCCAACAACTGATTGATCCTGCTGGCAAGCTGTTAAGCCAATGCCGAGCTGGTCCTTTGAGCTTGAGTGGGAGGTATTTGATGGCGTGGAGATCATCACCGCGGGCCATGTGGATATGAAGGAGATAATCCTCAATCCATACCGCAGGATCTATTGTGCCATCATATGATTCGATATTTACGGGTTTGAAACCCTTGGGGATTTGATGATCCATTACTTCGTCTGTGAAGCATAGTGGGTGTGCGGCGCCTCTGTACTGGGCTATGTCACGACGTAGCTCCAATGAGCTTTGTCTACTGTGTTCGGCCCTACCGGATTTATGTCCGGCGTGACGGTTATTGTTTTGAGTCGTGGGGCGCCCACGCGATCCGTAAATCGATCTTGTTTGCCTTGCCTTGTCATCCAACATATCTCGCAAGTCTGGCGCATTTTCCCGTGCCTTGGTACGGGGTGCGGCTTGAGTGGAGGGCCGAGAGGCCTCTCTGTCGCGGCCACGAGGTGGCCGGTCGGCCGTATCAAGTGCTTCCTCCTCTAATCTCGGTAGCAACCAGCGCTTTGGGTAGATCTTGGAGGGGCGTTCGAGTTTATGCTCTTCGGCTGCAAGGACTTCAGTCCATCTGTCGACTAGCAAATCTTGATCAGCTCTAAGCTGTTGCTGTTTTTTCTTGAGGCTTCTTGCCGTGGCCATAAGCCTGCGTTGAAAACGCTCTTGCTCGACGGGATCCTCTGGCACGACGAATTCGCCGTCATCGAGGCTTGCCTCGTCTTCGGAAGGAGGCATATGATTATCGTCCTTGACCTCTCTATCTGCCGCTCTCTCATGAGGGCTGGTTTCTCCGTCCTCCTGTGCTAAATCTTGCTAGAGGGGGTTTTCTTCGGCACTCTCTGGAGTATTATTATCTCCCGTGCTGGAATCACCGTATTTGTTTTGGCGGGATTTTGAGCGGCGCCGCTGACATCGGCGCTTAGGCTGTTTCTTGGAGGGGTCATCCTCCGCTGTTCCATCGCCATCTCCTTCTTTTGGGGTGTCCACCATGTATATGTCATATGACGAGGTGGCTTTCCAGGGCCCAGTAGGCGCTGGTTCTTCATCGTCTCCATCATCGGCGTCCATACCGTCGATGTCTTCGGAGTCGAAGTCGAGCATGTCGGTTAAATCGTCGACAGTGGCTACAAAGTGGGTGGTGGGTGGGCTTTGAATTTCTTCATCGTCCGTATCCCAACCTTGCTGACCGTAGTCCGGCCAGGGCTCTCCTGATAAAGAGAGAGAGACTTCAGTGTCTTCAGAATATCGCCGAAAGGCGAGTGCTGAAAGATGTCCGCGGCAGTAAACTCCATGATCGGCGCCCAATCGGATTCGATTGGCAGGGGCGTGGAGGGTTCAAAGTCCGGAGAGGAGTCCGGCTCCTTGGAGTCATGAGCTCGCAGAGTGCGGGGCTGGTGTTCGGCTCGATCGCCGTTGGGATCGCAGCCCCCGAGGCGGCGTCCAACCACCCATCCTCGATCGGCGCAGTTGGCTCCGAATTAAGGGTCGAAGCCGATGCGGGTGCGGCCTCCAGGGCACTGTTCGGCGGCAGAGCTAGATCATGCTCGTCGTGACAGTGCGGCGCACTCGGCAGTGGCTCGAATCCGTCGAAGATCAAGTCCCCGCGGATGTCAGCCGTGTAGTTTAAGCTTCCAAATCTGACCTGACGGCCAGGGGCATAGCTTTCGATCTGCTCTAGATGGCCAAGTGAATTGGCCCGCAGTGCGAAGACGCCGAAGACGAAGATCTGTCCGGGGAGGAAGGTCTCACCCTGGACTGCATTGCTATTGATGATCGTAGGAGCCATCGATCCTGACGGCGACGACACAGAGGAACTCTCAATGAAAGCACCAATGTCGGTGTCAAAACCGGCGGATCTCGGGTAGGGGGTCCCGAACTGTGCGTCTAGGCCGGATGGTAACAGGAGGCAAGGGACACGAAGTTTTACCCAGGTTTGGGCCCTCTCGATGGAGGTAAAACCCTACGTCCTGCTTGATTAATATTGATGATATGGGTAGTACAAGAGTAGATCTACCACGAGATCGGAGAGGCTAAACCCTAGAAGCTAGCCAATGGTATGATTGTTGTTCTGTCTGTTGTCCTACAGACTAAAACCCTCCAGTTTATATAGACACCGGAGAGGGTTAGGGTTACACAAAGTCGGTTACAATGGTAGGAGATCTACATATCCGTATCGCCAAGCTTGCCATCCACGCCAAGGAAAGTCCCTTCCGGACACGGGACGAAGTCTTCAATCTTGTATCTTCATAGTCCAGGAGTCCGGCTGAAGGTATAGTCCGGCCATCCGGACACCCCCTAATCCAGGACTCCCTCAAACGCACTTCCTTGCGTGCAAAGATGTAGCTGCTGGGTCCCAGCTGTCAAGGGGAAACACTTTTTTTGGTGAAATACGGTGGCCCATCCGGTGGGTCCCTGCTGTCAGGCTATTCAGTCACCGCCAACCAGGCTATTGAGGCTCGCAGCTTTCTTTTCGACCGAAGTACCGCTTTTCTTTGCACTACTTTCGAACCGTATCAGGAAGAAGAGCTTATGCGTTCCTTTCTTTTGGCAGTACCCGCCCCCAGGGGTCATTACTTGATGAAGAGTGCTTCCCCTTTGAGCACCTTATCTTGGCCATCAATATAATTAATCCATCCTGCCTGTCTAGATATTGCTGTTAATACACAGGTTGATTGTATGACTATGGCATAGTGAGTTCTGGCTCCTAGCTGACATACTGAATACAGCATCGAAGCGGGTCTATCTTATTCCGATGTAACGATTCCATTGAATATTGTGATAGCATCCTTGATTTCAGCTAGCTATTCTCAGTGATATGCTTGCTCCTCTTGGATTTCATTCCATGATAAGTATGTATTGGAAGTTGGAATGCCTAAAGTATTGGTGTATTAGGGTCCTCTTAAGCCTTGTTTCCTTCTTGATCTTACCTTTCCGTTGCTATCACTCGCTCTAGCCTCTCCTGGCCAGAGCTCCCTCTATCAACAACACCCTCACGCGATTGATTCCCTGGATAAGTATGGCTCATATAAGGTATCCTGATCATAGTAATTGTATCATATCTCCTTCTCCTATTGATCTTACCATCCCTCGAGTCCAAGTCTCGGGATGGCGCTTATTAAGGTCCTGTTTCCCCTTGACAGGATCTTCCAGTTCTGGTATCCCTGAAGAGCATTTCCTAGTATGTATTTACTAACCTTAAACGATAGGAGCCGTATTTAGATAGATATCCTATAAATCTATTGATTTTCATTAGCTTGTAAATTCCTTGTGTGAAATAACTCAGAAATTCATTGTGCTAAACTTGTATCTATGCAGTACTGTTTAATGTGGAAGAAGTGTTTTTGTTACTAACAACATAGAAACCATGATACCAGTGCATAAGCATGAAAAACGCACTTTGTGATCAGATTGATCAAGGTTGTAGTCATTCGAATTTACTACTTCGTTAAATGATGGCTGTTTAAAGGTGTCTACCATAGTTTGTTTGGACAATGTCCTTAGTAATCAGGTATGTGACCTTCTTATAACCCACGACATCAGCATGATAGGTGTTAAATACATCCAGTGATGGTGGAGCTAAATCAGCAGGTTTTATATATGGATCCCAAGGTATATACTTATACCAGACAGTACAAAATAACCCTGCGTATACTAGAAAAGCAAAATAACCGTACACATATGACTTAGAATTCTCATCATAAAATGGTATTACTACATCAACCAACTTGTTTACGATTTCACGTTTCAAAAGGGATTTCGAACCAAGACCGCTATGTGAGAATCGCTGAATAACGTCAAAAGTATCCCTTAAGTAAATATTATCGATAAAAAACAAACCTAGCGAATCATTTATTTCTTTAAACTTATCAAATATAATACATTTATATTGTCGCCAGCCTACCTGAGCGTGGAACAAATAATTTATATATACATATTCCATAACTAGAGTTCCATAATTGTGAAACGTGGTATATGGTCGTACGCTAACTCCTATTTGAAAGTCGTGTGGTTCTCTAACAAACATGGAAAACAAACCTATCATCGGCATCCAACTTTTATAAAAGAATGGAAGCACAATTGTTGTTGGACCTATAAACCCTATTAGTTTGGCAATAAAACCATTTAGACCTCTTTGATCTAAATTGGTAAATGTTTTTCGATTTTTCACAAATCTATCAATAGGTGAATTCAAGTAGGAAGCCCAACCACTGTTGGAACTATCTCCACCGTTTGAACTACCACCAACCCATATAAAATGGTGGATTATACCATGATCGTCGTGCTTAGGTGCACTAGTTTTCACATTTGGATTTGTTCCATCATTAGTGGAACTAGAACCATCATTAGGGTTAGGGGAAGTAGAAGTAGATGCATCATTACTGCCACTAGATGCATCATTGTTGATAGGTTCTTTAGCTCCTTCCTCATCCGTTATATCTTTTTTCTTGGATTTCTTATTATTGTGGATTTTTTATCATCATCTTTTCCCCGTCTCTATTGTATAATGAATTAAGTATCTTCTTAATGGATTGAAAGAATTTCTTCATGATAACAGTATTTTCTATTACTCTCTTATTGGTGGATTTCCTTCGCTTAATTTCGAAATTTACCCAGCCTTTTGAGTACTAGGATCTCCCCCTTATCCTAGCAGATCGGTACCCAGACCATATCCTTGGGCAGCTCGGATGTATCTATCTTTTCATTCAGATCACATCATCTCGAGCGCAGAATCTTATTAGTGGATCAGAAGACTATGGTGACCCGTAGATCTTCAGATGTTGATTTGCAGAGCAGGGCCGGAATGCGGGGATTGCATTCTTCGAAAAGTATCATATCTTCTTTCCCTAGGGAGAAAGCAGAAACCAGAAACGAGTGGAGGTTCGATCTCTCACCCAAAGCAATTGGGGCTGGTGGAATCTTCCCCTATAGACTCCGAAAAATCATCGTGTACCTTTCCCCTATAGACTCCGAAAAAGCAGCGTGTACCTTTCCCTAAATCCTTCTCCCGTGCATGTTATTCTCGTGTTCCATGATTAGAAAAGACCTGTTTCTTGTTTTCTTTGAGGTAATAAACGAGTTGTATCCCGCTTTGCCTATCTTGATGTGGAATCTATCGTTGAGCACCCATGAATGCAGGTAGAAGGTGTTTTTTCTTAACTCTTTCCAGGCCTCAGCTTGATTGGACTTCTTCAGCTCTTGTCGTTCAACTTCCTCTCTCCTCTCTCATCTTGTCTCTCCGTAGACGGCGTTAAAAAGTAAACAGACTTAAAGCAAAGTAGGTTCGATCCTTGTGTTCTATTATATGAAGTAGAAGAAGAAAGAGCCGGGGGGATGGTCTTGGCACCCATGGGGTAATGGTGAAAGCGCTCAAGGAAATAGGGAATGGAATATTCAAATCGATGAGAAGTGCTATGCTTTATGTAATCAGGCCGAAGGCTAACATCTCGTGAGTAGGCCGAGCTAGGATAAGAATTCCAATCAAAAAAGAAGGACAAATTGGGCCCAAAATCACTACTTTACTACCTATGTCGCGTGTCGCGCTACCTAGTACGATAGACTTTTTGCGGGAAAAGAGAAGGTTTTGCCCCAACTTGGACCCAGGGAAACCAAAGAAGAGCTAGTTTCGCCCTGTTTAGTTAGCGGTGGATGAGCTAATTTCTTTTCACTCCTGTTTCAGAGATACAAAACAGAAGTAAAGTGTAGAACGCAATGTTTGAGCTCCAGGCTTTTACGATTCTTCCGATTGACTTCTCTTCTCTGCTCCTAGATCCGAATGCCACTATGTAGAGAAGTGATGGAAAGGGTTGTGCTCTTTCATTTGAGAAACTTCCAACCAAAATAGGAATGTTAGAACAGAATATTTAGATACAGTCCCTTATGAATACTGTACTGAGTAAGATTCATTGAAGAAATGCTTCTCCGAAGCAATAAGTTTGTGGCACAAGCATAGTCTTCTGCTAACCTAGCCTTTCCCATCTTTCTATTAAAATGAATGTAGCTAACGTGAATTAAAAGCAAGCTCTTGTTCGAGGAAGTAGAAATTGTTAGTTGTTGCTAGCTTGAACTGAGTTGTTCCTGTTGGTGCTAGGGTTGCCAAGGGAGTTGTAGCGAGATGCTGCTAATGTAGCTATTTCTGATGTCCGAACGATGCAGCGGAAGTGAAAAGAAAAAGATATGATGCTTAGACCGTTCAGACAGGGATGATGGATTTCTAGATATAGGGTTTATTTGAATGTCTGGCCAAATTCTTACTTTCGTTATGCTTGTCCTGCAAAGCTGGATCTATGGTTCGGTTGCTTGGAATGTCTGTTCCGCCTCTGACCCGACCCTTACCTCTTTCTTGACTCGGTTTTTCGCAGGGGCATCGAATTCTTTGACAAAAGAAACACCAGTTTCAAAAGGAATGGCACCGAAAGGTGTCAGATGATGATTGAACTGAACTATCTGAATCTGAAACCGCCGACCCGACTCGTGCTTTTTTGGACTCCGCTTTTGCAGGATCCTGTGAGGCATCGAATTCTTTGGCAAGTCTCTTCTTGCTAGTGTTGTACGCGTTTTATTCCTTCGCCCGACATGCTTTTATGATAAAATAATCATAGCAACATAGCGTGAGGTTCCATAGGTTGATGAGCCTGATCAGTCGTGTAAGCTATTTACTACAACCGTCTTAGATGGCCCCAGGTAAGCTCTTCGGCTTGATCTTTCCTTTGCTTCGATCACCAACTTGCACTTACTTATTCCACTATTGCGATATCTTTGTCCTGGACAAAGACCAAGAGCTGGTGCAGGTGAAATAATAGCTTATGGGGCTGGAGTCAAAGGAGCTTTCATAGACATAGAAATCATAATAGAAAGAGCAGGCCTGCGAGCAGCGAGTGCCCTTTGTAAGTTGCGAGCCTGCCTTACCGCCCCCTTTCTTTTTTGAATTAGAAAGAAGGGGATGAATTAGAAAGAAATAGATCAGGTTATTTATGATCGGAGAAAAGGAAGGGGCGTGGTTGATGTGTCACTGGGGAACCCGTAGGAAGGGGAGACGACCGGCCTCATTCATATCTGAAATCACCAACATGAACACAAACGAAATCGTTTGAATTTCGTATAGAAAAAAAGGAAACAGGTAAAAAAGCATGGTCCCCGGGGATAGGTACTTCGTCCGGCACGGTATCATTGCTGAGCGATCGCTCGCTATCTGGAAATGGAGTGCTAGTTTCAAATAGAGATTGTGTGGGTGTGAAGTGTACTGAAGATCGAGGTTTTTCTTCTTACTAACTTTGTCAAAGAGGCTAAAAAAACAATAAATGACCAACGAAACTTCGAGTGAGTAGGATAAGGAGGAGTAGTCGGAGGATCTGAGAAGGGAATTAGAGAAAAAAGAGCAGCAGCTCAGTAATAACACCTAGGCTTTTGAATTAACTCTGCGATTTGGAAGACGGGGGAAATGAAAGTAGAAGAAGTTATCGAAACTCGGAACCACATGTTCAATCTTTTTTTAGCGGTTTCCCAGAGATCTTTATCATTAACGCAACCTTCATTTTGCTCATTCATGGAGTTGTATTTAGTACCTCTAAGAAAGATGATTATCCACCGTTAGTTAGTAATGTGGGTTGGCTTGGATTACTTAGTGTTGCGCGCCTAGGAGGGCAGCGCGCTTGGGATGCGGAGGAGCTATTATCGCCCAGCTCCCTAACCTAATGCGGCCGGACCGCAGGGAACCTTAGCATGGGGGGACGTCCTAATCCTTTTGCCGCCGCAAGGCCGGCTAATCGTACGCAGCAGGAGCAAGGGAACTCCCCTGGTTCAGGAAGGCACATGAGTCCGAACGCTATTATGAATGTGCGACCGACACTACACTACGTAGGTACCTGTGCATGCAGGTGAGGCGTCGGTCGGTCCTAGAAACGGCGGCAGCTAGCGAGGAGTTAACGACCGGACGTGCTGCAACCTAGGGATCACCAGGCAGCTCTTTCGCTCTATAGGGATATCGGGGGGGGCATAGCACAATTCTTCTTGGAGGAGGGTTTTGGTTTGCCCAGGTGACTGATCCTGCCATAATATACTCCCGCCAATTCTATTGCACCGGCAACCGAAGTCGAACATACATACGACGATCTTTCATGCGTGAAGGGACGGGAGGAAAGAAAGGGCGGTAGATGATAATGCGAAAGGGCGCCGCGTCTGGCTTGATAGTAAAGCCAAAGAAAGACGCCCCAAGACAAGATACAACTGTTGGGAAGGGGACATGATCAATAGAACCTGGCTGGATCCGGGCTGGGATAGTGGCGCCCATTCCTAACCAGTTCTGAAAAGGTTCGCTCATGCTGGAGGTACTAACCACTTAGTGATCGGTCCGCTAGTTCACGCAAATCTGAAGAAGTTATCACGGACGAGCCACATGCAGGGAAACTTGCACGTGTGGTTCTGGCCGGGCTTTCCTTCGGTATCTAATAACCTTGCTTCTGCTCGCCGCTGGCGCACCTCTCCTAACTATTGCCCATTTATTCTTGGAATAATTTTTTTAGGAGGGACAATTTTACATATTTCTGCCAAATCCTTCTATTATTAAGTACGGCTGGTACCATTTCGATGTGTTTCGATTTTTTCGAAAAAGAGAGGTTTGATGCTTCTGAATTCATTGTATTAATTCCACTTCCTACTCGCAGTATGCTCTTAATGATCCCGGCTCATGATTTAATTGCCATGTATTTAGCTATTGAGCTTCAAAGTTTATGTTTTTATGTGATCGCAGCATCAAAAAGAAAGTCTGAATTTTCCACGGAAGCCGGCTCAAAATATTTGATCTTAGGTGCATTTCCCTCTGGAATATTATTGTTCGGGTGCGACCGGACTACTACCGATCAATTTTTTGGAACTTATTTATAGACTTGTAGAGACCCTCTACGTAGTTGTAATTCTAGGGCAATCGATCCACTTTCCCCATAGCCCTAAGGCTGTGTCTCGATCTCCTACGCGCGAAAGATAAGATACGGGAGACGGGGTCCTATGGTATGGGTCTTCGACCCTTGGTCTAATTCCACGACGGAGAGTCGGCGTGGCGTAAAGTGAAGATTGGGGGGAATAGAGCGAAATCCCCGTCTGGGGTATTCCGAAGGTGTAACCTAGGCAACGAAAAAGGGGCCCGATACTTCAACTAAAGGAGCGACCTGTTGGTTCACCAAACCCCGACCCAGTGTCACACGTTCTCCAGGTCCGAAGGGATCCAGTGCCCAACTACCGACTCCTCCCGGAATTGCGTTATCGGAGCCGAGCCAGGAATAGCCGTTAGTGGACACCTACCACTTTTCACCGGTTAGAGAGGCCCTCTTTAATACATTAAGAAAATATGTTCACAGGGGCCAGAAAGACTCGGTCATAGGAACTTAGACCACCTACGCGCTGGTAAACGAAAACCACCTCGACCGGATCTACCGAACGAAGAAGGCCGCCCCGTCGAAAGAATTAACACGCCAAAAGGGCCACCAGCTTTCCCCCAAAAAGGGGAGATCCGCTGCTTACTGCTCACGGAAACATCCGACCTTATGGTCAAGTCGTCCGCCTATCTTTCTGATCTCATTCGTTTTCCGATCGCATAAAAAGTCATGAGATCAAAAAAGAAATGTGAGAATGTAGTTACAGATGTAAAAAAGTCAATATCTCGTTCTCTTGTTCTTAAATCATGAATTGGATGATGTGCGTTTCATCAAGTATGAACATATTGCATTTTTGCTATGCAATTTCAGTACCGGATCGACGTCCATTTATTTCTGTGTCCTCATCCGCGTGTATGTATGTGTTAGATAGGCTCTGGAAGGCCTTACTTTACTAACAGGTAGGGTGCGTTACTTTTATTCTTTTTTTGCTGCTTACCCGCATGTTTAGATTATTTACTTGCCCTTTCACTTTTTCTTCGGCTGTCACCAACTTTGTTCAATGCTAGTCCCTAACCCATGAATAAGGGCTCCGCTGGCTACCGGGTTCAGAGAAGTTTGTAAGCTCTTTCTCTTTTTTCGTTTTTCGCCACCTCCTGTGTCTTTCCGTTTAAGGTCTTTAATTCGGCATTAGCTTCATTAGAGAAAGCCATGCGTGAACTAGAAAGCATGGGATCCTGAACACCACGAAAGAAAGTGTACTACTTTTCAATAAGGTCCGACTTCAGAGAGGAGAGACATGAACTTGTTTTAGGCGTAGAGAAGGCATACGGTATGAAAGATTGATTGAAAAGAGGTAGGGATTGGTCTCGCTGCTAAGGGAGAAGGAGACCTCTGTTGGAGCAAGCTAAAGAGCCCACTTTATATCATCGATTTCAGGTAAGGCACTCGATCAAGCCTATACATCCAGGAATTTAGCTCCAAACCAAAGACGACTTGCTTTGCTGCATTTCTTGGGCCGGGGCTTTACTTGATTTTGGCAAAAGAAAGGCCATATGATCTACTTTCTGGTGCCGGTCCCTTCACAAAGATAGCCCCTTCTTGCTCTTATTCTTATTCTTATTCGGTGGAATACAAGAGTTCTGAAGCTCCTTTCTTTCAAGTGAAAGTTGCCTATCTTTCTTGGTTCAGAATCCAATCCAGTTGAAAACAAACAATTGCTCGATGGCAAAGTCAGATGAAAGGCTAGGAGTGTAAACCACGTACGAGCGTGGCGCAGAAAGCGAAATGTTTTGCAGCGAGTCAAGCGTAATACGATCAAAAGGAAATGGGGTCGATGCTAAAACTCAAAAAATTCCCCAGAGGGGGCCCCGGGTTGAAAGAGCGAGCTACATTCTTTCATAGAAGACAGAAAATAAGAGGACTGATGCTTTCTTACTTCATCTTAATATAGGGATTATAGCATTGGAATTATGGAATTTGAATGGATTGAGTACATCAAGATGAAGAAATTAACGTAATAAGCGATATTCTCAAAAGATTCGGTCATGCCAGAAACCTCAGTGTGCATGGCACTAAAAAAGGGTACAAAGAACCTGAGATGCAAGTAATGGCTGAATAGCCGGGGAAACACTAAATAAAGACAAGTGTCATCCGGACTTACTTGATTGATTGAATCGAGAGATGGAAATGCCATTGAGAGATTAGAAGGGATAGAGAAAACGTCAGATAGAGGTCGTGCTTCTGCTCAGTCCAAAAGAACAATCTGAGTGAGGATAAGGTGGTTTATGTTAGGGTCTGAGAAAGCAACTTGACATGCCAATCCTAACAAGAATTCCACTCTTTCTGGTCATGTCAGAAACCACCTCTTGGAAAGCAGATCGAAAGCCAATCATTTCAGAAGATGATGACCCTCGTGTGCTCCTACGTTCCTGCTAGTTGGTGGATGAAGAATAGGAGAGATCTTGCTTGAGTAGAAGATAACCCGCGAGAAGGATGTTTTGTAGCGCTTTCTCATACAAAAGGAAAAGGCGTCACGACCGAAGATAAGGAAAGATCCCAACTTTTCATTGCTCTGTCGCTCCACCCCTCCTCCCAGAGCCGGTTCTTATCCATAGATTTTTCAGCTAAAAGATACGGTATATATATCAATGAAAGCTGGTGCCTTTGGTTCTTGGTATGACTGGTACTTTTTCTCATTTATCGGTCTAGTTGGAAAAATTTCCCCTCAAAGATCAAGTTTTTCTTATATATTATGCTGCGCCCTTGCCCTTAACCTTCCTTTCTCTTCTATAAAAAGGCTGGACGTCAAATGTAACTGATGCTTATTTTCTAAATATGACAAGCAAGAAACGTACTATTGCCGTAAACAAAAACCCAAACATTACTAACTAACAGAGCTTTCCTATTCTAACTATTTCCCTATAAACCATGATTGGTATACCAATCAAAAAAGACTTATGAAACTAAACTATTCTATTGATTAACGCCCATGCTTCTTCTTCTTCTGTTTTTGTACGCAGAAGGATGTCTAGGAGGAACAGATCACTGAGGTTAAGGATGAGAAGGTGAAAAGTGAAGATAGAGAATAGATGCCATGAACAAGTGTATCAATTCAAGAGTTAAGCAATACTATTGGGAAGATTGGGCATGGAGTTCATCTTGTTATTGACCATCCCTTTTCAACACATATCTTTTAGTATACGTCTTTTTTAGTTGCTTAAAGATTTCCGATATTGCTTTTTCTGTTATAGGAGGTGTTGCGTTCCCCTTTAGGGTGTTTGTCAGTGGCGTCACCCGATAGGGTGTGTGCCCGGAAGAGAGAAGAAAAACATGTTGCTTGCTATTTCTGGTTGAAGAGCTATTTTTTCCTATCGAACAGGAATTCCGAGGGATGTTTTTTGTTGCCGATTTGTAGCAATAGAAAGATAATGGAAGTGATTGAATAAGTTGGGTCATGAGAATGGAAGTTGGGTCATGTTGATACTAGATCCATGTCTTGATTATTCGACTTTTCCATTCCAATGCACAATACTATGCATTCCATTCCAAAGAGCGGTTTCGGTGGGTTGATACGATTTCCACTTTGACAGTCCTAAGTTGGCATTCTTTGCAGATAACTTCCATCTCGCCATAGACGAAAAGTACCCAATTTTATGCCAAGAGACCATGTAAGGGTTGTACGACCCATCCGTATGATAAAAAGACTCACAAGCCTAAGAGCAATTCCTTCCTTCCCTATCATTAATTAAGGACTGGCTTGCTTCGAGAGAAAGGAAATCTGAATTCCATAGTCGTCTTCCTCACGAGCTGGAACAACTAAAGGTGTAGGTTGGAAACATGCTTTTTTCCGTTGGATTGTGCTCCAGAGAATGGAATAGTAACACACGCTCCTGAGAGGCGGCATTAGTTTATGGTTCGAAAGCACGAGTCACTCCATCCAGCTAGACTTGCATTGATATAGACGATTTGAGCCTTTGAATTTACTTACTACAAAACAAGCTATGTTCTCCTATATATTTCCTTGGGCTCGCTTTACAAAATAAAAACAAACTGCTCCTCTTGATGTGGTCAGAGCGAAGTACTAATAGGCACAGAAACAGCAGGAATATCTTTCATTCATTTCATCTGTATGGTATGACACGACCTCTTTTTGCTCCCCATTTCGTTGGAACTGAGGCCTCTGTCTACCGGCCCGAAAGGAGGGTCTCATGCTTATAAACTAGCATATATCTTGCATAGAATGAACCTTCCTTCAGTCACAACAAGAAGCACTATCGGGGTCTGAACAAATAGAAAACACAATCAACACTTCATATCAAAGTCAACCAACGTTTATCATATAGAGCGGAATCTTCATTCTAATTTGATTAGCCAACCCTCCCTCGAGTCGTATGCTTTCTGATCACTCTCCTATGCTGGTTACTTTTCTTTCAAACGTTACGTCGTTGCAGGTCCTCACCCTTCAGGTTGAAGGAGATGTGTACTCGACTTCCTTTAAGTAAGTGGTGGCCCATAATAGTAGAGATGTATAACAACAGTAGGTTAACCAAAGGGATAGACTTGAACTCTTCCACATCCCCTTGCCAGAGGTTTTAAGAGAACAACCTTTTGGGGATACCAATTCCACCCATTCGCAGCAAAGGAACTAGCACTTTCTTAAGCTTTCCACCGTTCTTGCTTATTCCCCTTACTTACCCAATGAAAGATATAGATTGGAAATTGGAAGATGGTCGTCCATAGTTATCTTGTTGAAAATACCCTCCCTTACTCATCAAAACGTTGGAAGCGACTTGAGATATCTTTTGGGAAGAGAGAATAACTATAGATGCTCGATATGCATATTGATCAATCGATCTCCGCGTCCTGCCAGTTCGCTAAGTAGACTCACTCTACCGAGGGGCAGAAGAAGATCAAGCCGATAAGGGGAAGCGCGTGGACCCGACTTCTTCCTTTTATGCTGAAACTAGGGCTCCCTCTGGGTAATTTTACCTATCCGTTTGGACCACGTACCTAGATCAAGTCAATCATTTCAATCTAAGTTGTCCTCAGCTACAGCAAAAATAGAAGAAAGCAACAAGTTCTCCGTTTCCTGTTCCTAAAGGGTGTGAATGGAATCAATAATTATATATATATAAAGTTGACGTAAGCTGTATGCATTCGGTGCCCTCAAGTAGGTACGACTATGGATCATTCTATTCCTTTCCTTTAGGTAGTCCTAAAAAGCAAAACGTAATGGTAGAGGAGGAAGGAAACAAAGAATGAAGTCTGCACCTTTGACTACTGATGAACCGCCATTTCGTTCTTTTCTTCTTTGTTCTGCTTTCACAAGCAAGATACCTTGAAGCAGGTGACAGTCTATAGCCCAGGAGAGTACCATTGCTGACATGATACAATTGGCCTTCCTCTTCAGATTTATTTAGAACTTCAAGCGTTCAAGGCAAGGTTGTGCAATCTCTCATACCTGCGAGAAAAGGTCTTATTTACTACTTTTTATCAATCAATGGTCCACCGGTCCCATCCAATGAGTGGTAAGTATCATAGTATCATAAGAAAGTTCATTTGTACACCCGCTTATCTTTCTATAGAAACTTATCTCTAAATGATTTTAGATAGGATGTTTCTGGAATTACCCCTGCTACGTAGAATGGGATAGTGTCAACGTCCTTCATTATAGTACCGAAGATGCTCGTAGGCTGGTCGATGGAAAGGATGGCTTTTATTCAAAGAGATGGAGATCCTGGTTTAGTAGTGGTTACCCGTCCTTGGGTTTATGTCGAGCTTTTCGAATTAAGAACTGGGAGCAGAGAAATCCTAGGGTTGCTTTGTCTTCCTCTTCTGTTCTTAAATATAACTGAAAAGCATCCTGTTTCTTTAGTTGCCTCAAAGCTCAGGATCTCCCCATGTTTCTTCTGGAGATGTGTCAGTGGCTTTGGACTTCTTTGACTGATTGCGGAGAAGACCAGTTGGCAATGTTCTTAATTTTGTGGGTTTCAGTGCCAACCCCATGCTGGCTGATAGTATGGCCCAAATAGGATAACCGGCGTTGAGCGAAAGAGCACTTTGAGCGTTTGACTTGCCATTGATCCCTTCTTAACAACTCAAGCACTGATTGCAAGTGGATTGTGTGATCTTCAAGAGA